>NC_081849.1:3415000-4015000 GCF_963259705.1 Myotis daubentonii
GGGTGTACTGATTCTCAGGCCTCCCAGGAGGTGCAAAATCAGCCTCTGCCTGTGCCCTGCACAGGACCACCCAGCAAGAGCTGCAAGGCAACCTGCAGATGGCTGCTACTTGTGTTGGGCTTGAAGGTGCCCAGGAGAGACCAAGCTATGAATCAGAGTGGGCTGCCGCTAGTGCCATGCCTACAGCCTCTTATTGAGAGGTATGGTGCTGGGGTCCCACCCCAGCAGGTCCAGGGGTCCCCAAAGGTGTGGACGGAGTCGGCGAAGAAGGAATGACACAGAGGCAGTGTTCAGTTGATCAGCATGGTTGGGTTCTCTTGCCTGGTTCTATTGCCAGGTTCTGTAGGTTCTCCGGCCAAGTTTAGTCGCCAGGTTCTGTCCAGGTTCTCCAGCCAGGTTCAGTCACCAGGTTCTAGTCAGGTTCTCTTGCCATGTTCTATCCAGGTTCTGTAGCCAGGTTCTCTCGCTAGGTTCTATCTCTAGGTTCTGTCTCCAGTTTCTGTCCAGGATCTTTGCCATGTTCTCTCCAGCGAAGTTCTTCTGTCTCTAGGTTCTGTGTAGGTTCTGTGCCTAGGTTCTGTGTCCTGTTGTCTTGTTACATCTGTATTTATACCAGTTGATTCCAATCCTATCAATCTCTATTCCAAAGGTTAGGGCGTTTCTTATCTCCATTCCAGGGAGTAAAGATTATGTAGCTTAAGCATGATTGTTCGTAGTTAAAGTGATTAATTACCTGCCTGGCACTTAGTTAAGGGGTTTTATTCCCTCCCTAACTTCAGGGGAAAATCCCTACCTGGGAAACAACCTTTCTCAGAGAGGTGACCTTGGTTAAAACACATAGTGCCAAGAAGGTGAGCAAACATATTAAGAACAGTATGCCATATATGCCAGGTCCCTTGAAACAGCAAGGATGGACAGGCTCCCGGCAGTACGGGGCACGCTGAGGCCAGCTCCTGCTTATTTGAGAGTTTTAGGAAAGTTAAAAGCATGAGGCAAGAGAGACCAGGCGTATGGAAAAGCCACTGGAGCCTGGCCAGTGTGGCTCAGGGGTTATGTGGTGACACATGAACCAAGAGGTCATTGGTTCAATTCCCAGTCAGGGAATAATGCTGGGGTTGTGGGCTTAATCCCCACTTGGGGGCATGCAGGAGGCAGCCAATTAATGTTTCTCTCTCATTGATATTTCCCTCCCTCTCTCTCTCCCCACTCTCCCTTCCTCTGGGGAAAAAAAAAAAAGTGTTCCTATCTTTCTATCCCTCTCCAATTCTCTCTAAAATCAAAAAAAGAAACGAAAAGCCAGTGGAACTGACTTAGATGAGCCTGCAAGTAGTGGGGGGGGGGGGGGGGCGAGGGCGGGGGCGGGGTTTTGGAGCATCACCAGCACAAGGTGAACAGTGTGGGCCAGGCTGATGGAGGTTCAGATAAGGTCTCTCTGCAGTGTGGCAGGGAGGGCTCAGCAGAGGAACACTGGCCTCTGCCAGCCCTTCTGTCTGGGAGAAAGCTGCCCCTCCAGCTCTTGCCCTGATTCCAGACGAGTTAGTTCCTCCCTGAATGTCCCAGGTTCCTTTCACGCTGCTGCCCCAGGGCTGGAGTTCAGAGGGAATGAAATGAGTCTGAATAAGTCCATGCCTGGGCCCTTTAAGAGGAACTGCCAGGACTCCTGCAGCCTCCCCTCCCCCCACACACACCCTCACTCAGCCACAATCTCAGCTGGTTTTTACAGCCACAAGTTGTAGGGACTTATCTTCCCAGTACTGGAACGATGGCATGGTGTGGGGCTGGGACCCCTAGGTCCTCAGGAAAACCTCCACATGTGGGTGCGGGAGCAGCTGGTTCCACGCCCCCCCCCCCCCCCACCATGTCTCTGCCCTTCCTATCAGTCTTGATGTGCTTTTTTAATTCCCTATTGTAGGACTTCCTTTCAGCTAGATTTCAGGTGGTTCTGAATGATGGTTGTTCTGTATTTTAGTTGTAATTTTGATGTGGTTATGGGAGGCAGTGAGTCCCATGTTTCCCTATGCTACCATCCTGACCGGAACCTCTGAGTTTTGTTTTGAAATATCTTGCCGACTCACGGACTTAAACATACTGATGTATTCTGACACACTGCATTGTCATCCTGATACTCAGACTGTCCTCTCTCTGGCCAATGCTCAGGCTGCCCTCTTTTTGGCCAATGGAGTGGACTTTGGGGAGCTCCTGGGACCCAGGTCTCACTTTTCATCTACTTAATGAGACCTGGAATCAGCCTTTTCTCTATTCCTTTGAGAGAAAATTGTATCTTTATGGATCACAAAATGGGCACTAAGGAATCTGTTTAAAAGGCAACTCCATGTGAATAGAAGCAATGACTTTCACAACCTCTCTAAGCTTTTGTGGGATTTCTGGTGGTATCACCAACGACCCAAATCGTCTAGTCTTTTAGAAACATGTGCCTCTTTCTAATCCACTCTTGGGGTGCCTCCTGTGAACACCTCAGCACTGCACAGACACACCTGGTGGTACACCTGGGAAACAGCCATTGCTGACTTCGCCCCTGAAAACAGTTGGACCCAGATGTGCACTCAAGCCATGAACACCAAGCAATGACCACTTGGTGCTCCGTCGTCAGACCCCCTTTGTTAACCACCTCACAGACAGTGGTGACCAGTGAAACGCGACTGCCAAGATTTCATAGAATAATGTCAGAAAGTAATTTACCAAAACAGCTGAAGAAAGGCTATGGTACAAAGATGCTAGAAGCAGCAGCTTCAGTGCACAATTTTGAAGCATTTCCCATTTCTAGACGCATTCCAAACTAATGCGTATTTTAGTTTTCACTATATTTTTAGAAAACAAGAAAAGTAAAAATTCTAATTAAATGCTTATTCTTAAATCAATATACTAGATACACCAATGAAAACAATGGACCATTTCTGATTATCACTAATTTGTTTTTTAAAAGATCAAATTCCATCAATTTCAATTTACTTTTTAACTAATTCACTAATCTTATAGCAAACTAAGAAGGGTGTCTTTAAAAAAAAACAAAAAACCTAAGCCAAACAGTAAGGTTGAGATGTATAAGACTTTCAATTAATTTTTACAGTTTTAACATCAGGATTAAATTAGCTAGATTTAATCCAGATTAGTCCATCACTTCAAGCAAACAAAAGCAAACTTACTTATGCTTTATCAGCAAGAACTACTTTCCAGAACTTATAATACATATTTTTAATGCTAACTAATACTCTGGAGTCCAAGTCCTGAAGTATTTGACTTTCTACCTGAGGAAACACTGGGAATCCGATTTTTAAATTGCTTTATTTTACACTATTTAACTTGATCATAAACCTTGTAAAATCATATGCATTTCATAGTCTTTCTCCAAATGATGTCACTGATGTGTCCCCAGGGCCATCCTCTTCAGAGCATCAGTGCACAAAGCTGTCCCAGCAGGCTGGGAAGAAAATAAAAGACACCACATGTCTTCCTCTCCTCTATGAACTAAGGTGGTGCCTCAAGGCTGCGTCGCAGTGGGACAGGTCCCGCTGGCAGATCTGCCCGTCCCAGTGCAGCATGGCCATGGAGGGCTGGCCACTGCACCGCAGACAGCGTGTGCCCAGTGTGCCCAGGAGGACGGCTGGCAGCAGACGTACACTATCTTGCTTCACTTACAAGCGATGGGAAAATGCAAGTGAAGAGACTGAACACATTTCCAAATGTTAGGTTGGGTGGAGACAGGGCAGATGTCAGGATGTGCGACCACCAGCACATGCTCCCTCAACTGTGCATGCTGCTTCTGTGCCAAGTCCCAGGCAATGCTCAAAGAAAGTGTGCTCACCTCACCCAAGGCCAGCCCCAGCTCAGCCCAGTGTGGACCCGCCCACCACTTACCATTCTGAATCATGTAGTGCAAAACTTGCTCAATTACTGACACCACATAGCTAGCATCTTGTAAAACAGGTAAGTAAGTCTTCTCGGATGAAAACACCTCAAGCATTCTCATTGGAAGTGCAACATTCAAACTGTCATCATTACAGCTTTGCAATAACCTGTAAAAAGGAAAAAAGGGATTCACATACTTATTTGATAGCAAACATCGCCGTTTCCTCGCTCACTGCCGTTTGCTAAGGTTGGTGCTCGAGCCACTCTGCTCTTCTACCGGAATGTCCTTGGAAGAGGCCGACTCAGACAGGAAAATAAGCAAATTTTCTGTCATTCACACTTTTTTTTGAATCCTTATTACGTGCCAAACAGTATGTTGGCACTGGGCTTACAGAGATGAAAAGTGCACCACCACTAAGAGACAGGCAGGAAAGAGTGCGGACCACAAACGCAGCGTACGAACTGCTGTGGTCCATGAACTGCAGCTAATGCAACGCAGCGAGGGCCTCTTCTCTTTAAAGGGCCTGTTATCTCCTTCAAAGACGTCAAGACTTTCCATCCTTGCAATGTCCACTCCGCAGAAAAGTTAACCTACATTTCTGGCCCTAAGTCATCTATTATTATTATTTTTAAATATATTTTATTGATTTTTTTACAGAGAGGAAGGGAGCATACACTGACCATCAAGGGGCAGCTCCTGCGTTGAATGTCTGTCCCCTGGTGGTCAGTGCGCATCATAGCAACCAGTTGTTCCGCCATTCGGTCAATTTGCATATTAGGGTTTTATTATATAAGACTTGAGGCCCAGTGCACAAAATTCGTGCACGGGGGCGGGGGGGGGAGGGGTCCCTCATCCCCGCCTGCACCCTCTGCAATTTGGGACCCCTACACCTTTTTCTTATCTAGCTAACCTCTTCACATTTAAAAAAATTAACTGCAATACCACCTACTCTAGGAAATCCTCTTTGAACAAATCTCTTTACAATCTGTATTAAGTATTTTATAGCATATCATTCTTTTTCTTTAACAGCAGCTTAGAGTGGATGCAATGTGCTTCTCATTCTTGCATCTGATTTTTTTCTTCTTGCTCTTGTAATAGCAAAGCTTATCCAATTTACATTTGCCCTTCAAGGGCTTATATTTGGTTCAGTTTCAAGTTGGCTCCCTGCTTTTTTTTTTAAGCAATAAATTTGGGTTGTGATAGTAAGCCTCACTTGTAATCAAGCCTGTAGGTCTCCCTATCTGAATATTTCTATAATACCTATCACTTTAGCATACCAGAGATTGTGCTCATTTATAGAAAATAACAATAAATGTCACCTGATCATTTGCTCTTATAGTAATATTTTATAGCAAGATGTATTATTCTAGTAATTTAACTATTACAAAACTGAGGTGTGCAGAAATAATTCACATTGAACAATAAAGAATGACTCAAATATCAAAGCATAGTACACTTAGGGCCTCCCCTTGTCCTGTGCCTCAGATATCATAGCATATTACACAGTTCACATGGAACTCAGTTTCTTTTAAAATAGGAAGGGATCCCATACTCATGAAGCAGCTACTTCCACACATATTTTTTTTATTTAATTCACAGCACATACTCTTTGTACTAATTGTTGGAAAATCATCATAGCAATTACCTCTGTTCCTCTCTGTATTGTTGCCTTACATTCTGATGTCATTACTGCGCTTTTATCATCCACTCGCTCTAGTAAGATTGTGAATTATTTAAGGCAGAGATCATGACTTGAGCTTGTGTGTTCCCTGTCATGGTGCCTAGATAAATATTCAAATGCCATCCAGTCCAAATGACTGTGATGAGAGGGGCCACTGTTGCTGGAGACCTCTGATTTTGATTTAAGGGGCCTCACCTGTTCTGCACCTTTACAGAGGAGTAATGGCTGAGGGAATTTGAGGAAACCCAGACAGAATTCTCCTCCTAAAAGATTTTGCTAAACTGGTGCCCAGGAACGCCGGGCATTTGTCCAATTAAAACCCGGACACACAGCAATAACAAAGGCACTGGTCTCCTATTGCTAATGCCTAGGGATCAAACCCCAGCCTGCAGGAACTCGGCCCTGCAGTCAGGACCCGGCGCTGGGTGGACCAGGGCTGGTGCTCCTAACTCTGGGGAGAGGGAGTCTTCCCGTGGCTGCAGGCTAGAGGTCCCAGACTCGGCGCCACCCACCCAAACAGGTCCATAGCGCAGACTGGTCAGAAGGGCTTCTTCGCCTGGGATCGTGGGGAGGCGTGCCTGTTCTGTTCGCCCACGATCGATCGCGGGGAGGCCTGTTCTGTTTGCCCGGGTATCCATCGTGGGGAGGGCTGTTCTGTTAACCCTGCGATTGTTCGCGGGGCGGCCTGTTCTGTTCGCCCCGCTATCGATGAGGGGAGGCCTGTTCTGTTCGCCCCGCTATCGATGAGGGGAGGCCTGGCCTGTTTGCCCTGTGATGGGCGCTGGGCTGGGGGGCGTGGACCCGGGCTGCCGCTTGGTGCATTCGCAAGCAGCCACCGGGCAGGAACATCTGCTTGGCGCCTGCGCCCATAGGCCCAGAGGCGTTCTGGGACCCCGGCTGTTCAGGGCCTACGTGCGGGCCTACAGGCCAGGAGTGGCCTGGGTCCCAAGGATGTTCCCAGGACCCAGGCCGCTCGGCGCCTGTGTATGCAAATTAACCCACCATCTTTGTTGGGTTAATTTGCATACTCTCCTGATTGGCTGGTGAGCATAGCAGAGGGACGGTCAATTTGCATGTTTCTCTTTTATTATATAGGAGGATTCTTTCAACTACTGTGGGTGTTAGAAATTTTTCAAAACAAAAAGTTGGAAAGAAAGGAGAAATTATATTTTGATACATCATCTATTGAAATTACTTTCTAAATGATTGTCTTTCAAAAGCATGTTAGGCCCTGGCTGGTTTGGCTCACTGGTTGGAGTGTCAGCCCGTGGACCGAAGGGTCTGGGTTCAGTCAGGTATGGCATATTTTCAAACTTCTTGTGGCACACCGGTTGAAAATCGCTGCTCTAGAGTATGGTGCATATAATGTATTTTTCAAAGTAAAAGTTTCCAAAAAACACAAGGCATTAGGGGAAAAAAAAGGAAATTCTTGGGATTTGTGGTCCTCTGGGTTCTCTCGCTTTTATGAGGTTCTCTACTTTTTGGATCAGCTAAATATTTTGGGAAAGTATGTTAACCCCTAGAGTGCCAGGGAGCGCGATCGCGCTCCTCCTGTCTTTTGCCAAAAGTGCCGGGAGCGCTATCAAAGCTTCGAAATGGCGTCCAGTTCTAAGTCTGCTTTTATTAGTGATGATGATATTGCTAAATATGTCAATGTAGTAAAGGTTTCCTTAAGTTTTTGAACATGTAACCTCATTTACTTGCGATTCATAATTTTTCCCCCGTAAACTGCTGTAAAATCAGCAAAAATGCCTTGGCAATTTTAGCATAGTTCCTAGGATATTGGTTGGCACTCAAAGGGTTAATGAGGCCTAGTTCTGAGAGGAATCCTAAACAAGCTTTTCTAATGCAGCCTCTAGAAAATTAACTGAAATTGTATCTAGGCTCAGAATCATTTGAAACTTCTGCTACTGCAGATACAGCAATTGTATAAAGATGGCGAAAATACTAACTTGCTCTTTCACTTAGGTACTAACAGTTCACATCACTTAAACATGTGATTTTGTAGACTGAATCCAAGCAAGTCATGGAAATGGCTTACTTCAGGTTCATGCATAAGTCACACTGAGAGCCTGGCAAAAGGCTGGCTTCAAAGGCAGAGGCCCTGGGAGAGCAGAACTGTTCTCACCGCAGGAGGCCTCGCTATTGGCCAATCCATTCCCTAGTAACCAGGTGTGGGAATGATGCCAGACGCCAGATACTCAAGGCCTTGTTGATAGTACGCTGGATGGCCAAGGCCACTCTAAACATGGGAATCTGAATGAGAATGTTCAAGACTAAGATACCATTTGCAGGTGCAAGGCCACAGCGATCTCACGGTACACTGTGCCCTTCTATAACCCAAATGATGGATGTAACTACTGGAACGAGGCCTCTTTTGTCTAAGTAGCATTAAAGTACTAGTGGCCCGGTGCACAGATTCATGCACATTGAAAGGAAATTAATTAGAATATTTAAATATTGCTATTCGCCATTTCTCTATAATAGAAGTGTCAACCAAATTCACAATCGACAATGCAGATCAAAACACACGTGTGCGATTGGTGCCAGTGAGAGCTTTATATGTATTGCACGCATGCGCGAGTCAACTTAGCCTTTTATAGCTATAGAATAAACTTGCTTAATTAGACCTGCTTTCTGACGTAGCTAAACTTTTTCCAGCCCAGTGAAGCACCCCAACTTCTCTTTCAGGTAATTGTCAGCAACACAGTAAATATCAACATGAAGCAGATTATTATTGTAAGTCACGCAGGGAGAACAAAGGATAAAATATTTAACTGCAGCAGTGTTTGACTATATTCTGTGCAGTGAGAAACCCTGAAGTCATTTTCAAGGTCCACCATTTCTTAACTTCTTTTCAGTCGGGTCAGGTTTCTAAACGTTCTAAATCATTTTCCAGCTAATTAAAAGAAAACAGGATTCCACTGAGTATCCTGTCTACATACTCCAGGACTTCTGTGAGTATCAAGTGAGATGAGGCATGGGAAAACGCTTCACAGACATTTGGTTAAAGTGTGAAATGTTTGCACCTGGCTATAAAGGAAGTCATGTTTTGGAGCTGAAGAAACTTCAAGGAGGCTAGTCGTAGCTAGGTGCCGTTTGTTGTTAAATGGCCTGTCGCAAGGAAGAGGAAGCCGGGTGTTGCTACGTGACGTCATTACCCGGCGCCCACAGCGACCGTTTCCGGGCTGGACTGTGAGCCGCATTTTGTGCCATGGGGTGGTGGTGGGGCTCCTGTCCCACTTGGGGGGAGCCGAGTGTTGCTTTGTGGGCTCCAGGTCCGTGGTGTCATTTCTCTGTATGCGTCACAGCAGCTCATGCATTGAGGTCTGCCCCCTGGTGGTCACTGCATGTCATAGTGACCGGTCGGCTGGACACTTAGCGTATTAGCCCATTATATACAGTAGGTCCTCGGGTTACATTGGGGATCCGTTCCTATGGTGTGAGGTAACGCGATTTTCGCTGTAAGTCAGAATCCACCTACATAAGCACCTACGTCAGTCACATGGAGCACATATACAGCAGTAATGAAGTGCAACAGTAAAAAAAATTTAAAAGAAAGATAACAATTCCTGACCTTTACTTGTGGTAAATAAATGATAAAAAACATAAAGCACATATGTACATACATCGAAATGACGGAACTTTTTTTTTTAAATAAATAAATGGGAGATGGCAATGTAACCACGAAACGACGTACGTCAAGTCCGACAAACCCCGAGGACTGTTTGTATAGATACTACTAAGGCTAGTGAGCTCAGATGAGGCAGATGAAGCTGAGAGCTGGTGCTGCTACGATGAAAGGCTAAGAGCTCATGGAGAGCTCAGATATGGCTACCATGTAAAGTTAGTATGCTAAAGAGGAGAGAGAAGCTGGGGAGGCAGGAGAGGCTACTGAGGCCAGAGAGCTCAAGTGCCAATATTATGTGAGGCAGTGAGTCTAAGGGCAGTGTGCAGCTGCTCAGATAATAGCTGTGGGTAGAGAGGCTAAAAATGCTGCCTTTGTGGGAAAGATATATTTGTTCACCAGTCAGTGTGTGGCTACCTGTATGGGACTGCTGTGAAGGACCGTTTTGTATGATGGCTATATGGCCACTGGCTTCTATAATAAAGGCTTCCTTATATACACCCAGAACTTCTCATGGCTTCTCGATCTAAGACCTGGTGTCCAAGAGGTCTAGTCCCTGGCAGAGGGGCTCAGACCAGCAGTTAGTGCAATGGGCAGGGTTCGAGAAGGAACCTGCCCTACAGCTGGCGTAGTCGAGCAGAATTCAGAACAATATAGGGCTCAGAGCAGCAGTGCTCTAGCTGTTTCTGACACCAGGCGTCTGCCGGGTCACACAGTTATCCCAGGGCACACTTGAAAGAAAATATCCCCTGGATGGTACTTTGACCTACATTTTAATGTCTACAGGCCATGTTCACCACGAGGAAAATTTTAACACACAGAATACTCCATTGTATCAAAAGCAAACAAAACCCCCACTGTCTCAGGTACTCGTCCAGATATTCAAAGGGATCAGCACATTTACACACGCTGCCGAAGACGAAGAGATTTACCTGCAGCAGAGGCTCATCAACCTCTTTAAATGAAATAAGCATGTAAGTCTGTCGGATCCATCCAACTGCTGGACAAACAGAGAGCTGTGCTTAATGAGGTTCTGATACATCCATATCTGAAACAGCAAAACACACAGATTACAACTCTCAATCCACAGAGCTAGTTGTGACAAATCACCAACATTTCAAATCCCCTCAGGTGGTAAACAGACATGTAACCAACACTAACCGATCAGACATGGTGAGAAGTGACTCCTCTGGGTCAGGTTTTATTGAGTGGTATACACATGCTGTCAATTGTCCCTTAAAATGGCACTCCGGCAGTAAGCTAAATTACTAAATTTATTACTAAAACAAAAACACTTAAAACTCATGTAAATCTGAAACCGAAACAGTACATTTGAAAAATGAGCAATCCATACTACAAATACAGGCGACCCCAATGATGAGACTAGTCACACAGGGCACATGTCCCCAGCACCCTCTCCTGCTGCGTGCTCCAGGCAGCTCTGGCAGGAAAGGCACTCGGGCCCACTGCTTCCAGCAGGCGCTCAAGTGTGTGACGCTGAGGTGATGGATGTGTTGTTCCTCAACTAGGTGGCAGGAACCTTTCAGTGTTTATGTACACAGAATCATCACGGTGTACACTTTAAATATCCCCCAGTTTTATTTGGCAGTTGTGTCTCAATGCAGCTGGGGAAAAAGTCAGGATCACAGAATCACCTCAGTGAGTTCAGCAAATATCAGACAGATCTCGAACTCGCATCCTGTTTGTATGGATGCAGCTGCCACAGATGACTCTGAAAACTCAATACCTAATGAGGAATCGCTTCTGCTTTATTTGTAACACAGATCACAGGTCAAGTCACTGAAATAAACAAAGGGAGGGGGTGAGGATGGGGAGCCCTATGCTTAGTCCTGCACAGAGCGCCTGACACACGCACTGGAAGTCAGGGAATCTGAAGACTGGCCAGGAGACTTCCCCAGTGTAACTGATTTACTGTGTTTACATTTTTGTTTGCAAACTGAATATCAAGTTCACTCGTCACATTAACCAGGTTTGAAGGCATTTAATTCTACTGATTCAGACTCTGCACAGGAGGCTTGGCCTCGTATTTGCTCAGGGGCTGGAGTCAGCATGCGCGTCCCCCTCCCAGCTCTCCAGTTGTGCCTGCTGCACCTGTGGAACCCCTGGGAGAGCAACCAGATTTTATACCTGGAGGAGGCAGGAGCAATTCCTAAGGGAAGGGTGCTCGGAGACAACCGGCTGACCGCCCCTCGCACCGCCTGTCAGCTCGTGGTGATCTTCCCTCGACCAGACCAAAGTACATGGAACCAGGACAACCTGCTGTGGTACTTTCCTGAAGCTGCTTCCTCTAAACTTCAGAGAGACGCCTGGAAGGGCCAGCACTCAGGAAGTCCAGAGCGTAGGGTGGGGAGTGGGGGAGGGGGTAGCCACTGGCACTGCCCCCTAGACCGGCTCTAGTTTATGGCATGTTCTTCCCACCGTCCAGCCCAGCTCACTCAGGAAGCAGGGCTGGGACCTGCAGCCAAACACTGGCCAAGCTGGAAGGTATGCCTTTGTCCTCTGCACCGACTGTTCATTTGTGCATCCCTATGTACTCCCACCATTAACTCACACTGCTCCTCATCACTGATAACATCAGAAGCCTAGACCCGTGGTCGGCAAACTGCAGCTCTTTGGCCCCTGGAGTGTGGCTCTTCCTAAGCCTTAGGAGTACCCTAATTAAGTTAATAACAATGTACCTACCTATATAGTTTAAGTTTTAAAAATTTGGATCTCAAAAGAAATTTCAATCGTTGTACCGTTGATATTTGGCTCTGTTGACTAATGAGTTCGCCGACCGCTGGCCTAGACAAGTTAAGTAGTTCAGTTATCCAAGTATATTTTGGTTGTTTTAAGAAAGAGACCCTATAGCCAAAGCCGGTTTGGCTCAGCGGATAGAGCGTCGGCCTGCGGACTGAAGGGTCCCAGGTTCGATTCCGGTCGAGGGCATGTACCTGGGTTGTGGGCACTTCCCCAGTGGGGGGTGTGCAGGAGGCAGCTGATCGATGTTTCTCTCATCGATGTTTCTAACTCTCTATCCCTCTCCCTTCTTCTCTGTAAAAAATCAATAAAATATATTTAAAAAAAAAAAAAAAAAAGAAAGAGACCCTATAATTTGGGATTTAGACTAAATAACTTACTGATAACAGGCTATGATATTTATGATTCCCTTCACAGTGATCAAAGGCACAGGTGTGGAGGGTTCTGTATGAAACCAGGTGTCAATGACTGTCATGGGTATGTGGTGGATGGCTCAGCACACTATTCTACTTTTTCTAATATTTGAAATTTTCCATATTGAAAATTTACATCGATCTTTAAGAGGTAAAACATATCACCACAAAGACGACCTACTCCCGCTGAGGAAAAGTTCATGAAGATGAGACAGTGGAGGGTTATCTGACTGCATTTTAGAAACTGGAGATTCTATAAAACTAGGTTAGTGAAAACACAGTTAACACTCACCAAACGTTTTGAGTCTTCGTTCTGTTTGTAAAAAAACAGAAGCTGCCTCACCAAAAGGGTCAGGTTGGGACCATTGGCAATGGAAAGCGTGCCCCCAGCCTGGGACGAGTTAGCACAGCGGTCAAATGCAGTTCTTTGAATGGCGTACTGAAACAGAACAGCGCACAGTCAGCACACAGGCCGCCACTGCGATGGGCAGTGTACATAAGTGTTCTAACAGGACTGGGTAAACGGGCAATTATCCTGCCATTGCCGTGGAGTTATGGGTAGCAGGTTAAATAAAACCCAAACACCTGGAATGTAATGGCAGACCCTTCTATACCCACTAAGACAGTCTTCCACCACTTTCTCCTCTTTAGATTTTTACCTGTAGTTTGGCATGTTTGTATTTTACTATTTTAAGAAACCTCACCTACCTATAGATCTTTAGGTAAATCTAAACTAATAAAAAACTAGTTACTAGGGGAAATACTATTATCAACATTAACTTTTACTAAACAGGCATACAGAAATACATACAACATAGATTCCACATCTAGGAATCCAAGGTCATTACTAGAGGTCCAGTGCACGAATTTGCACACAGGTGGGGTTCCTCTGGGTGGCCTGCAGGGATCAGACCAAAACCCGCCATCCAACACCACCTGCAGCTCCTACCTGCCACTCCTGCTCATCCTGGCCCCACTGTGACTGCTGCAGGCTCGTGCCCAATCAGTCCTGATTAGGAGAGGCTCCCTCTGCCAAAGAAGCACGCACCAGCCATGAGCCCTGCATCTGGCAACCTCCCAAGGGGAGTGGCCTGCGGGATTGGGCTGAAACTGGCACTCCGACATCCCCTGAGGGGTCCCAGATTGTGAGAGGGTGCAGACCAAACTGAGGGACCCCACCTGGGCATGATAGGGCCGGGGAGGGACCACAGGAGGGCTCCAGGGCGTGTCCGGCCCATCTTGCTCAGTCCCAATCTGCTGGACCCAAGCAGCATGCTAACCTACTGGTCGGAGCATCTGCTCCCTAGTGGTCAGTGCACATCATAGCGAACGGTTGAGAAGCCTTAGCATATCATTAGCATATTACGGTTTGATTGGTTCCATTTTTCTGCTGTTTGGTCTATATTACCCTTTTAATATATAGGACTAGAGGCCCAGTGCACAAAAATTTGTGCACTCGGGAAGGGGGGGGGGGGTCCCTCAGCCCGGCCTCGCAGGGTTCTCGCAGTCTGGGAACCCTCAGGGGATGTCCACCTGCTGGCTAAGGCCTGCTCCCCGGGGGATCGGGCCTAAGCTGGCAGTCAGATATCCCTCTGGCAGCCAGGCAGCCCTTGGGGGATGCCCACTTGCCAGCGGGGAGCAGGCCTAAGCTGCAGTCGGACATCCTTAGAGCTGCTGAGGAGGCGGGAGAGGCTCCCACCACCACCGCTGTACTGGCAGCCATCAGCCTGGCTTATGACTGAGCAGAGCTCCCCCTATGGGAGCACACTGACCACCAGGGGGCAGCTCCTGCATTGAGTGTCTGCCCCCTGGTGGTCAGTGTGTGTCATAGTGACCAGTCATTCCCAGTCGTTCTGCTGTTAGGGTCAATTTGCATATTACCCTTTTATTATATAGGATAGAGGCCTGGTGCATGGGTGGGGGGCCAGCTGGTTTGCCCTGAAGGGTGTCCCAGATCAGGGTGGGGGTCTCACTGGGGTGCCTGGCCAGCCTGGGTCAGGGGCTGAGGGCCGTTTTCAGGCTGGCCACAGCTCCTTCAGGGTGGGGGTCCCCGCTGGGGGGCCTGGCCAGCCTGGGTGAGGTGCTGATGGCTGTTTGCACGCTGGCCACAGCCCCTTCAGGGTGGGGGTCCCCACTGGGGCGCCTGGCCAGTCTGGGTGAAGGCCTGAGGGCCGTTTTCAGGCTGGCAACAGCCCCTTCAGGGTGGGGGTCCCCGCTGGGGTGCCTGGCCAGACTGGGTGAGGGGCTGAGGGCTGTTTGCAGGCTGGCCACAGCTCCCAGCCACCCAAGCTCCCAGTGGAGGCTGGCTGGAAGCAGATATCTGGGATTTATTTTTCTTCTATAATTGAAACTTTGTTGCCTTCAGCAGAGGCCAGAGCCAGCCAGGGCAGGGGGGAAGCTTGGCTTCCTCCATCGCAGGGGCAACCAAGCCTCCTTCTTACTCCAGCTCCGTGGCTGCTGGCCGCCATCTTGGTTGGGTTAATTTGCATATAGCCACTCTGATTGGCTGGTGGGCGTGGCTTGGGGTGTAGCAAAGGTACAGTCAATTTGCATGTTTTTCTTTTATTAGATTAGACCAGAGGCCTGGTGCGCAAAATTTGTGTGTGGGGGGAAGGGGGGTGGTCCCTCAGCCCAGCCTGCACCCTATTGCAATCCGGGACCCCTCGGGTAGGGTCCCTAGGCCTGGCTGGGCCTATTGGAGCTTTCCTTCCCCCAGCTGCCAGCAGCTGGACCTGTCCCCACCGCTGCTTACCATCTGTGCAGCACTGCCACCCCTTCCCCCTTCCACCGGTCGCCTCCCTCTGCAGGCAACAGGTGTGGAGTGTGACCGTTTGGCTAGCCTGGGCCTCCCTCTGCAGGGCGATCGTGGGGCGATGGCCGGGCCCCCTTACCAATTGCATCGCACTCGCCTTGGCTGGCCTGGCGCCAGTGCATGTCATAGCGTGGTCGTCCGGATGGTAATTCTGCTGTTTGGTCATTTGGTCAATTTGCATATTATGCTTTTATTATTATAGATAAGCACTCATATGCCTTTCTGACCATTCTCAGTTTATAAACAGACTTACTTGCTGTTTTCTGTCTCGATAGCCTCGAATAAATGACTGAATAATTATTGCGTTTTTCAATCTTCGCCTTTCTTCCTGAATAAAGGAGGAAGGAGGGAACAGTCGGTCAGAATCAGTGAAAATAACATTTAGTTAGTAAAGACTTAAAAATTACAGCTATATAATTCACATAGCACAAAATTCACTTTTTAAACTGTACCATCACTAATTTTTAATATATTCAAATTTGTGCAACCATCTATCTAATTTTAGAACACTTTCATCACCAGCTCCCCAAAATAACCATGTACCTATTAGCAGTCATCATCATTCCCTGTCCTGGCTTCCTCTACTTCCATGCCCTTGGCAACCACTTGAACTTTCTGTCTGTACTCTGGCTATTTCATATAGTGAAATCACAGAATAAGTGGCTTTTAAAAAATATATATCTTTTTACTGATTTCAGAGAGAGGAAGGAAGAGGGAAAGAGGGAGATAGAAACATCAATGAGAATCATTGATTGGTGCCTCCTGCACACCCCCTACTAGGGACTGAGCTGCAACCTGGGCACGTGCCCTAACCGAGATTCAAACTGGTGCCCAGGATGATACTTAACCGAGCCACACTGGTCGGGCTGTGGCTTTTTCACTTGGCATGAAGTGTGTTTGTTGTAAAATAATTTTTTATTTTTTATTTTTTTGAAGAATCATGGAAGAGACAGAGAGAGAGAAACATCGATGTGAGAGAGACATATGGATTCTATGTCTATGCCTCCCACACACTCCCCAACCAGGACCTGTGGGATCAGGAATCAGAGCCTGCAACCCAGGTATGTGCCCTTGATGGGAATCGGACCCAGGACACTTTAGTACATGGGCTGACACTCTATCCACTGAGCCAAACCAGCTAGGCCTGGTATGACGTTTTTTAAGGTTCACCCACATTGTATCACATATCAGTCTTTCAGTCCTTTTTATGGCCAATTAATATCCACTGTATGGCTGCCTCACGTTGAGTTTACCAGCCAACGGACATTTGTGCTTCCACTTTGGGCTACTATGAGCAATACTGCTATGGATATTCATGAACCGTTTTTGCATGGACAAACGGTTTTCATTTCTCTTGGGTGAATACAGGAGTGAAACTAATACCTGAGGAACTGCGGACTGTTTTCCAGAATGGCTTCACTATTTTACAATCCCACCGGAATAGTGACTTTTTTTTTTAGGTTTTGGTTTTAAATATTAAAAGAATATAGACAGGCAATACAAACACCTATTTTAAGGGTCACATCTTTGTTTCAAAGCAGAAAACTCCAATTTTTACTAACTTAAGACTGTCTTCAGTGACCTAGTAAAATAATGTATTCATCATCAACATTGTAGGCACCACGTTTGACAGCCTGCTGTGTGCCAGCCCTAAGACCCTTCATGTGCACCTGTACAATAACCTTCCAGGTGAGAATTTCTCTTGTTTTAAAGATGCAGAAACTGAGGGTAAGCAGTCAAACTCAGGCTGACACTAAACTGGGTACTCCATCTCCCACGTGGTACTGCTTCATGCCTTTTAGGAATGCCGCATAATCCACAGACTGCCCTTTTGTCCATCTTTCCTACATTGGTGTCAAGATAAATGCTTTACTGTAAAATCCAACAAATCCAGAAATGTTTCTAAAGCTCAATATATACACGTAAATATACATATATTCCATCACACTGAACAAATACATATATATATAGGTATAAATATATATATAACAGTAAAACCCAGAATTAAAAAAATACTTATTTATAGACGATTAAAAAACTGTTTTTACCTCTCTTTTTCTTCTTTCTTCCTGAGTACGATGTAAAAGAGAAGCCTTTTCTTCCTAAACATAAAGAGAAAAATTATAGAATGTTTTGACCCAAAAAGGATTCTAAAGATCATCCAATCAAACCAACTGACTTAGCGAGAAATCTGAGGCACAAGAGGTTAAATGGTTTTCAGAGGTCACAAGTCTAATTAAAGTTAGTACTTCAGTAGTTTGCTAAGAACAAAACCTATTTCTTCACACACAGTGAGTTCGAGTGAAACAGGAGATATGAATGAGATTGGTCACTGTATCAATGCCAACACCCTGCTTGTGACAATGACTGCTTTTGCAAAGTACAGCCCCCAGGGGACATGAAGCAATGTCAAGGAGGGAATGTTTCTATATTATTTCTAACAGCTGCACAGAAGTCTACAATTATCTTAAAACAAATTTCAATGGAAAAATCAATTTCTTTATGGTTATCAAATTAATAAATTTTAATGTTTTTTCATCATAAATAAAACTGCATTTTGAACAAAGTTACTCAGTACATAGAAAAGACTAAATAAGTGGGACAATTAAACATTTCAAATAGAATAAAAATACCCTCCCACCTGGCCAGTGTGGCTCAGTTGAGAGTCAATATATGAACCAGGAGATTAAAAATAGTGGCAGAGTAAGTGGATGCTGCACGGACATGCTCCCAGAAAAAAACTGTAATTACAACTGAAATACAGAAAAATTTCCTGAATAATCAACAGAAAACTGGCAGGAGAGAACCCCAATACCAGAGGACCAAAAGTGGAGACGGCATAGAGACTGGTAGAAGGGGCAGAAGCGCGAAAGGGCTGGCCGGGCCGGCACCCACAAATGGCAACTGAAGTCCTGGAGAGATATCTCAGCTGTGATGGGGAGCCACTGAGAACTCTGGGATCTAATCCCCAAGCTGGGCCCCCCAGAAGATAGCACCACAACTGAGAAGGGTACCCACCTAACATCTGGCTGTGAAAAGCAGCAGGCTGCTGTCTGCCAGGGAGTGACAGCTGGAAATTCAGGCATCCTCTTAAAGGACCAACACACAAAATTCCCTGTGGAGCCACCCACCTTGTGCTCCAGCAGAGGGAGGGCAGAGTGGACTGGAGCTGTGCAAGCAGAAGCCAGGACTGGGGACATGGAGGTTAGAACTCAGAAGGCAGACACCCCCAGTTTCCTATGCTGAGTCATTCCCTCATGCAGGGAGAACATCTAACCCACACAGACATTTGCCTTGCCTGGGGGTCAGACAGTTGACACACCCTTTTGGAAAACACCTTGCCCTGAGGTCACTTAAGAGACTAAAAATAACAATTAGCCTCCACCCAGAAGCAAGTGCCCCACCTATTAAAAAAAACTCTCACCACACTTGAGGAGGATTGCCTGGGAGCAATTTCAAATTGGAATCCTAACAGTCTGTGGACAGAGGTGGTCCCTGGAGGCTTTGAGTCTTTGCCTGATCTAATTAGCCAGGAGCAGCGTTTGACACTGTCCTGCACTAGAGATTGAAAGGTGTAGAGGATCTACCTAATACAGAGTCACAAACCCAAACAGGCAGCCAAAATGAGGAGACAAAGAAACAACCTCCAAATGAAAGAACTAGTGAATTCTCTAGAAGAGGAGATAAATAAAGCAGAGATAAGAAGTTTATCTGAAACAGAGTTCAGAGTAATGATGCTAAAAATGCTCAACAGTATGAAAAAAGATATAGTAACTTTGAAAAAAGAATAGTCTGAGATAAAGAATGACATAACACAAATAAAGGACACATTGGAAGGAGTACACAGCAGATTAGGGGAAGCTGAGGATCAAATCAGTGAATTAGAGGACAGTTGAAAATATCACTCAATTAGAGAACCAAAAAGAAAAAAACAATTAAAAAAACAGGAGGACAGCTTAAGGGAGCTGTGGGACAATGTGAAACGTAACAATTTTAGAATAGTAGGTGTGCCAGAAAAGGCAGAAAGGGAGAAAGGAATAGAGAAGGTGTTTGAAGAAATAATGGTAGAAAACGTCCCTAAACCTGGTAAAGGAAAAAGTCACATAAGTTCAGGAGGCACAGAGAACCCCAAACAAGAAGAACACAAACAGACCCACACCCAGACACATCATAATTAAAATGCCAAAAATTAAAGACAAAGACAGAATCTTAAAGGCAGCAAGAGAAAAGAAAACTGTTACCTACAAAGGAGTTCCCATAAGGCTGACACCTGATTTCTCATCAGAAAGGCCAGAAGGGAATGGCATAAGTACTCAAGGTAATGGAAAGCAAGGAGCTGAGACCGAGATTACCATATCCAGCAAAGCTATCATTCAAAACAGACGGTCAAATAAAGAGCTTCCCAGACCAAAAAAAAAAAAAAAAAAAAAAAGGCTAAAGGAGTTCATCACCACCAAGCCAGCATTACAAGAAATGCTAAAGGGATTGCTGTAAGGGATTGCTGAGAAGAAGAAACAGAGAGAGAAACCTAGCCATGCAGAATTAAAATGGCTATAAATAGGTACCTCTCAATAATAAACCTAAATGTAAATGGATTAAATGCTCCAATCAAAAGGTGTAGAGTAGCTGAATGGATACAAAAACATGACCCAAGTATATGCTGTCTACAAGAGACCTACCTCAAAGCAAAAGACACACACAGGATGAAAGTGAAGGGATGGGGAAAAAATTCCATGCAAATGGGGAAAAAAAAAAAGCTGAAGTAGCAACACTCATATCCGACATAATAGACTTTAAAAAAATCATGCTGCCCTAACCAGTTTGGCTCAGTGGATAGAGTGTCAGCCTGCGGACTGAGGGTCCCAGGTTCGATTCTAGTCAAAGCCATGTACCTTGGTTGCGGACACAACCCCAATAGGGGGTATGCAGGAGGCAGCTGATGGATATTTCTCGCTCATCAATGTTTCTAACTCTCTATCCCTCACCCTTCCTCTCTGTAAAATAATCAATAAAATATATATTTTTTAAAAACACAAAAAACATCATGTTAAGTGAAATGAGCAGGTTGGAGAAAAGATAAATATCATATGATCTCACTCATTTGTCGAATATAATGAACAACATAAACTGATGAACTAAAATAGAGCCAGCAGCCCTGACCGGTTTGGCTCAGTGGATAGAGCGTCGGCCTGCGGACTGAAAGGTCCCAGGTTCGATTCCGGTCAAGGGCATGTACCTTGGTTGCGGGCACATCCCCAGCAGGAGAAGTGCAGGAGGCAGCTGGTCGATGTTTCTCTCTCATCAATGTTTCTAACGCTCTATCTCTCTCCTTTCCTCTCTGTAAAAAATCAATAAAATATATTTAAAAAATAAATAAATAAATAAAATAAAATAGAGCCAGCGGAGGGAAAAATATTCTAAAATATAATAGAAGTAATCCTGTTATTTGCAGATTTTTAATACTTCCTACAACTTTTGTGATATCATTCTATGTTAGTACAGTTTTGGTAATATTATTATACTTGAGTTCTTTTATTCTTGAAATATTGACGTTTACTGCATGTAATATTATATGTAAGATAATTTTTCTTGAATAACTGGAGTTTATTGCATGTAATATTATCATGTTTAAAATCGTTTTTCTTGCCAAAAAAAAATCACTCAATCAGAGAATCAAAAAGAAAAAACAATCCAGTGGGAGATGTGCAGGAGGCGGCTGATCGATGTTTCTCTCCCATCGATGTTTCTAACTCTCTATCTCTCTCCCTTCCTCTCTGTAAAAAATCAATAAAATATATTTTTTAAAAAAAGATGTTATAAATGAATTCTTAGAAAAATTAGTACACTAAAACTTTTTAACAAAAATATATACCCTATTAAAAGACTGTTGGAAAACAAGTAATCACTAATTTAAAATTATACATTGAGCCCAGCCGGTGTGGCTCAGTGGTTGTGTGGAGTAGACCCATGAAACAGGAGGTCAGGGCTCATTCGATTCCTGGGGTTGTGGGCTCAATCCCAAGTGGGGGCATGCAGAAGGCAGCCGACCAATGATTATCTCTCCAGATGTTTCTATCTCTCACCACCCTTCCTCTCTGAAATCAATAAAAAAATTTTTTTAAAAGAAGAAGGAGGGGAATGGGAAATCTAGAGTATAAAGTACAAAGTTATGTTCAGAACTATGGAAAGCTTACAGATAAAAAGTGTCACATTTCTGGTCATTATCTTTATTTATGAACAGAACTGGTTGGTATGTTTATATCAACAACTAGAGCCCCAGTGCACGAAGTCATGCACAGGTGGGGACCCTTGGCCTGGTCTGCGATCGGGCCAATCAGGGAGGGACTGTGGGAGGGCTCCAGGGCATGTCCCACCCTCTCGCCTAGTCCTGATGCACTGGACCCCAGCAGCAAGCTAACCTACCAGTCGGAGTGTTTGCCCCCCTGGTGGTCAGTGCGCATCACAGCAACTGGTCGAGCAGTTGACTGAACAGATGACCAATCAGTCAGACACTTAGCATATTATGCTTTTATTATATAGGATTTATTTTCCTTCTATTTCCATTTGTCCAAATTTAATGTGTTTTCATCATTTGATCATAACTAAAAACCTCGGATTTCCTAAAATAGTATACTCTGTTATAATTACAAAAAACATACTTAATATCTGAAATTTAATAAACCAACACTTTACCTTAAAAAAAGGTACATGCTGGCCAAGTCACTAAATTTACTTTCACACACAGATGAGCTTAGTCATCACTAATCTAGAAGTTCAGAGCTCATGCGCTTTGCATTACCACGTCCCTGTCATCTGCTTCAATGTCTGGTAAATGTAGGTGCTCAATAAATATTTACACAGTGAGTGAATGAACAGTTCCCTTAAGTAAAACAAAATAGTCTAATAGAAGGAGTAAGCATACCATTGCAATATTTTCAAATCAAAATAGGTACTAAGTACCAAAAAGCTTAATTGAGTTCTAATCCAACACTAGACTTTCTCAGGAATTTTGAGTTTGAAGCCCAGTGATCTATAACATAAGCCTAGAGTCAGTTATAGCAGAAACCAGTGGGAGTGGGACACACTGGTGGGAACAAAAGTCACGTGCGCTACACTTTATGCAGCAATGAGGGCACAGAGGATGGAAGGTCAGGGAGGGCCATTTACCTTAATGCCCCTGGAGAGGGAGGGAAGAGAGCAGGAAGGGTACTCCTGGGCCTGGAGACCTCCCTCCTCCTCCTCCTCCTCCTCCACCTCCTCCACCAGGGTCTCACAGGTGGCCCTTTGACATCTCCACAAAGTCTACCATACCTATACTATCTGTACCACTGACTTCTGAAACTTTTATTTTTAATTTTAGACCAAAAAAAATTGCAGAATGATCACAAGAGTTCTCTTATCCCTTCTATCTTTTCCCATAACTGGAGTAAAATTAGAAAAAATAAGAAATTAACACAGGTACAGTATTACTAACTACACTACAGACTTTGTTAGAAATTCACCAATTTCCCACTGATGATTTTTACCTGTTCTAGGATCCCATCCAGATCCTCACTGGACTTACTCTTTCTCCTTAATTCCCACCAATCTGAAACTCCATCTCTGTCTTTCACATCCTGGACTCTGGCCTTGATTTGGGTTTTTCCGATATTCTCTCACAATTAGTGATAGCTCTGAATGTTAATCATAGCGTAAAATATATATCATGACTCCAGTTAAATAAACAATCAAATACATATAGGAGAGAAGAAAAACCTCTTCCTCAGAATTTATTCAGTTAATGAATGTAGAGGAAAGAGGCAAACAGCCTACTGCCCTGTGCTAACACTGATTACAACAAAACATCATACATTTATTTCTGAAAAGCCCCATCTGGAAACTAAGTTTTTTAAAGCAAAGAACTATGAGGAGCTATGTAAAATTCAAGAGAAACACACTGGCATTAAAAAAAAAATTTATATTAAAAACAGATAACGCTAACTTCCATGTTTATCATTAGCTCAAGCACCTGGTATTTAACACCCTTCTCTGACACAGCTGGATTCTTAAAATGAATCTATAACCAAAACACTAAGTGTGATTTTGGTTTAACAAACTTTTGTTTCAAGAAGGCATCAAGGGTCTGACCTTTTGAAAGTGGCCTTCTATCCAGTAATGTTCTCGGTGATTTTTTTAAAGGAGGTGGGGCTTGTTTCTATCCATTCACCATACTCATGGAGCTTACTCTTAACTTTATAACTGTGGGATGCAAAATACTTTGTTCAAGCTTTTCACAATTCTTTCCCCCACATGACGGTGTGTATCCCATGGTTCCAGGTCAAGGGGAGGCCTTCCTGTTTCCAGCATAGGGGACCTGCCCATATCTTCACAAAGCTGGAGGATGAAGGCCACTGCCTTGAACAGGGCAATGCATTGACACTCATAGGTACTACTCTTTTTATATATATGCTAGAGGCCCGGTGCACAAAAATTTGTACACTAGGGGGGAGAGTGGGGAGGACTGTGCCCTCTCACAGCCCGGGAGCCCTCAGGGGATGTCCCCATCCTCTGCCTGCTGGCACTCGCCTTGGCTGGCCTGGCACCACCTGCTTGTCGGCGCCAGCCCCGCCCCCCGCCAACTGGTCGTTCCATTGTTCTATCAATTTGCATATCACACTTTTATTATATAGGATATATTATTGATTTCAGAGAGAAAGGGAGAGGGAAAGAGAGAGAAATAGAAACATCCATGATGAGTGAGAATCATTGATCAGCTGCCTCCTGCATGCCCCCCACTGGGGATCGAGCCCGCAATCCAAGCATGTGCCTTTGACAGGAATCGAACCCGGGACACTCCAGTCCGCAGGCCAACGCTCTAGCCACTGAGCCAAACCAGCCAGGGTGGTACTACTCTTAACTAGCCTCTCATTTGTGAGATTTACAGGACTGCCTTTGGATACGAAGGTCGTTTCTGATGGAATCACTGACATCACACATGTGTCTATGTTACTGTTTGTCACAAAGTCACCAACATATTTTTAAAAAATTTCCTCTAGTTTATGAGATAGACAGAACAAGTCCTCATGTTTGTCAAACAACAAAGGGTTATTGCAGATAAAAGTATCGGAGACTCCTCAGTTTGCAGTGAGCAACAGCAACCCTGTCTTCCCTGGGGGACAACCAGCTGCCCCAAATACCTGGCCTAGCTATACGTAGACAAGGCACTTAATTACCAAAAGAACCTTACCGATATGCTCTTGGCTGTCACTTGTCATCACAACTTTTATGCGTTTGGCCACCTGGCAGCTCCAGACTGCAGTCAGATACAATACCACAGATAAACTGACTTTCCAACTGTAATTCCCCTGTCATATGGGGACCTGCTTTCAGGCTGTTTAGAAGGCTTTCCTGTTGTTCCCAAAAGTTTAACAGTTTGCCTTTTCGTTTCAATATAAAGCTTGAGTGATGGTTTCTCACTGGAATTTTTTCTGAGTCTGACATGGATTAGGGGTCAGTGAAAAACAGTATCATTTTGAAAGCCTAAAGGTGAAGGTTGCCTTATAAAGTAAGGTACTAAAGATGGTTATGATTATTTATGTTATATTTTTACTGATTTCAAAGAGAAAGGGAGACGGAGAGAGAGAGAGAAACATCAGTGATGAGAGAGAATCATTGATGGCTGCCTCCTGCACACCCCCTCTGGGAATCCAGCCTGCAATCCCAGCATGTGCCCTGACCGGGAATTGAACTGAGACAAGGGTCCCCACCTGTGCATGACTTCGTGCACTGGGGCTCTAGTTGTTGATATAAACATACCAACCAGTTCTGTTCATAAATAAAGATAATGACCAGAAATGTGACACTTTTTATCTGTAAGCTTTCCATGAAGCTCATAATGAGATAGCTTCACTCTCTCGGATTTCAAAATCTTCATTACATTTGTTTTTGTTTTTGTTACTAAAAGCCCGTTCTAGCGGGCCATTACTTCGTCCTTATTTTATGAAGACAAATGGCAATCACCTACCCTTGGCGCTCTCCCTCCCAGGAGCATGCCCACACCTTCCCGTTCCCGGAGGTGCTTTACCTAACCTTTCTCCCTCCTAAGCTCCAACGGTCCTTGTTTTGCCTCCGAACTTGCTAAATAAACTCCGTCTTACTAAAGGTAAAATTATGCCTGATGGTGTGGCTCAGTGGTTGAGCACCGAACTATGAATCAGGAGGTCTCAGTTCAATTCCCGGTCAGGGCACATGCTGGGATTGCAGGCTGGATTCCCAGAGGGGGTGTGCAGGAGGCAGCCATCAATGATTCTCTCTCATCACTGATGTTTCTCTCTCTCTCTCCGTCTCCCTTTCTCTTTGAGATCAGTAAAAATATAACATAAATAATCATAACCATCTTTAGTACCTTACTTTATAAGGCAACCTTCACCTTTAGGCTTTCAAAATGATACTGTTTTTCACTGACCCCTAATCCATGTCACACTCAGAAAAAATAAAGGCAGAGTCATGATCCTAAGTCAAAATTACGAATACCTACACGTGGCGCACACTAGCAAATAGCTGTCACCTTCTGAAAGTGAAAATTTGCCATGCTGCTAATAAAAATGAACAACCAAACCTACAACACTCAGGAGAGGAGCATATAAGGATCCACGCTAGCGATACAGACCAGGGCTACACAGAGCCCCTGCTGTGCCTGTACACACAGACGCAACCATGGAAGCTGATGATGCCTGCACCTGGCTCGCCACAAAGCTCCCCAGTTCACCTCACCATGAACAGGCATCTCAGGGAAATCACAGGTTTGATATCCTGGTTAGGTTTCTACTGACACTGAAATAAATACTACTAAATTTTAAAGATGTTCCTTCATATACCACTAAATCATCACACACAATACTTTGGGACAGACAATGACCTACGGAGGTCAAAGCATGAGTAAACAAGTCAATGTCAGAGATCTCCAGGGAGGAGCAAACAGAAATGGAGGTAAGAAATAGAAATCTAGCCCTAACTGGTTTGGCTCAGTGGACTCAAGGGTCTCAGGTTCGATTCCAGTCGGGGGCATGTACCTTGGTTGCAGGCATGTACCCAGTGGGGAGTGCAGGAGGCAGCTGTTTGATGTTTCTTTCTCTCGATGTTTCTAACTCTCTATCCCTATCCCTTCCTCTCTGTAAAAAATCAATAAAATGTATTTTTAAAACAATAGAAATCTATAGAGAAAAGTGTATTACTCAATAGTGTTGGGCAACTGAGTAGCCTAAACAAACGACGTCGTATACCTAGTCTTCACATCAAAATAGCTTCCTAATGAACCTAAGATTTATATGCAGACGCAGCACCATACAATATGGGAAGATAATGTGGGAATAAAATAAATCTCAAAGAGGAAGAAGGCTTTCTAAGAAAGATATCACATATTAAGTCTATGTTACTGTTGTCATTAAGTTATTTAAGCTCTTAAGTCACTTAAGAATGATGAATTTGACCACATAAAATTAAAACTTTCTGCACAGAAAAATATCATAACCAACGTTTAAAAAAGTGACAAAGTGGTAATAAATATTTGTAACACTGCAAAATGAACATTTGTAAAAGCTCAGTAATAATTTTAAAAGATGAACAATCAAATAGGAAAATTAGCAAAAGTTATAAATAGTACATAGGAAATAAACAAAAATATCATTTAAACACAGGAAATTACTTTTACTCATTTTTGGAAAAAATGCCATAACACAGTGAAATTGGCTTTTTCACCTACGTAATCAGCAAACGACACCTCAGGACAGGCTGTGAGGTGCAGACAGAGGACAGCAGCTACGCCCATGCACTGACATGGCCCTTAACGGGCGATCTGGAAATATCTACAAAAATTCAAAATGTACACAGCCACTGACCTGCACTTTTAGAAATCCAAACTCACGTATGATAGACACATGACAAGGAGAGCCACTGCAATGCTGTTTAAATGAGCAGAACACTGAAACCATCTAAATGGCCATCAAAGACATGACAACTAAATAAGCTGAGACATTCATTCTTTACATGCAGTGTCACGCAGCTCCTTACGAGAATGCAGCGCAGATGTGTACGGACCTGGAACTATCTCCAGGGGGAAGGCAAGAACATGCTCCATCATGTGTTTAAACCAGAGGAGTGCACACCCTTAGTGAGTCTATGTGCAGAAAACAGCTCTGTGAGGACAGTGAATCTGGTAACAGTCCGACTAAAGAGGACTGGGTTAGGGGATCCTAGTAGGAGCGAAAGGCAGGGCGACTTTTATTATTGTACTTGAATCTGTATTTTCTATTGCTTGAGTTATTACCCATGTATATGTAATACTTTCTCACTTTTTAAAAAAATATATTTTATTGATTTTTTACAGAGAGGAAGGGAGAGAGATAGAGAGCTAGAAACATCAATGAGAGAGAAACATCGATCAGCTGCCTCCTGCACATCTCCCACTGGGGATGTGCCCGCAACCCAGGTACATGCCCTTGACCAGAATCGAACCTGGGACCTTTCAGTCCGCAGGCCAACACTCTATCCACCGAGCCAAACCGGTTTCGGCAACTTTCTCACTTTTTAGAATATAAAACTAATGAAGCTATATGAAAACATAATTTTAAAAAAATCTCAATATAACCAAGAATTTATATTCTCTCTATATAAAAACCTAATATGAAAATAGACTGAACAGCGGAGCAATTGAACAACTGGTCACTATGACGTGCACTGACCACCAGGGGGCATGCAAGGGACATGGCGGGCGTCGGGCAACAGGCCACAGAGTGCAGAACATAGCGGGCCTTGACTGTGGCGGGATGGTGGAGCAGGTGATTGGGGGAGCCAGACCAAGACAGGGCACCATTCGCTGTCACCGGGGCAAGCCTCTGGTGATTACTAAAAATTCTTTGCTTCCGTGCACCAGTCTCACAGGGTGCTCGCACCCGCTGCCAGCGCCAGCCCCGCTCACACCCACTGCTGGCACCCAGCGCTGACCCTGATCGCTCGGCGCTGTCAGCGGGTGCAAGCGGCAGCTGCCAGCCCCAATTGCCCCTGAGGGCTTCTCACCTCCCCTGCTCCTGAGGGGCGATCGGGGCAGCAGCCACCTCTCGCACCCACTGCCAGTGACAGCCCCACTCGCACCCGCTCCTGGTGCTGGCCCCAATTGCTCTGCACCATCAGCAGGTGCAAGCGGGGCTGGTGCCGTCAGCGTGTGGGAGCGGCAGTGGCAGGGGTGGGGCTGCCGGCAAACAGGACCAAGGGCAGAGACGGAAGGGGCCAAGCGGGGGTGCAGAGGCTGCCACCACAGCCTCATGGCCTACAGTTCCTTTCAAGGTGCATGAATTCGTGCACTGGGCCACTAGTAAGTTCATAAATGAGTGGCTCGGAGGAAAAGAACAATAGGTGTCAGCAACAAGCACATTTAGATTTTGTTAGGTTTTTTTGTTTCAAATTATTACACTTATATTTGAAAACATCTTTTATCTTTTTTTTAAATATATTTTATTGATTTTTTACAGAGAGGAAGGGAGAGAGATAGAGAGTTAGAAACATCGATGAGAGAGAAACATCGATCAGCTGCCTCCTGCACATCTCCCACTGGGGACATGCCCGCAACCCAGGCACACGCCTCTGACCGGAATCGAACCCGGGAGCCTTCAGTCTGCAGGCCGACGCTCTATCCACTGAGCCAAACCGGTTTCGGCATCTTTTATCTTTTAAGTTCTACAGGCCTAGAAAAGTTAGGGGTTCCTAGGAACAGTTAGAGACCACTTTCAGAAAGTGTTTTGGATGACTAAGCCTATTGTTCTCAGAGCACCCTCATCACTTTCCATGCTCACCTCCACAGTTGTGGCTCTAAACCTATTTATTCATCAATATGTAAATAACAGTAAATGACAGCATACGTCTCTATTTGATAGTTGAGCTTTAGACCCATTATCTTACCTCCTCTGAAAATTAAATATGATCAAACTTCACTAACAGAGATATTCTTATATGGGGAAAAAAATGCTTTCTTCATGCAAATAAACTTAGTGGTAACAAAAAGAAGTTTTTAGAAAAGTAAGTCATATGTAGTTTAGATTAGATAGGAAGATTAGATTTCATTAACCATCAGAATAAAAAAAATTATGGTAAAAAATTAGTATATATCGAAGTAAATTTATATAACATGACAATTTCCATAAAATCAAATGCTCAAATTAACTGCTAACCATTTATAAAAAAAGAACTGTAGCATGTTTATTGATATCTTGATTTAAAGTAAAACAGCTATGAGGTTTCCACTGTTTCATCTATTTGGGTTATTGTCATTAGCAATTTCCTCCACTTAACAATGTAAACAAATGGTCAGTTTACATCTGCTTCAAGTTAGTATTTCCCACTCTCAAGCACTGACATGACACTAAAAGTTCTAAAAATTCAAAGAATATTTAAGTAAAACCCTTTCTTTTGAGTTAATTACAGTGGGAGTAGAAGTAAGATGGAGGATGTGCAGGTAAACGGCAGAGGACTTTCAGGGCGAGGAGCTCCTCTGTCTGATACTGTAGCACTGGACACACATCACTATACATTCATCAAAACCCACAGAAAGTACAGCACAAACAGGGAGCCTAATGTATCAATATTGTAATAATGTATCAATATTGGCTCACCAACTGTAACAAATGAACCACACCATTCAAGATGCTAATCACAGGAGAAAGGTAGGTGGAAGGAAGGGAGAATGAAGAACTCTGTTCCATCTGCTTCATTTTCTGTACACCTAAGAAAGCTCTAAAAAATGAAGTCTATTAATTTCTTTTAAAATATTAAAGAAGTATTAATTCTACTGCCACGCTCACCTCAACTATCTGGAAAGTTGGAAGGATATAAACTCTCCTGTGTCCACATCCATTTCTTTCCTTTAAATCTAAAATTATGACCCTCTTCTTCTCCCTGGATTCTTCCCACTGTTGCTTCCACCAGGCCCCGACAGCCTGAAACTCCCAGAGTCAACGGAACCCAGTGAATACTAAGTCCATGCACATCCTTCCACCTGCTGGGATACCCGTTCCTGTCCCTGTCCTACCCCAATCCCACTCCTCCTTCAAGGCTAAGCCCCTGCCCGGCAGGCATGGCTCAATGGTTGAGTGCTATGAACTAGGAGGTCACATGATTGATTCCCAGTCAGGGCATTTGCCCAGGTTGTGGGCTCCATCCCATGTGGGGTGTGCATCATTAATGCTTCTATCTTCTCTCCCTCTCCCTTCCTCTATATTAAAAAAGAAAAAAAGAAAAAAAAAAGACTAAGCCCCAACCAACTCTATCCTTTCCTAGACCAGTCCCAAGGGAGACCCAGATGTTGTAACTACTCTCTATCGTAATTTCATCTTTACCTGTTTAAGGCTTATATTCCTAACAACATTATAATGAGGGCACATCCCTAGCGGGTTTGGCTCAGTAGATAGAATGCCGGCCTGCGGAGTGAAGGGTCCCTGGTTTGATTCCGATCAACAGCACCTGCCCAGGTTGCAGGCTAGATCCTCAGGAGGCACCCGATCGATGATTCTCTCTCATCATTGATGTTTCTACCTCTCTCTCCTCTCGCTTCCTTTCTGAAGTCAGTAAAAGATAAAATCCTATATAATAAAGAGCTAATATGCAAATGGTCATCATGCCCTCACGGTGTAATGGCTCAGACACTCAACACTGGGGAGAGAGGAATGGGGACCAGCCTGACACAAATGAGCTCACGAGAGAAGAAAAGGGACCAGCCAGGCTGCGGCTTGGGAGAGGGACAAGCTGCATGCCCCTCGGTCCCGGGCGCCAGTGGCTGGGGCTGTGGCCCAGGAGAGGGACAAGGTGCCCACCCTGTGGTCCTGAGTGCCAGCACCTGCGCCTGCGGCCTGGGAGAGGGATAAGTCACCCACTCTGCGGTCCCAGGCGCCTGCGGCTGCAGCCCAGACAAAGCCACCTGCCCACGGTCCCCTGAGGCTGCAGCTGGCCCAGGCGAAGCCGGCCTGGGTCCTGGGTGCCTGCGGCCAGCCAGAGGGAGGGAAGCCTGGGTCCCAAGTGCCTGCGACCAGCCGCAGGAGGGATTCCTGGGTCATGGGTGTGGGGCAAGACAGAGGTGGTTAGGGGTGATGAGGCCAGCAGGGGAGCAGTTAGGAGTGATCAGGCAGGCAGGCAGAGGGGTTAGAGGCGATCAGGCAGGCAGGCAGGCAAGCAGTTAGGAGCCAGCAGTCCCAGATTGGAGAGGGTCAGGCCGGGCTGAGGGACTCCTCCCGCCCCTGCCCATGCATGAATTTTGTGCACCGGGCCTCTAGTAAAATAATAATGAGGGCACAATGTTTCCTTACAGTTTCAGATCCTACACAGAGCCCTCAGAAATAACCACTAAAAATGCTCATTTATATTGGGGGAGGAGAAGTATGTATTTATTCAAAACGTTTCCCACTAAGCTCAAGGAAAAAGGGACGATGTCAACTAATTTAACAGAAAGATCATTATAGCTTTTGTCTTTTAGGTAAGGGATAGGCCGTAATTCAGCTAAAGAGAATTAAGGAGAATAAGCATGTGTAGGTAGGTGTTCAACATCAGGAAGCAAAATCAAAGCTACAATGAAACTACATCCCCACCAGAACTGCCAAAATTAAAGGGACTGACAGTACTGTTAGTAAGAGGTGGAGGCACTGACACCCTCACCCGGCAGGTGTGGCCCGAAAGGGAAAGTGGAGTGTGCTCAGGGTGAAGCCGGCATCTCAGTGCGTCCACCCGAAGAGAAGACCCACACACAAATGCCTGTAAAGAAGAATGGTCACCTGGCCAGTGTGCTCAGTGGTTAGAGTGTCGGCCAGCGCACGGAAGTATCACAGGTTGGATTTGGAGTCAAGGGCACGTACCTGGGTTGCAGATTTGATCCTGCCCTGGTAGGCACTCATGCGGAGGCAACCAACTGATGTGTTTCTCTCACATCGGTTTTTCTCTCTCTCTCTCCTCACCACCCCCTGCTCCCTCCCACTTTCTAAAAAGCAATGGAAAAAATATCCTCCAGTGAGGATTAAAAAAAAGAGTGGATCCACTGTGTCACACAACGGGATAAAACCAGATGGGTGATTCCACCTCTCAGAACTCGGAATGTACCAAAGACGCCAGAGCCAACAAAATGGCAAACTGTATGAGACTCCATTCACAGGTCATTCAACAGGGAAAACTTATCTGTGGTAACAGAGGTGGGAAGAGTTATCGCTGGGGACACCAGGGCAGGGAAGAGGGAGGGCAGGAGGAAGCCTGGGAACGCTGGGAGGGGTGGTGGCCACCCCGCTGTGTTCACAGGTGGAATCCCTCAAGCTGAACCTACTCGTTCAGATTCCTCCAGGAGCCAGCGCACCCTCCCCCAGCACCGCAGGCCACTGCTGCCTCCTTAGGGGGCTGGCACCCTCACCCAGGGCAGCCTGCTGCCAGTGACTGACTAATATGGGTGGACAAGGCGCCAGCCTTGCTGCGAGTTCTGTCCACACCTGCCCTCTCCCCATCCCTCCTCGGGCCCGCACGGAGGGGCAGGTTGTGACCCTGAGTGACGTCAGCTCCACGCCTCCGTCAAAAGTAGTAGAAAATGGCAATTGTGTGCACCGCTAAAAAGCGAGACCTGCCACTCCTCTCCTCGGAGCAGAGGGTTGCCCGGTGGTAACACCGGGCCCGGCCGAGCGGGGTGCGCCAGGGCACCTGTCCCCGGCCCACACGAGCAGGGCCTGGGCTCTGGCGCGGGCCTGTGCTGGCTTCCTGTCCACCCTGGTTCTCAACGATGATAAGAACCGTAGCAGAAAAGCCCTAGATTCTCTCCAGAAATACGCTTCCGGGGGCTGGGAAAGCATAACTCCACAGGCTCGCCCCAGCCATGGGCGCGACCAACGCGGCCATGCAGTCCCTCGGCGAAGGCCCCCCGCGCGCGGCGCCGGAGGAGGGCTGCCCCGGAGGAGGGAGGGCTGCGGGGGGGGGGGGGGAGGGCTGCCTCGGGGGAGGGAGGGCTGTGGGGGGCTGAGGGCTGCGGGGAGGGAGGCTGCCCGGGGGTTGGACTGCCCCGGGGGAGGGAGGGCTGAGGGGGGGGCTGCCCCGAGGGGGGGAGGGCTGCCGGGGGGGGGGAGGGCTGCCGGGGGGGGGGGGGGGAGGGCTGCCGGAGGCCGGGGCGACACAGTAGCGCGGCCGGTTCCGGAGAAGAAACACTGTGTCTGTCCTTCGCTACGGACCGAGGAGGCTGCGCCTCCCGCCTCCCGCCTCCGGCCTCCCGCCTCCCGGCGCGGTCTGGAGCTGGGCGAGCGGTGACCGCGGCCCGCACACCTGCCGGGGCGGCGGGCGGTGACACAGCACCCGACCCTCGGTTCCCGCCCCCGGAGGCCCGGACGCCGCGGCACCGGTCGCGCTTACCTTCCTGCTCGCGCCTCCGAGGGACACTTTGGGCCTCGTTTTAAAATCCCCTTCAAAGCTGAACATCTTTACAGCCTAGCCCATCGGGGAGCGGCCCGGGCCTGAAAGCGACGGCCGGGCGGGCGGCGGGGAGCGCCGGGAGGGTCCCGGCGGGGAGGACGGCCGCGCCGGGGAGCGCCCACGAGCCCACCCTGTGCTCTGCCCGCCGGGCCGGTCCTCGCGTGGGGGCCGGCGACACGGAGGGGGCTCCGCCTCACTCCCCCTCATCCACGCCTCCCGCTGCTCCGGCCCCGGCCGAGGGCGCCGCAGGGAAGCCGACCCGCACTCGCGCCCGGAGCGGCGGCCGGGAGGAAAGATGGCCGCCGGTCGCTGCCGCCGTGCGCGCGCCCGCCGTGGACGGCGCGTCAGAGGGTGGGAACGTGACGCCGTGACCTGGTTTGGACCCAGGCGCGTAGATCGCGGGCGTGGCCTGGCTGGTGGGCGGGACCAGGGGCGGGGCGCGGTGGTGGGCGGGGCCTGGGTCGTGGACGCCTCGGCCTCTGAGTTGGACTTACCTGTCCATTGTGCAGCTTTTAGGGAAGCAGGCTGGGAGGTCTCCATAAGATGCCAAACGACCCATCTGAGAAAAAAGGATCAGACACTTAGTGCCTGTAGGGAGCGCGGACCTATCCCGTCATGACCTGGCTAGCCTCTGTAACGTACTCCTGTACATACACACACACATATCACATGCACACACATATACAGAAATGTACATCAAGTACACACATATGCATAAATATACATGTCACATGCACGTGCATTATAAATATATAATAGACACATATATACATAAATATACAAATAGATATCACATAATTCACACAAATGTATGTCATAGACACATGCATATATACTATACTAGAGGCCCGGTGCACAAAAATTTGTGCACTCAGGAGGGGGGGAAGGGGGGGTCCCTCAGCCCGGCCTGTGCCCTCTCGCAGTCTGGGACCCCTCGGGAGATAACGACCTGCTGGCTTAGGCCTGCTCCCGGTTGGCAGAGGGCAGGCCCAATCCCTAGGTGCAGCCCCTGGTTGGGCTCAGAGCAGGGCCGATTGGGGAGTTGGAGCACCTTCCCCTGTCATGCACAGAGCAGGGCAGATTGGGAGGTTGCGATGCCACCCTCAGTCACGCTCAGGGTAGGGTCGATTGGGGGGTTGGGTCACCGCCCCATCACACTCAAGGCAGGGTCAATGGGGAGGTTGCAGCGCCACCCCCTGTCACGCACAGAGCAGGGCCCATCAGGGGGGTTGGGGCTCTGTACCCTGTCACACACAGAGCAGGGCCAATCAAGGGGTTGGGGAGCTCCCCCCTGTCATGCACAGAGCAGGGCTGATCAGGGAGTTGTAGAGATCCCCCCTGTCACTCACAGAGTAGGGCCGATAGGGGAGTTGGGGCACCGCCCCCTGTCACACTCAGGGCAGGGCTGATGGGGAGGTTATGGCTCTACCCCATCACACACAGAGCAGGGCCTGCGGCGGGGCGGGGGGGCACCGCCCTCTATCACCCACAGAGCAGGGCCGATCAGGGGGTTGGGGCGCCGCCACTCTCACACTCAGGGCAGGGCCGATGGGGAGGTTATGGCTCTACCCCGTCACACACAGAGCAGGGCTCGTGAGGGGGGGGCGGGGGGGGGTTGCGGCGCCGCACCCTGTCACACACAGAGCAGGGCCGATCAGGGGGTTGAGGCGCCGCACGCTGTCACACACAGAGCCGCAGGGCGATCAGGGGGTTGGGGAGCTCCCCTCATCAGGCACAGAGCAGGGCTGATCAGGGGGTTGGGGCACCTTCCCCTGTCACAAACAGAGCAGGGAAGATAGGGAGGTTGTGGCCCTGCCCTCTGTCACACACAGAGCCGCAGGGCGATCGGGGGGTTTGGGTGCTGCCCCCTGTCATGCTGATCCCGGTGCCGGGAGGCCTCTCGGCTCCGCTGATCCCAGTGCTGGGAGGCATATTACCCTTTTACTATATAGGCTAGAGGCCTGGTGCATGGGTGGGGCTGGCTGGTTTGCCCTGAAGGGTGTCCTGGATCAGGGTGGGGGTCCCCACTGGGGTGCCTGGCCAGCCTGGGTGAGGGGATGATGGCTGTTTGCAGCTGGTCACACACCCTTCAGGGTGGAGGTCCCCACTGGGGTGCCTGGCCAGTCTGGGTGAGGGGCTGAGGGCTGTTTTCAGGCCAACTGAAGCTCCCAACTGCTCCTTTTTTTCTTTTCTTTTTTTTTTATTCTGGGCCAGCTTTAGCTCTGGCTCCAGCTCTGAGGCTTCTACTGCTAAAAGAAGGTATCTGGTTTGTTTCGGTTCTATAATCGAAACACTGTATAACTCCAGCTCTGAGATCCTGGGCTCGCTGAAAGCAGGTTTCTGGGGTTTTGTTTAGCTTCTATATTCGTTACAATGTTTCTTTTTTTTTTTAACCTTTTTTTTTTTTAAATATATTTTATTGATTTTTTACAGAGAGGAAGGGAGATCGATAGAGTGTTAGAAACATCGATGAGAAACATCAATCAGCTGCCTCCTGCACATCTCCTACTGAGGATGTGCCCGCAACCCAGGTACATGCCCTTGACCGAAATCGAACCTGGGACCCTTCAGTCCACAGGCCGACGCTCTATCCACTGAGCCAAACCGGTTTCGGCCATTACAATGTTTCTTAAACTGCAGGCTCAGAGGCCGGCAAAGCAGGCAGGGAACGTTGGTTTCCTCCATCACTGAAGCAAGCAAGCCTCATGTTAGTTTCAAGCTGCCTGGCTGCCGGCCGCCATCTTGGCTGGCAGTTAATTTGCATATCTCACTGATTAGCCAATGGGAAGGGTAGCGGTCGTACGCCAATTACCATGTTTCTCTTTTATTAGATAGGATACACATGACTGAAACCAAAATATATTTTTAAAATGTTTATTGTTGAGAATATTACAGATATTCCCCACCCCACCCGCCGCAAGTGTTCCCCTCCACCCAGTACCTGCCCACCCCAGGCCTTCACCACCCTATTGTCTGTGTCCATAGGTTATGCATATATGCATATACCGCAAGTTCTTTGGTTAGTCTCTCCCAGCCCCTCCTCTCCCCTTTCCTCTGAGATTCGTCACTCTGCTCCATGTTTCTATGCCTCTTGTTCTATTTTATTCATCTGTTTACTTTGTTCATTAGATTCCTTGTTTGTTTATTTTGATTTTAAGATTCAATTGTTGATAGATATGTATTTATTGTCATTTTATTGTTCATATTCTCCTTCTTCTTCTTCTTCTTCTTCTTCTTCTTCTTCTTCTTCTTCTTCTTCTTCTTCTTCTTCTTCACCCTTCAACATTTCATTTGTTCTAAATACTGGTTTAGCTTTTTCTTGTCTGTGAAGCTCTTTATCTGACCTTCAATTCTAAATGAGAGCTTTGCTGGGTAGAGTCATCTTGGTTGTAGGTCCTTGCTATTCATTAATTTGAATATTTTCTGCTACTCCTTCCTGGCCTGCAGTTTCTGTTGAGAACTTAGCTGGCAGTCACATGGCTCTCCCTTGCAGGTAACTAACTGCTTTTCTCTTGCTGCTTCTAAGATGCTCTCTTTGTCTTCAACCCTTGGCATTTTAATTATAATGTATCTTGGTGTGGGCCTCTTTGGGTTCGTCATTTTGTTTTGTTTTTATTTCAGAGAGGAAAGGAGGGTGAGAGAGAGGAAAAAAAAAAACAGCAATGATGAGAGAGAATCATTGACTGGCTGCCTTTTGCACACACACACACACCCCCGCCCCCCACTGGGAATCAAACCCACAACCCGGGCATGTACCCTTGACCAGAATCGAGCCTGGGAAGCTTCAGTCCACAGGCCAACACTCTATCCACTGAGCCAAAGTGGCCAGGGAGGTTCATCTTGTTTGGGACTCTGTGCTTCCTGGCCTTATTTGTAAGTCTATTTCTTTCACCAGGTAGGGGAAGTTTTCTGTCATTATTTCTTCAAATAGGTTTTCAATGTCTTTTCTTTATCTTTGCCTTCTGGCAACTCCATGATGTGAATGTTGGTATGCTTGAAGTTGTCCCAGAGGCTCCTTACACTATCTTCATATTTTGGGATTCTTTTTTTTTTTTTTCTCTCTCCTAATTGGGCGTGTTTTTTTGCTTTCTTATATTTCAAATTGCTGATTTGATTCTTGGTGTCCTCTACTCTACTGTTGATTCCCTGTAAATTATCCTTCGTTTCTGACTGGTCCTTTTTCATGTCTTTGATGTTCTCCCTAAGATCCTTAAAAGTCTCACTAAGTCCCTTGAAGCTCTTATTAAGTTCCTTGAGCATCCTTAAAACCATTGTTTTGAACTCTGTATCTAGTAGTTTGCTTGCTTCCATTTCATTTAGTTCCTTTTCTGGAGATTTCTCAAGTTCTTTCATTTGTGACATGTTTCTTTTTGTCTCTGCATTTTGGCTGCTTCCCTGTGTTGGTTTCTGTGTATTAGGTACAGGTGCTATGTCTCCTGGAATTGGTAGAGTGGCCTTGTGTATTAGGTGTCCTGTAGGGCCTACTGGCTCAGTACCCCGTCACCTGAGCTGGGCACTCTGGGTGGGCCCCTGTGTGAGTGTGTGGACAGTCTTGTAGTTGAGCCCTGATTGCTGGTGACGTCACTGGGAGGAATTGACCTCCAGGCCAATTGGCTGTGAGGACCAGCTGCAGCTACAGTGGAAGAGCTGCTATGCAGGAGACACCCCTATGGAGCAGGGCTTGCTTCAGTGGGGCTTTCGTGCTCAATAAGTCTGTCCCTTGAGTGTGTTGCTCGTGGATGTGTAGAGCTATAATCTGGCATGGTGTAAAGCTGACCACTGGGTTCACTGGCTCTGGGGCCTCCCAAGAAGTGCAAAGTCAACCACTGACTGTTACCTGCCTGGGGTCACCTGGCACAAGCTACAGAGTGATGTGCAGATGGCTGCTACTTGGGTTGGGCTTGGAGGTGCCCAGGAGAGGCCAAGCTGTGAACCAAGGCAGGCTGCTGCTAGTGTTGGGCTTGAGGCCACTTATCCAGAGGTATGGGACATGCTGAGTGCAGCTGCTACTTGTTTGAGAGATTTTAGGAAAGTCTGAAGTGTGAGCCAGGACAGGCCACTCATATGGAAAAGCCACTGCAAACAGCTTGGGTGGGGCTGCGAATTGGGTGAGGAGGTGTCTCAGGGAATCACCAGAGCAGAGTGAACAGTGAGGGCCAGGTGGATGGAGACTCAGATATGGTGCCTGCCAGTTGGCTCTGTGACTCTGTGATGGGGAAGGTCTCAGCACAAGAACAATGACCCCTGCGAGAACCCTTGTCTGGGAGAAAGCTGCCCCTCCAAGTTCTTGCCCTGATGTCAGACAATTTAGTTCCTTCTTATATGTTTCTGGATCCTTTCAAGCTATTGCCCCAGTGCTGGAGCTCAGAGGGAGGGAGTCTAGGTACTAGTAAGTCCGTGCACCAGCCCTTTCAGAGGAACTGCCTGGGTTTCCAGCAGCCTCTGTGTCACTCAGCCACAATCCCTGGTTTTTACAGCCCAAAGTTACAGGGTCTTCTCTTCCAGTACTGGAACCCTGGGCTGAGGGGTCTTGTGTGGGGCTGAGACCCCTTGCTCCTCTTGGGAGGCCTCTGCAGCCAAGATATCTCTCCTGATTCAAAACACACCACATGTGGGTGTCCAACCAGCCTGTTCTGCACCTCTGCCCCTCCTACCAATCTCAGTGCACTTTCTTCTTTACTTCTCTAGTTGTAGGCCTTCCATTCAGCCAGTTTTCAGGTGGTTCTGAATGATGGTTGTTCTGTATTTTAGTTGTAATTTTGATGTGATTATGGGAGGATGCAAGTACTGTGTTTACCTCTCTGAAACCAAAATTTTAAACACTAATATATATCATTACTCTGTGGGATGCACTGATGTTTTGTTTTGATGAGTTCACAATCCACTAATGGATTACAATCCCAGAAAAACAATCCCAAGAGAAACATGGTAATTAGCCGTACCTCCGCTACCCTTCCCATTGGCTAATCAGGGCAATATGCAAATTAACTGCCAGCCAAGATTGCGGCCGGCAGCCAGGCAGCTTGAAGTGAACATGAGGCTTGCTTGCTTCAGTGACGGAGGACTCCAACATTCCCCGCCTGCTGCTGCCGGCCTCTGAGCTTGCAGTTTGAAACATTGTTACAAATATAGAAGCTAAACAAACTCCAGAAACCTGCTTTCAGCCAGCCGGGATCTCAGAGCTGGAGTTGAAACAGTGTTTCGATTATAGAACCCAAACAAACCAGATACCTGCTTTCAGCAGCCGAGGCCTCAGAGCTGGAGCCAAGCCTCAGAGCTAAAGCTGGCCCAGAATTTAAAAAAAGAAAGAAAAAAGGAGAGGTTGGGAGCTTCAGTCACCCGACACCCTGAAAACAGCCCTCAGCCCCTCACCCAGACTGGCCAGGCACCCCAGTGGGGACCCCCACCCTGAAGGGGGTGTGACCAGCTGCAAACAGCCCTCAGCCCTCACCCAGGCTGGCCAGGCACCCAAGCGGGACCCCCACCCTGATCCAGGACACCCTTCAGGGCAAACCAGCCGGCCCCCACCCATGTACCAGGCCTCTATCCTATATAGTAAAAGGGTAATATGCCTCCCAGCACCAGGATCAGCATGACAGGGGGCAGCGCCCAAACCCCCTGATCGCCCTGCGGCTCTGTGTGTGACAGAGGGCAGGGCCACAACCTCCCTATCCGCCCTGCTCTGTTTGTGACAGGGGAAGGCACCCCAACCCCCTGATCAGCCCTGCTCTGTGCCTGATGGGGGGAGCTCCCCAACCCCCTGATCGCCCTGTGGCTCTGTGTGTGACAGGGTGCGGCGCCCCAACCCCCCCCCCCCCACGGGCCCTGCTCTGTGTGTGACGGGGTAGAGCCATAACCTCCCCATCGGCCCCGCCCTGAGTGTGACAGGATGCAGTGCCCCAACCCCCTGATCGGCCATGCTCTGTGTGCGACACGGGGGAGCTCCTCAACCCCCTGATCAGCCCTGCTCTGTGCGTGACAGGGGGCGGTGCCCCAACCCCCCAATTGGCCCTACCCTTAGCGTGACTGAGGGTGGCATCGCAACCTCCCGATCCGCCCTGCTCTGTGCATGACAGGGGGCGGCTCCCCAACTCCCCAATCAGCCCTGGTCTGAGCTCGACCAGGGGCTGCACCTAGGGATTGGGCCTGCCCTCTGCCACCCGGGAGCAGGCCTAAGCCAGCAGGTCGTTATCTCCCGAGGGGTCCCAGACTGCGAGAGGGCATAGGCCAGGCTGAGGGACCCCCTCCCTTCCCCCCCGAGTGCACAAATTTTTGTGCACCAGGCCTCTAGTATATATATATATATATACACACAATAGAGTGTATATTTTATTATAAGTCAGGATCAAAAAACTTTGAAAACCACTGGTTTATTGTGCTGTTTCCATTACCATACATCTACTCTCAAATGTCAAGAAACCCTTGATTCATCAAAAATGTTCAAATATTACCAATCTTGAAATCTTGTAGATTTTTTAGAAATGTGTTTTTATTGATTTCAGAGAGAGGAAGGGAGAGGGAGAGAGACAGAAACATTGACGAGGGAGAAACATTGATTGGCTGCTTCCTACATGCCCTCTACTGGGGATCAAACCTGCAACCTGTGCGTGTGGCCCTGACTGGGAAGCGAACCAGGTACATGAGACGATGCTCAACCAACTTAGCCACACCAGTCAAACAAAATCTTGCAGATTTTGTAAATAAAATGTCATGCTTTTTTAACCTGTCATATGGGCAAAGATTTAACTTACTGTATTGGTAATATCCATTATGTACTCTAGTAACTGATTCTGCTCTGAGGTCTTAGATTTTGCCTCAAATAAATTCTTCTGAGATCTAGACCAGGAGTGAGGCGCGGGGAAGCCCCATGGACTGGACCGCCAAGCCCAGCTCTTCATGTCAGCCATGCTGGTATGGAGGCGTGGGGTCTCCGCTGCTGGGGTGCTGTTCCTGCTGGCTAGGAACGTGGGCAGGGCCGCGGGGCTGTTTCCTGGGCCTCTGTCCTCACGTCTGCTCTGTGGGTGAGCATCCCACTCTCACCGCAGGCCATTTTGCTTGGCACTCACTCCACTGGAGAACTAATAACCTGCCTGCAAGCTGGAGGGAAGACTGGCTTATCCAAAAAGTGTTTTCTCTAGCACGATTCCCACGGAAAGATTTCTGGGAATTTTAAAAACATTTTAATAGAAAATTTCAAACCGAATAATTCAGAAAGAGTAGTGTGACCTAGCTTCAACGGCCAATTCTGTGTAATGTATACACCACCCATTCTTCCTATTCCTTTGCTGCAAATGAATCTAACGTAAAATATGAAATATATTCTTATTGTTTTTGGAAGCTTGTGAGACCTTCTCAATTTATCTGAAGATTCTAGCTGAAATCAGGAATTGCTTCAGAAGTTCCTTGCTGCCCTGGCCAGTGTGGTTCAGTGGATAGAGCGTCGGAAGGGTTCAATTCCGGTCAAGGGCATGTGCCTTGGTTGCGGGCACATCCCCAGTAAGGGGTGTGCAGGAGGCAGCTGATCGATGTTTCTAACTCTATCCCTATCCCTTCCTCTCTGTAAAAAATCAATAAAATATATTTAAAGGGAAAAAAAGAAGTTCCTTGCAACATGCAGGAGCGAAAGAAAAGAGCTACTTCCAACAGGAAACCATTTATTAATTTTCTTCTTTCTTACTCTCGTCTTAGTTACCTCACAATTCAAACATTTGGGAAGAATTGGTTGTATTCTTACTGTAAGAATTTGTTTAGAATAGTAATGCATATTAACTTTTAAGAAAAATCAAAACAATATCAGCATAGCAAAGTATGAGACACTCTATCAGCCCTATATAATCAATCTAATCTATCTATCATCTGTCTATCTGTCATATATATCACCTATATGTCCAGCTATTTATCACCTATGTATCATCTATCATCTGTCTATCTACCTATAATCTATCATCTATTTTGTATCTATCTATATCTATCATCTATCAACTACTTATCATCTATCTATAATCTATCGATCACCTATCTATCAATCACTTATCTATCTTAGTTTTCTGTCACTGTTGCAACAAATTACCACAAACTCAGTGGCTTAACCCACAGAGATCTATCACCTTCAGGTTGTGGCACTCGGAAGCCTCATGAAGCTATAGTGAGGGTGAGTGCTGAGCTGTGCTCCTAGGAAGAAGGTGCCGGTTCTGACCCAGAAAGCAGGTCCTCACCAGACACCGGACCTGCCGGCACTCAGCTCCCAGCCCCAGAGCTGCTGATCATTGCCCCCAGTTTGCGGTGTCTGTTAGAGCAGCCCCAACTTGGAGGCAATGAAATTTCCTTTTCTAAAAGAAATTCAGCATTCAAATGATACATACAGAAAGTGTATTAAACATTTATCTACATTTTAAAGAACAATGCCAGCGCCCAGAAAAGACACAGGCTGGAAAGACACAGGCTGAGAAACAATGTTGCCAGCACCCGAGAGGCTCCCTCCAAGACCTTCCTGATCATGACGAACGGCCCCAGCCCTCCCAACTCTTTGATTTTGGGCAAGTCATTCAACTTTCTCCACGCCATCCGCCACGCAGGCAAAACGCCGCCCCGGGCTGAGGCCTAGGCCTGTCCCTACGGCCCCCGAGATCGGCATTTTGGGGATACAGACGTATTGAATAAGCCTGCTTGTTTTAGACTGTATTAGCACTGCACATGTTCTTGAAGGGCATTTTGCTAAGTTCATAGGCCACAAAAAAAGTTCAACAATGAACACTATGAAAGAAAACAAGTACTGAAAATAGGCTGTTAACATTCTGCTGGTACTGTGTTTATGCATCACCATCATCCTGGTTTTAATTATTTTAAAAGGTTAGACAATTAAGAGTGGGTTTGGCCGCCAGTCAGTGTGTGGGAAGCAGGAGGCCAAACGGCAAATGTCCCGGATCTCCGGGGACTTCCACGAGCTGCCCTCCGTCAAGGGCAGTCCTCGGCGCCCAGGCTCCCGGACGCGATCCCCAGCGCCCTGGCTCTGGAAGGACAGACTCGCACTCTGTTCAAAGCCACCAGCAGCAGCGAAGTGCGGGAGGGTGCGTGCCGCGGCCCTCACAGCTCCTGCTTCCCGGGCGCCCCTTTCTGTTCGGCACTGCAGTCTTCGCTTCCTTCTCACAGCGAACCTATCAGGTAAATATATTTATCCTCCACTTTTTTTTTAAGCCTCACCTGAAGATATGTTTTTACTGATGTTTTTAGAGAGAGAGGAAGGGAGAGAGAGAAAAACATTGGCGCGAGAGAGAAACATCAGTGCATTGCCTCCCGTACCACCCTGAACGGGGATCAAACCTGCAACCTGGGTATGTGCCGAGACCAGGAATTGAACCTGCAACCTTTTGATGCACAGGACCATGCTCCAACCAACTGAGCCACCCAGCCAGGGCCATCGTCCGCATTTTTATTGATTTCAGAGAGGAAGAGTGAGGGAGAGGGAGAGAGAGAGAGAAACATCTATGATGACAGAGCATCACTGATTGGCTCCCTCCTACACGCCCCCACTGGGGATTGAACCCGCAACTGGGGCATGTGCTCTGACTGGGAATCAAACCATGGCCCCCTGGTTCAACCCCTGAGCCACGCCAGCCAGGCTGTCCTCTGCGTGTTACAAATGCAGAGGCTGGAGCTGAGAGAGCAGGTGAATGGGTATGACAGCCAGGACCCAAACCAGGGGACTGTGTAACCAAGCCCCGAGTTTCCCTCCTAAGAACCGTTGCTTCTTGATCGACAGCCGGCCAGGGTTTAACTTCTGGCGATGTGGGTGAGGCTTTGACTCAAATATGTGTGCTCAGTGGTTAGAGCATCGCCCTGCGCACCGAAGGGTGGAGGGTTTGGTTCCCAGTCAGGGGCACACACCTGAATTGTGGGTTCTCTCCCCGCCCCCTGTTGGAGTGAGTGCAGGAGGCAACCAGTTGATGTGAGACCTCTCTCTCTCTCTCTCTCTCTCTCTCTCTCTCTCTCTCTCTCTCTCAGAAGCAATGGGAAAAAATATCCTCAGGTGAGGATTAACAAAAGCAACAAAGATATGGCCAAATGTGCCATATTCTGAGGACAGCCTTTCCTCTCAAGACACAGCCCAGGCCTGGGATGAAGCCGGTCCCTCTGTCACAGCAGCGACCTCCGCAGAAAAGGGGGCGCGCCCGCGGGGTCACCCTCCTCTCCGTTGTTGGGGAGGCAGCTCCTTCTCTGTCCCAGCATCCCGTCTGCAGGGTGACAGGGACTTGGCTGAGAACCCGGGAAGGGAGTTGCTCAGACTCCCCGTGGCTTCGCATTTCAGGGGAGACGTCGTCCTGGAAACCTGCGCCTGCTGTGAATGGCTGGCCCCCTGCTGGTGGGACCTGGGCGTCCTTCCCCCTTGAGTGGCACCGCGCTGGGGCCCGCCACCAAGCTGCCTGGCCCCCTGCCTTCCCCGTCCACCCAGCCTGGCCCGTGGCCCAGGATGGTGAGCCTGGTTACCTCAGTTCCCTCTCCACCCCCCCTCCCCCCCATGGCCCCCTTTCAGGGCGCTGAGCCTGCCTCGCCTCTCTGCCCCTCGCAACATGGAAGAAACGCTCTTGACTGGCGAACACGGTAAGCCCGGAGCTTACTCAATGGACCCAGCACATTTCAACTAGCAGACGGCTAGCACACAGCTAGTAGACAGCTGGTAGACAACTAATAAACAATTACTAGACATCTGGGAGCTAGTAAACAACTGGTAGACAGCTAGTAGACAAGCGTCTCCTTCAAAATAAGGGATTCTGTCCTAACTTCTACTGTTATTATAATCTAACTTAAAAGCAAGGGGATTCCCAGTGGCAAACGATGGCTATTACAGCCCGTCTCACACAACAGAGTCAGGGCAAGGCCCCGTCCCCGCCCGCTGCTCCCCTTGCACATTAGATGTGGCGAGTAGGGTTATGATTACATTTTTCTGGAGAGAATGTGCTTACTAGGAAATATTTTATGTATTTTTGAGATGCAAAGACTGACATACAGATATGAACGAGATCGATACTGAGCAGAACGAAGACAGATAGCCATGGATGTTGTCCAAACCCTCATGTTACAGATTGCAAAACTGGAGCTCCGAGACATCAGGAAAATTACCCAGTGGATGCCATTTCCAGTTCTCATTTTTTACATTAACATCATGATACCTTGTTTATTATCCTAAAATCATCTCGGTCATGTTCCAAAGAGCCTTTCCTTTTCATTCCAGGACTGGGAGACACTGAGAACAGCACAGCCAGGCTGGCCCGGCAGGCTGCCGGCTCTCTCTCCCTCACGGGTCCTGTCTTCCCAGGACCTCCCAGCCGCTGCCCAGCCACCCAGGCCCCCGAAGGCCCCTCACTCCCCCGCGCCCTGCAGTATCAGCTTCTCCTCAGCAATGCCAGCTAAGTCCTCTCTTCCTGCACACCCCGCTCCTGGGTCCCAGCCTTGGCTGCTGATCCGAAAACGAGTGGCAGTAAAATACTGTTTCATCTGCCCAGGTAACATCATGGAATTTTTAAAATATGTTATTATTGATTTCAGAGAGAGGAAAGAAGAAAGAGAGAGAGAAACATCAACGTGAAAGAGGCACATTGATTGGCCGCCTCCCGCACAAGCCCAGACCAGGGTGGGGAATCAAACCTGCAACCCAGGCACATGCCCTTGACCAGGAATTGAACCCTCCACCTGTCCGTGCCCAGGCCAACTTTCTAACCACTGAGCAACACCAGTGAGGGCAAACAATTTACTTTCTAAAAATATATATTTTTATTGATTTCAGAGAGGAAGGAAGAGGGAGAGAGAGAGAGAGAGAGAAACATCAATGATGAGAGAGAATTAATGATCAGGCGTCCTGCACACCCCCCACTGGGGATCGACCCAGGCCTGTGCCCTGACCGGGATCTGAACAGTGACCTGGTTCAGAGGCCGATGCCAGCTGGGCAATAATTCACTTCTGAAGAGAGCAGGCCTTTGTCAGGAAGGCCGGGCTGCATGTCGCACAAATGCAGGTGCAGGCGAAACGCTCCTCTGGGAACAGCATGCCGCCGGAGGCCTGGGTGGTTCCGGCTCCCACTGTGGGGGGTCCTCCCCGAATGGCGTCGCAAGGCGGTTGCCCTGTTGTCCTGCAGTCACCCCTGCACTCACCCATCGTCACAGTCAGGTCCCTGACCCCATGAGCAGCTCCCCAAACAGAGGGTCCTGGTCCGTGGGCTCCAATCCACTCCCACTTGGCTCACTAGGAAGAGCTTCTGGCGGGAACCCCCCGGGAACTTGGTACCATGTCTGGCAGGAAGGAAAGGCTGGGCGCGGTTCTTCACCTTACCCGCAGCTCTGCAAACCCGCGCCGCTCCCGCACGCCTCACACCACAGCCACAAAGAACCCTGGCCCCGCCCTCCTCCCGCAAGGCAGCTCAGCCGGCAGCTCTTTCCTTGCCGGGTCCAACCCCAGCAGGTCCAGGGGTCCCCAAAGGTGTAGACGGAGTCGGCGAAGAAGGAATGACACAGAGACAGCATTCAGTTGATCAGCAGCCTAGCCAGGATCTCTAGCCAGGATCTCCAGAGAGGTTCTGGTCGGGATCTCCAGAGAGGTTCTGCTTAGGATCTCCAGCCAGGTTCTGTCCAGGTTCTCCAGCCAGGTTCTGTAGCCATGTTCCCTCGCTAGGTTCTCCAGCCAGGTTCTGTCCAGGTTCTCCAGCCAGGTTCAGTCACCAGGTTCTAGTCAGGTTCTCTTGCCAATTTCTGTAGTCAGGTTCAGTCCTAGATCTTTTGCCATGTTCTCTCGCTAGGTTCTGTCTCTAGGTTCTGAGGCCAGTTTCTGTCCAGGATCTTTTGCCATGTTCTCTCCAGCGAAGTTCTTCTGTCTCTAGAGAACGTTCTGTGTAGGTTCTGTGCCTAAGTTCTGTCTCCTAAGTTCTGTCTTCTAAGTTCTGTCTCTCGCTGTCTTGTTACATCTGTATTTATACCAGTTGATTCAATCCTATCAATCTCTATTACAAAGGTTAGGGCGTTTCTTATCTCCATTCCAGGGAGTAAAGATTATGTAGCTTAAGCATGATTGTTCGTAGTTAAAGTGATTAATTACCCGCCTGGCACTTAGTTGAGGGGTTTTATTCCCTCCCTAACTTCAGGGGAAAATCCCTACCTGGGGAAACAACCTTTCTCGGAGAGGTGACCTTGGTTAAAACACATAGTGCCAAGAAGGTGAGCAAACATATTAAGAACCGTATGCCATATATGCCAGGTCCCTTGAAACAGCAAGGATGGACCGGCTCCAGGCATTTCCTCGCAGGCCACACTGAGCGGGTAAAGGGGGGTGGGGGGGCAGGCCTGGGAGGGCCTCATCATTAGAGGGTTTTGACCTGGGGGATGGTTGGACTCGAGTGCTGAGGGCTCCCTGAGAAGAGCCACACTTGGTGGCCTGGAGGGCCAGCTCCCTGAGGACAGGGAAGCTGCCCGAGAGACCTGCCCAGCCTTGCCCTGTGGCTGGTTCTAAGCTCCATCCTTTCACTATAATGTAACTGAACCATAAGTAGAGCGCTTTCCAGAGTCCTGTGAACCTTTCCAGTAAATTTTGGAACCTGCGTGAGGTCCTGGGAACCCCAGAAGTTGCAGCCAGCTGGTCAGGAGAGAGGGCAGTCCTAGGGCCCCCACACTTACCACTGGGGTCTAGCGAGGGCAGCCGGGTCCTGCTCCTCCAGTCTGTCGAACTGGGTCCCATTGAAGGTTTTTTTCTTTGTTTAATTTTTAAGTGTCTATGTGGCATTTTTTCTTTTCCTTTCTTTTTTTGTTTTGTTTGTAAATCCTTAGCCAAGGTTATTTTTCCATTGATTTTTAGAGAGAGTGGAAGGAAGGGGGAGAGACAGAGAGTGAGAAACATTGATGTGAGACAGATGCATCGATTGGTTGCCTCCTGCACGCACTCTGACAGGGCCGGAGCCTGCAACTGAGGTATGTGCCTTTGACCGGAATCGAACCCAGCACCCTTCAGTCCACAGGCTGATGCTCTGTCCACTGAGCCAAACAAGCTAGAGCCCAGTGAAGGTTTTTAAATTTATTTTGAAAGGAGAGGGAGAGAGATAGAAATATCCATGATGAGAGAGAATCACTGATTGGCTGCCTCCTGCATGCCCCCTACTGGGGATCGAGCCCACAACCTGGGCATGTGCCCTGACCAGGAATCGAACCCAGGACCTTTGCAGACCAACACTCTATCCACTGAGACATTTCCCACCCTTTTTATTTTTTTTAAATGGTTTTTAAAAATATATTTTTATAGATTTCAGAGTCAGAAACATCAATGACGAGAGAGAATCACCGATCGGCTGCCTCCCGCACACCCTTCCACTGGGGACCGAGCTAGCAAGCTGGGCATGTGTCCTGACTGGGAATCAAACCCAGGACCCTTCAGTCTGCAGACACTCTATCTACTGAGCCAAACCAGTGAGGGCTTAAATGTTTTTTTATTATTGATTTTTAGAGAGAGAGGAAGAGAGAGGACGAGAAGGTAAAACACCTACGTGAGAGAGAAACATTGATCAGCTGCCTCCCGTACTCAATGGACGGGGGACAGAACCCACATGGGTATGTGCCCTGAACCGGTGACCCTTCATATCGATGTTTCTCTCTCTTTCCCTCTCCCTTCCTCTCTCTCTAATATCAATAAAAACATATTTTAAAAATGCTTTTGGCAGATTTCAGAAGCACAAATGGACTTGGAAGGAAGAAGAAAACACCTCGCCCCGTCTGTGGCCGGCCCGCTTGCCTGAGCCGCCGGGTAGGGCCACTGACCCTTTTTAAAAGAGTTTCACTCTCAGAAATTATTTTTAAAATCCGTGAGCTTTTCTACGAGCCTGAAAGCATAAATCACGCCTTTCAGGAAAACCCATAAAATACACTCCGCCTGTGAGATGAAATGAAATCAAGACAAACCTAACCTTTACAGCTGGGCCTGCGCTCCTGGACGAGCAACTCATAAAGCACAGTAACACCCTCGCCGGGTTGTGGCTCCAGAGCAGCGATTTTCCGCCTTTTTCATCTCATGGCACAGAAACTAATCACTAACATGCTGTAGCGCACAAATATATAGATAGCCAATCTGACAAAGCATCGGTGTGTTTTGATTCATTCCCACTGGGCGGCTGTTGTCATGCTGGCTGTCGCCATTCTTTAAACTTGACAGTCTGCGGGAAGCAAGCCAGTGGCCCGACTAGGGAGCCAGGTGCTGTGCGTGTCAAACTCCTTGCAGCCCCAGCCAGCTCGGCTCAGTGGCTAGAGCGTTGACTTGTGGACTGAAGGGCACATACCCAGGTTGTGGGCTCGATCCCCGGTGTGGGGTGTGCAGGAGGCACCCGATCAATGATCCCCTCTCATTGATGTTTCTACCTCTCTCTTCCTCACTGAAATGAACAAAAATATATTGTTTTTAAAAACCTCCTTGCGGCACACTGGTGTGCTGAGGCACCATGGGTGAAAATCGCTGCTCTAGAAATTGCCATCCCTACACCTTTGAGCTGTCCCTGCTTTCTGGGACACGTCCGCTTGCTACACCTGGGATGTGTCTCACTACAAAGCAAGTGTCACCTCATTTCTTATTTACACGATGCCAAGAATTTGTCCAGGCCTAGCTTAGAACAATTTGAAAGGTGCTTTGTCACCGAAGCAGTCCTTGTTTGAGACTTCTCCATAGCATTGTGATCAGGAGTGGCACAGCCTGGCACGGTGCTACTCTCCTGCCCAGAGGAGCTCTGGTGATAGCCGCTAGATCGGGCGTGTGGTGACGGTCACCTGGTACCGCAGCCGGAGTCCACACTGACAGGGCTCCGTGCCTGAGTGTGCGAAACCCCAGGACTGTCTCAAGGAATGCAGAGTCTGAAACACAAGCTGGAAAATTCTCAAGATTATAAAAAATGTTAACTCTCTTTGGCTTAAAGTAGAAACATCAGCTTACGTGGCTGAGTGAGAACATTGAGTGTATCGTAGAGGTATATGGAATTGAAAACAAAAAGTATGCAAGGTTGCCCAGATGATGAGGCCTTTGAACCAGGAGGTCACAGGTTCCCAGATGGATCCCCAGTAGGGGTCGTGCAGGAGGCAGCAATTGATGGTTCTCTGTCATTGATGTTTCTATCTCTCCCTCTCTCTCTCTTCCTCTCTGAAATCAATAAAAACATATTTTTACCAAACAGTATCCGATGTCACAATCCAAGAGCAGGGACTGTGCCATCCGCACTGCCCAATGGCTCCGCCGGTGAGTAACCGGTCGGTTATGTCCATATTAGGACTCTTGAGCTGGCTCGTGAGTTGCTTCAGTCTTAGAATAAACAATGGAATAACTCACAGAAGCCATTGGGGCTTCCTCCAACATTGGAGTCTGATAAAGTGGCTAAAAGCAGAGCCTAAGAGGAGACAGGTTGGGGGTGGGGATCGCCTTCCAGGTCCTCAACTGGTCTGTCCCTCAGGGGCTGGTGGCGGCAGGTGCCCGGCCAGGTGGCTGCTCTGTTCCCTGAGCTGCGAGGCCAACTTCCAGGGATTCGGGGCGCACTTTCTTGATTCTGTTACACTTTGCTCTCTGGGGCAAGGAAGGCTTGAGTCTCCAGCCGCAGGAGATGAGACGGTGCTGCTGGATCGGTGTCCTATGATGGTGGTATCAAATCACCGCAAACTTCGCTGCTTGAAAACACACAAGTGTGCTGTTAGCCTTCTGAAGCGCAGCGTCCAGCTGGGTCTCTGGGGGCTGCAGGGAGTGGCCAGCAGGTGTATTTTTAAAAAATAATATCCAGCTTCATTTTATAAAAGATTTTTAAAAATTGACTTTTAAAGAGAGAGGGAGAGAGAGAGAAACAATGACGTGAGGCACATCGATTGGTGGCCTCCCACATGCGGCCCCGGTTGGGGTGTGGGGGATTGAACCTGCAACCAAGGTATGTGCCCTTGACCGGGAATCAAACCCACGACCCTTTGGTCCTCGGGCCAAAGCTCTAACCACTGAGCAACAGTCCAGGTCCCAAGTGTATTTTTTATTTAAGGTGTTTGGGAGGCTGTCATGTCGGAGAAGAGAGTTTTCTATGGGGCCTTGGGAGGGTGGGAGCAGAGTAAATGCCTGGCGACACTGTGGAGATGCAGCGCTAGGGCGTCCCTGGGCCCAGCCAGGGGACAGCAGATGATTCTGCCCCCAACTCCGTAGAGTGTTTCACAGCAAAGTCTCCCCGAAAACCTGTCAGGGCCCCAGGCCAGGCACAGTGCCATTTGGATGACGTCACTGAGAAAGCCTACTGCGTGCGATGACCCAGGGACACCCTGTCCTGAGGAAGCTCCCTGTCTGGTTCAAGGTCACACAGCATCCCAGAACCATCCTGAGAGGTGAGGTCAGGAGGGACAGCGTGGAGGCGCGGACACAGCCAGAAAGGAGCACAGGGCAGACAGAGGGCGACCTGGTCCGTGGGGTCCTCCCTCGGATCCTGCCCCTCCCGTGCCTGGGACACCATCACTCTTTCCCCGTCTCAGCACAGGGCTGCCCCCACCTGCTCTTCCAGCTCAGGGGCCTCTGAGCTCCAGACACAGCTGCCCACCTGCTGGACGTTTCACAGGCCTGGGACTCAGCACGAAGGCGCTGGGGCTGACCCGGCCGCTGAGCCCACCCCGCCAGGAGTGCTGCTCTCACAGCTGGAGTCCTTTCTCCAGACACCCCCAGGCTAGGGAGGCCAAGGTCACAGCCTGAGTCCAAAGGGCTCTCAGAATGGTCAGAAAATGCCAAGTGCCATTAAAAAACTTTTATTCTGCCCGGCCAGTGCGCCTCAGTGGTTGAGCATTGACCTATGAACCAGGAGGTCAGGGTTCAAATCCCAGTCAGGGCACATGCCCAGGGTGCGGGCTCCATCCCCAGTGGGGGGCGTGCAGGAGGCAGCCAATCAATGATTCTCTCTCATCATTGATGTTTCTATCTCTCTTTCCCTCTCCCTTCCTCTCTGAAGTCAATAAAAATTTATATAAAAAAAACCACAAAACTTTTTTTTCGAAATAAAATGTTACCCCGCAGCAAGAGGAAGCCATGCATGCCTCCTTCCTCCAGCGCAGGCTGGGACACCTTGAACCCAGGCAGCTCTGGCCCAGGCCTAGAGCATATCCCACCCCCAGGTTCTGATCGGCCTGCAGCCACAGGACTAAGGGCCCCCGGTCAGTGGGCTGGGCGCTCTGTGCAGCCCTCCCGGCACATGCACTCCCATCCCAATGGCAGGCGGGATGCCCGAGCCATGGATTAGAGTGTGCACCGCCTGTGGGACCACAAAGGCAGAGGAGTGACAATTAGTGGGTTTAGTTTGCCACGCTGGGGCCTCGGAGTCCACGTGCTGGGGACGCCCACTGGCCTTCTCATTGCTCTTCCATGGCGCTGACGCCCGGGAAGATGCCACGGCGTGGCCCCTAACCGCTCCCTTCGTGCTGGTGAGCGTCCTGATGGGCAGCATGGTTTTGATGAAATCCAAATTTATGAGGTTATTAAAGTCGTTGATTATTTGGCACCATCGAGATTTCATTGGCTTCATCCTTAATGAACACTGACAGCTTTATATTTTTGGTGTAAAGAGTGGAATTTCGTTTATAATGCTTCCTGCCCTGTTCCGAGGGCTGTGGCTCCCACCTTCCCCCATCTCCCCTCATTCCTACCCCTCATCTCTGCTCCCCCTACTCCCCCCTGCTCCCCCTGCTCCCCTCTGCTCCCCCTGCTCCCCCTGCTCCCCTCTGCTCCCCCTGCTCCCCCCTGCTCCCCCTGCTCCCCCTGCTCCCCTCTGCTCCCCCTGCTCCTCCTGCTCCCCAGTACTGATGTGTAGCCCTTTCCCTCGACAGGCGGTTACCCAACCCCAGGACGTTTCCTCCAGCAGCCGCCCCTCCAAGGCAGCCTCCACCTGAGAGGGGCGCCCCTCCCCCACGCCTCACCTGGGCAACGAGGGGTCACTTCCACCTACTGCAGGTCAGCCAGCGGCCTGGGCTCTGCTCCCACCACGCTTGGCAAATGGGGGGTGAATATTGTCGGGGCACCTGATCGCAGGGGCCAGCCCCCTCCGGCACTCGCGCTTGGGCTGCGGGCTGCGGTTCTGTGCTGAGCCACCTCTCCTAGTTTTTCTCAGGGATGGCGGACAGCGGACAGCAGACGGCAGACAGCGGACGTCGGACAGCAGACGGCGGACAGCGGACAGCAGACGTCGGACAGCGGACGTCGGACAGCAGACGTCGGACAGCGGACAGCGGACGGCGGACGGCGGACGGCGGACGGCGGACGGCGGACGGCGGACGGCGGACGGCGGACAGCGAGGGGAACTTGGTGCAGGAGCCTGAGGTCAGTGTGAGGACTTCCCGGGTAGTGTGGGGGCAGAGCGGCTCGGAGGGCTCAGGACCACCGTTCACAGCTCACCCCGCTTCCCCCCGGGGTTTGGAAGGACCAGAGGTTCCGGACGGACTCACAGGTCCTGACCGAGGCGCTTTCTGACGGGCGCTGGCGCGGCAGGCTGCAGGGATGCGCGGTGGGCGCCTCCACTATAATTAGGAGTTGACTCGGGAGAAGGTGGGGAGCGGGGGAAGGAAACCCTAAAACCCGGCAAAGCTCTATGTGCAATCATTTCCCACCTGCTGAAGTGCAAACTTAGCGCGTGGCCTCTGTGCAGGCAGATGGACGGGGCCCAGCTGCGAGAGCAAAAGGACACTTTCAAAGGAAAAAATTCCCTCTCGTTGTCTTTGTAGGAAAAGGGAGAGAGTGAGAGGAGTTATCTGTATCATCTGGGCAGAGAGTACTAAGAGGAAGGAGAATTTGAATCAGGAGGCTCAGCCCTGACTGAGCCCAGGGCTGGGTGCATGTGCGTGTGTGCGTGCGTGCATGTGCGTGCATGTGTGCGTGCGTGCATGTGAGTGTGCACAGCATGACTTTCTTCCTCTCCTCCCACAAATGATCAGGAGACATATGGTGCCCTTGACCAGAGGGACAGTCTCTCCAGTTAAAATGCAAAAGGCTGCAGGAATGGGGTTGCATAGGATTACCTGGTACACCAGGATTTCTCAGCCTCGGGAAGAAATCAAACTGAAACATTCCAGAATGTTCAGGGATCTTCAAGTTTGTAGCACACTGGCCACAACAGAGCATCTTGGGGAAGGCGAAAGTCCGGGAGAGGAACCCAGGTGCCTCCGACAGTCCCAGGCACCAGGCACCGCCCAACACGGGCCAGCACGGGCGGGCTTGCCTGGCCGCTGGTGACCAGACTCGGGAACTGACTGCCACTGGCCACCGAACCGCCAGCGGCTGAGGGGGAGCCGGCCCCCGCCAAGCGCTGCCCCTCAGGCGCTTCTGCATGGGAGTCCCCGCAGGCAGGTCCACGCCAACATCAGAAAGCGCTCGGCACACCTTCCCGCCGCCGCAGGCCAGTGGCTCTGAGACAGAAGCCCAGGGCTAGAGAGCAACTTTAACCGTTTTCAGCCCGTGGCACATAAACTAACTGCTGACATGCTGCAGCACACCAAAAAATGGATGGGTGTTTTTTTTTGCCGATCTGACAAAAAAATTAGATATAAGTTTGATTGATTCACACCAGACGGCTAGTGTTGTGTTGGCTGCTGTCATTTCTTTTCCTTTTTTTTTTTTAAATATACTTTTATTGATTTCAGAGAGGAAGGGGGGGAGAGAGAGAGAGAGAGAGAGAGAGAGAGAGAGAGAATGATGACAGAGAAGCACTGATTGGCTGCCTCCTGCATACCCACTACTGGGGGTTGAGCCTGCAACCCGGGCATGTGCCCTCTCCCGGAATTGAACCTGGATCCCTTTGGTCCACAGGCCAATGCTCTATCCACTGAGCAAAACCAGCTAGGGCTGGCATTTCTTTATTGGACCATCTAAGGGAACAGTCAGTGCCCCTAACTCAATAGTCAGGTATTGCATGTCCTAAAAATTCTTGCCCACACAGTTGAACATAGCTGGGCTAGATCAACATGTAAATACAATTTCTCTGCTTATTCTCAAATACCTATATATTTTGTTATTCCAGCTTAGAAGCGTCAAGAAGATAATTTAAATGTAAATGTAAGTGAAAGTCTAGTTCTGGGTTTTACTATGGGTGAACAGTGGGCCAAATCCAGGCCACGACTGTGTTTCTTTGTCCTGTAGAGTGTCCCGTCATCCCACCTACTATTTTGTTGTTGTTAATCCTCACCCGAGAATATTTTTCCTTTTTTTAAAGAGAGAGGGTGGAAGGGAGGGGGAGAGACAGAGACAGAGAAACATTGATGTGAGAGAGACACATCAACTGTTTGCCTCCCGCATGTACCCCACACTCTGGCCCAGGACAGAGCCTGCAACCAAGGCATGCGCCTTGACCCTTCAAACCTGAAGCCTTTCAGTCCACTGGCCAACGCTCTGTCCACTGAGCTGAAGTGGCCGGGGCCACAGACAACCGAACAAACACTACAGGACATACCTAGATTCACCAGTTAACATTTTGTCACATCTGCTTTTTCCCATGAACGTGGGTGCCTGTGTGCAGGCATGGTATGTACTTGTGATATGTGTGTGTCTGTGGATGTGTGTGTGTGTGTGTGTGTGTGTGAGTGTGTCTATAATTGTGGGTGTGGGGTGTGTATGTGTATGTGTGAATGTGGGTGTGTATCTGTGGATGGGTGTGTGTGTCTGTGGATGTGTGAGTGTGAGTGTGTCTATAATTGTGGGTGTGGGATGTGTATGTGTATGTGTGAATGTGGGTGTGTGTCTGTGGATGGGTGTGTGTCTGGGTGTGGATGTCTTTGTGTGTGCGTGTGCCTGGATGTGTGTGACTGTGTGTCTGTGTGTGGGAGGTCTGGCAGAATTCGTGTGGCACAGCTGTGTTTACACTGAAGCGTCTGTGGGAGGCGCTGGCAGAGACAGTGCCCCCAGGTATGTGGGCGGGGCCAAAGCCCCCTTCCCCTGGCACCCAGTGGCCGGCCCGCGGGGACACACAGCCTGGTGCTTTCTCTCCTTGCGGGGGGCGTGGCTGAGTCCACACCCCCACACCGACCCCTCCGGAGGACTTGCCGGGAGGCCCCCAGCCCTGATGGCCCCACAGCTGGGGGTTCCCAGAAAAGCCACGGAATTCTGCCAGATCTCCCAGAAACCTCAAACGAGTCACACAGGACCTAACTTCTATGTATAACCCTACATTTCCTACACATCTGCTCACACACTCATCTTCAAAACCATCCCAGGAGGTAAACAGTGAGTCTCATTTACTGATGGGTAAAGCCACCGGGTGACAGCGGCCTCCCAGCGGTGGGAACGGAGCTCCGGGGACACAGGGCAGCGTTCACACGGATGTTCACGTGACAACGTCCTGAGGCCATCCATGTACAGACAAGAGAAAGACCTTTCTAGATCTTCCTACATAGATCTTTCTAGATTGGACCGCAGCCGGCTGTGTTGATGGTTACCTAGAGGAGCGTGTTCAGTCCCAGCACAGCCATGAACAGCAGCGAGGACCACGCGACAGGAAGGCTCCGGCAGCGCGGACGGCCAGGACCGCGGACGGTTCTCGGGGGTCCGCAGGAGGACGTGTGAGCTCTCCGCGGCCTGAACTGTGGCAGGTCCACACGTGAGTTATCTGTTCACCTTCACGGGAAAGAGAAAAGGGTGGGGGCAAGGGGAGGACCAGGCGGCTGGAGGCAGCACAGACACATGTCGACCCACCTCCCGATTTCACCCTGTCCGTCCCGCATACAACGAAAATCAAGCCTCGGTCTAGAAAGAGGTCAAAGGAGCCATTCCCACCCAGACGATAACAGTGTTAACCTTGACCAGCTCTGGGGTCAGGCTGAGCGCGTTGGCCTGGAGCCTGAGGGTTAGCACCAGGCAAGTCGGGTCTGAGACTGAAGCCGGGGCAGGAGGGCAGGAGGGCAGGAGGGCAGGAGGGCAGGAGGGCAGGAGGGCAGGAGGGCAGGAGGGCAGGAGGGCAGAGGCAGAGGCAGAGGCAGCCTGGACTCCGCTCGGCCTCACCAACGCAATGAGAGCGAGGAACGCGTTCGCGCAGCTTAGCTGTGCATTTTGTGATAAATGGAGGACCTGGGAAATTAATTCGATGTGATGTTGAGGTAATTGGGTTTGCGAAAACAACAGTAACAAACATCAGGTGGAATGTGTGCCCGGCTCCCCCCCGCGGAGGCCAGGCCCCCAGGTTCCCACCTGCCGTCTGGGCGCAGGGGCCTTGAGGCCCTCCCACGGTTCTCAATTAGGTGGAAATTTTAGGAGCAACAAAAATTATGGGAGCAATGTAGCGTCATCAGTCATTTTCCTGCAAGAACAGTGGCAATTTGAGGAGTTGTAGCACTCTGAAGGTCAAGATTAACACCCCCGTCATTTAACACCACTGATTTAGAGATTAATGTTGTGCCAATTAATCAATTACTCACTGTGATGAACTGACAATTAATTGACATTCCAGTTCCCACCTGGCAAAGCTTTTTGGTTTCCACAGTGAATCATATACAGATCTCTAAACTGAAAGGGTTTCTTCCAAGATCAAAAGGAAAAGAATGAGAGAGAATACATAAGAGTCACTGTCACAAAACTGTAAAATATGAAATCTCTCTCATTGCCTCACCGGGAAGAGGTCTGTCTCCACACACCAGCCTGAGCAGCCAGGACCTGCTCCTCCTGCGACTGTGCTTGTCTCGGTCGGTTGTTCAGGCGAAGCCTGGAGCTGATGTGCGTGCCACCCCCCGACCCCCGCCCCACACCGCTGCTCCAAGAACCAGGCCCCTGCGGTCATTGGAGTCACCCCCAAGCCAAGGTCGGGACAGCCACATTCTAGCCGCCCAGCCAAGGTCGCGCTGCTCCCTCGGGGTGGACAGCGTGTCTGCAGCTGACCAGGTGAGGGTTCTGAGACCTCGGCACGTCACAGTCAGGACCAGAGCCAGGGGTTGCAGTGCCCGCCAGGAGCCGGGGAAGCTGCGTCTCAGCAGACAGGCAGGCTGTATCCAGAAGGTGACGTGAGAAAGGGAGGCACAGGGAAGCACCCGGGGCTGGGGCTCGGAAAAGACCTTGCCTCTCTTCCCCCGCTCCGGGGCTCCCTGCCTGCCCCCGGCCACCTTGTTCCTGAGCTTGCCCGGCAATGCCTGTGTGACCTCTTTGGCGCCTGACCTTGACTTGTGCCGAGAGCCTCCCGGCCACAGCATCTCAGTCCTGTCTCCCACCTCAGCCTAGACTCACTTCTGCTCTTTATTGGCAGGAACTGAGGCCCCAGGCTCTGAAGAGGAGACGCAGTGGGGCTGGTGCGGGCCGCAGGGGCAGCCGCCCTCGGGAGGCAAGGTGGGAGGAAAAGGAGCGAGGCCCAGCAGGCCTTGCCCCAGAAAGCCGTCACCTGGGAACCACAACCGGAATGACGTTCAGCTTCCAAGAACCCGAAGTCCAAGAGGCAAAGGCCGAGTAACTCCATTGCAGGGAAAATTAAGTTCTTGATAAAAACAGCAGGTAGATACAACGGGGAGGCACGGTTTTCAATGTGCCCTGCAGTCAACACAGCCCTCCCACCTCCCGCCTCTGCCAGCGAGGACACCACAGCCAGCGGCCGGCAGCCCTCGGCCCCTCAGCACTCTGCTCTTGTGGGCTCCTTCCTTTCCTTGGATGAGCTCAGCAGAGCAAGCCAGCTCCCAGGCCTCAGCCTCGGGAGGGAGGAGCTGCAAGAGGTGCTCCTGGTTAGCGGGGCGCAGCTCCGAGCCCGGCGGCGGCTCCCTGGGGCTTCTGCTCCTTCTCTCACTTCTTCTCAGTCCACAGCTTGGCCTTCCGAGGGCTTGGCTGCCGGGGAAGGCAGAGATGGGGCCGCGCCTCCCTCAATAACACAGAGGGGCTGGGAGCAGAGGCTGAGGCAGGAGCCCAGGAGGCGATGCTGGGAAATGGGAGAGGCCCTGGCGGCTCAGTCAGGGGCTCGAGAGGCCAGTTGCTGGCAGGCAAGCTTGGGATGGGGTGACCAGATAGGGGGACTGAAGGCCACGAGAATCACGTTTGCAGCAGAGCCCTGGACGGTTTGGCTCAGTGGATAGAGCGTTGGCCTGTGATTCTGGTCAAGGGCACGTACCTGGGTTGCAGGCTCCTCCCTGGCCTGGGCCCTGGTCGGGCGTGTGCAGGAGGCAACCAATCAATGTGTTTCTCTCACATGGATGTTTCTCTGTGTCTTTCCCTCTCTTCCATTCTTCCCTAAAAATCAATGGAAAAATATCAATGGAAAAATATCCTTGGGTGAAGATAAAAAAAAAAAAAAAAAAAAGATTGTAACAGAGTGGACCCTGGCTGCTACTGGGTCCTGTGTCTTACCCGGTCATGTAAGACGGCCACTGTGCACGCGGCCCAGGTCTCAGCCCTGGTGGTGTGGCTCCGGGGTCGAGCGTTGTCCTGTGTGGCTCCGGGGTTGAGCGTTGCCCTGTGCACCAAGAAGTCATCAGTTCAATTTCAGTTCCTGGTCAGGGCACATGTCTGAGTTGCAGGTTTGATCCCCCGTCCAGGAGGCAGCTGATTGACAGTCCTCTCTCACCAATGTTTCTCTCTCTCCCGAAACTGTGGGACTGTCTCCTGTTACAAGAGGCAGGGGCGGGCACCGGTGCAGCAGCTCAAACGTGCTGCCAGGACTTGGCTCTCTGTCCCTGCTCCTTCCTCCCTAATGTGGGAGGCCCCAGACTCAGGCTTCTCACCAGGGGTTTCACGGTGCAGGTGGCCTGTCCACAGTGCATCTGCCCTCCTGCCAGGCAGGAAGAAGGGCGGGGGCGAGGGCGGGGAAGGAAAGGGAGGGAAGGAAAGGGAGAAATAAGTGCTTTCTGTCAGGTGGGTTGAACTTTGCCAGAAATCACACCCATACTTCTCCTTGCATCTCATTGGTCAGATCCATGTCACATTGTCCCCTGAAATTCCCCAGAAATCACACCCATAATTCTTTTTTAAAAAAAATGTTGGTTTTTTTTATTGCAGAGAGGAAGGGAGAGGGAGAAAGAGACAGAAACATCAATGATGAGAGAGAATCACCGATTGGCTGCCTCCTGCATGCCCCACACTGGGGACCAAACCCGCAACCTGGGCATGTGCCCTAACCAAGAATCGAACCCTGACCTCCTGGTTCATAAGTCGACACTCAACCACTGAGCCATGCCGGCTGGGTGACACCCATAATTCTTGCATCTCATTGGTCAGAACTGTGTCACATGGTCCCCTGAAGTTCCCCCAAGATTACATCCATAATTCTTGCATCTCACTGGTCATGTGGTCACTAAACTTTCCCAGGAGTCTCCTCCATACTTCTGTTCACATCCACTGGTCAGTGCTGTCACATGGTCACCATAGCTGCAAGAGAGGCTTTGCAGAGCTGCTGCATTTTTGGGGCACCTTCCCCTCCTTCAGACTCGAGCTCTTTCTGTAAGGAAGGACTTGGGTAGGTGTTCTGGAATGAAAGAGCCTGGCTAAGGCTTGCATGGGAGGCAGGAGGAAGTTACCGAGGAGAGGCAGAGACATGCAGCCTGCGTGTGTCCCTCCGGCTGCTCAGCATGCGAAAGATCTCAGTCATTGCCCAGATGGACTGGGACCTGGGAATTCTAAGTCTCCCCAGGACGCTTAGCTTCTAGATCAAATTGTTCCTCAGGCAAATTAGAGATGGAGGCCAATTGCATCATTTCTCTAAATTAGCAAATCTCTTTCAGAGACTGAGAGTCCAAAAGTGAAATCTGTCATTCCAAGTTCTCCTTCAGCTTACTCCCCAAGCAAAGAGGGGCAGTATGGATGTGCCGCCACCACCCTGAGTGCAGCACAGCTCCTGGAGGCGGGCGGCATTAGCGTTTCCGTGGCCTGGTGATGTCTGCAAACCCCACGGCAGCAGAACAGCCATAAAGAAGCTCTTCAAGTGTGCTGGAGGGTGTCCATAAGGAGGATATAATGAAAAGGACTGCCCGAGTGTGCAAGGATAATATAGTTAATGTATTACTCCTTTTATTATTTTATCATCTTTCATTAATTGCTGGCAGCGTGCCTGCAGGAGTTGGTTCTCTGGAAAGGGCTTTTAGTTAAATGTCTTAAATGAAACGGCCACTTAGAACCTGCGCACAAGGTTGAACCAAGGTTCACTGGCTTCAGTAAATCTTGTCGGGCTGGAGGCTTGGGGAGGGGCGGGTGGGATTCATTCTGGGACAGCCTAGCAGGGCAAGGGCTTGGGCACCCCAAACCGCTCAGGACTGACTGCCTCCAGATTGGAAGTACAAAGGCCTCCCCACCATTGCTCCAACCCGCTGTGTGGCCCTGGAGATGTGACTTGCAGTCTCTGAGCCTCAGTCTCCTCGGGTCCGCACCTCACTGACACCAAGCCAATTAACCAGCTATTTAAGGGTCACCAGATCACCATTAATTAATGGGAGGCTGGAGTGGTTGGGGAGGGACATGGGGTGTCACCCTAGATCAAAAGGCGACCCCAGAACATGGATGCGGCTGCTCAGGACAGCCAGCGATGCTGTCCCTAACGCCCACGCCGCCCCTGTCCCCCATGTGCTCCAGCACCTCTGTGGACAGCAGGGCTCCAGGAACTGGGCACGCCCTCCGTGCCAAGATGCTCCAGCCGCCCTGGACTTTGTAACCTAGCAGCTTCCTCTTCCCACCGCCTGGAAAAATGTATAAAAATGCTGCCAAGTCCTAATTTCAGCAACTTAACACTCCCCTCTTTGCGCACATCTTGGATCCAGCTCCTTTTCATTTAAAGCAAACATCTCTGCAGCGGCCTCAGGCTGGGAGGGAGGAGGAGGAGGCAGTTGCAGGTAAGAGGGTCGGGCTGGACCCAGGCGGTGGCCATGAAGGGCGGGCGGACCCGCATTGGCTTGTCAGGAGGTAGAGGTCACAGCCCCATGTGATCCTGTAGAAGAGGCGGTGGAGGGAGAGGAAGGGCCCCAGGATTCTTCTAGACTCACTTCTCCGCGCTTGGCCTCTGGGTCTGCCGGACATTTCCCCTTGGGTGTCCCGTAATGCCACCCGGGCCAAACTGAATGACCGACTTTCCCCCCAAAAGTAACTCTCCTCAGACATTCCCACTTCTTCCAGGGGCACCTGAACTTCCTCATTCACCAGCCTTCCGGTGCGCCCTAATCTCTGCCCCCATCCCACCAGCTCATCCGCACACAGTCACAAGGAGGATGAGGTCACAGGAGGGACTAATGGTGCAGAGAGAGAAGCCCAGGCTTGGCAGGGGTGACCTCGGGGAGGATCAACACCCAGGCCTTCAGGCCCAGCCCACCCTCCCCACCCCCAGGTCGGCTGGCCTCCATCTTCCCTGCACCTCCCGTCCCACACAGCGCTCTTGTCCTCGTTCCCAGCACCGAGTTCATGTAGGCTCAACCTCATGAAGACTGACAGCAAAGAGAGGAACGGGGGTGAAGGGTCCCATGCACTGCAATGTGAACACCTTCATCATGGCAGCACAACATTAAAACCAGGAAGTGGGCACTGGTACAACCCACAGAGCTTGCTCAGATGTCACCCGTCACACGTGCACTCGTGGGTGTGCTGCACGTGTGTGTCTGTGTGATTTTATCACATGTGTAGCTTTATGTAACTACCACCAAGATATGTAACTGGGTCATCATCAAAGACCCCTTCATGCTACCACCACATCCTCCCTTCTCCTAACCCTGGAAACCACTGAACCTCACAAGCATGTTTCACAAGTATTAGCCCGCCATGCAACACAATTTCATCAGGTTCAGCTGTCAGCCCAGGTATCATAGTCTGCTCCTCTTTGTTACTAACGCCTGTGGCTTGGTAGGCATGGGCCAGTTGTGTAGCCTTTCTCCTACTGAAGGGCATGCGGGGAGCTTCTAGTTTGGGACTAATACAAAAGGAGCTGCTGTTAATGTTTGTGTACCAGTCCCTGTCAGAAAATAAGTGTCCGTTTCTCGGGAGCTATGCCCCAGGGTGCCAGTGCTGGTCTGCAGGGAGGTCCACTTCCCATGTTAGAGGAACCACCAAGCTGCATTCCCCAGTGGCATTCCCATCAGGAGTATATGAGCGGTCCAGGTTCTCAACGTCCCCGTCATGATTTGGTTTATGACAATTTTTATTTTCTGTTTATCCTCACCCAAGGATAATTTTTCCATTGATTTTTAGAGAGAGTGGAAGAGAGGGAGAAAAAGCTAGAGAGAGAGAGAGAGAGAGAGAGAGAGAGAGAGAGAGGTGGATGTGAGAGAAACATGTCGATAGGTTGCCCCAACAGGACCAGGGATTGAACTTGCAACCCACGTAAGTGCCCCTGACCGGGAATCAAACCTTTTGGTGCGTGAGCTGAACTCTAACCACTGAGCAATGCTGGCCAGAGCTTGATGGCAATTTTTTTTATCTCAGTTGCTCTGGCAGGTGTTCAGGGAAATCTCATTGAGGTTTTCTTTTCTTTCTTTCTTTCTTTTTTTTAAAATATATTTTATTGATTTTTTACAGAGAGGAAGGGAGAGAGATAGAGAGTTAGAAACATCGATGAGAGAGAAACATCGATCAGCTGCCTCCAGTACATCTCCTACTGGGGATGTGCCCGCAACCCAGGTACATGCCCCCGACTGGAATCGAACCTGGGACCCCCCAGTCCGCAGGCTGACGCTCCATCCACTGAGCCAAACCGGTTTTGGCATCTTTCTTTCTTTTTCTTAAAAATATTTTTTGATTGATTTCAGAGAGAAAGGGAAAGGGAGAGAGAAATAAACATCAATGATGACAGAGAATCATTGATCGGCTGCTACCTGCACGTCCCACACTGGGGATCAAGCCTGAAACCCAGGCATGTGTCCTGACCAGGAATTGAACTGTGACCTCCTGGTTTATAGGTCAACGCTCAACCACTGAGCCAGGCCAGCCGGGCACTCATTGAGGTCTTCATTGCCATGTCTCCAATGGCTGGTGATGTTGACCAACTTCCCACATGCCGTTTGCCACCTCCACATCACAGGGATGGATTGTTTGAAAATGTGTACACATCACTGGGACATCTCTGCCCCTGCCCCGCTCCCCACCCTCCTGCAACTGGTGCAGCCACTGTGGAATATCGGTTGGCATTTCCTTTTAAAATTCTGGATCTTGGGTTTCTTTCTTCTAAGGTCATCAAATGACTTCCTGTTGTCTAACCCTCTCCCACCGACCCCACTTCTGCCCAAGCCCGCCCTTGCCCCATGGGGAGCCCAGGTGAGGATGAGCTGCTGGTTGTACCTGAATGTGGCTCATAGATTGGCCAAGGTCAAATTCGTTCAGTATGTGGGCTGTACGGGCCTGGACCTGGATTTCTGTTTCTCTTTCACAGACAAATGTCCCTGGGACCCCGAGGAGGCTCTGGATGCTGAGGTCTCTCGTTCTGAGGAAAGTGAGAGGAGCTCAGAGGGCGCCCCCAGGGCAGGGTCCACCCTGGACCCTCCAGAACCTGGGAACTTTTCTGACAATGCTGAGGTTAGCAGGGGGGATGAATTCCCAGGTAGCCAAAGCGATGCGACCGTCTTGCCAATGCCTCTGCAAGGTGTCCTGACCCTGCACAGACGTTGTTACCCCGATTTCTTCCCCGGTGTGGCCGGCCAGCAGCATCTCGGTGAGAGCCACTCCCATCGCTCCTGCCCACGCAGAACAGGAGTAATAATTGAGGGGGTTCTCGGGGAAGAACCAGCCCAGACCCCGAACTCAAGGTTAACTCCCTGTGCTCGTCCCTCCTGGCCCAGAAGCCCGAGAGGTGACATTTCCGAAGTGTCCGATTTATGCAGCTGAAAACTGGGCCAGGCTCATTTGTTTGTGCGGTGTTGACCGCCAGCGGTTAATCACCAAGGGTAAGTGCAGGCATCATTCCTGTTCATTTGCAAATGGAAATCAAATGAGGACTGAGCTGAAATGCATCAGCGTTTTCCCTTCCAAAGGAACGGGTTTCAGCAAGACGGCTGACCTTGGGCGCCTGGCATGCAGACCGCTCAGGGCGCGTGGCTTCTCCAGACACGCTGTCCCGCTGGCCCGGAGGCAGACCTACTTAGTTTGGAAAGTACGACGCGTTTGGGAGGCTGTGATTTCGTATGTGCCACTAGCAGCCACTTCTTTTTTTATCACTGCAGAGACCTGGGGGTGTGTGAGGAGCCTTCGCATGGAGGGTATCAGGCAGGAGGGAAAGGGTCAAAGCAGAGAGTGTGGGGGACCTGAGGACATCGGCCACCTCCCTCATGAGCCAGCCCCAAACAAACGCTGCCCCCTCGTAACCGACAGGCGGCAGGGCCTCGGTCCCCGTGCGCCAGCCGCCCCGGCCTGGTGACCGGCTCGGAGGATCCCGCTGCCAGGGCCAGCCCTGCTCCTTAAACCACATTTTCTCCGCAGTCCACCTTGAGTTGCTCATTCACACAGCCCTTCACTGAATGCCAGTTACCTGGGGTTTGACTATAAGAAGCAGGAGCTTTGGTTAACTGAGCAAAACAAGTAATTTATTGGAAACGTATCAGGTAGCTCCGGAGGCGACAGGAGGCTCCAGAACAGGTTCAGGAAACAGCAGGAAGCAGAAGAGGCCGCAGAACCCTCGCCAGTCAGGGGCAGGGCTGGGCTGGGCTGCTCGTCACCCAGGATGCTGCTCTGTGAACGAATCCTGACCTGTCCCTCAGTCATTGTAGCACCTCCACCAAGCTCAACACACCTGAGAGCATCCGTTGGACCAGCCTGGGCATGGGGCTGGGAAGAGCAGGGCTGGACCTGGGGGGCTCCCACAGGGCCAAGGGGAGCCCTTCTCCCCCAGACCCAGGAGGGTGAGAACGCAACTACAATACAAGTGTGGAGCATCCGAGCTCAGCCCTCCTGTGTACAGGTCTGGAACGTCATGGTCCTCCCTGGTCATCGCACCAATACCTGTGTGGTGCTGGGGCCACAGACACTGGGGAGGGAAGAGATGAAATCATGAGAGGTGCACGGATCACCCACCTGCTGGCAGCCGGACGGAGGGTGCAGTGAAGCGGGGGGGCCTATGTGAGTTAGCGTTTGGCCCAGAGCCGTGGGATTGATGCCGGGGTTCCCTCCTCTTATCTGTTTTACAAGCCAGCTCTTGGCTTCCCGGTTTTGTAAGAATCACAGCTTTACATCAATTACATTTCCATTAGTGCAGAGATAGCGGCAGGATGGACTGAGACACAGTGTCCATCGCCTGCGCTCCATCAGGCTCCCTGCGGCTCCGCGCCTGGAGGCCGCGTCTGTCAACACGCCCGGCTGCAGATGTGCGACCTGGCGCGTGGCCGAGGAGCGGATGTGTCCGCCTGACCTGAGTGACCTTCTCCCCACCGCAGGGACTAGCACCTGCCACGGAGGTCACATGGCTTTTCCTCTGCCGACTCCGCTGCCTCCCTGGCTGCAGTCAGAAAGCGCTCCTGTAGCCCTGGCCCCGTGGCTCTGTTGGTTAGAGCTTTATCCCCAATGCACCAAGGTTGCAGGTTCAATCCCCGGTCGGGGCATATACAGGAATCAACCAATGAATGCATCAATAAGTGGAATAACAGATTAATGTTTCTCTCTCTCTCTCTCTCTCTCTCTCTCTCTCTCTCTCTCTCTCTCTCTCACCAATAAAGAAAAATTCTAAAAGTGCTCCTGTAAATGACTAAGGAAGAGAGATGACAACATTGGGTCGTAGCCAGGGACTCCATTTTTGCCTCGTGTTCGATTCTTGACCTGCTCTCCCTGTGGTTGGAATCAGCTGCACCCGTGGAACAGCTATCAGAAGAGCCTGCCATTGCCATCAGCCACACACAGACGCCCTCTGACTTCCTTAGACAACCCAGCCAGCAGCTCTGTTTCTCACTGAGTCCATTGTATGAGCACCAGTCTTTGTAAACAAACAAACAAACAAACAAACAAGATTCTTCTTAAAATACTGATGTATGTTTTAAAAATAACAAAACTAAATAGCAAATGAAAATCCAGGGAAAATATTTGCAACATATCTGTCATGAAAGGGTAAGGTTTTCTGTATATAAAGAGCTTTTATAAATCAATTAAGTTGAACATTCCATGGGGGAGAAATGGCAAGACATGTTACCTGAGAATGAGCTTTTTAATCACAATTTTTTTTTTTAAAAAAAGAGTGAACTATTGACACATGATACAACATGGTTGAATCTCAAAATAATTAGGTTGAGTAAAAGAAGTCAGACAAAACGAAGTCCAGACAATGTCAACTAATCTACAGGGACAGAAAGCAGGTAAGTGATTACTTGAAAGGGGAGGGGGGAGACAGGGCTTTCAGGGGAGCATAGCACATAGGGTGACATATATGTGCATTATCTTGTTTGTGGTCATGGTTTCACCACATAAGTATACCTTGGTCAAAACTCATCAAATTGTACACGTTAAAGACGTGCACTTATTGTGTGCAAACTATAATAAAAAAAGCATAATATGTTAATTAGACTGGATGTCCTTCCGGGCGACCTTCCAGATGAAGCCGGGGCTGTGAGGGAAGCTGGTGCCGGCAGTGGGGGAAGGAAGGCCTGTGCTTGCACGAATTTCGTGCATCAAGCCTCCGGCGCCTTAATAAAGCTCTTACAGAGGAGCGGAAAGGCATTCTCTAAGAGAAAATACAAGTGGCCAGGATGCACATATCTTTAAATTTTTTATTGATTGATTTTAGAGAGAGAAAGGAAGGGAGAGAGAGAGATGGACATCGGGTTTTTTCTTCCACTTATTTACCCATTCATGGGTTGACTCTTGTATATGCCCTGACCAGGGATCAAGCCCCAACCTTGGTGTATCAGGATGACACTCCAACCAACTGAGCTACCCAGCCAGGGCAATGTACTAGTGTGTGTGTGTGTGTGTGTGTGTGTGTGTGTGTGTGTGTGTGTATTGTTAATCCTCACCCGAGGATATTTTTTCCATTGATTTTTTTAAGAGAGTAGAAGAGAAGTAGGGTGCGGGGGGGGGGGGGGGGGAGAGAAGCATAGATGTCAGAGAGACACATCAATAGGTTGCCCTGACCGGGGCCAGGGATTGAATGTGCCCTTGACCTGGAATCAAACTTTTGACCCTTTGTTGTGTGAGCTGGCGCTCTAACCACTGAGTGCACTGACCTGTACATTAAAAAATATGTATTTCTTTATTGATTTCAGAGAGGAAGGGATAGGGAGAGAAATATAGAAACATCAGTGATGAGAGAGAATCATTGACTGGCTGCCTCCTGCATGCCTCCTACTGGGGATCGGGCCCACAACCCACACATGTGCCCTGACTGGCATCGAACCGGGACCCTTCAGTCTGAAGGCTGATGCTCTATCTACTGAGGCAAACCACCTAGGGCTGTATATATCTTTTTAAAGTTCCACATCTTTGGTAAGAAAAGACAGAGAAAACATGGAGCTACTACCTGTTGCTCACCATGCTGGCAGGGGCTCTGCGTCCCATCCGGTTCGGGTTGGCGTGCGCTCCAGGGGCGGGCAGGCCTGCAGGAGGCTGAGCTCTCCTTCCCATGAGGCTTCCACACCCACAGGAGGTGGCCAGTGCAGCTGGTCACCCTGGTGCCGGGCGCGGGTCACGTGACCCGAGAGTCGGCTGCCTCCGGGAGTGGGTCAGGGCCGGGCTGTGCCCCAGGAGCTGCTTCCCAGAGCAGAGGAAGGTGCCGTCATCGACCCCTGGGAGCTCCGACCCTGGGTCAGGAACCCCAGGCAGAGCAAGGACATTTGATGTGAACCCAACAAGCATCAGAAAAGCAGCCCGGCTCTGTGCCCCTTTACTCAGCAAGCCTGACTTCAAGGAAACGAAAAGTCACTGCCTCCTAGCACCTTCTAGCACCTGCTCTGCCACCGTCCATGAGGCGGCGGGAACACCAAAGTATGACTTTCCCGCCCAGTAAGGATGGTCCAAGCACAGGCACGGCCACTGCTTCAGGCCGCACTGACACAGCAAGGCCCCACCTCAGCCGAGCGATTCTGCAAGGACCAGACCCATCCCGGCAGGAGACCTGTGTCTGCAAGGAGGGTCCTGGCCCCGTGCTGGGAGCGGGAGGGGGGGCCCACCTGACCAGCCCCTCCCGCCGGAGAGCCAGGAGTTGCAGGACCCAGCTAAGGGCAGGGGTGACTTGCCACCCCCCCCCCCCCCCCAGCCATCGAGCCGGACAACGGAGAAATGACGACAGTGACGTTGGCAGCCTCACTAATAACGATAAATACACGCGGGCCTTTCTGATAAATGCTCGTGGCACCAGCGGAGGCAACTGCAGCCCACACGCTCCGCCCGCTCCGAGGCCTCTCTGCGGAAATTGCCAATTAACAGAGTGCCCGAGAGCCGTGCTTGGCCTCGGCCGCGGCCTGGAACCAGCGTGTCCGCCAGATGCCAGCGGAGCAGCTACTGACCTGCTTCTGACCCCGGGGCGCCTCCTGGGGAAATGCTTGCTCTCCATCCCGACCGGCAGCCTCGGTGCCAGTGTGACTGCGGGCTCACAGCGTCCTCCCGCCCGGCCTGCAGCTCAGAGATGGCATTTGGCCCCGGCAGCGACCCATCTGTCCCCACAGTGAAGAGCAGCCCCCTCGCCTAGAGGCGCCGCCAGGGCAGGACTGTGCAGGCCAGGCCCCGTGCATAGGGGACACCCACCACCACCTCTAACCACCATCTACGCCCACATAAGCCGGGGCCACCCAGGCCCCAGGACGCCCACCCACAGCAAAGCCCACGCAGCCAAGCCTCCTGCCCAGCCCTGGACTCCAAGTGTTAACCTCCAGAGAACAAAACCTCGCGAGCTGGAGACCAGGTGCGCTCCCCTTCTGGGGCTGCTGGGACAAACTGCCCAAACCCAGTGGCTTCAACAACAAACATTTATTGTCTCCAGTTCTGAGGCCAGGAGTGTGAGGCCACGGGGTCAGCAGGCCACGGCCCTCCCACGGTGCCAAGAACCAGACTGCTCCCGGCCGCTCGCAGCCCCCAGGACCCCCGGCCTGTGCCTACGCGGTTTCTTCCTGTGCACGGGGCCGCGTCCAAATGCCCCCGTGCCCTGGGGACACCAGTCATGTTGGATTAGGACCCGCCCTAAGGACTCACCTTCACTTGATCACCTGTCAAGTTCTGCTTTCTAAATAGGTCACATTCTGAGGCCCTGGAGATAGGGATTAGGATTTCAACAGATCCATTCTATTGCAAAAAAAAAAAAAACAAGCAATACGAAATGGAGCAGAGCGAGCCTGAACCACTGAACGGTGCAAACTGTAGACATGTTTTGGTTGCTAATCCTCACCCAAGGACATTTTTCCATTGATTTTTAGAGAGAGGGAAGGAAGGAAGGAAGGAAGGAAGGAAAGAAGGAAGGAAGGAAGGAAGGAGAGAAAGAGAGAAACATGGGTGTGAGAAAGACACATTGATTGGTTGCCTCCTGCATGAGCCCCCACAGGGACCCGGGATGGAAACTGCAACCCAGGTCCATCCCCTTGACCAGCAATCAGAGCTGAGACACTTCAGTGTGCAGCTGGCATTCTAACCACTGAGCACACTGGCCAGGGCCAAAAGGGGCACTTTTTTAAAAGAAACACAACGTGTTCTAATCCAGATGAATTTCTTGGAGAGGATGAGCAGGCTACAGCATCCCGCAAAGGTCAGCCAGAGTCCATGTTCACAGAGTGTGCTGGGCAGGCCGGTGCCCCGTGCGGACCCCCGAGGAGAGCCGGACAGACGCGCCTCGGCCACACCCAGCAGGTTCGCTCACAGAACTGAGGCCATCGATTAGCTTTGCAGCTTCAGGAAAGCTCAGTATTAAACTGTCATTTTGTCAATAAAACGTCATTTCATCAATATAACGTCTGTGCGCCCGAATGTTTCTGCATAATTAATTCTGCAGATGCATTAAGGAATGTTACACACAATATTAATCAAAAAGTCGTGTCGATGGACAGGTAATATATAAGCCCGGACAGAAAGATTACAAACCTCCCTGAAAGCTGCCTTCCCACCGACACACTCCTTGTCTAGAGATATGTAGATCTTTTTTGCATAAAACTGCTATTTAAAAAATTAGCCAGTCAAGGAAAAGCAACTCAAGTAACATAGAGAAACCTCTTGGGGAATTAACATTTTACCGAACATTTTTTAATAAGTTGCATTTAGTGTTTAGAAAGTCCTCTGAGGCCAGGGCCCTGAGACACCCAGCATGTCTGTGTGCGGAGCTCCGGTGCCTGATGCCCCATCCCGGCCGCACCCCCAGCCACGCCCACCCTGGAGCCTTCCTCCTCCAGCTGCTTCAAAACAGGCCAAGTGTTATCACCTTCAGAGGATCCTGAAGGCATCTTCCATCCCAGGCTGAGGTCAAGGTCGAATGCTGAGCCCCGAATGTCTCGGCAGGTACCTGGAAAACGCCCCAACTTGGCCACTGGATCCTGCCCAGGTGACAGGAAACTGTGAGGAAGAAGCAACCCAACCCCACACACAACTGGCCCCGTGGTGTCCCCTCCTTGGCTGGGCTCCCAGCTCCTGACTCCATTAACCTCTGCCAACTGCCTCCTGTGCAGCTCTCCACGGCCACAGCTCTGCCAGGTCCTCATCAGTGCGCCCGGACCTCTGCTCAGAGAGCCCCGCCCTCACCTGGAGCCACCTTGGGCAGGAGGCCGAACGGGGAGTGAGACCCAGCGGGCACGCAGAGGGGCCCTGCTCAGAGCTCCCGGTGCCTGTGTTCTTGGTTAACACATTAATGCCAAGGCCCCATCCTGGCCAGGCCAGTGTGACACTGTCAGAGCCCCACCCGGCCAGTGGGACCTGGAACTGGGTCTTGCTGCTGCCAACCCAGCCTTCCCTAGACACCTGCGGCTCGAGGGCCATGGCCTTCCCTGCCATCACTGCTTCCCGGCCAGGACCAGCCTGATCAGACTTGCAGATACTCACCGTGGGAGAGGCGGCACCCTGTGCACCCCTGCTTCTTGGAAGCTCAAACCAAGGAAAGGAACTCCCCCAAAGTAACAGTTTGCAGGTGGCACAGCCGGGTCCAAAGCCAGGACGGAGGAATGCCATCAGCACCTCAAACGGTGCTTGGTGCAGCGAGCGTCACCGGCGCCGGCCATCCTTTGGGTCGGGGCTCAGACACCCTGATCCAGCTCTTGCTCCCCAAGTTTCTCTGGGGACCCACTCGCTGCTCAGGAAACAGAAGACTGTGCTGCTCACGGCCCATTCCCGCCCTGGCTCTGCCCCCACTGCCCTGTGGCTGGCACCGGTTACCTCCCCAGCTGCTCAGCCCAAGGGAATTGTTTGCTGTGACTTTCTGGCCTTGGAGAGGGTGGAAGGTCATGGCCAGCGGTCAGCTTCCTGAAGAAACGCTGCCCTGGGGTCGGCTCCCCGGAAAAGATGCGCAGGGATCACCTTCCAGTCACACCTGAATGGCCAGACGTGGAAAGGGAGGCTCAGCCCCACCAGAGCGGGACGCCCCCTGACCTGCCCAGGCCCCTTCGTCTCCAGAGGCAGCCCGACCCTCCCATGGACGCTCCTCCGTAGGCCTCGTCACCTCCCTAGGCCCACGTTCACCCCATCACGCTGCGTTATGGCTTCAACATGAACGTTCAGTCGGTAACAGGTGCCCACACTCATGCCAATTCCGCAGCCTCCCTGGTCACAACTAATCAATACCAAGTAGCTCACGTCCCAAGGGCCGGCCTGTGCTCCACCTCTCATGTGGCAGAAGCTGTGGGGGAGCTGTGTGTGTCCTGTTGACAGATATCATTGTCCCCATTTTGCAAATAAGGAAACTGTGGCTGAGAAGGACCAAGTGACACTCCCAGGATCACAGTAGCAAGCGGTCGGGAGGTGCCCTAAAGCCAGGCCCTTAGAGTAGCCCCCCCCTCCCGGCGACCCACTGCTACATGCACACATTACATGTGAAGTACATGTATCCGTTTTCTCAACTGACAGGTCACTGGCTTGTCAGACCTGCTCTCAAATGCTTTAACACAGCCCTGGCTGGGTGGCTCAGTTGGCTGAGCATCGCCATGCATCCAAAGGTTGCCAGCTGGACTCCCGGTCAGGGCACATGCCCAGGTTTTGGTTTCGAGCTCGATCCCCAATCAAGGTGCCTGCAAGAGCCAGCCGGTTAATGTTTCTCACGTCAATGTTTCTTTCTCTCTCCCCCTCCATTCCTCTCTCTCTAAAATCAATAAAAACATATTTAAAACAAAATAAAATGCTTTAACATAGATATGATATTTGTACCTTTATTTTGCCACAGATCCCTAAAATTTAAAATGCCCTACTTTATGGACAATTACATAACATGTTTCAGCTACGACAGTCAAATAAGGATATTGTCATGAACTATTTCATTTTTTTTCTTCAATTCTTTCAGAGATGATGTTTAAACACGTTTTAATCTAAAGTTAATGCTGCATTAGTAAAGGCAGGTATGTGGCCCAATACGGTCTTTGAAACCCCTTCAGCTGACAAGACGAATATTATGAACTGTATATCATTACAAGGCCTGTGTTTGAAGCAAATAGTTCTTATTAATTTAATTATTTAACCAAATTTACAATCATTACAACCCCTTTCCAAAGAAAACTTGTATTATCAGTAACTTTTCCATGCGTCTTCCTAGGAGCTTACTGTTATCCACAGACGTATGCATGCTCTGAGTGCTGAACATTCCATTTTCTTCGCCCAGGACCCTCTATCACCCAAAGGTGTTTTATAATAATTTGGGAAAACCGAACTCTCTCGCCCTCTTCAGTGGTAGGGCTCGGGCCACAGGAAAGCGAAGTTGACATATGTGAGGCTGCGTCATTCCTGTGCAGGAGCCCAGGCAAGCACTTCCTGTGTTCACGTGAGTGTGAGGGAGCCACTGAGCAGAAGTAAGTGTGGCTCGCTGGTCATTTGAATGATGTGGGGAAATGGAAAGGTTAGGGTGATGGTGATGCTGAGGATGAGATGATTCATGCAATGAGCCCCAAATCGCTCTCGTTAACAAAACCCATAAATCCCAACCTAGAACCTCCAGGTCCCCAGGCCTCGAAAGAGGGAGTCTAGGGGGGAGAGGGCGTGCCTTCCGATCATTTCCTTGAGGAAGAGTCTACAGTAACCAGCATGTCCTCCCCACGAGGCTGCGTCCTAGAGGCGTCCCAGCCCCTGCAGGGAGCTGACGGCCTCCGCTCACCCACTCGCCTGTGGACTGGAAGCGCGCTATGTATTTGACGAATTCGAAGGAAAAGAAGTGCATTGTTTTTTTAAACAGTGTGTTATTTTAAATACAGTTTGGTATACAAGGAGCTCTCGTATGGCAAAGTGTAAGAAGCAACAGACTAAATAAATGATAGGGAGGTTATTACAGATAAATCTATGAAAATAGATGTGTAACGAACACACCGAAATGCTCAGATGAAGCCAGAGGAAAGGAATGCGCACCTTCAGAAGGACCAACTAACATGGGCCGTTTGAGTAGGCCCTGTCCTAGCAATCCCTGTTCGGAAAGCGGGCTGACAGCGACAGGCGGGCAGCATCAGCATAACACCCTGTAGGCTGTTCGAGACTCAGAATAACACCCGGTAGACAGTTACAGAGAAGACGGTGACTCTCGTCTAAAAGAGGCGCTCCCAGGATGTGCCACCATCTCCTTCCTTCCTAGCAGCCCTAAAAAGAAGGGATGCCCTGGCTGGTGTGGCTCAGTGGGTTGGGAGTTCTCTTGTGCACCAAAGGACTGCTGGTTCGATTCCAGGTCAGGGCACATGCCCAGGTTCAGGGCTCGATTCTTGGTAGGGTGCGTGCAGGAGGCACGGATTGATGTGTCTCTCTCACATGGAGGTTTCTCTCTCCCTTTCCCTTCCTCTCTTTAAAAATCAATTTTAAAAATCTTTTAAAAACAAATAAAGGACAGCACAGAGAGACTGAAATTTGCCTTAAAACTCTGCCCATGTCCACCGCACATGAGAAATGAGCTGAGCATTCAGAAGGAAGGAGAGATGATGGCTTTAAGAATTTCCCGTGTGATTTCACCAGCAAAGGGGACCAGGCTGTGAGAGGTGGTCCCTGGGCACAGACGCCAAGGCCATGGGCCCGGTGATTACCTCCCCTGAGGATAACCTTCTAGCTTGTTCTGCAACCACAGGAAGCCTAAAGAGAGTGCACGTCCATAAGGACCTACTGGGCTGTTTAATGGCTCAGAAGTTCTTCGCATAATTCTGAACTCTGTGTCCCAGAAGCTAAAGATGAAACCGGCCTGGCCAGCGTGGCTCAGTGGTTGAACATCGACCTGTGAACCAGGAGATCACAGTTCGATTCCCAGTCTGGGCGCATGCCTGGGTTGCGGGGTGATCCCCATTTGGGGGCCTGCAGGAGGCTGCCCATCAATGATTCTCTCTCATTATTGACGTCTCTCTCTCTCTCTCCCCCTCCTCCTTCCTCTCTGAAATCAATAAAAATATATTTTCTAAAAAATGAAAAATAAAGTCAAAACTGCCAACGCAGTCCCTGGCTGTCTTCTCCGGCTTTCTCACACCCCCTCCTCACCAGGTGGTTGAGGCTGACAACCTGGAGGCTTCAGGTGAAAGGCAAAGTTATGCCAGGCTGACTTAGCGCACTATTGGCTGTTGATACGACACTGAAACTGCCCATGACGGATGAAAAACGACTTTCCGATCTCAGGGGAATAAATCAGGGCCGACGAGTGAGTCTACTTAATAGTTAACTGTAGCCAGTAAAATATTACACCTGTTATTATTCAGGGCAAACACCACTCCTTCCATTTGTTTATTGAGGAGACAATTTATTTGAGGACATTTAATTGCAACAGTGAAGCCCGGCTTGGGGGTTAATCCCGGTTTATCGATGCAATTAAAAGCAGTGTGCGCGGCGTGCGCGTTTATTATCCCCGGCAGTGTTGACACAAGCCTGCCGGGCCCTGTCTGCCCTGCCTGTGCTCCTGCACCGTTTGCATAGTCTAATTGAGGCAAGGCTTCTAATTTGATTTTGCTTGGAACAATAGGGTTCAAATTGCCGCATAGATCCAGCACTGTTTGCTTTCTCGTCAATGACATGGCCTGGTAACGGCAAACAGCTCCTCCTCACACCTCTGGCAGCATTCCACAATGACCTGGGCCCCGGTCCCACCCCTCCTCCTTTCCCAACTGCCGGACCTAGCGCCCCTCAGATCTCACTAGCTCCGGCCTAAGTCAGCTCCTGGGTGCCCGCCCCTCTCGCCGGCTGACAACCTCCCCACAGCTTGGAGGGACCTGTCTCGCAGGGAAATGCCCTAAGTGGGGAACAGGGAGCCCACAGCCCCCTCACCCCACTGGGTCCATCCTGAGACATGGCCAGAGGAGGCACTTTGAACGTCTTACTTATTACTTACTCTTTTTTATTTTATTTTATTTTATTTTATTTTATTTTATTTTATTTTATTTTGTTAATCCTCACCTGAGGATATTTTTTCCATTGATTTTTTTGGGGTGTGTGTGGGGTTTTTAGGTTTGTTTGTTTTTGAGTCTGGAACGGGAGGAAGCGGGGGAGAGAGAGAGAAACATCAATGTGTCCATGGGAGAGAGACACATTGATTGGTTGCCTCCCACATGTGTCCCCCACATGGGGACCAAGGATCTAACCTGCAACCCAGGTCTGTGCCCTTGACCTGGAATTGAACCCCACACCCTTCAGCACATGGGGCAACATTCTAACCGCTGAGAACCGCCGCCCAGGGCGCGACATCGCTTTTTCCCCCCTATTGGCTATGATTTTCTTCTGGTCCTATGTCTGTTGTTTTTATTTAGGTTTTTTAAATGTTCTCTAATTGTCACTATGGTTAATACAGGGTGTCCCAGAAATGTGTATACACTGTAAGAGGTGATAGATCAATTGAAACCAAATAGGGTTCAGATTTACCCATTGGGATTAACAATGGCAGCCAAGGTGTGTGTCCAGTGTTTGGGACACCCTGTATTTGGCCACCTGTTTCGGGAACCGTTTCTGGAAGGGCTTGGAGACTCTCTCTCTTCCCTTTTCTTTCTGACGGCCTCCTCCCCACCCAAGTGCATCTTCACCACCCCTTCCGGTGCCTCGGACAGCCCTGGCACCCGGCTGTGCCTCTGCAAGTGGTCGCTGGTTGACATCGCACCCTTTCTGTGTCCACACTCGCCCTGGCTCGGTGCCGGAAGGGTGCTTGAACTCCAGCTCTTGAGGGACAAAAGACTGGCTGATGGAGCAGCGATGTTTGGCGTTTCATCAGAAATATGAAACGTCATCTCACTCACAGGCCAAACCCTCCCGTATGGCTAGTGTCCCGCGAGCTCACAGGCTGAAGGTGGGCTTTGGTCGGGGAGGTATGGGTGCCCCGCCCCCGGCTGTTGCAGGAATGAGGTGGCCAGGAGAATCTCAGGCCACGCCCCTCTGAATTCCAATGATGCCTCTGCCACTGCTGGGTGTGTGATTCGTGGGCAAATCAACCAAACTTCCCAAGCCTCCATTTCCTCCCTGTAAAATGGGCACAAGATCATAGCTGGAAGCTGGCCTGCACTAGGTCCCCCAACGGTTTAAATGACCCCTTTTCCGCTGATGGCAAAATGACATGTTCACAGATATGAAACTGAGACCCAAGGAAATGAATCACGTGGCCCAGGGGATAGAGAAGGTGACAGAGCAGCTGGAACAGGACTCCTCCTCTGTCGTGTGACAGAAAAATAAGGTTCCTGTTGGCTGTTTGTGGCGAGCCTGGGGAGCTTTTCCTGCGGGAGGATCCGGAGAGACACCTGTGCTACCCCACGAGTGCACGTCCAGGCCCGGATGTAAGTCTGACTGCACGAAGCATGGCTCCGTCCTTGTTCATGCACGCACCACACGTGGCCTGGCGTGCCCTGCTGTGCGTGCACGTGCTGTTTGTTCCTGGAGTATTGAGCTGGTCAGCAAAGCAGCTGAGAAGTACTTGCTGACCTGCACCTGTTAAACAGTCTGTGTGGGACCAAAGGGCCAGAAAAGGGCCTGTGGGTGTCACTCCCAGCTGGGGAGGGGACGCTGAATTCTCCCCCCAGCCACAGGACGACATGTGCCCACACGGTGTTTCACTCGTCTGGCAGGTGACCCACGGGGGAGCCTGTGGCTCCGGGGCCTTTGCCTCCTCTGGCCCAGGCCATCGCTCCGACCATGCTCACTGACCATGCTCACTCTGAGCAGCGGAGAGGGAAAGAAGGCCCATCCCTCTCGCCCAGTGGTGTATCCTGACCGCAGGCGCACAGGGAGCCTGGCTGACATTGCTTCTGGAGCGCTCTCTCATCGCTTACCCTGCCCCTCAGTCCTAGCTAATAACCAGAGAGAGGAGGTGAGCCAGCTTGGATTTGTCCTGCAGGCGGGGTCAGGGTGAACATGAGCCCACCTGCCCATGTGTCCCCTGGGGAAGCGCCTGTGGCTGGGGTTGGCTCAGAGGTTCTTAAAGTTGAAAAGTGTCACTCAGATTGCAGGGTCCCCCTGCCCTCCTGGCCACAGGTGGGAAGGAATGGGCTGCCTGCGTCCTGGACCCCAATCCTCTTCTCCCCAGAGGGTTGCATGCAAGACTCGCCTTCCCAGCGGGCATTCTCTGCACGGGGCACATTTCCCCTGGCACCAGCTGGGAGCCTCAGGCAGGTCCCCACCTGCCAGGACCCTGGGCAAGACCTGGTCTTCCTGTGCCCTGGCTCCCTGGCATTTAAGGTCCTGACTTAAAAAGCTAAAACTTCCCCCTCTGCCCCAAACCAGCCCCAGCCCGTATCAGTGAGGGGCCTGGAGACCAGGGCAGGGGGCAGGGTCGCTTAGCAGGACAGGGGAGCCAGCTCCTGCGAAAGTGGAGGGGCTGGGACATCACAGCGCCCCCCGAACCCCCAGTCATCCCGCCTTCCCACAGCGAGGGCGCAGGCCGCGCAGGAAATGTCCTAGGGCCGGGGGACAGAAACTGGGGTGACCTCCCCACTGCAGGGAGTCTGGGGAGTCTGGGGAGGGAAGGGTCAGCGACTCCACAAGCCAAGCATAGTTTTACCACTTCCACTTCCATCGGCTGGGAGGTTGAGGCCGGGGTTCTGGCTTCTAGAAACAGCCCCTGGCCAGTGTGAGGCCGGAGGGCAGGTGCGCCAGGGTCCCACGCGGGGAAGGGCTGGACGCGAGTCGCATCAGGCTCTGACCGCCTTGCGGGGTGCCAGGGCCCGAGCCACTGACCCTGGGGGCAGACGAGCGCCACTCGGAGCAGGGACTGCGGGACCTAGAAGGGGAGTGGCCGCCGCCTCCACCCCACCCCACCCCCACCCCGGCCCCCGCACCCGCTTCCCCCGGGTGGAGGTGAGGGAGTGGGGTGGGGCAGGGGCGGGTGCCAGCACAGAGCAGCAGCCCCATAAATCTTCCCGAGAGGAATTAGTTAATTTGTCAATTAAATAAGGGAAGGGGGGGCGGTCAGGCTGCGGAAGCCCCCCGCGGCCCCAGAGCTCAGGCCACCTGGGGGGCGGGGCCCCCTCTCTAGACAGGGACTTGGAGGAGGGGGTGGGGGAGGGAGGGGCGGGGAGGCGGGGAGGCAGACGGTTCGGAAGCCCGCCCCGCGCCCCCTCGGCCCCTGGGCCCCGGAGCGCGAGGTGCGGAGTGGAGGCCTGTGTGCCGTCTCCGCGGCGGCTCGGGGCGGGCTCCCCGGCGGGGCCCCTCCCCCGGAGCCTCCTGCTGGGAACAGATTTTTTTAACAGAAAGAATCTGCGAAAACAGGCGGAGCCCGCCCCCTCCCGCCCGCTCCCGCCCGGGCCCCCGGCGAGGACCGCTGCGCGCGAGCGGCTAGAACCGCGTTAGCTGTTCCGTCGGGCGTAACGCTGCACGTGCTGACCCATATATTCTAACTGGAAACGGACTCAGTCACTTAAAATATGGCAACGTCGATAGGACTAATTAATTGGAAATAAGAAACGAAAGAATACAATTAAACGAGAACAGAATCATTTTCTAATTTAATAGAGGGACATTTATAAAGATCACAAGCTAAAAGGCATCGAATGATTCTATCGACATGCTATTAAATCAGCCGCTCGGGGCGGAGGGGGCCGGGCGTCCAGGGCGCTGGGCGGGTCTCCTCCCGCCCGCACCGGACCTGCGCGGGGTGGGGGTGGGGGGGGCGGGCCCCCCCGCAGACCTGCCTCCCAGCCAGCCGCTCGGCCGCTGGGCCGGTCACTCCCGCCCAGGCCGGGGCTCCCAGCCTCTGCCGGGAGGCCGGGTTCGCAGATATATTACAACAAAATCACTAATTGGAAAATGAAATTGTCAATAAAGCATCGCCTCCCCCTCCCCACGTATACAATATCCTTAAATATTAAGATATTTTATTAGGCCCATTTCCTAACAATAATTTATTGCAATAAAACAGACACCACAGGTCCCCTTAAATTGTCTTTTCATAATGAATAAATTTAAGCAGGCTAATTAATATATAAACTAGCCCAATTTGTCAAGTTGATTTGTATTTTAGTTAATTGTGAAAGTAATTACCACACGGTCAAATTAACAGCTTTCTGGAAATGACCGAGCCTGACGTTTTATTTCCTTCCTGGGTGAAGAAAATTCATTTTTCCAAGCTCTTGATGTGATGAATAAAAGTCATAAATCTGGGTGATTGGTGCAGGCAGAGTCTAAATGGCTTCATATTTCATTTTAGGTTTAATAGAAATATTCATGCTCTGTTTTAATGAAATTAAATTGAGGGGGGATGGGGCCAGGAGGTGGCGGTGGCCGGAGCTTAAAGGGACAGAGCACATTTTCCTCCCCTGCCCTCGGCGGGCAGGCAGGACGCCCAGGTCACCTCCACGCTCCGGTGCCAGAGTCCAAGGCCCGAGGCCAAGGCCTGGCCAGGGAAGTGGAGGCAGCAACTCAGGAGCCCCAACCCAGGTGCATCCCAGGGCGGCCAGTGCCTGCGCCCCACGCCTGCTGAGGCCACTGACAAGGCCAGGTCACCTGGGGGCTGGGCAACGCTGCCTGTTGTCATAACTCAGGCCTGAGCTGGGGGGGGGGGGGGGACAGGGTCAGTCTCCTTCTGTTGCCTGGTGGGGACGCACAGGAGGACATGCAGCCTCAGACAGATACTTTGTGGGGGCCCCCAGGCCCCTCACTCAAACCCTCTGCTCTCGCCCCCTGCAACTTCCCGCTCAACGCTGCTGCAGCGTCCACCTTGCCGTGGAGGTAATCAGAATGAATGAGACCGCCAGGGCCCAGGACAATCACCCCAAACGAGACAGCCAGTGCCCAGACAGTTGCCCCAAAGCCTGGGTGGCAGAGCCCCCCACTTGGTCCTCAGGAAGGATGTCTTCAGACTCAGAAACTTTGCTGTGTCTGTTCCAATCACAGTTGGGGGGTACATGCTGTCAGCCACTCTGGGCACCTGGTGGGGGGAGTAGGGGGTCCCTCAGCATGCCTGGGTCCCCCGACTGTCCTGGCCCCAAAGCCCCTTAATGGAGCTGACCTGTGACTTGTTGATTTCCCCTGAGCAAATAAGGCTTTGATGCAGTTCCAAGCAAGAGTAGTTAGCTGATGAATTGACAAAAACTAATCAGCTTTATTGGGAAACAGGTTAAGGGCACGGGCGTGTCAATAATTCTCAGCCTGACCCGCTCATCCATTAGCCGGAGCCGGCTGATTGGAGTAAGAAGACCCTCTCACATTTTGCTCTGAAATTGCTTTCATAAACTCGCCATTATTAGCAGCCGGTGCGAGCAGCTAATTTAGAGAAGACATCCCAGGCATGTCACATCTATCATCCGGGTTTATGTATCATTATCTCATTTACAGAATGTCGCAGTGTAATATGTGTTTTTGGCAATAGGCTTGGCCGGGTGCCTGGGCTGCGGCTCTTTTTAGCAGCACAGCGGGAACCTCCTGCCCCCTTTGCCACCACCAGTCCTGGGGACCCGGGAGGGCGTGGGCCCCAGCTGAGGACTCTTTCCTCGTGGGCAGGGACAACTGGGTCCACGTGCCCACAAACACACACGCACAGACTGTGACGCCCTCGCGCCTGCTCCCTCTTGCGTGGCCCTGGATCGAAGCCCAATGTCAGGATTTGCTCCACCTGGGAGCCGGCAGGATGCGAGTTCAAGATTCTGCCCGTGCCCTGGCTGGTTTGGCTCAGTGGATAGAGCATCGGCCTGCGGACTCAAGGGTCCCGGGTTTGATTCCGGTCAAGGGCATGTACCTTGGTTGCGGGCACATCCCCAGTGGAGAGTGTGCAGGAGGCAACTGATCGATGTTTCTCTCTCATTGATGTTTCTGACTCTCTATCCCTCTCCCTTCCTCTCTGTAAAAAATCAATAAAATATATTATAAAAAAAAAGATTCTGCCCGGGACCCCCTCCCCGGAGCAGGGCAGCGGCAGGTGGTGGGGTGTGGTCCGCTTCCCCTGCTCCAGGAACCATGGTCTCACTGAGCACCATCCAGGCTGACCTGGGGGCCCAGGGACAACCGGGGACAACCCACCACCAGAAGGTCCCGCTCCGCCCTCCCGGCTCCCTGGGCGGGGGCCTGACCTTCCCTGCCTGGGCCGCCACTGTCCTCCCTCCCTGTGGGCCTGGGTCTGCAGCCCAGACGCGGGCCACCGGGAGTGGCCACCTGTTCGGCTTTAATTAGTTTAATGTAAAGGCCCCTCCCGGGGCTCCTGCAGTGACAGCCTCGGAGCCGCTGGCCTTTCAGTGGAATTTCCCAGATGGGCTGAGGGGAGGCCAGGGCGGTCACCAGGGGCCGGTTAACGAGTTCATTAGCCAAATTATCTTGCCCTCAGCACTGGGCCCAGGAGAGAGGGCGCAGGGGTTGGGAGGGGGTCTTCCCCACTCCACCCTATAACCTCCACCCTCTACCCCCACCCAGCAAGGGGTCCGTGTGCAGGCGAAGGGAGGAGACACACACGGACACACGCACACAGGCACGTGGGTGTCAGGAGGAGGGGACCCCGGACCCAGAGGTTTCAGCTGCCATTTCCACCTCCTGTCACCTGAGCTTCCTCAGTAGGAAGGAGCCCAGCAGGGTCAAGGCCATGGGAAACAGTGGTTAGAATCATGCAAGGAGGAGATGATGACAAATAAGGAGACTGTGGGACCTGAAGTCAGAGCCTGGGCCTGGCATGCTTTCCGCAGGTGCCGGCTGCTGGCTGGCACTGTATGGGAAGGCCCATGGAAACACTAATGCGGTGACCAGCTTGGGGCATCCTGGGGGGTCCCGCAGCTTCCCTCCCCTCCCCACTTACTATGTACGTGTTTGCCGCTTCAGGGTCTCAGATTCCTCTTGGGTGAAGTCCTCCCTGTTCAAATGGGGGGGGGGGGAGGTGGGAGGGGGCAGCAGGGGGCTCTTGACAGACCTGCCCCTTCTGCCCTTCAGACCCCACTCCCCACCGGCCCCAGGAGGAATGAGGACCCTGGCAAACCAGCCAACGCTTGCATATAGGGACCCTCCCAGGTCCACCCCCAGCCTGAGATCTGTCCCTGGGCCTGAGTGTGTATCTGTGGGAAGAGGCAAGGGCAGGCCTGGAAGAGGTGAACTTGACCTCTTTTGCCCATCTCAGGAGGGATCCAGTCCCAGTCCCCCTCTCCCTCCCTCCTCCCTTCCGCAGCCACTGCTTCTGCCACCTCAGCAACTGCTAAATAGACCAATTAGCAACGACTTCCTGCCATTACCCGCCGCGGAGTTGCACATTAGCGCGACCATTCGGCCATAATTTCGCGTCAGACGGCACTAAAAAGTTCAGGCACTGAGGCGCGAAGACGGCTGAACCTCGGCTGCTGCTGTTTCTTCCCAGCCTGCAGCCGGGGCCACGCTTGGCGACCGCCCTCCTCCCGCTGGGGGTGCGGGTGGGGGACAGAGAAGCGCCCTGCACCGGCTCACAAACGCCACCCTCAGCCAGCATTTTCGGCTGCTGAGGCCCGCGGAGAGTGAGTGCTGGGTGAGCAGACCGTGTGCTGTCCTCGGTCTTAAAATAAGACGCGCCCTCGACAGTCCAGACTCCCTCGGATTGTAGGTCAGAGTGGGCGCTGGGGAAAGGGCCGTGCAGCTGCGGCGGCTGAGCGCCCCGACCTGGGTGGGTTTGGACACCTTGCTCCTGACAGCAGCGAGAACCTGCAGTGACAGTAAATTAAATCAAAATCCTGCAGCAACAAGTCTTCTCCCGGGAGTTTCCAGAATTCTTGGGGGGACTTGGGAGCCGTGGCTGGGACCGCTTTGGGGCTCCTGGGTCAGAAGGAGACCTGCAGACGGTGGGTGCTGCCTCCATCGCAGGGGCCCAGCGCCAGGCCTGCCCCTGCCTGTGTGTCCAGGGAAGCAGGGCGCCTGCCCAGGGTCTGAGCAGAAAGCAGATGTTTTGTATCTGGAGGAATTTTCCAAAAACAGAAGGCCCGTAGATGGCTGGGTTTTTGCTTCTAAATCCCGCAGCATCCACCAGCCCCAGCAGCGAGCACCCGTTGCGCTGGCTGTCTGCATCTAGGCCCGGGCCGGGCAGAGGACAGGCCCGAGACACCGGGACCGCGGTGACCCGAACCCAGGCGCCAAGAGCGAGGCCGACAAGAGGGGAAGAGGGAGGGGAAGCGGCGGGTTGGTGCGCGGGTCTGCGGGCCCCAACCTTTCCAAACCTTTTAGAAGCCCAGCGCCGCGGGTCAGGGAGGAGGTCAGCAGATCAAAGCGCATCGCTAACCAGGTGGTACCTCTGGCCCTCCGGGCGCTGGGGCGGGGACACCTGCGCGGACCTGCCCCGCCCCGCCCCGCCCCGCCCCCACCCCGCGGGCGCCTTCCGGTGACCCGGTCCCATCGCCCAGCGCGCGCTTCGCAGGCCTCCGGGCGCGGTGCGGCCTCCGCGGTGCGGCCGTGACGCGGTTCCCCGCGCTCGCCTCCGCCCGGACGGAGCTAATCCGGACCCGCAGGCGTGCCGCGCCCTCAGCCAGCATTTTCGCTGGTCGCCCGGCTGCCTGGGGTCCAGTCCCACCGCCGCCCTTACCGCAGGCCGGTCACGGAGCGCCCCCGCGCCTCCGTTCCCCGACGCAAGCCCGAGAGGGTAAACTGCAGTCCATGAATCACACCTCCCCACGCCCAGACAGGGCTGCGGCAGGTGCGGGGCCCTGGGTTCGAGTGGGGAAACCCCCGCTGGGGAAGGTGGGCTCTGCCGAGGAGCCTCTCCCGCCCCGGGCCTGGGGGGCCTGCCTGTTAGGGCCGGGAGCCCCCACGCCACGCGGAAGGAAGCTGGTACCGCGGTAACGATGGTGCCGCCCCCATCCTCTGCGTGAACGTGCGCGTCTTATGCCCAACTTCACACAGATGTGTATTTATCTGGACGAAATTTCCAAAAACAGAAGGCTCGTAGGTTGCTGGGTTTTACACATTCAAATTCTGCAGCATCCCCCTGACCTTTTAAAAATATAAATATAAATATAATCTTTCCAGACGGGAATAGGCGTGGATTACAACAGTTTTTCTTTTGCGATTGTTTGCATAAACCTTCCCCTTTCTGAGCAGCGGAAGAAAGGGCGCTGCAGGAGATGCTCGGAACCTCAAAGGAAGACCGCGGGGAGAGGGGGAGGCCAGGCCGGGAGCAGGCGGCCGGGACTCACAGGGGAGGGCCCAGGGCCGGGATGGGAGCCGCCCGCCCAGAGGCTGCCCTGAGAGAGGAGACCTCGGCTCTCCCGCTGCAGCCCTGCTCCGAGGCCGGAGCCTTCCTCAGAGCAAAGGGCTGCCCAGTGCAGGCGCTGGCCACCAGACAAACCCCGCTCCCCAGAGCTGCCCCTCCCACAGCTGCTCACAGAGCCTCCCACAGTGTGTCCACCGGAGCAGATGTGGTCACGTTAAAGCCCTGTAGCACCGGAGTCCATTGGTCCCAGCACCACCAACTTCTCCAGACAAGGAAACACACGTTCACCTAAAGGAAGAGCCGCCTGCGGTTGGGCTGCAGCTGGAGGGCGGTCGGGCCGGGAGCGGGCTGGGCACCATCACTGAGGCCTGGGTTGAACCAGATGAGCCTGAGCTGTGGCCTCCTGACGTGCTCTCAGCTGGACCCAGGGGTGGGGGGGGAGGGTAACGGGGGAGAGGGAATTTGGGGGGCTGAGAGGGAGGTTACTAGGAACAAGAAGGGTGAAGGTATTCCTCTGGGAGTCACTGAAACACTGGCTTTGTTGAGGAAAGGGGTGTTTGGGGAGTGTAGACTGCACACCCATTCTCAACTGAATCGGCCCAAGAGTGGGTGTTTGGGTAGGAGAGAGGGTGGAGAGCTCCAGGATCAATGGGGGGGGGTACTTAGTTGGCAGTCACCCCACCCCAGCCCCGGAATCTGTGCCCTTGGGACGGATGACCCGTCTCAGCAGGTGGAGGAGGGGGGAGGAGAAAGGCCCTGCCTTGGAGCTAAGGCCTGTCTGAGGGCCGCCACTGCCCTCTCCAACCTGGGGGGGCAGGGAGACACTCTCCCTTGAGAGTGAAGGGTGTCCTGCCCAGAAAGGGGAGCTTGGAACCCCAAAGGCAACAGGTAGGAGGAAAGGGGGCAGGGATGGGGACACTGAAGGGCAGAGGCAGAAATGTGTGGCCCCTGCTGTCAGACCTGGGCCCAATCCCAACTCTGAGGCTGTTACCTGTGGGGGACGGTTACCTGTGGGGGACAGTCTCAGCCTCTTGAAGCTGGACTCTGTGAAACGGAGGTGGCAAACCCTTCTAGTGTCCTAGTGAAGATGAAAGAAGATCACTGTAGACCGCTCACTGCCTGTAGCAGGTGTTCCAGAAATGTGAGTGCTCCCCTCGTTCCATGAGAGGCTGGGCTGCATTCCTATTTGTTCAGAAAGATCTCATCTACGACAAACACCGTGTCCCTGCCGATGCTGTCACTCCCATCTGCAAGTGGACACTGGTTTGTGCAAAGCGCTGTGGCACTTGCTGGGGTGGGGGTGGGGGGTTGCTGCCAGCCACTGCCCGCCTCCTAACGCCCACCGGGCTCTGCTGGTCCCAGGACGCCCCCGTGAGAGGAAAGAAACTGGGCTCTTGACAATGGAATCCCTGCCGTCAGCTCTCCCCGAGGTAAACGCCTTTCCAGAAAAACAACAGGGCCCCACACAGTATTTACCTTTTTAAAAACCCTCCTGTAGCAACCTGACCTGCTCATTGACAAATTTCCTGCCCCGATTGTCCTGCGCCCCGCCCCTCCTGGCCTTTACTCACCTTCCACCGCCCGGGAAGCCCGACTTCAAGAACCTGAAACTCCTCCCCATTCCCACACCTGTCTGGGGAGATAACTGGGTCTCACCGAGCTATTGACAAAGCCTAGTGTTGGGGGCCACCTGCCTGTTGATTCTTTCCGCTTAAAAAAGCCCCTTGAAAGTGCGTTTACTGTAAATATTTGAGGCGTATGGGGGGGGGGGGTCTGGACTCTCACTCCAACACCGCCGGCCTCGGCTGGTTTTCCAGGGCTGCGGGTAGGAAGCGAACGAACACCGGCAGCATTTTCCTGCCAGGGTCCCAGCGACCAGCCTCAGGACAAGCTCTGCTCCGGGCGGGTACTGCCTCCTGCACGCCCACCAAGGACCGCCCCAGGCAGGTGGACAGGTCTCCGCGCCCGCGGTCCTGGGCTCTGCAGCGGCCGGAAGGCACACTCACGCACACACGCACAACACCTGGAACGCACGGCACCTTCCAGAGGAGGTAAGGAGGTGACTCACACCTGCAGAGGGTTGCGACAGGGGCACAGACCGCTCCTGTGCGCCGCGGAGACCCAGGAGCGAGGCTTGGGGACCCCAAGGTCCTCTTTGCTCTGCAGTCACTGAGCAGAGCTGCTAGTTCTAGAAGCAGCGTGGGCTCCCCCACGGAGAAGTGGACAAACTCAAGTGCTGACGAGGAGGCGGGGGAGGAGGCGCTCTGCCGGCTCTGGGTGACCCGAGCGCAGAGGGGAACAGCGCGACTCAGGGGCTGGGGTTGGGCAGTCGCGGGGGCCCCGCGGGGACCCAGGACCACCAGCGCCCGCCATCCTGCTCAGCACCCCCAGGAAGGAGAGCAGGAACCCTAGATTGGGCCGCAGAGCTTCCCACCCCTGGTCGCTGCTCCCTCCCTGCCACCGCTGCCGGGCACCCCGGGCTGTTTAGGACCTTGCAGCGCAGGGGCGGGGCGGCCGGCGGCTGCGACGGTGACAGGTGCGCCCAGCGGCCAATGGCCAGGCCCGCGCCCCTCCCCGGGCCCCCGCTGCGCGCGCCAATCCGCGACCGCGCTGCGCTTCAAGTGCGCGCAGGGGCGCGGGTCCCCGCCACCGCGCCAGCGGCCTCCGCCCGGCGCCCCATACTCGCGTGGAGTTTGTGCGAACGCGTGTGAGCGCGGCCCGGGCGGGGCCCTCGTGGAGGAGGCTGCGGACATGGTCACTCTGGGCTGAGTTTGCGGCGGCGACTTTGATTATTGGCAGATAATCACCATAACAATACCGAGCCCTGGGGCTTGCCACGCCACGCGACGCTCCGAGAGCCTGCACACGGCCGCGCCACTCACCACCCAGCCCTGATCGCCAGCCCCTAACGAGCAGATGGAAAAATCCAAAAATTTCCGCATCGACGCGCTGCTGGCAGTGGACCCCCCGCGAGCGGCCTCCGCGCAGACCGCGCCTCTGGCCCTGGTCACGTCGCTCGCGGCCGCAGCATCCGGCCCTGGCGGCGGCGGGGCGAGCAGCGGGGCGAGCGGCAGCTGCAGCCCCGCGTCCTCGGAGCCGCCCGCAGCGCCCTCCGACCGCCTGCGCGCCGAGAGCCCATCGCCTCCTCGTCTGCTTGCCGCGCACTGCGCGCTGCTGCCCAAGCCGGGCTTCCTGGGCACGGGCGGCGCGGGTGGCGGCGCGGGCGGTGGGCCCGGGGGTCCCCACCACCACGCGCACCCGGGCGCCGCCGCCGCTGCCGCTGCTGCCGCCGCCGCCGCCGCGGGAAGCCTGGCGTTGGGGCTGCACCCGGGGGGCGCGCAGGGCGGCGCGGGGATCCCCGCGCAGGCGGCTCTCTACGGCCACCCGGTCTACGGCTACTCGGCGGCGGCGGCGGCGGCGGCCCTGGCAGGCCAGCACCCGGCGCTCTCCTACTCGTACCCACAGGTGCAAGGCGCGCACCCCGCGCACCCCGTCGACCCCATCAAGCTGGGCGCAGGCACCTTCCAGCTGGACCAGTGGTTGCGCGCGTCCACCGCAGGCATGATCCTGCCCAAGATGCCGGACTTCAACTGTGAGTACCGAGCCGCCCTCGGGGTAGGAGATTCCTGGCAGATAGTTCTCTTGCGCACCCGTCCGCCTCCACGGGACACCCCCCTCCCTTCGCTTTCTGCTCCGATGGAGCGGTGGAAGCGCCGCGAAGCCGCCCTGCTCCACCGGGGCCTGCGAGGACTCCGGCGGGCTGCGCGGTTGGGATGGGCGCGAATCAGTAAAATGGCCACTTGCGGGCCTTGCCTTCTTTCTCTCAACGGTTCGGTGCAGCTGGAGGTGTGAGACTAAAATCTAATGATTAACTGGCAGGCTAGGGGAGAAGGAAGTGGCGGGGGAAGGAAGGAGCGCCCCAGAGCGCCCTGAGTCAGGCGGCCTGGGGGTCAGGAACAAGGCGCTCCTATCCAGGGAAACTGACTTAAATTTGTCCCACATTCTGGGTTCTGGAGAGACCCCCACTCTCCTGGCCCCTCCCAGGAGAGGGAGAGATCGGGAGCAGCAGGAGAGAAATGGGCTCCCGGGGCCCGAAGGCCAGAGCCCAGGCCACCCGGGCCCTTCCCTGGCTCTGCTGCCTCTGGAAGGGCACTCGTCCAGGGTGCAAAGCCCAGAGGTGATGGCCTGACTTGAACGGAGTGGTGGTCAGTGGGCCCCTGTGGCAGGGGGATGCACCCTTTGTCAGGAACCCCATCACAGGGACTCTAAGCAGCAGCACCCACTTTGAAGTGGGGATGCCCTACACAGAAGCGAACCCTTCCTCTAGGAGAGAGGTGGGCGGTGGACTGCAGGCCGCCGGCTCACCACCTCCCAGGCCGGACCTTCCCCAAGGCCTGGGCCAGCTCTGGCTTTGCTGGCGAGAGCCCCTGGCTGCAGGGAAGAGTCGGTCTCCATCCTGGGACCCGCCCCATAGGCTCAGAGGAAGACCATAGGCTTTATGCTTCCCAGCACCCAACACCCAAACAAAGAGACCCCATTGTTTCTGTCTGAGTGGATTTGTTTAGACTGAGGAGATGCAGGCATGGTAGAGGGAAAAGCCAAAAAGAAAACAGAAATAAACACTTGGCAGAATTCAGATTCCTCTGTTAGAAGCCACGGCTGTGACTAAACAGAGAAAAGCTAGGGCCACAGAAGTCACAGCCCAGTGAGGAAAATCCCAGCAGGGCACTGCTTGCCTGGGCCGGCCTTGCCTCAGCTCAGCTCCCCGAGGCCGTATGACCGCCCACCCCGTCCCATTGGAGTCACTCCCGCCTGAGCCCCCACAAAGAAGAGGGTAGGCTGGCCCTCACCTCTCATTGGGGGGCTGCCATGCTACAGACGCAGCTGATCCAGGGCCAGTGAAACCCAGGGCCTGGCCCTCCCCCCAGCACGCCTCTTCTCATTATGATCTGCATCCCCCCCCCAGACTGTCCCCCACTGTGTGTGTGGGGGGGTGGGGAATTGGGGGGGGGCTGGCTTCTGCAGCCACCGAGGTGCTTTGGGGGCCTCGATGGAGCACAGCGTCATGCAGGAAATCGATGAAAGCTCCATTTCTTTGCCAACACACTTTGTCCATCTCTGGTTCCAAATTTTGACCCAGAGGCAGCCGACTTAGAATCCAGGCAGTGTGAATCCAGAAAGAAGGTGAACACTGAGCCCCAAAGGGCCAGGGCCGCAGCAAACTGGCCAGGGTGCCTAGCGTCCTAGTCCCCGCTGGTCGCCAGAAGGAAAACCTGTTCGGTTCCTTTAATTGGTCATCTCTGCTGTCGGATGGCATTTTCCAAATGGTCCTTTGGGAGCCAGTGTTTTAATTAAAGTTCTAATGTTGTGTCAAGTTGGGAATCCGGCGCCTTGTTTAACTAAAGCGGGGGGCGTGGGCCTCCCATAAAGCAAATTGCGGTCCCGGGGGAGCTGCTCCTCCGGCCTGGCCGGCCTCCTTTCTTCTCTTTCTTTCTTTTATTGTCTAACACTCGTCAGGCTCCTGGGAAATCAAGGGAAGTCTTGTTTTGAGGTCATAAAATTCTCTGTGATGTAACCGTGTGAAATTATGTAAATAAAGAGAGAGACCTCCTTGAATGCATAGAAAGCAAAGTCCCTTCTGCCCAGGCCTTTCATTTGCATAAAGAGAATGTCCTGGAAGGCTACCAGTTCCCGGTCCCAGGCCCGGCCCCTCTGTGCTGGGCGGTTGGTGGAAAAAACATTTTAAATGGGGGGAGGTCTCTGATGAAAACTGTTTAGGCCCAGGATTCAGTTCCTGCCTCCCGCCCGCCCTTCCTCCTCCTCCCTTCGTACCTGAGGCGCCCGCACAGTGTGGAAGGAAGCGGGTAGAGCCCGTGGGAACCTGCGCGGGAGTGGGCAGGCCTGAGGCCGCGGTGGGTGCTCTCCTGCCTCTGCCAGCGCCCCCGGGTGGGGAGGGCGCCCCAGGACGGGCTCTCAGGGTCTGTCTGGGATAGAGCTGTGGTCCCCCCCCCCCCCCCCCACACACACACCGTCCGGTTCCGCCTGGGCCTCGAGGTTGGGGAGGGTCGCTGGCACTAAGGTCCCGCCTCAGGAGGACCCCGGGTGGGCGGAGGCCCGAGCCAGGCCGCGCCTCACGCCGCTCCGCCCGCAGCCCAGGCGCAGTCGAACCTGCTGGGGAAGTGCCGCCGGCCGCGCACCGCCTTCACCAGCCAGCAGCTGCTGGAGCTGGAGCACCAGTTCAAGCTCAACAAGTACCTGTCGCGGCCCAAGCGCTTCGAGGTGGCCACCTCGCTGATGCTCACGGAGACCCAGGTGAGCGCCCGCCGCTCCCGCACCGGCCTGGGGGGCGCTGAGCCTGGGCGCTGAGTGCGGATTACTGTGGGGCGAGGTCAGGCGCCCCCCGCGGGGGTTCCTCACCCGGGCCCAGAGGTCTGATTCAGGAGATGGGGGGGGGGGGAAGGAACCTGCATTCTAACGACCCTCTGCCCCCCGTTCCGAAGCGGGTGGCCCCAGGTCACATTCGAGAAATTTTGTTCCAGAAAGAGAGGCGGGAACACCCTGAGCTTCACAGACGCCCCCAGCTGCCCTGACCCCCGCCCCCGCCCCCCGCCGCAGGCCCAGGGAGCGGAGGTGGGGGGGTGGGGGAGAGAAGGCGCGGTAGGGCTCCAGCTCAGCTCCCCTGAGCCCCCGCCACCAGCCCTGCCCAGCTCCTCGCGGGGCCGAGCCCCACTCGGGGGCCGGCTGGCAGGTGCCGGAGCCGGGCCTGGGAGGGAAGGGAGCGGAGGGCGGTGAGCGTGTCTGACCCCCTTGTGCCCACAGGTGAAGATCTGGTTCCAGAACCGGCGGATGAAGTGGAAACGCAGCAAAAAGGCCAAAGAGCAGGCCGCGCAGGAGGCCGAGAAGCAGAGGGGCGGCGGGGGCGCGGGCAGGGGCGGCGCCGCCGAGGACAAGGGCGACGACGAGCTGCTGGGGCCGCCCGCGCCCGGGGACAAGGGCGGCCGGCGCCCGCGGGACCTGAGGGACTCTGACCCCGAGGAGGACGGGGAGGACGAGGACCCCTTCCCCTACAGCAATGGCGGCGCGCACGTCGCCTCCTCCGACGGCTCTTCCGGGGCCGACTCCCCGCCTCCGAGGCCGGGGCACCAGCCGCCCCTGCAGTAGGACCCGGGCTGTCGCCGCAGCCACCGCCGGCCCCAGGTCCCGCACCGGTCGGGGCTGCAGGTCCGGGCCGCAGCACCCGTCTGCTCCGCAACGGACCGAGAGAGGCGGCCCAGCGCGCGCAGACTTGAACTCTGGTTCTTATCCATGGAATTGGGGGAGGGCCGGTATTGTAAGGAGAACCGACGCCACCCGGGGCGGCGCCCAGCTGCCCTTCCCGAGTGGGGAAGGCGGGACCCTAGTTCCACCCCTGGAAACTGGAAACCTCCCTGGAAACGCCACTCGCTGAGTCTTGAGAGAAGAGAATGTGCTTATGTATCTTAGGGGGCACTTCTGTCAGCGTTCCCGCTGCTGGAGCTCTAGCGCTGTGCCGTCTTTATTTTTGTACACTGTATTTATATATAAAAGAAACGTCTATGCATGCTAAGTTATTATTCCGCTTCTCCCATCGTCCGCGGTGGAATGTAAAATAAATTGGTTTTTTACTGGAGGAGCGGGACAATCTCTTGGGGGGAGCGTGGAAGAGCCTTACAGCTCTTGTCGAAAGGATGGGGGTCTCCCCGCCCCCAGCGACTCGCAGCAGGAGGTAAGAATCCGAATCCCAGAATTGCAGCTTCGTGTGAGGCCCGCCTCCGCCTCTGAGCGCCCGCGAGAGGGACGCTGGGTTCCGCTGCTGGGGAGCCGCGGGTGCGAAGTGTTGGTATAAAAGAAAGTCCCCGAGGCCAGGTGTGCGCTCGCGTCCGGGTGCCTGGCTCTCGCCCGTCCCTATGCCCCACCCGGGAGGGTGACCCTGGGCCCTGGCTTGTTGTCCCGTTTCCTTGCGGGGCTTCTTGCTTCACTGGGGTCCAGAAGTGAACCTCTGCGTGTTTCGGAAAAGACGCTCCAGCCGCCTACACTGGACGGGCACTTGAGGTCCGCGCGGCCAGGGCGCCACCTGCGCACGTTCCCGGGTCCCCGTGGCCTCCCAGAGCGCGGCGCAGTCCCTCCCCAGCTCCCAGCCTCGGAGCCCGGCCTGGAGCGGCTTCCTGGGATCTGCGAGGACAGCACAGGCCGAAGGACAGCCCAGAGCTGCACTGGCTCCGGGTTAACCCACCTCCGCAGCGCGCGCCATCCATCACCCGCGCCAGGTGCTGCACACATGCCGGCCTCGCGCCCCCGGCTCCTGCCCCGCCGCCTCCGGCCCCCGCCGCTTCCTGCCCCCTCCGCCGCGCCGGGGCCTGGAGGAAATCGCGACGGGGACACTGCTCTCTCCCTCCTCCTGTTTCCACTCTCTGGGCCCCGGGCGCGGGGTGAGCGCCCCTCCCCCGCCTCCCAGCTGATGGATGAGTTCGCAGGGGCCGGGCGGCTCATTCCCGCGATTACGCGCAGGCCAGCGGGGCCACGCCTCCACCTCCAGGCCGGGCGAGATTAATATCCTCTCTGGCAGCTCATTATCACCCCGGCTCCTTCCATAAAATCCAACCCCGCCGAGCCGGGGGCGCGACCGCGGGAGCAGCTGTCGGGCGCGGTCCTGGCCGCCTCGGGGTCCAAAGGTGCTTCGGGGGACAGGGCTGGGTTTGCAACTGGTGGGAAAGCCCCGCGGAAGGGGGGAGGGGAGAGGAAGAGGGCGCGCCTTCGGGTTAAAAGCGATCTGCAACCTGTGTGTCTCGTTTTAATTTCTAACGCAGCGGCGAGTTCAGCCTGAAGCGATCGCTCCCCGGGCCGGCTGCACAGCTGTGTATTCCCGCGCGCCGGCCCGCCCTCGCCCCCACCCGACCCGGCGCTGGGCGGCCAGTACTCCGCCGCGCGGCTGGGGGGGGGGGGGGGGCACTGGTCCTGGAGTCGGACCTCAGGCCCCAGCAAGGTGCTGTCTCTTCACCCAGCGGGCAGACCCGCTCCCTCTGCGGCAGGGGAAGGGGGCGCCGAGGGACATCCGAACCAGCCCTGCTTGGCGCGGGGACTTGGCGGCGGGAAGGCCTGGCCGCCGCGCCCTGGCTCCAGCCAGCTGCTTAATCGCGGCGGATTTATCTCGCTAATAAATTTAATGATCAATTCGTTCTTGTCACAGTTGCTCTTCCCCAAATCAATTATAGCAAATTTAAATATAATCACTGGCTGGTCCTCACCCACTCCGGGCACAGCGAACAATTCATTCCGCGGAATGAGCGCAGCCAGCCCCGTGGACGGACCCCAGGACCCCCGGACCCCCGCCATGTCTGCATCTACGCAGCCCCAGGCGCCGCCGGAGGGAGACAGAGGAAACGTGGTGTTCAGACAAGCCCAACCTTCCCGGGGTGTGGCAGCCAGGGGCCTTTGGAGTGCAGCCCCTCGAGGGTCCCACCTGAAGCCTGAGACACCCGACCTCTCTGAACCCGGCCAAGCCCCTCGGTCGAGCGCTCTTCTCTGTAAAGGGTGTCCTGAGCACCCTTTCCAGAGCAGGGTGTCCTGCCTGTGCCCGTGTCCCCAGCAACAGCGAAAGGATAGAAAAAAGAAAGTTGGAGACAAAGAAACCAATCTACACGCACCCCTCCCCCCACACACACACAGCCCACGGGTCTCCTGTCTGATGGGCTCATGTCCATAAAAAATGCACCTCAGCAACAGCGACAAAATCCAGTTTTAAAACAGGCGAAGGACTGGACTAGACAATTTTCTAAAGAAGACACTCAGAGACCCAGCCGCGTGAAGGCTGCAACGTCACCGCTCACCAGGACGGAAAACACGCTCCGTGAGGACCCGGAACAGTGGGGACCCTGTGCACTGCTGGTGGATGGAAACAGCAAGGAGGGTCCTCAAACACGTCAAACACAAACCACAAGCACCTAGGAGCCAGCAACAGCGGTGCTGGGTGCGCCCCAAACAATTGAGTGCGGGCTCTGGGAGAGCTCCGGCCCACCTATGCCACTGCGGTGGTGGTGGCAACCCCAGGGCCTGTCAACAGGTGAATGGACCAAGAAAACGGGCACAGACATAACATGGAATGTTATTCAGCCTCAAATGAGAAGGCTGCCGGGCGGATAGCATCCAGGACCTTCTGCGAGCAAAACAAGCCCTGCACAAAAACACTGCATGATGCTACTTACACGTGGAACCTGAAATCGTTCATCTCCTAGAGGCAGAAGGTAGAGGGGTGTCAGGGCTGGGGGGCTGGCTGAGTACAGGTTTTGTTTGCAGAAGAGACAATTGCAGAGATGTTGCCCAGTTAAATGTACTGCATTAGTTAAATGTACTGATTGTACCAGACACTGAAGATGGTTCAGGCGGTTGAAACGAAAGCAAGCCTTCCTCCTCTGCACCCCTTCCTCCTACTCCCCTCCCTCCTCCTTCCCCATCTCTCCTTCCTTCCCTCCCTCCTTCCTAAAGGAAGGGCAGACTAGGTGGGAGAACCCAGATCACCGAGAGGGCACAGGAAGGGGAACCTGGCGCCGCCCAACTCACAGGACCTGAGCCGCTGCCCCACGCAGGATTGGGCGCGGACTGCGCTCTGGAGTGGAGTGGCCCCAGGCCCAGGGCGGAGGGGGCGCCGCTGGGAGGGGCCCTGGGGGAGAGCAGGCCCCACCAGGAAGGAAGCCCTCCTCGCAGCAAAGGGCTGAGGGGAGGGGTCCCCACCCCAAATCAAAGTCCTGTGTGCACGGTGTCTCCCGCAATAAAACTAACCCCTTCGGAGGCGTGACTTTCACCAGGAATGCTGCGCGGGCCAGACCACAAGGGCAAACATGTTTTTCAGATTTGGTTTTATGGTCGGATTAAAGTTTATCTCCCATAACAGGGCACCTAATAAACCCAGAACGCCGGGTCGGCTCCAGCTGGTGGCCTCGTTTAGCACTTTCACTTCGTAAATCACTTTACAACAGCCAGGTGTGTCCCACACGGGGGGCTGAAGAGCCACAGCCCCCCACCCAGCCGCGCGGCGCCAGCCGCCCACCAGCGGGGCTGGGGTCCGGGGAGGGCGGACTCGAGCCCCCAGCCCCTCCTGTCCCCGTACCCCAGAGGCCGGGCCCCCCTCAGCCGGCCCGCCGCGACCCTGCATTCCGCGGCCTGCGCACCTGGCCGCCCCGCCCCCACGTGCACACAAACGAGGTGTCCGACTCCGAGAGACTCGCTGGCCATTGTCTGTGGCCTGGGCAGGACAAAGGTGCCGCCGCGAGGGGCGCGGGCGCGGTTTACCCAGCTGGGGAGGAACAAAGGCCACCGCCTTCTCCTGGCGCGGGCGGGGCGGGGTCAGGCTGGGGGCACTGCGGCCCCTCCCGCGCCCCCTGATGCGGCGACCTGTCCGCGCCTGCGGCTCAGGCGCATCCCACCGTCCGGGAGGGTCTCAGCCCGCGCGCAGAGGGCGCCTGCGGCTGTGGGTTATGGTCAGAGCTCCCGCGCTGGCCCTCTGAGGCGGCTGCTTGCGGGGTTGTGGTCGTGGCTAATCGTCACCGACCATATTTTCCCACTGGTGTTTAGAGCGTGGAAGGGAGCGGTGAGACACAGAGAGACATGCTCTGTTGCCCCTGCTCCCAGGTGGAGCTTGCAACCAAGGAACGTGCCCTGGACTGGAATGGAACCCGGGACCCTGCAGTCCGCAGGCCGAAGCCCTACCCAATGAGCGGCCGGCTGGGGCCGTGTTTGGCGTTCTTTAATATTGCAGTTCACCTCAGGAATGATATTCTGTCTTCAAGCGTAACCGCCGTCTCTGTGCTGGGACGGGCTGGCGGCAGGTGAGGGCTCCCTGCCTCCTGCAACTGTGGGCCCGAGGCCCAGCCAGGCCACAGAGGCCAGCGCGGTGCCAGGAGCCTGCAGGCTATTTTTTAATGGATAAATCCCTAACGGACATGCAAATGGGGTGTTTTCCTGAGTCTGCAACACCTTCCTACTTTTCACCATCTGGCGGATTTACACCCATGATGAGTGTTCCACAGGGGTGCCCCGCCAGGGTCCCATATGCCCTGGGACCCATGTGACCCTGCAGCCTTTTCACCCCCAACAAGACCACAGCAGCCACCTGGGAAGTGCCCCAGCCCTGGCGCTGTAGCCAGTCTGCTAGGAGCCCTGCCGCTGCTCTCAGCACAGCACACAGTGAATAAAACAGACAGAAGTCTCCACCGTCTGGGCTCCATGCGGCGCGAAGAGAAGGGTGAATAACGAACGGTAAACCCCGTCAGAGTGTGAGGGGTGCTCCAGCACGTGAGGTTATGTGCGGGACTGTACCTCACTGTGAAAAGACCACGGGGAGCCCTGGCCAGTGGCTCAGTTGGCTGAGCGTCCTTCCGGGCACTAAGGGGACTTCCGGGGGATATGGGACGCAGCCGATGGGTATTTCTCCCTCATATTGATATTTCTCTCTGCCTCTCCCTTCTTCTCTCTCTAAAATCAACAAAAACCTGTTAAAAAAAGATATCAAAAAATGGCTAAAATTGTAAAAAAAACCACACACAAAAAAAACTAAGGGGGTTGGGGTTCTGAGGCATTTAGATGGTTGCAACCACATAGCCGCCATCCTGTCCCCACCAGGCAGGACTCTGGCTGTGCTGGTGACAGGAACATGAGAAACTGGCTGAGAGGAATTGGGGATTTTTTTTTCAAACATTAAAAAAAAAATCTCACCTGAGGGTATGTTTTATTGATTTTAGAAAGAGGAAGTGAAAAGAGAGAAACATTCCTTGGTTGCCTCCCCGTACGTGCCCCAAGTGGGGATCAAACTCACAACCTAGGTATGCGCCCTGACCAGGAATCAGACCCGAAACCTTTTGGTGCATGGGACAGTGCTCCAACCAACTGAACCACCCGGCCAGGGCAGGAATTGGGGAACTTTAAGAGTTGTGGGGCATTTATCCTGAGTGCAAATGATGGAACATTCACTCACTGATTCAAATGTCCCTAACCACTATGGTGGGATAAATATTCCAGAAGAGAGAAGAGACAGGCATGTTTGGATGGTGGAAGTGGGAATTTTGAGACAGAACTAGATTACATGTATGATTTATTTCCCCTTTTTATTAGATATAATTCACATATAACATTGTATTAGTATTAAGGTATATGATTCCTTAATTTTAATAATTAACATACATACCTAAGACCATTATGAGAAATAAAAGAAAAACAAAATTCTCACATAAAACGGTGTGCTGCAAACTTTAGAGACTGGGGGAGACCGCTGGGAGAGGGGCCTTGGGCCCACCAGGCACAGGACACGCGCTCACTTCTTTGCTTCCCTGGCCTTTCAGTGACATCAGACGTTCTGGCCTCCGCCGGGCACCTTCACTGTCCCCTGCACGCAGTGTGTCTATGTCCACACATTGATCGTTCTCCCCTCCCTGGTTCTAGCCATCCTTCCGGACAGACAGGGGCAAGCCCGTCCCCCCGGGAAGTTCCTGTGCCCAGGGCAGAAGGCTGTGGAGGGTGGGACCCTGAGCCTGGCCACCCGGGACTGTGCCCGCCTCGCCTGGTGTGTGTCTGGGACAAGCTTCTTGACCTGAGCGCCCCCATCTGCGAGTTCCTGGCTCACAGGCCTTTGTGAGGGTTAGACACAGGACACTTGTGACGTGCCAGGTGCCATGTACAGGCTCCTGGGATAATCCAACAGGCGAACACCTGCCCCTCCCTATGCACCTCTGCAGCCCATGGCACGCAGACCGTGGCACTCAGGACACCCCTCGCTCGGGGGGTCCTTGCAGGCGGGGCTCAGGCTGGCCTGGGAAGATGTGGTGGGCGGGTACTTTTTGTAAAGATTCCTTGGGAAGCACAGGGATCCAAGGACAGGAGCTGGGAGGCCAAAATCCTGGCTGGGTGGCTCTGGGCAAGGACTTGACCTCCATGTGGCCCAGGACTGGCCTCTGTCGGGCGAGGACCGGCACCTGTCCTGTGCACGCCTGTGACAGGAGGTACCCCACACGGCAGCGCCTCCTGCCGGCCCCTCGGGAGTCCGGGGCCCCCTCGCCCCGCGTGTGAGTTGTCTCCTCCGCTCACTGCCCTCCTGGGCAGGCGGCTCCCGTGCCCACACCTGTGACATTCCTCCGAGAACCCCCTCCTCTGAGCTCTGCTGCCGTCCCCTCCCTGAGCGCCTCACACGTGGCCACGTCTCCTGGGTGACCAATGGGACCTTCAAAAGTGGGACCTGACTGGACCTTGTAAAACGTGCACAAGGGTCGTCATATGGAGAATCATGGGCCGGCGGCTCAAGGCGGAGACCCGCGCGCCAGCTGACCTGCAGCCCCCAGCGCGAGGTGCTAACGCATGCTGCTTGGGGTCGCTGCGCGCAGGGCGCTGGTGGCAGAGAAAGCTATCTGGTCCCATGCACACCCCTTGGCCCAGCCCATCCTGTAGGCCACCCCTGGAGCACCTCTCTACACCCTGCCCTCCCCAGCGAGGACTGTTTACTGAGGAACTCCGGGTGCCAGGGGGGAGGGGCTGGGCGCTGGACTGTAGTGTGCTCTGTGCCAGGCCCCGAGGCCCCAGGGAGCAGGCTGCAGGCTGAGTGCCCGAGGGGCCTGGGTAGCCCCTGGCGAGGTCCCCGCAGCTCCAGCCCCCGCACTAACCATGCAGTCCTCACGCCGCGGTCAGGGTGCTGCCTCCGCGCCGAGCTAGTCTACTGGCCGGGAGCAGAGTGGGCTCAAAGCCCAGGAGAGCCACAGCCATAGTGGCTTCCACAGCGTTCGCTCCTCTCCTGTGACCCAGGCCCTTTATCTCTGGCTCATCTTAAACATGCCTCCCCTCCTCAGTCCCAGGGTGGGGAGGGGCCCGGCCCCACATCCACCAACGGGACCAGGAGCACAGCGCACACCTTCCGACATCACTCAGTGAGCGGAGTTCTCCACGCAGAGCTGTGAGCATCCTGGGGGTGGGAAGGGTGCTCCCAGGGGGCCAGCGCCGACCTGAAGGCTGGGGTTCTGTTCTGAGGGAGCAAAGGTGAATGGATATTGAGAAACAACTAACAAATTGCTACAGTGTCTACTTTGTTTCCTTTAAAAAAAATCATTTTTGTTAATCCTCACCTGAGGATATTTTTCCATTGATTTTTAGAGAGAGTGGGAGAGAGAGGGAAAGACAGAGAGAAACATCGATGTGAGAGAAACAAATCGACTGATTGCCTCCTGCACGAACCCTGACCAGAGCTCAGGCCGGGGAGGAGCCTGCAATCGAGGTCCATGCCCTTGACCAGACTCGAACCTGGGACCGTTAGGTCTGCAGGCCGATGCTCTGTCCACAGAGCCGAACTGGGGAGGGCTACTGCGGTCCCTTTTTATTATGGTGAAATCTACACAATATTGACCATGTGAACCATGTACACGTGCACAATTCAGTGCACTAACTGCATCCACAATGTGTGCCCATCCCCCACTGCACTCCGTCCCCAGCCCAAACTCTCCCGTCGACACCGCCCTCACTCCCCAGCCCTGGGCACCTCCACTGTCTCTACCTGACTGTCCAGGTCTGACTCCCCAGAGTGCCCAGCAGAGAGATGAGCACATAAAAAGGACCCCATGCATGAAGTTCATTTCTTCCCCACTTCAGCGAAGGCACCACCTTCCACCCAGGGATTCTGGCTGACAACCGCGGCGCCTGTGTCCTCCTCACCGCACTTCGGGTAAAGACACACCCACGCTTGTCCCCGGGCTCTGGCCACCACTGTCCCTTCCCTGACCGTCCAGCACTCTCCTAACTGGCCACTGCACAGCCGGGTGACCTGCCAGTACCTGCCCTCAGGTACGTCACGCTCAAGAGCGCAACACACCAACAAGGACATGTTGTTGGCCCTGCCGCAGGCTCTTGGTTTCTCAGTGTAGCTCCAACCAGTGACTCTGACAGGACAGCCCTGAGCCCGGGGGCGGGGACTGGAGAATTCTTTCCTGCCCCCAACTTTCACTTTGAACACAAAGCCAGTGCAGCAACCACAGCCGTTCTCTGCTAAATTTAAACCCAGAAACACAGGCCACTTCGCAGCCCTCGGATCCTCCGCTTTCCTTTCCCAGGTGAAGACGACACCGGCCTCTCACACATGTACTTTTGGCTGCTTTCAAAACTGCTTGAAAACCCCCGAATTTCCCCAGAAGCCGCCAGGGAAGTCACCAGCTGCCCCCTCGCTGGTGGCCCGCTCTCGGCAGGTGGGCCTGGCGTCCCTGCGTCCCTGCCCGCCAGGCCGCCGAGCCTCCTATGTCCTATCTTCATAAAACACTGTAATTCGCTTTTAACGAGCCCGGTGTTTTCGTTCCCAGTTCTGCCTGAGCAGATAATGTGTCGGAGGCCTTCCCACAGGGTTAAACCGCCGCGACCTTCCCAATCAGAGAACAGAAACAAATTATATTTACTCATACATGGCACCCAGCCTCCGCGCCAGCTGCCTCCTAATCGCGACGCTGTGATACTGTTCTGCTTTATCGGGCGGCGCGCACAGGTAACAAAGCGCATATTCTTCCACCAGGCAGATAGCAGCCGCAGGCTGGCGCCCTCCCACAGAGGGCAGATCTCGGAGGGCAGGTGTGGGAAACAGGCTCCCTGCCAGTCGCCTGTTGGTCCCCTGAGAGGCCAGAGCCTGGAGAATGGGTTGGTGGGGAAGATGCCTGGGAGTGACCCGATACCCGCCTCCCCCCCCCCCCCCCCATGATCCTGAAGAGGCTGCACAGTGGGACCAGTCAGAGGCCTGGCTCTCTGGGGGGGGAGGGAGGGGGAAGGGGGCAGTGAGATCATTCTCTACTGACTGTCCCATGGGAGCCACTGCCCACCACACGCATCCCCACGCCTTGGGGGCTCCTTTCTCCACATGTTTCTCAGGAGCTCAGCCCAGCAGCCAGCAGCGGGAGGCCCCCACACCGCTGGTCCCTGAGAAAGTGCAGTCTCCCAGCCCCACAGTAAACCAGCCCAGGCAGAGCAAGGCCAGGGAGAGGCAGCCCCAAAGCTACGATGGCAAATGGGACTCCCCATCCCTCGCCCTCCTGACAGGACAGCCAACGCTCAGTGCTGGGCAGGCTGGACACTCTCCGGAGACCAGGCTCCTGGCCTGGAGCACTGCGCCCAGGGGACAAGGCTCCGGTTCATCCCCACAGCCCACTCCCTGTCCGCCTGCCCTTGAGGACCCTGTGGCCTACTCTGGGAGGGTTCTGTGTGGAAGGCGCGCGGGTTCCCAGGCCCAGGCGGCAGTGTCCCCAGTTTCCCCAAGCTCCGCCCCTCGCCCATGGCTTTTTAGTCCCACAGCTGCTGAAGTGGAAAAGCAGACGCTGTCTGCCCTGTTAAATCTGACTTAGGAAACAGAGGGCTTTCAAAACCTGATCGTCCATTTGAGTCAAAAAGTGCAAGGGTGCTAATGACGACGGCATGGCCTCGCTAGCCAGTTGGGGCCACACTGAAATGTACTTCCTCACTCACCAGAAGTCGGAGGGCTAGGACATCAATCTCAGATAATCACACTGTACTTTTGCTGAGGAAACAGGTGTTTTGCGCCCGAGACACAGGAGCGGGCTTCTCCGCTCGGCGAGCCCTGGGTAAGCACTTACTCCCAAACCCGTGGCTGCAGCACGTTATTTCTGCATCTTGTCCGATAATCACACCCGGGGCACAGCAGCTCGGATTTGACTCCCGGAAGAGCTTTGGCCGAGGCTGGGCAAAGTGAAGGAATATTACTGACCCCACCTGAGCCCTGTTCTCCCCGGCACCTGCCGTGCTGACTGGGAGATGCTGGAACCACCTGGCCTTCAGTGCCCTGGTCCATTTTGAACTATTCTGCAATCCTTGCTTTAGTTTCACGAAGGATCATTTTCCCAGACAGTAAAAACACTGGATTCGCCATCAGCTTCCAGGAGTCACACAGGCCCTCGGCGGCACTCACGGCCGGGCCCAGGGAGGAGGCGGCACTGGAGGCCCGTCTGCACGGGAGCCAGGCTCTGCTTTCCTGGGTCAGGACGGGAACCTGCTTTTGAAAGGCACAAAACGCATTAGCAGTCGTACACTGACTCGGAAGTGCCCTTTCCTGCCAACGTCGGGTTGTCAGCAAAACTGAGAAGCAAACCCTCTGTCTCCTTGGCCAAGTTACTGATCAAACTATGAGATAAGCGGAAACACTGGGGCCAGAGACCGCAGGGAGTCGCTGCTGGGCCCGCCCCCGGCACAGGCACCCCAGGCCGTGTGGCTGTGGGACTGTGACCAGCTAGCTTACCGTAGGCCGTCGCGCCCTGAAGACCTCACCAGACACCATGTTTGAAGTGTGCAGTCTCCCGGGGTGTCCAACCAACCCGTTATAGGACATCCAGTGTGAGCACTGAGTCCTCCCTCCCGAGAAACCCTGGCCAACCAGGTCAGCTGGTCACCACGCCTGGTTCTCTCAATGGCCAGAATCACCCGCAGTGTGAAGTGAGAACACATGACCTACCTGTCTGTAGGGAATGTGGCCTGGAGCTACTCTATTGTTCTAGGACAAACCTGAACCACAGAAAACAAGTGCCGACCTGCTTCACAGGTATTTCCGATGGGTGACCACGGAGGTGACAGTCCGTGGAGGCTGGCCCTGAGCTGCTGGTCAGCGCTGGGAGGTCTGATATTCTGGTCCCCTGCACCTCATGACTGGCAGCAGGCAGCCGACAAGGGTCCTCCTCCCCAGTAGAAACGTGACTGCACAGGTGATGCCATGGGCGATGCAACACAACCTGCTGCTGATGTAAGGAACTACCCCGAGGCGGACATTGGGCCCTGAGGGGAAACAGCTGGAGTTCAGGTCGATGCAGCGGGAGTTAGGGAAGCTCGGTAGGCAACCTGTGGGGAGGCACACTCGTGGGCAGGTGGACCAGGCCACCGACACCCGCCCAGTCTGGTGCCTCTTGCTGAGAACATGTCCTTGCACGGCCTTGGCCAACATCATGATTCTGGCTGCCTTGGCCCCACCCTGGCCGTCTAAACATGGCTGGTTTGGTCTTTCCCGGGAAAAGCGGAGAGGGGCACCGGAAGGAGCGTTTTTATTTATTTATTTAATATATTTTATTGATTTTTTTTCACAGAGAGGAAGGGAGAGGGATAGAGAGTAAGAAACATTGATGAGAGAGAAACATCAATCGGCTGCCTCCTGCACACTCCCTACTGGGTATGTGCCCGCAACCAAGGTACATGCCCCTGGCAGGAATCGAACCTGGGACCCTTGAGTCGCAGGCTGATGCTCTGTCCACTGAGCCAAACCTGTGAGGGCAGGAAGGAGCGTTTTTTAAAGAATGCAGCTAACAATGGAGCAGAAGCGGCAGAATGAGAAAATGAGCATTGGGCAACCACTGGCCTCGGGGCCGCCTGAACCACAGGGAAGATACCGGTGACTAGGAAATCCACATTTCTTCCCCTTGTAAAATGTCCTGAACTTTTGGTGATTAATTTCCCTTAAAAATGACAAAGGCAACCTGGCCAGTGTCGCTCAGTGGTTGGGCATCATCCCATTCACCAAGAGGTTGCTGGTCCAATTCCGGGTCAGGACACACGCCCAGGTTTCAGGCTCCATCCCCAGTGCAGGAGGCAGCCTATCCATGTTTCTCTCTCATCAATGCTTCTCTCTCCCTCTCCCTTCCTCTCTGAAAAACAAACGATTCCTAACAATACAAAATCAAGAATGACAAAGGTTAAAAAGGTGCCTTTACCGTGGAGTCTGGCAGCCTCACTGGACTAAGTGCTTGACCCTCCACCCTGAGCTCTCCCGAGCGCGCTTACTCCACAGCTCACCACACGCGCAAGGCTCGCCCACACCCGGGGCTCACAGGCCAGCGGCCAGCGCTGCTCAGAAACCTGTGTGAGGAACGCTAAGAACCAGGGAGCGGGTGGGGGGTTCTGTATTAAAGACAATCAACAAGGAAATGGCATGTTTGAAGCTTGGTGTTCTATCCAGGGAAAAACAGCTGTAGAAAATTGACTTTGGAACAAGGAGCAGCGTGAACCTGGCCTGCCTGCCAACAGGGTGGCGAGTGCTGGTGACCTCGGGGGGGATGATGGCACCGAGGGCATGGGAGAGTGTCCTGCCTCAGGAGACACAGGCCAATGGTTCAGGAGTTCGGTGTCACAATCTCTATTTTCTGGTGATTACAGCCAGAACGTGTGTGCAGTTGCACATGTCTGCATATACAAAGAAAAAGCAAATGTGGCAACTGTGAGCAATTGGTGAGGAAATAAGAGTTAGAATTTGCCCTTTCTCTGGAAACAATTCTGACAAGTAGAATGAAAGGAATATTCCACTGAGTCTCCACAGAGGATAATTTTAAAGTGCCTTCAACCATTTTACTTGGGCCAGAATCTGTATTTCACTCCGCCTGGTGAGGGGCAGGAGGCCAGGAGGCAGCCCGGGTAGACGGGCATGGGAGGTGAGAGGGGCCAAGAGCCGGCCCCTGGAGCAAGAATAAGGCAGAGACCACGAGGGGTCGTCAGTCATCAGACACCTCGCTACCAGCTGGGGGAGTGGGAAAGCGTGGGCCCGATAACCTGCAGGAGGCCAGCTCATATATCCTGGCTCGGACACGCTCAAGGTCAAACCGCTGGGCTCCAGGGGCCCCGGGACACAGGACACATTGTTTCCCCATGCACAGGCCTCGGTGTTCCCGAAGGTAACTTAGGACTTTCAAAGCGGGCCCCATATCCCCTTTCATCATCTTATCCTGCAAACACCATTTTTCATCATTACCCAGCTCTCAAGATAAATGTCACCTGTGAACCCCCCCCCCCCCCCCCCCGCTGCCCATCCGTGCAGCACCCAATACAAAGCGTCAGGCTGAGAACAGGCGAAGCTCCCGTTCCCAGGCCAGACTCACCTCCCCAAGACAACCCGCTGCACCAACCTACGTGACTCCCCTGGACCTGCGGCACCCGCCTACGTGACTCCCCTGGACCAACCTACGTGACTCCCCTGGACCCGCGGCACCCGCCTACGTGACTCCCCTGGACACACTATGCACACAGCCTGAACCCTGTGTGTGCAGGGATGAGGCTCTTCAGGGGCTCCCAGCATGAAGCTGCCTCGACGGTTATAGCTGCAGAGCCAGGGTGTGTTATGGAGCAGATTCTACACGACCCCCAAAGCCAAGTTAATGTCCATTTCCAGCCCCCCCTTTTTTTAAAAAAATATATTTTATTGATTTTTTACAGAGAGGAAGGGAGAGAGAGATAGAGAGTTAGAAACATCAATGAGAGAGAAACATCGTCAGCCGCCTCCTGCACATCTCCTACTGGGGATGTGCCCGCAGCCCAGGTACATGCCTTTGACCGGAATCGAACCTGGGACCTTTCAGTCCGCAGGCTGACGCTCTATCCACTGAGCCAAACCGGTTTCGGCTCTTTTTTTAAATTAAATCTTTATTGTTCATATTATTAGTTGTTCCTCTTCCCCTCCATAGCTCCCCCCCACCCGGTTCCCACCCCTCCTCTGCCCTCACGCCCCACCCACTGTCCTCATCCATAGGTGCACGATTTTTGTTCAGTCTCTTCCCGCACCCCCCACACCCCTTTCCCCACTGAGAATAGTCAGTCCATTCCCTTTCTCTGCCCCTGATTCTATTATAATCACCAGTTCATTCTGTTCATCAGATTATTCACTTGATTCTTAGATTCACTTGTTGATAGATGCGTATTTGTTGTTCATAATTTGTATCTTTACCTTTTTCTTCTTCTTCCTCTTCTTAAAGGATACCTTTCAGCATTTCATATAATACTGGTTTGGTGGTGATGAACTCCTTTAGCCTTTTCTTATCTGTGAAACTCTTTATCTGACCTTCAATTCTGAATGATAGCTTTGCTGGATAAAGTAATCTTGGTTGTAGGTTCTTGGTATTCATCACTTTGAATATTTCTTGCCACTCCCTTCTGGCCTGCAAAGTTTCTGTTGAGAAATCAGCTGACAGTCGTATGGGTATTCCCTTGTAGGTAACTGACTGTCTTTCTCTTGCTGCTTTTAAGATTCTCTCTTTGTCTTTTGCTCTTGGCATTTTAATTATGATGTGTCTTGGTGTGGTCCTCTTTGGGTTCCTTTTGTTTGGGGTTCTCTGTGCTTCCTGGACTTGTAAGTCTAATTCTTTCACCAGGTAGGGGAAGTTTTCTGTCATTATTTCTTCAAATAGGTTTTCATATCTTGCTCTCTCTCTTCTTCTGGTACCCCTATAATTCGGATGTTGGTACGCTTGAAGCTGTCCCGGTGGCTCCTTACATTATCTTCATATTTTTGGATTCTTTTTTCATTTTGCTTTTCCGGTTGGGTGTTTTTTGCTTCTTCGTATTTCAAATCTTTGACTTGATTCTTGTGATCCTCTAGTCTGCTGTTGGGAGTCTGTATAATATCCTTTATTTCAGTCAGTGTATGCTTAATTTCTAGCTGGTCCTTTATCACAACATCGAGGGTCTCATTAAGTTTATCGGCAGTTTCTAGAAAATTCTTGAAAAACCTTAAAAGTGTGGTTTTGAACTCTATATCCAGTAGTTTGCTTTCCTCCATTTCTGTCATTTGTGTCCTTTTTCTGTGTCTCCGCATTTTTTTATGCTTCGCTGTGTCGATAGAGTGGCTTTCTGTACTAGGTGTCCTAAAGGGCCCAGTGGCTCAGCCTCCCCAATTACCTGAGGTAGACACTCTTGGTGCACCCCCTTGTGGGCTTTGTGCACAGTCTTGTTGTAGTTAAGCCTTGATTGTTGTAGGTAACACTGGGAGGGATTGACCTCCAGGCCAATTGGCTGTGAGAATCAGCTGTGTCTGCAGTGGGAGAACTTCTGTGCTGGAGACACCCCTCTGGGGCAAGACTTGCTTCAATGGGGCTTTGGTGCTCACTGAGTCTGCCCCCTTAGTGTGTCCTTTATGAACCCGAGGAGCTGCAATCTGGATGGTCCCACTCTGACCACCGGGCACACTGGCTCCTGGATCTCTAAGGAGGTGCTAATCTAGCCTCTGCCTGAGGCTATCCAGCAGGAGCCAGCTGTGATGCAATGCAAGTTGCCCTGGGGCCTTGGGCCAGCTGCAGTTTGTTAGGTAATTATCAGATTACAAAGGGCCAGGCCTTTCATATGCAAAAGCCTCCACTCAGGCTTGGGCGGGGCAGGGCCTCAGGGGATCAACAGGGCAGGCGGAGGGAGCAGTATGGCTGCTCTCAGTCCTTGCCCTCAGAGGCCCTGCTTCTTAGTGTCCCGGCAATCGCTGCAAGCACTCCCAAGAGAAAGCTGCACTTGAGTTCCGACTGATGCCAGACAGTCCAGTTTCTCCCGTATGAGTCTGGGTCCCCAGAGATTTGCCCGGAACTGGAGCTCAGAGCTTGAGACTCCCTCCCGATTGAAAAAGACAACTGTATCCTCAGCCACCAACCCTCTCTGCATGCGCCTCTGTACATCTGTATTTTACTTCCGCATTGCACCTCCTCTGAGTCTCGGTATGCTTTTCTCTTTCCTTCTAGTTGTAGAATTTTCAGTCAGCCAGCCTTCCTGTGGTTTTGGATGATGTCCGTTCCGTCTTTTAGTTATATTTTTGAAGTGGTTGTGTGAGGCAGCAATCTCCGGTGTTTACCTATGTCGCCATCTTGGTTTCCCAGCCCCTTTCATGGCTCCGCTGTCTCATGGTCGGAACAGCCCCCCTTCCCCCCACCCCCCAACTCTCCTCCAGGCACTTAAGACTGCACCTAGAGCTGGGAGGGCTGCACCCCAATCCCGACCTCTGCAGGCTCCACTGACCCAGATCTGGATGTTGATGAAAGCACCACCAAGCTTCCCAAACTCCTGTCTGTCCCCCTCAACCTCTTCATTTAAAGGTACCAACTCCTGATGCGTACCTATCAGGATGTCTCTAGAAATCTTCACTCTCACCGCTGCTGAGCCCACGGGCGGCCCTGCTGACCTGGCAAGTCCCAGGAACTATCAGCCTCTGAACTGCCTGGTAAAAGGGATCAAGAGCCAGCCCCCTGGAGCAAGAATAGGGCAGAGACTATGAGGGGTCGTCAGGAGCCTGCGTCAGAGCGAAAGGTCTGTTGCTAAGTGGAGGTTCTTCTTGAGGAAACAGACATCCCAGCCCCTGCCCTGGGAGTGGCGCTGCTTGCACCCTGACCACCACCTGGCACACGTTTCTTGTTGAAAAGCCCCTGAATGAAGTGCAGGCTCCAGCACGCTTGACACCTCAGCTTCTTTGTTGTCCACGTTCGGAGCCCGCTGGGGGACTCTGAGCAGGAGGAGCAGCCATGTCCGAGATGCGTTACAGCTAACCTGAACTGAATTCTCCACGTTTCAATACTTAGCCCGTGCCCTGGCTGGTTTGGCTCAGTGGATAGAGCGTGGGCCTGCAGACTGAATGGTCCCGGGTTTGATTCTTGTCAAGTGCACATGCCTGGGTTGCGGGTTCAATCCCCAATGTGGGGCGTGCAAGAGACAGCCGGTCAATGATTTTCTCTTATCATTGATGCTTCTCTCTCCCCCTCTCCCTTCCTCTCTGAAATCAATAAAAATGTATTTTAAAAAGAGATGTTACCACAATAAAATAAAATTAAAAAACAACAAAAAAAGAAAGAAACTTAGCCCATTAGTTTAGAGACACGCAGAGACACTTGGGACTGCACATTGTATTTCTAGCCATGAGCTGCTGACACTACTTGATAGTGTGTGGCAAAGGGGAGTCTGACCAGGAGGGGCTCCCTCAGGTCCGGCAGCTTCCCAAGGTAGCCCTGTGGAAGGACAGCACACTGTAGGGTTTGTGGGTATGTATCCTATACAAAGTCATATTCTCAACACAAGTCTTGGTGACTTTTTGTAAGTGATGGTGACATTTAAAGCGAGCCTCCCTATTTAAGAGGAAAGCACATTCTAAGGGTGACTCTTCACAGTCAGTCTGCATATCAGCAAGCGGCCCCATGTCTCACTCTTCCCAGCCCCCAGCTCAGCAGGAGCCCCAGGAAGTTCAATGCTGTTTAGAAAAGTGCATCACGACCTGGAAATTGATGGGTGTAAGTGGCCAACACAGACAGGGAGTACGTGCTGCACCGAGTCATGGCTTCTGAGGTGTCACACGAACAACCCACTCACACTACATGGCACCGACATTTCCTCGGCTCACGGTAATCCCTCACTTTTCTGGAACACCTGCATTCCAAATGCTTAATTAATTAAATATTAGGTACCATATTTAACTGATGGCTTCTGAACTTTTAACTAATATGTTTAGAAAGATAAAAAAAACATGCCAATTTCTTTATAACTGCACCCTCTAGTGGCCCATCTTATCTATGAAAAAATAAGAACCACACAAGTCCCACTTTTACTCACCCTAGTCCTGTTACTCAGAGAACACTGTCCAGTGTGTCTGCCCATGCCTCCTACACACACACACACACACACACACACACACACACACACACACGGGTGCACAAGCCCTGAAAAAACTGGTTTACAACACACACAATATAACCTTGGATCAAAAATTATCTCAAAATATAATACTGTAAATACAACAGACCATATGATATGGCTCTCCCCAGCTTTTATAGCCAGCAGAGTAACAGGCCTTTGGGTTAAAAGGGCGCCTGGCAGACAGGTCCCTACATTCTCAGCGAAGGCCTTCCTTGCAAGGCCTTGGTGGCGAGCTCAGCTCGCTCCCGCAGCGCACTGGCCTCCTCGGCACTGCGGTGCGCCTGCACGCTCTTTAGCAAGAAGTGGCTGATGAAGAGCTTCAAACCTTCGCGCAGCACACCCAGCTTTGGGTTGTCGGACACCCTGGAAAGAAACCGTACAAACTGTCAGGCACGAGTTGTCTACCTAGCTCTCCATTCTAGAAGTCTTGGATGGGGAGACAGAAACTATTTCTTTTAAAAAGAGAACTCTCGCCCAGGCCTGTGTGGCTCAGTTGGTTGGAACGTCGGTCCCGTACACCAAAAGGTGGCAGGTTTGATTCCTGGTCAGGGCACATACCTAGGTTATGGGTTCGATCCCCAGTTGGGGCACATGTGGGAGGCAACTGATTGATGTTTCTCTCTCCCTCCCTGCCTCCTTTCCTCTCTAAAAAATAAAATAAAAAATTTGCAAGGGAGAATTTAACATACCCTATTTGCAAGAAATCATTACTAGTTTGCTATCAGGCAGGTTTCCTTTTCCCGAAATCTAATGTATAACATACTGTACTAGCTTAAAACTAAAACTGACTTAACCCTTTGAGTGCCAACCAATATTCTAGGAACTATGCTAAAATTGCCAAGGCATTTTTGCTGATTTTACAGCAGTTTAGGAAAAAAAATTATGAATCGCAAGTAAATGAAGTTACATATTCAAAAACTAAAGGAAACCTTTACTACATTTGTAAATCTGCACTTGGGTGCCATCTGTCAATAAAGAGCGAACTACTAGCATCTAATAGTTCACTGCAGCAGGAACTGAACTGCAGCAGGAGTGTGATAGCGCTCCCGGCACTTCTGGCGAAAGACAGGAGGAGCACGATCGCGCTCCCTGGCACACTAGAGGTTAAGTAGACACAGAGTACAACCACCTTGCTTTTACCAGTGAGGAGTGACCTGTAAGTGGGAACAGCGCCCTCTCTTTCCCACAATGTGTCAGCAAGGCTGGGACCATACCTTGCGAAAATGAAACAAAGGTCTTCAGCTTCTGTTCCCATCAACAGCACATGTAACACTTCTCGTAAAAAGTGGACTCTGGGTTTATCCAATTCACTGAACTCAATCACCTACCAGTCAGGATAGGAAGAAAAATAAAGTTACATTGATTTAGTCAACTTTTCCAATAATTTCTAAATAGAATAAAAAACAACCCCCCCTTAAATAAGGCTATGTCCAGCTTTATAAAATGATGGAAAGCCTACGCACTGCTGGTGGGGGGGTCCAGCAGGCACTTAATTTCTAGACTTGAGTGAGCAAAAGCACAAGCACAATTTTAAGGCACCAAATATAAACAACTGTCATCATTTTCATTGCTTTCAGTAGTTTCATCTATCTTACAAACCTTTAAAATGGAAAGTGGGAGTGATTTTGTCTTCAACAAGTGGGCCACCAGATAAACCAAATTGGAGAAGTTGGTGGCTGGTAAGTTCTCTAACTCTCGAAATTTGTCCCATATGCTGAACTGGAACGTCATCTAACGTAAGAACGGAAAAGAAGAAAAGTTTAAACGCAACAAGTTATTAGAACAAATGACTAAAAATACGATCTAGCCCTTGCCGGTTTGGCTCAGTGGATAGAGCATGGGCCTGTGGACTGAAGGGTCCTTGGTTCGATTCCGGTCAGGGCACATGCCCAGGTTGCAGGCTCTATCCCTAGTGGGGGGCATGCAGGAGGCAGCCGATCAATGATTCTCTCTCATCATTGATGTTTCTATCTCTCTCTTCCTTTCTCTTCCTCTCTGAAATCAATAAAAATATATTTAAAAATACAATCTAAAGATACTCTGCTTATTCACTCATTTGTAGTATCTTAAAAATCAAGACTCTGAGGACAACTCCACTGTCCTTTCTGATACACAGGTGACAGGAGACAGCCACACGCCCCTCAAGGCAGCAGGAATGTTGGAAAAGGACAGTTTGGTGTGGCACCAGAGGCACTCCGCCGGTTACTGGGCTGTGACAGTCCCTCACCTGTGCCCAGAAAGGTGACATGGCAGACACGGCTTCGGTTGTGGTCAGCTACTCTCCCCGGGACCTGACTAAGGTCCCACCTGAGGTGGGCCAGTCTGACAGAATGCTCAGAGGACAGCGGAGCGCTGGCCTTCTAACAAGTTACCTGGAACCTCCTCTCATAGTCGCAGAACTTGGCGGCCAGGAAGGCGTAGAAGGGGTTGTACGTTTTCTCCTGCAGACAGCAATCCATGAGAACGTGGACTATTTCCCTTTCCTGCTGGTCCTTAAGCCCAAGCCTACAAAACACAGACAGCAACGGGGAAATTTCAATTTGCCAAATCTGAACAGGTTTAAGGCAGAGACCTTTCCAGGGCCACACCTCTCTGGCAGTTTGGTTAAAAGGGAGTGGAGCAGGGGTGGGGGTAACAAGGCAGGAGCGACAGGCTGGGTCCTGTCCCCTGGCCTTAGTGTTTCTGGCCGTGGTGACCATGGAGTCGACACCGATTGGTGAGTCTTGTGCCAGCTACAAAGGCCTGTCACTGGTTCTGAGGGACAAGAAACAGGATGAGCACTGGACTGTGAGCCTCATCGTCAGGTTCCTGCCATCGTCCTGACTTCCCACAAAAGCACGCTTCCTTCCAGTGTAGGGCCGAGTTCAGACCACTGTCCAGCCCTGTACTATTTCCCTCTATTTCATTCTGAATTTGAAGCAAATAAGGAAAATTCCTATCACTCTCTTTAGGAGTACCTTGCACAGGCACTTTTTAAATCTTATTGCAACTAACTACAGAAACGATACCAGACCATTTTAAATTTAATCTGGAGATTTTAAGCAATTCATGACAATCAGCAGCCACTGGGCCATGCGTTCACACAATGCTTACTTCAGAAGCTTCTCAAATGCGTCCAAGAAATCCTCACTAGTCATAATTGTACAAAATATGTTTCTCCTGACGTCGGTGTTCATTCTCTGCTTCCGGGCGAGTTCCAGCATCTTGGCGCTAACCTGAAAAGGGGGACGATTGAGATGTGGGTCACTCAAGTTTTAATGAGATCTGTGACTCTGGTTAAGCTGCAGTCAGTAGAGTTAGGTTTTTAAAAAATAACGTGTCCGATTCTGTGGCTTGCCCTAAGCGTAACTGTGAACTGTAGGCACACATATGTAAATGCAACATCTTTATTCTTGGGTAACTCCCCAGGCGAGAACACACTGGACGTGGGAGATTGCCGTGGCAGAGGCCTGTCAGCCTGAGCAACAAGGAGATAAGACAGAGGTGAGTGGCCACAGCCAGAAGAGCCGCGGTGATGTGGGATCCTGGGACAGAAAAAGGGCTTCAGGGGGAAAAAAGAAACTAAAGAACATGTGGACTTCAGTGAGTACAAAGTACAAAGACGTGCACAGAACTTTGCCAATCTGAGCTCCGGGTTAGTGCCCAGCGGCCACATTTCCTGGGAGGCAATGTGTCTGTCTCAAGAGCCGGTCTGTTTGCAAGTATTCTGATGTTCTGTGCCCTCATCCAGCTTCTAACTCTTTCATGTAACGTGTTTTGGAACTTGAAACAAATCCCTTATAAAGTAACAACAGAAATTGAATTAAATCATATCACAAAATAGTACCAATTTCTACAAGGTCTGCAAATAAGCCCATGTCTGCCCATCTCAATACCATCCAACAAAGAGGAAGGTGGCCACTCGAGGGAGAGCCAGTGAGGCGCCGTGGGGACAGCGACACGCTGGTCGCGGTGAGCTCGGTGCGTACCGTGCCTGCCAGTGGCTTCTGCGGGGCCTTCTGCTGACTGCTGATCATGGGGGCCCCGCTCCAGGCTGACCCCACGATCCACCAGCGCCCCGTCTGCTCGGCATTCAGGACGCTGTCCCAGGACACGCGCAGCTGAGATTCTGTGCCCGAGCCGGCGCCACGCACCTGACGGGAGGAAAAGGAGCTGGTGAAACGCTTCAGATGGACCAGTCTGTCTGCCGACCCCCTCCCCCAGCCTCCTGTTTCTGACAATGGCATTTCTGCCGCGTGCACACTGTGATGAGTCACTGACAACTGGGACGTCACCATGTGGAATAATGCCAAGTGAGAGGCACTCTCCCAGGATCCGTGTCTGAGGTCTACGGGCCCATCCCCGCCGCCCGCTGTCACAGCAGAGCAAGAGGCTCAGGCCACAGGGAAGCTCCGTCTGGCTGGTGGTGGGAACACGACCTAGAGGGCCTGGGGTCTGCTGAGTCAGTGGTTCTGGATCTGACTAAAGAAAGGGCAGATTCGCCCTGACAGGGTCTCATGTAAACAATACCCAGGGAGCTTAAATTAAATAGACAAGCCCCCTCCTCCGTGCTGAAACGCCTCTGGTCCTGATGGCGCCCTCTTCTAAAGTCATCAGAAGGTTCTACTGTGATTTCGATGTGCAGGCGAGTCCAGCACTACAGGCTAAGTCTCGGGGATGCTTAACTCCCAGGGACTCCCTGCACATGGCCACTCACTGGGTCTCACCACACAAACTCCTGCTGACCAGGCCAGGCACCTGACTCACAGCTCCTACTACCTCCCAGACTTCCATGCTGGGCTCACGTCCACATGGAGGCTCAAACCAGTCACAATCAAAGTGACTTACCAAAGCCCTTTGCAATTTCCTCAGTTTCTCTACAGGCTCAGGGTCATAACCCGGAATTTTCCGCATGTCATTGTTCTTCAGTGCCAACATCGTCTCCAGCATAAACCGAATCTTAAGAAAAAGAGAAAACATCATTTCAAATTGTCTAAACAACTGACCTTTCAACTTGGGAATAAATAAACCAACTCTGCACGTGGCCATCACTGGAGATGGTCTCCGGCAGACCATCTCTACTGCAGCCTCTGCAGTATTTTAACAGAAATTAGATCCAGCACGGACCTCCGCTGGGCTGACCACTACCCACAGATCTCGCTCCCTCTCCTGCTCCGCTGCCTCCTCCTGTGCTCCTCCCCCCTGGCCCTGTGCTCCTCCTCCCTGGCCCTGTGCTCTGAGTCACTCCTCCTGTTGCCATTCCTTCCCTACTCATGGCCTTTTTATTTTTTCAACTTTTAAACTGAAAATGTTATACTTAGAGAAAAGTTGCTAGAATACTACAGACACTTCCCAGAAACCCTTTTCTGAGATTTCTCCAATGTTGACTTTTTAAAAAATAACATTTTTATCGATTTCAAAGGGAGAGGGAGAGATAGAAGCATCAATGATGAGAGAAAATCATTGATATGCTGCCTCCTGCACACCCCCTACTGGGGATGAAGCCTGCAACCTGGGCATGTGCCTTGACCAGGAATAGAACCATGACCTCCTGGCTCATGGGTCACCACTCAACCACTGAGCCATGCCAGTCGGGCAAATGTTGGCTTTCTTGGGTATAATTCATATACCATAAATTCATTTATTGAAAGTGTATGCTTAGTATATTCAGGATTGTGCAACTATCTCCACAATTTTAGAATTTTCATCACTCCTCCCCCCGAAAAGAATCTCAAAACACATTAACAGGCACACCCCAATTCCCCCAACCCTCAGCCCTAGGCAACCACGAGTGTACTTGCTATCTCTGCTGACTTCTGTGTTTTAAGTTTGACCTCTGGGCACTCAACGTGGGGGCAACTTCTTTTCCAGAACACTCCTGCTTGGCTCCTGTGACGTTCTTCCTGCTGCCTTCTCTCGACCATGCAGCCCCAACGTCTGACTGTCAGCTTTGCCACCACGGCCTCAGGACCTCCTCAGAGGGCTCAGACCACACCGCCTCCCAGCGAACCCAGGGACCGTCACTTTGGGATTTCAGAAACCAGCTAGTCTTCCCTTTTGAGCCTGTGTCCCCTCCTGTGTGTGCTGCTGTCCACTGAAGGCCCAAGCTGAGAACCTGGGCTGACTGACCCCCTCCACTCCTCGCTTCCCTCCCACCCACACCAGCCTGGTCAATCTTGACTCCCACCCCCACGTCCATACAGCTGAGCTGATCCTTGCCACTGCGGTCTCTGACCCCTGCAGGGCGTGTCCCTGCCTGACCACCTTCCTCTTGTACGTTGTAGCCAAAGTGACATCAGCGCGAACACTTCCCATGTTCTTTTCCCACTCAGAACCCTTCAGGTGCCTCCAGAATAAAAGCCAAAGTCCTTGCAATGCCTCTGCCCTGCTCCCCCATGGGCCCCACACGAACCGGGGCTTCTGTGCCCTCCCCTATCTTTGAATCTGCAGAATAGAAAATGAGGTAGGAACTATGCTCAGCCCCTTTTTCGACAAGGGGAAACTGAGGCTTGGAAGACTCAGGTCACACTGCTGTTAAGTGGCTGAGCCTAAACTCCAGGTGAGCTGACACCTGAGCCCCGAGCCCCGGGGCCTTTCTCAGTAAGCATTTTTTGAATGGATGAGTGTTAAATAAATTGATTATTAAACTCACAAAATACCTCAGTTCTTAGCAAAGAAACAAGGTTCGTTCACACATTGATAAAACCATCGAATCACAGGAGAAGATAACGGATTGCTAGGAAATGAAACGGATATTTACCCCAAACACTTATTTTTTAAGTGCTGGTCAGTTTCTGAGCATAGGCACTTAGGAAGCAGGTGAGTGACCCCTCGTACCCTGGTCTGGTCCTGGAACTTGCTGCCTGCCCCGCTGGCTTTGGCCTGGGTCTCTGTGATTAGTTCCTTAAGTGACAAAGCATCATCTTTTCTCAAGGAAAAGCCCACATTTCTCAGCATTAACAGGATCAGTTCGATATCTTTCTCTGTGAAAGTTCCAATAAGTTTTTTCAAAATGTCGAAGATGAGGAGAGATTGTACCACGTGGAAGTTATACAAATGTGCAATGATGGTGAATAGGTTGTCACACTCTTTGCCCTCGGTTCCCTTTTTATAGATGTCATCAAACTTCCTCACCACGGCCTCCAGAAAGTGAGCTCCAACCTGCACAAAGAAAACAGACCAGATGTCATCGCCAACACCTGACAATCGTGGCGGCAAGTTACTCTCGGGGATCCTTCTTTTGAAAAAGCTTAAATGTTTATGCTGAAAGAGTCAGTACTTGTAAAATTAATGCATAAGTATACACATGGTAGGATACACACTCCCACAGGCCATATGCTTTAACCCTTTGCAGTTGTTTGTCTGCTCTCAGCCACCACAGCAAGGAACCGTACGAATCTTAACTCTATTCATTCATGTATCAGTTCATAATTTCTCTGAAAGCTCTTAAGTGTCTAAGCGACCTTGTCACGAACCAAAACATTGCCCCGACAAATCGGAGATATCGAAACTCAATATAAACAAACGCGGTCGTTCCACACTCGCCATGCAAAACACCGTGGCGAGTCAGTTGCCTTTTGAGAGTGAAGAAATCGACAACCTTTGGAGATACTTCGCAGAATTTCAAATAAAGCTTTACAAATTATGTTTAACTGTAATTAGGCATTCTCGCTTGTTAAGATATTTCAAAATAATCCTCCAAAATGGCAAAAAGAAAGTTACCGAAAGAAGTGTACTGCGAATCTGAAAGTAACGACGAAGAGTTTTATTTTGGCACCTTGAATACTGACTCTGACGTAGAAAGTGATAACGTTTGTAGTGATTCTACTAGTAGTGACGTAGTTCCAAAAAAGAATTAATAAATCTTGTTTATCCTTCATAATCTTGCATGTTATGTATCACTGCTCTTTCAATGGAAATTAATTCCGACCAGGACGACACCCATGTCCAAATTTAATACGCCCGCAAAGGGTTAAAACCCAGTCTGAGTGCGCAGTATTGATACGCCACACGGATGGGTGAGCGAAGCACAGACAATCCGTCACAGCACTCGAACCGCCCCTGTAGGTACACCCCCTCGCTTCTAAATCCAGGTGGACTGCTTCAGCCAGCAGCCATCTGGTTCCTTGGAAAAGTAGCACAACACGTCCCTGTCCGCAATGCTGCACATATAACAGCACTCATTCTGAAGCGCAGGCTGAGCCTGGAGGAGGAGGTGGAAGCAGGAAACCCTGGGGGAGGGGTGCAGGTTAGTGGGGCTGGTTAAATTGTGGGTGCAAGTGAATTCAACTAGACAGGTTAGAGTCAATATACACATGTCATTGCCAAGGTGCAAAAACTAAACGTTAGAAGACTCCAGAGAAAAGCACTGATGGGCAGGAGGGAAGGATGACTGCACAGAGATGAGCGCCAATGGGCTGGGGATATTCTTCAGTTTATAAATAACTTTAGCCCTAGCCGGTTTGGCTCAGTGGATAGAGCGCTGGCCTGCGGACTGAAGGGTCCCAGATTTAATTCCAGTTAAGGGCACATGCCTCGGTTACAGGCTTAATCCCCACTAGGGGGTGTGCAGGAGGCAGCCAATCAATGATCTTCTCTCATCATTGATGTTTCTATCTCTCTCTCCCCCTCTTCCTTCCTCTCTGAAATCAATGAAAATATTTTTAATAAATAATTTTAACCTGTCAACTCCCCACTCAAGCTCCATCACTAAAGATCAATTTGAGGAGCATACTATGACTACTACATTATGTTCAAATATAACTTAAAAGTGAGAAATTAGAATTCTGAAGACATCAAGAAAAAAACAACTTTGCACATGGTCATCACTGGAAATGGTCTCAGGCAGACCATCTCTACTGCAGCCTCTGCAGTATTTTACATAAATTAGATCTGGCACTGACCTCCACTGGGTGCTGGGTCTAATTTATGTTATGCATTACATACATTCAAATTGAATGTTTTCAACACAGGAATGGATTTAATTATATCAAATTTTCAACTTATTTGATGTCTTCAAAATAAAATATAACTTAGTGTAGCATTTAAAAATAGCAATACTGTTCATGTTACTGAAGTTATTTAAGCACATACATGAATTCCAATAGGATTTTAACACAAATCTGATGTTTTATTTTTAAGTGGCTCAAGAGCAATTCAGTGGTGACTCATGCCACGGGCTTCGTGACCCACTCTGGACTCCATGCGGACCTTCCTGGTCCCATAGAACTGCAGTTTAATGGGCGTGGCATCTGGAGAGCTCATCGCTCTGGCACAGGTTTCAGGGGACACCATTGGCTGAAGCACCATAATGGCTTCCCTGGAACAAGTCTCTCTGGTGTCCCTCATGCTATGAGTGAAGGTTGAGAAGTGGACCAATAACCTCATGTTTTCATGTCCAGTGGTCAGGGTCTATGGCTTTTATGACTCAGTGAAGTTCTGTCTCAGGAAAAACCATTTGGTTTGTGGAGGATCCTGGTCAGACACAGGAGGGGTGGGGGTTGGGGGGTGAGGTGGCGAAGAAAGTCCTGGAACAGGGCCAAGTCGTGGCAACACAGGGCAGGAGGTAGGTGCCCGGGCCCGTCACACTCTGCAGGGAGGAGGGGGACTCGCCGTGGTGAGGATGAGTCGCTCTCAGAAACAAAACCCTGACTTCAGAAGGCCGACTCCCTAAGCAACTGGTGCACATGAAGCCTGAGCTTGTCCTCTGCCCGCATCCCTGGTGCCCACACACCCTGCACGTGCCACCTTGCCGGTAGAAGTTTACCGAGGACCCTCGCTACTGGTAAAACTCGCTAGACCAACTGTAGAGGCAGAAACAGGGGCAGGAACCGAGTTCTGGCCGCGGGTAGCGCCTGCCCCACACTGCTGTCACTGTGGGACCCTAACACCACAAAGGAGACTCACTGCGGCGAGTCTGTGTGTGGTACCGTAAGAGCCCCCCTCTGTAAACCCCAGTGATTCCCCAGACTGGGACTGAGAGAGCAAAGACCAGCACATGAAATGGCTGTAGGACCAGGGCTGTGAGCGACAGCTGGCCCTGGAGCCAAAGCATGTCCCTGCCCTGCCCCAGCTCATGGGCTGGGACATCACACAGCTCCTCTGGCTTTGCTGAACTTGCAAAGTGGGGTCCAATCAACATCTGCCCTAAGTATCCCGCTGGGAGACCACAGGGACCCTGCAGCGAGGACATGGAGCCTGGATCACGCTGGGCCTCCTGCAGCGGTGCTTTGCGGCCAGGCCTGTTCTTGGGATGGGGCTATCAGAAGGTAAAGAAACCAAACCCACCGTTAAGACTGTCCCACACAAAGACCCAAAGGCATCCCCAAGTTCTTCCACCCGCTAAGCAAGCATCATGGCCGACTCGCCACCCATTCGCCTCCCCTTGTCTGCACTCTGGAAGTAGACCCCTTCCTTCAACAACCCTGGGATTGGCCACATGGAGGGAATGGGGTGCTGACTTGGAGGGTGATGAAGGGGTGGGGACAAGGACACTCAGCAGCACCGATGAGGCACCAGAGTGGTGCAGCACCCCCAAGAAAAAGCTGCCGCAGCCCCGCCTCAGATGAGCATGGGCACCGAGGTCTGGGCCTGCCTGCTGGCTCCAAGCCTAGGCTTGTCACTGTCTCCTCACGGGGTCCAGCTTTACCTGACATCTGGTGGCCTTCTTACTTATGAAAAAAAAAGAAAAAAAGATCTTCCAACCAGTACAAACACCTCAGAGGTAAGATCACACCCCCACTGCCTTCTGAACTCCTGAAATGAGTCAGTGTTCCAGGGGAAACACGAGGAAAATGAAGGCAAGTCTGAGACGTAGAGGAAGATAAACTAATAAATAACAAACACTTGTTAGGATGAACCCCGCACAAAGGCAACCGCTGACCAAGATCCAGTATTTACTGGATGTGGTTTAGAATATGACACACACCAGACTGTGCTGGCCGCTAAAGCAAGCACCGCTGAGACCCACTGCAGCCTACCTCGATGCCCACTGTGCGGTGCAGGATGCTGACCAGGAGGACGTGCTCCATCACCAGCCTGCCCGGCATGGCCGTGCCCGGAGCACAGGCACTCATGAGGATGCCCGTCAGGGTGTCGTTCATGTCCTTCCTGCTGTGGGCCATGTACAGCTCCTCCAGCTGCCCACTGATGGAGGCCATGTTCGGCTCACTCAACCTGCAGACAGTTATAAAGACAGAGCTGCAGTGACGTTTCAAATTAAATTACTTTTTAGGGCAGTTAAAAAAACCAACAGAAAAAGCTATCAATACCACCAATGCCCACGTCCTAGTTCATGGACACGTTGCCTCACGAACAATGCTTACCCTGCCCCAATAGCCCCGCATATACGAGGAGGACACAGTCCTCTGGAACCCTGCAAAACCGTGACTGTGGTTTTTCCTTTCCGGCTGAAATGCAGCCACAGTGAAGGACACACAGGACTGCCCCTAAGACCGATGCCCCACTTGCACGCTAACCTTACGTCCCCAGTGGAGGACACACTGGGCCCCTGTAAGACCAGACGGTGCTGAGGATGCTGCACGGGAACCCTGCCCAAGGTCCCCAGGGAGCCATCCTTGCACAGCAGTATGTGCTGTTGGGAAAAATTCCCACATGCCATTTTCCTGCCGATATGAAAATCTCGGGCTCCTAAACATGAGGAAAGGCTGCCCTGTTTCCTGGGTGGAGAAGGAAGGAATCATGTGCACACGGAAGCTACGCACTGCACCTGTGCTCACCATGTTCTGCCCTGGCTGGTGTGTCTAAGTAGTTATAGCGTTCGCTGGCCCATGCACTGAAGAGTTGTGAGTTCAATTCCCAGTCAAGGGCATGTAACTGAGTTGCAGGTTCAATCCCAGCCCTGGTTGGGGCACGTACAGAAGGCAACCAATCAATGTGTCTCTCTCACATCGATGCCCCCCCCCCTTCACTCTCTCTAAAAATAAATGGAAAAAATATCCTTGGGTGAGGATTAACAACAAAAAGCAAAATTTCAGGATGCACCATGGAAAGTGTTTTGTTTTCATCAAAAAGAAAGATTTTAAAAAGCAATAGGGGGCGGGGGGGGGCGATAGCGGTAGCAGGAGAGCCATGGGCACTAGCTCTGGGTGGCACTGCAGAGCTGTGCGCGCGCGCGCGCGCGCACACACACACACACACACACACACACACACACACACACGGAGTGAGCCTGGGGTGGAGGACCACGCTCCTGACTGGAGGGCCACCTTGGACCATGTACTGGCTCTGCAGGGAAGAGGGCCAATCCTGCTGCCCCCGCTCCAGGACGTCTCAGAATAACCAAGTGGGCACCTGCATTGCTTTTAAACTCTGACAGGTTCAATGTACCAAAGAGAAAAGGTGAGGATTAAAAAAAAGAAAAAGAAATAAGCCAATCAGTGGCCACAGTCCTGCCCCCTCACTGTGTTTTAATTCCTGGGATAGTTTCTGTATATTTATTTATTTATTTATTTTTAAAATACATTTTTTACTGATTTCAGAGAGGAAGGGAGAGGGAGAGACAGATAGAAACATCAATGATGGGAGAGAATCACTGTTAGCTGCCTCCTGCACACCCAACCCTGGGGAATGAGCCCACAACCCAGGCACGTGCCCTGGCTGGGAATCGAATTGTGACCTCCTGGTTCATAGGTCGAAGCTCAACCACTGAGCCATGCTGGCCAGGCTAGCTGTATTTTTAGAAAACAGACAATCTCTTTCAGTGACAACGTAACAGTGTTTCAGGGTTACCTGTTAATTAGGCCTTGGACATGCTTCTTCAGCCGTTCTCTCTCTTCCCTTTTCCCGGCAGCCACTGTCTCCTCCACTCGCAGCACATGAGGGGGGAGATACTTTCCCGCATTTTCACAAAGACTCTGCTAGAAAGGACAGAAGTAAGTTACAAAAATGTACAGAGCAAACCCCCTTCGCTGTGCTCATAGAACTGGCAGAGCTGTGACCACTGACAGCTGCTTACTAACCATCAGCACCCGCGGCGCGCCCCTCAGCACCTGTGGGCTCACCGTGGGCGCTGATGTCATGCATCCCCCATTCATTCTTTTCCATCTGCAGTGCGAACTGGCCGTGTCCCTCTGATCTGCGGACAGGCCCTGCATTCTACACTTGGCCCAGGTTTACCTTCTGGGGACAGAACACACAAACACCAAATGTACCACCAGTTTTGTAGGGAAAGTGTTCTCAAATAATTCCAAACTGCCCTGGCCAGGTGGCTCAGTTGGGTAGTGTTGTCCCATACGTCAAAAGGTTGCAGGTTTGATCCCCAGCCAGGGTGCATGCATTGATGTTTCCCTATCACATCAATGTTTCTTTCTCTCTCTCTCCCTTCCCTTCTCTAAAAATCAGTAAAAAAATGGTAATTTCCAACTTGTTGAAAACTAGTACCTAAATTTACATGCTAAAATCAAAACCAACCCACTGCTCACTAGCTCCTAGCGTATCAACTGCAAGGATTACAAATTGTGACCACTGGCCAATACTCCCTGGGCACCGGAGGGACAAACCTTTAGGAAACATCTATAATCACGGCCCTCGGCGTTAGTGACTTAAGCCTATTGGCGAAAGCACTGATGTACATGGAAACGGTTACACTTGAGAAACCCTTAGTTCACACTGTGCGCCAATGACCTCAACGGCCTGGGGAAGAAAACCAAGACTAGTGAGAAATAACGTTCTAAGAGGAACTACAGCACTCGGGCCTGCTCAAAAAGCACTGGGTGCCAGGTACCAGGGAGAGAAGGGAAGGCAGCGCGTTGCCGAAGACGGAGTCAGATAAACACCAGTGAGAAAGTGAGGAGCAGCCTTGCCAGCAGAAGTAATCTATGTGGAGGGAGACGATACAATACAGCGGCCCCTTTTGGCAGGGGATCCGTTCCGCACCCCGCGGATGCCTGAAGCTGCAGGCAGTACTAACCTTTACCCTCCAAGGAAGCACTTGGTGCTTCTTTCTGGCACATCCAAACCGCCAGCGTCCCCATGCACACACTTTGGGGCCATTAAGTAAGGGCTTTTGAACACAAGCGATGCAATGCTATGACACCTGATCTGAAAACTCGGATCCTGCGGCTACTCAGCGACTCAAAGGCGGGTAGCACAGAGTGTGGGTGATTCCTGGATGGAGCACAGCATGAGATCCCATCACCCTTCTCCGAACATCTAAACCTAAAACTTACGAACGGCCCGGTGGGCACGCTTCAGTGGTTGACCATCGACCTGTGAACCAGTAGGTCACGGTTCCATTCCTGGTCAGGCACGTGTCCGGTTTGCATGCAGGAGGCAGCCGATCAATGATTCTCCCTCATCACTGATGTTTCTACCTCTCTCCCTCTCCATTCCTCTCTGAAGTCATTACAAATATATTTTAAAAGTCCACTTATGAAATGTTTCTTTGTGTAACTTTTCATTTAATTATCTTTGGACCCTGGTTCACAGCAGGTGACGATCCACACAAAGTCAAACTGTGGATAAGGGCCACGCGGTGAGAAGGCGGCGAGACTGCCACCGGCTGCCTGCACGGTGCCTGCGGGTGGTGAACCGCACCTCCGGGGTCAGGCTGCTGACGGGAGTGCTGGCGCCTCAGACGCCCCCGAGCCGCCGGAGGGAAAGGCAGGCGAGGGCGGGGGTCAGGAGCGGAGCGAGGGCCGGGGCCCAGCCAGGCGGGGAGGCCTCCGGGCGCCCCTCTCCCCAGCGCGTCACTGTGGGAACTCACACGAAAAGCAGGCAGAGCCGGCCCACCCTCCCGGGCCAAACACGCCGCCTGTGCCCGAGCCCCGCGCTCCGCCCTCGTCGCCGAGCAGGGACTGGTCACTCGATACCTGAACGGCTGCGTCCACATCCTCCCGGGAGTTCTCACTCGTTTCTTCGTCTTCCGCAAACCGGACTCTCCTTCCGCCCGCTTTCTCCTTCGCTCTCCTCCCTGCCGCTGCTTTCTGCGGCTCTTCCGCCGGCGCGTCCTCCTCCTCCTCCCGCTCCCCGCCCCCGGCCCCGGCCTCAGTCCCCGCGTCGCCTCCATCCTCCGAGTCACTCCCCGCGTCGCCGCCATCCTCCGAGTCACTCCCCGCGTCGCCGCCATCCTCGGCCTCACTCCCCGCGTCGCCGCCATCCTCCGAGTCACTCCCCGCGTCGCCGCCATCCTCGGCCTCACTCCCCGCGTCGCCGCCATCCTCCGAGTCACTCCCCGCGTCGCCGTGGCGCGCCGTCGGTCCGTCGTCCTCGCTGCCGCTGTCGCACAGGCCGCGCCCCTCCGCCGCCCCCAGGGCTCCCAGGATGTAGTCGAGCCCGTCGCGGGCGAAGCTGGGCGGCACCGAGCCGGCGTCCCCCTTCCTCCGGCGCCGGTGCAGGCCCAGGCAGCGCTCCAGCTTGCGGATCTCTCGGTCCTCCTCCTCGTTGGCCGCCAGAAGCGCCCGTCTCCGGGCGGCGGCGGCAGCGGCGGAGGGCCGGGTGCTGCCGACGGCGGCCCTGGTCGGGGCCGGGGGAGGCGGCGGGGCCGGAGGCGGCGGGGCCGGAGGCGGTGGCCGTGGGGCCCGCCCCTCGGTGCCCTTCGCCCGGGGCGCGCTCCCCTCCCCGGCCCCGCCGCCCGGGGCTGCGGTCCTCTGGAGCCGGCGCGCCTTCCTCAGCTGTCGCTTCTCCTTCCTCAGCTCCCGGCGGCTCTTCCTCCCGCCGGGACGCGCGCGCCGCTCCGCCCGGGGCCCCTCGCGGCCGCCGGAGGGCCGGCCCTCGCCGCTCGCCTGCACGAACTCCTCCACCGCGAGCTTCAGCCGCTTCAGGGGCCCCGCCCCGCCGCCGGGCCCGCGCCCTTCAACGCGCTTCCCGCGGCCCACGCGCCGCCGGCGGCCGCCCCGGCCAGACGCTCCCGCGTCGGTGGACGCCGCCATCTTCCGGACGCACGGGTGCTGACTTCCGGGAGGGAAGGGACTTCCGGGCGGAAAGCGGCGCGCGGCGCGGGGCGGGGCGGGCGGGCGGCGTCCCCTGGCGGCGGGAGGGCGGCAGCGCAGGGAACCGCGCAGCCAACGCGTCCCAGTCTCAGAACGGATTGTAAACCGAGGAGCGGGGTGCAGGACGCGGCCTCACTTCCCACGCGAAAGCCCCGCAGATCGTGGTGGAGGCTCCGCACGCCCTGGCTCGGAGGGGCCGTGCTGGTCGCAGGGCGGGAGTCTTCCCCGGGCGCTTTACCGGGTGAGAGCATGCCCTAGGGAACTGGCCTGTTGCTCCTCCTTGTACTGATGGGGATCTTCGTGCTCAGCTTGTGTTCTGAGACGTTTCCACTCACGCCCGGCCTCCCTGTCTCTGAGTGCCGTGTGGTGCTTCTCCTGGGGGTGCTCCACCATTCACTCCTCTGCGGAGAGACATGCACGAGACATGCACCGGTGAACCAGCGTCCCCAGGCCGTGCCTGTGGGAGCAGTGACCGTGACCTTATTCGGGAAAGGGCCTGTGCAGATGTAATCAAGCTCAAAGGAGGGCTTGGATTAGGGGCCCTAACTGCAGTAGAGTGTTCCTATAAGAGGGAAAACGACTCACTCCCAGGCAGAAGGCCATGCGATGGGGAGAGCGTGGGGTGTGTGTGTGTGTGTGTGTGTGTCAGTTTCCAAGCCAAGGAACCGAGGATAGCTGGCCACACCAGCAGCTGGGAGAGACCGGGGCTGATTTTCTCTTGCAGCCCCAGGAGGAGCCCACCCTGCCCGCACCGTGATTTCTGGGGATGAGTATTTGGAGCCCTGTAGGCTGGACGAGCTTCAGTGTGGAGAGCTCTGGTCGCTGCCCACCTGCCTGGACCACAGTCTCCTAAGCTCCTGGAGAGAAGCGCCACGGGGGAAGGAACTCCCAGCCCGCAGTCTGTGGGCTTGGAGCAGGAGGGGGGTGGGGGTGCCTGGGGCACTGGCCTGCCCCTGCATCCTTGGCACCTCCCATCTCATGCCGACTGGTGGGGCCAGGGCTGATTTCTGCCCAGAGGGCCTGGGGACCAGTATGCAGGGCTGTGCAAGGGAGAGGCAAGAAAAACCTTGACAAAGCTCATCTTCCGCCCTAGCTGGTGCTCAGTGGTTAGAGCATTGGCCTGGGGACTGGAAGATCTCGGGTTCAATTCTGGTCAAGGGTACGTACCTCTGTTGCAAGCTCGATCCCTAGCCCCATTGGGGCGCGTGCCAGAGGCAACCAAACAATGTGTCTCTTGCACATCTATGTTTCTCTGTCTCTCCCCCTCCCCAAAGAATCCATTGATTCTTTCTAAAAATCAATGCAAAAAATATCCTTAGGTGAGGATGAACAACAACAACAAAAGCTCATCTCCATCTGTGCCCACTCCTCTAGTGCTGCATACACTCAGCACCCTCGCCGCCCCCACCCTGTCTCTGCAGGGTCTGCCTCCTGTCGTTACACCCTGGAGCCCATGCCTCTCTCTCATTCAATGATTTCTCTGGTGCTAATCGGGAAGAGGGAGTCAGTCACCCTTTCTGCCACACCATTTGACAGAAACCAAATGAATTAAGCCCATTTTTTCCCACAGAGTGCTTAGAAGGGGTCTGGTACACAGTAGCTGCTCAGTAAATGAATGTCAGCGCCCTCCCCAGGCCCCCTCTCCAGGCATTCGGGGCAGTTGGTGGACAGGAAGTTCTGCTTCTCTGGTCCTGGTGAAAGGGCTGGTTGCAAACATGAAACAGTCCATTCATGACACAGGGGCTGACAGGTGTGCAACAAGGCAGGTGGCAGGGCCAGAGTGCTGGTGTACATGCATGTGTGCATGAGTCTGTGTGTGTGTGTGTGTGTGTGTGTGTGTGTGTGTGTGTGTGTTCCTACCTGTGTCTGTGCATGCAAGAGATGGCTGGAGAGGTGGGCAGGGCCAGGGGTGAAAGGTCTGCTGACTCTCACTAGATTTTGTGTTTATTCTGGGAGCACTGGGAACCTCAGTGTTTTAAGTGGACAAGTGGGTAAGAGTGTGGAGGGCAGCAGCCTAAATGGATCTGCATTTGGAAAAGATCGCCCTGCTGCGTGCAGGACTGACCCAGGTGGGTCAGAATGATGGACAGACACTTGTTCCCCAGCCTGGAAAAAACTGTTGGTTGGGGCTTTGACTACTGGCTCTTTATTTTATTTTATTTTTTAAATTTAATTTTGTTTTATTTCTTAAAGTATTACAAAGAGTATTACATATGTCTCCTCCCCCTACCCCCACCCCCCAAAATTCCCCCGGCCTTCTCTACCCCCTAGTGTTTTGTGTCCATTGGTTATTCTTATATGCATGCATACAAGTCCTTTGGTTGATCTCTTACCAACCCCCCAACCCTCTCCCGGCTTCCCACTGTAGTTTGACAGTCTGTTCAATGCTGCTCTGCCTCTGTATCTATTTTTATTCATCAGTTTATAATGGTCTTTATTACCCATAAATGAGTGGGATCATGTGGTATTTTTCTCAGCTTCCCAGGGGCCTTTGCAGCCTCACAGGGACCGTCTCAGCCTCACAGGGACCGTCTCAGCCTCACAGGGACCGTCTCAGCCTCACAGTGGCCGTCTCAGCCTCACAGGGGCCGTCTCAGCCTCACAGGGACTGTCTCAGCCTCGCAGGCGCCATCTCAGCCTCACAGGGACCGTCTCAGCCTCACAGGGACCGTCTCAGCCTCACAGGGACCGTCTCAGTGTCACAGGGACTGTCTCAGCCTCGCAGGCGCCGTCTCAGCCTCGCAGGCGCCGTCTCAGCCTCACAGGGACCGTCTCAGCCTCACAGGGACCGTCTCAGCCTCACAGGGACCGTCTCAGTGTCACAGGGACTGTCTCAGCCTCGCAGGCGCCGTCTCAGCCTCGCAGGCGCCGTCTCAGCCTCACAGGGACCGTCTCAGCCTCACAGGGACCGTCTCAGCCTCACAGGGACCGTCTCAGCCTCACAGTGGCCGTCTCAGCCTCACAGGGGCCGTCTCAGCCTCACAGGGACTGTCTCAGCCTCGCAGGCGCCATCTCAGCCTCGCAGGCGCCGTCTCAGCCTCACAGGGACCGTCTCAGCCTCACAGGGACCGTCTCAGCCTCACAGGGACCGTCTCAGCCTCACAGGGACCGTCTCAGCCTCGCAGGCGCCATCTCAGCCTCACAGGGACCGTCTCAGCCTCGCAGGCGCCGTCTCAGCCTCACAGGGACCGTCTCAGCCTCACAGGGACTGTCTCAGCCTCACAGGGACCGTCTCAGCCTCACAGGGACTGTCTCAGCCTCACAGGGGCCGTCTCAGCCTCGCAGGCGCCGTCTCAGCCTCACAGGGACCGTCTCAGCCTCACAGGGACCGTCTCAGCCTCACAGGGACTGTCTCAGCCTCACAGGGGCCGTCTCAGCCTCGCAGGCGCCGTCTCAGCCTCACAGGGACCGTCTCAGCCTCACAGGGACCGTCTCAGCCTCACAGGGACCGTCTCAGCCTCACAGGGACTGTCTCAGCCTCACAGGGGCCGTCTCAGCCTCGCAGGCGCCGTCTCAGCCTCACAGGGACCGTCTCAGCCTCACAGGGACCGTCTCAGCCTCACAGGGACCGTCTCAGCCTCGCAGGCGCCGTCTCAGCCTCACAGAGACTGTCTCAGCCTCGCAGGCGCCGTCTCAGCCTCACAGGGGCCGTCTCAGCCTCACAGGGACCGTCTCAGCCTCACAGGGGCCGTCTCAGCCTCGCAGGGACCGTCTCAGCCTCGCAGGTGCCGTCTCAGCCTCACAGGGACCGTCTCAGCCTCACAGGGACCGTCTCAGCCTCACAGGGACCGTCTCAGCCTCGCAGGCGCCGTCTCAGCCTCACAGGGACCGTCTCAGCCTCACAGGGACCGTCTCAGCCTCGCAGGCGCCGTCTCAGCCTCACAGAGACAGTCTCAGCCTCGCAGGCGCCGTCTCAGCCTCGCAGGGGCCGTCTCAGCCTCACAGGGACCGTCTCAGCCTCACAGGGGCCGTCTCAGCCTCACAGGGACCGTCTCAGCCTCGCAGGTGCCGTCTCAGCCTCACAGGGGCCGTCTCAGCCTCACAGGGACCATCTCAGCCTCGCAGGCGCCGTCTCAGCCTCACAGGCGCCGTCTCAGCCTCACAGGGACCGTCTCAGCCTCACAGTGGCCGTCTCAGGCTCGCAGGGGCCGTCTCAGCCTCACAGGGACCGTCTCAGCCTCACAGGGACCGTCTCAGCCTCACAGGGGCCGTCTCAGCCTCACAGGGACCGTCTCAGCCTCACAGGGACCGTCTCAGCCTCGCAGGGACCGTCTCAGCCTCGCAGGGGCCGTCTTAGCCTCGCAGGGGCCGTCTCAGCCTCACAGTGGCCGTCTCAGCCTCACAGGGACCGTCTCAGCCTCACAGGGACCGTCTCAGACTCCCAGGGACCGTCTCAGCCTCGCAGGCACCGTCTCAGCCTCACAGGGACCGTCTCAGTGTCACAGCGGCCATCTCAGCCTCGCAGGGGCCGTCGCAGCTTTGCAGGGGCCGTCACAGCTTCGCAGGGGCCATCACAGCCTTGCAGGGGGCGCCGCATCCCACATTGGGGGTGAAGGTGCGAGTCAGAAGCTTTTCTCACTGTCTCTCCTGCTGCTCCCTTGCATATCACCGGTGCTGGAAGTTTCTGAGAGTCGTCTGCAGGTGCTGGACATCATACTTTAACTGGTCAACACAAAGTTTGGCATTCTGTCTTTTGTTGGGTGGCTCCTTCCTGGACAAAATCTCCAGGCGTTCCTGGTGGCTGAATATCTGGTATGCTTGCTTGGATTTCGTTTTCTACCAAGTGCACAGACTGCTTGTCTGCCGTCTCCCAGTGTCCCATGTGAGACTGGACCTGGTGGGCCTGCTTGTGCGTTTGCTGGTACAGCGGTTCCATGTCGCCGGCCCAGCCGGGTCCGGCTCCAGCTTCCTCCGAACCTGATTCTGCTTCTTGAGTGTGTCCCTTATGGATGCGAGGAGTTGAAATCTGCAGTTTGTTGGGTTGGGCTGCAATAGCGCAGGTGGTTCCTTTTGTGCCACTGGCACAGCTTGGGCAGGGTCTCTGGGAATCACCAGGGTGGAGCAAAGGGCAATGGCGTCTCCACGACTCTGTGTCTCCCCACGACTCTGCATCTCCGCGTCCCCCGAGTGCAGGCTAGCCGCTCCAGGAGAAAGCCACCCTCACTCCCCAACCTGCTGCAAGGTCATCCCGCCTCTCACTGTAGGGGTCTGGGACCTCAGAATCCTGCCCCAAACAAGCTCAGTGGATTTGGGAGTTTGTAACCCCTTCTGATTGAAAAAAACCACGCATCCAGTTGCAGCCCGCCTGGCGTGCGACTCCGTACCTCTCTTCTTGGAGCCTCTGCATCTCCTACTCAGTCTCAGTGCTCTTCTTTCTTTCCTTCCAGTTGTAGAACTTCCACTGGGCCAGCTTTCCCATGGTTCTGAATGATATCTGTTTGTCTGATAGTTGGTAGTTTCGATGTTGTGGGAGGCAGCACGCACAGGTCTGTACCTTATGCCGCCATCTTGGTTCTCTGCCTACTGGCTCTTTAAAAATAACAGCATGAATGCTCTGTTAAGAGTAATATAATATACAGTGCAAAGTGTCCCCTTTACTCAGTGTCTTAGTCCATTCTGGCTGCTGTAACAGGCACCACAAATTGTGTGGCTTACACAGCGGAATTCACTTCTCACTTTCTGGAGGCTGAAATCTGAGATCAAGGCCTGGGCAGATTCCCGTCTGGTGAGCACCCCCATCCTAGTTCATAGGCAGTGTTTCCTCACTGTGTCCTCACACGGTGGAAGGGGGGGCGAGCCTCCTGGGCTCCTTTACCTGGGCACTAACCACCTTCACCATGGCGCCGCCCCATGACCTAGTCACCTTCCAAAGTCCCCACCTCCTGACACCATCACCTTGGGGATTAGGATTCAACATATGGCCCGGCCATCGTGGCCAGTGGTTGAGCATCAACCTCTGAACCAGGAGGTCATGGTTCGATTCCTGGTCAGGGCCCATGATCAGGTTGTGGGCTTGATCCCTGGTGGGAGGCATGCAGGAGGCAGCCAATCGGTGATTCTCTCTCATCATTGATGTTTCTGTCTCTCTCTCTTTCCCTCCTTCCCTTCCATTCTGTCTAAAAATCAATGAAAAAAATATCCTCAGGTGAGAATTAACAAAACAAAAAAAAAATAAAAATAAATACATGTATTTTTGCACTATTAAAACATGCTATAGCCAGCATCCCTCTGTGTGTGTGTGTGTGTGTGTGTGTGTGTGTGTTTGCAGGTCTGTGCCAGTGTTTCACAAGGCTATCATCCTAGAAATTGCTTAGGGAAAGTATATAAATCTATATTTTTAATGAACAGGTAATTCCAAATTTCCAATCCACTTCTGTGCCAGCTCATACTCAAATTGGGAGTGACAGCCTGTTCCCCACGCCCCCTTCTTCATAGACTTGGCTCTGGGCTTTCACCTCTGCCCATTTGCTAGGTGAAAGGTCAGCATGGAGATGCCCTGTGATAGGGGATGGAGTTGGGGGGCCCTAGGCTGCAAGGCCACCTAAACCCCCTTCCTCAGCCCCCTTCAGCAGTGTCAAAACAGCTACAGCTGCTCTGAGCCCATAGATTCTTCTGAATTCTGCTCGACCACGCCAATTGTGAACAGGTTCCTTCTCAAACCCTGCCCATTGCACTAACTGTTGGGTCCAAGCCCCTCTGCCAGGGACTGAACCTTCTTGTATCCTGGGTCTTAGATGGAGAAGCCATGAGAGGTTGTGGGTGTATAAGAGAGTCTTTAGTTCAGAAGCCAGTGGACATGTAGCCATCAGACACCACAGTCCTTCACAGCGGTCCCATTTAGGCAGCCGCACACCTAAATACATATCCTTACCACCCAGCAGCAGAGTCTCTGCGCCCACAGTTATTATCTGAGCAGCCCACGCAGGCCCTAGATGCACCGCCTCCCATCGTAGCGGCGCCTGAGCTCTCTGCCTCAGCAGCTTCTGCAGCCTCTCCAGCTTCTCCTGCACACATAGGAGCTACCCCCTCTGAGCCTGCCTCAGCTTCTCCAGCACACTCCTCTAGCTGGTCAGTACCATGTATTATATCATGAGACAAAGGAGGCCTCTACTCAATAATGACATCAATCACTTGGATTATAGAAGAGCACAGTGCACCGTGAGGTCGCTGTGGCCTTGCAGTTGCATACGGTATCTTAGCTTTGAACATTCTGATTAAGATTCCCATGTTCAGAGTGGCCTTGGCTGTTGGCGTACTATCAACAAGGCCTTTTACCCTCTGAGTTCCCTTGACTGTCCGACGACTCTGGCGTGGTTCCCACAACCAGCCAGCCACCGAGCCACAACCCAGGTGTCTTCCCACACATCCATCCCATCAACCCTCATGGAGAACATTTGGGTAGACCCTGGGTGCTACCCAGTCTCTTGGCCCACCCTTCTGACCGTAGTCCTGGGCAGCCCCTCCCATGGGTCCTCTCCAGCCCATCGCCAGCAGAGGTCTCACTCTAACCCAGGCCTCTCCTCACCACTCCCCGGCTTGAGACTCTTCTGTGGCTCCCTGTACCTGCAGAGGCAAGTATGCAGCCTTGTCTGGGACACAAGACCCCTTCGCCTTCATTTCTGTGAGAGACACGAAGTGGCGAAAACGAGACTTTGAGTGTGGTCTTGCAAGATCCGGTGTCTAGTTGCACAGCACAGGGAGCAGCTATCACAGGCTATTTATTCCTAATGTGCAAGAATCCCTCTCCGGGTCCTCATTGGCTGAGTACTATAGGGTTAACAGTCCCTCTCTCCCCCCAGGACATCCCCTAGGTCTTATTGTCTCCTATTGGGTTATTTTAAAAAATAGGCTGAGGCCTTTTCTAGTTGCTTCCACCTCCCTTTGTCTAGTTGTGGCAGATCTTTCTGGAAGATGTGCTGCTGGTCATGTACACAGTTCTTTGTTCTTATACCCTCCCACCTCCTTCCTACATCCTGTTTGCCCAGGGGAAATCGGTAACCGGCTGGCAGCATGCTGCTAGTTTTCTCCATGAAAAGTTAACTATGCTGAGGATGGACCACAGAGGCCTGTTTCCTACAGTTTCAGCCTGTCCCCCCTGCAGGACCGGTGGGCAGGAGAGACGAGCCTCATGCTCCGGGCTGTCCTCTGCCCACCCGCTGGCTGGAGCACTCTCCCCTCTTCTGCTTGACCAGCCCTCCTTTGCTGAGACAGTCCCCTGCGTCCGGGCAGTCAGCCTACTCCCAGTTACGCTTCTCTGCTGGGCAGTCTGGGATCGCCGGCTCCCAGCCAGACCCTGCATCTGCCTCACCAAGGGAGGAGCCCGGGTCTGTCCCTGCTGCGTCCTGCAGCACATTCCTGCCCCAGGGCCCAGGGCCCAGGACCCAGGGCCCAGCTCACTGTGGGCATTCCAAGGGTGGATGAACAAGGGAGCAAATGACTGAGATCACGTTGGGCAGCAATGAACTTCAGAGCCACCGCCCAGTCTGTTCCTTCCGGAACGTGATCATCTGCGGAGCAGCTGAGCCAAGAGCTGCAAGGTCCCGGCGGAGCTGGGACAGCGCTCACCTGCTGCAGCCCGTCCGTCCGCCCGGTGGGACCCGGGAAGGACGTTTCCGTGGGAGCGGCTTCCAGGGCCCCTCGCCCTTGGCTGAGCTGGGCCCCAGGGCCCAGGCCTGTTGTTTGTTAGGCAGGAGCTGTCGGGCCAGCTCAGCGCCTGACCTTGTCTGCCACATGACAGAAAGTCATAGTTACATGTTGTGATTTTTCAGTGTTTTTAGTTTACAAACCAACTGTTTATCACATGAAGACTCTGACCTATAAATAAATGCGAAAGCAGTGATGCGTCTGGCCTCTTAGGGCCTCAAGTTGAGGCAATGATCTCTAAGCATATTTGTCTGTGTCACTGATCCCTTTTTTAATTAATGGCGTGGCTTTCGTTATGGCTATCCATCTCTTTTTCGATTACCAAAGCCCCTGCAAACCTTTGTTCCAGCGTGGCCCCAGGTCAGCTCCCGCTTCTGAGTGAGGTAAAGGCACGCCTCCTGGCTCAGCTCAGGGCAGCATTGATTTTCATGAGCCTTTCCATTCTTTCTCCCTGTTTTCAGTACTTGTCTGTTATGTAGAGACTAGATGCCTGGTGCACAAAATTCGTACATGGGTAGGGTCCCTAGGTCTGGCCAGTGATCAGGACTAATCAGGTTCCCTGTCTCCCCACCTCCCCGCCTCCTCTTTCCCTCGCTCCCTCAGCGCCCTGCCACCGCTGCTGGTTGCCCACCATGTTCTGTGCCGCCCCCTGGTGGTCAATGCACGTCATAGCGAGTGATTGAACTCCTGGTCTTCCGGTCGAACTCCTGAGGGGACACTTTGCATGTTAGCCTTTTATATACTAGTATATAGATGCCAGCTCCATTTTCAGTGTGTGTCACCTATAGACCCATGAACTAAGGGTGAGTTGTTACATTTGTTTGTTTGTTAATCCTCACCCAAGGATATTTTTTCCACTGATTTTTAGAGAGAGTAAAAGAGGGAGAAAAGGGGGGAGAGAGAGCATCAATGTGAGAGACACATGGATTGGTTGCCTCCTGCATACGCCCCCACGGGGACCAGGGTTCGAACCTGCAACCCAGGTACATGCCCTTGACCGGGAATTGAACCCAAGACCCTTCAGTGTGTAGGTCGATGCTCTAACCACTTAGCAGCACAGGCCAGGGCGCTCTCTCTCTCTCTCTCTCTCTCTCTCTCTTTGTTATGTCGTTCCATTTCTTTCCTTTTCTTTTTTCATGGCAAAAAGTCTATTTTTCATATAAGGTGCTACTGCTGTTTTCAGAAATACAGAACTGAACAGAAGCATTTAGCATGCTGCCTCCCGTACACGGAAAACTGGGGCTTCTTCAGACACTAAAGCGAGGGAAGAAGGTGGTTAATGCTGTGTGTTGGTGGGTTGACGAATCCCTCGGCAGTGCCACAGGCTGTCTTCCCCTCCAAGCAGAACTGTGACCACGCGGGCAGCCCTGGACAATTCTGAAATGCGTGCCTACGAAGGCGAAGGCGCAACGCAAGCCAGAGAGAGACCAGGCCCACTCTGCAGGGGACTGGTCTGGCCCTGGCTCCGCCCACTTTAAGAGCCAATACAGCCACCTGAACAGTTTGAGTTTCCCTCACCACGGACATTGGCAACAGCATAACAGAATTTCTGAAGCATCAGCTGAGTAAGCCCAGGTTCAAAAAAAACAGGCCATTGTCCTATAACAACTGCTACCTCATCACTTCTGCTCAGTTATCGCTTGTCCTACAAAAAACCCTTATCTGATGAATTGTAGTGAAAGCCTCTAGCACAGCTGTGGGCAAACTACGGCCCGGGCCAGATCCGGCCCGTTTGAAATGAATAAAACAACAACAAAAAAAGACCTCACCCTTTTATGTAATGATGTTTACTTTGAATTTATATTAGTTCACACAAACACTCCATCCATGCTTTTGTTCCAGCCCTCCGGTCCAGTTTAAGAACCCACTGTGGCCCTCCAGTCAAAAAGTTTGCCCACTCCTGCTCTAGCAACTGTAACAGACCCAGCTCTAGATAATAAGTATGAGGAAAAAGTGCCTGTGAAGGGGATGTGTCCATGGAAAAGTGCAGTGTTTCTCTTGGAGGTAAGCGGCAAGTTTCCTCTTGATGTTGGCAAAGGCATCTGCTCCCATGTCATCAGCCTGGCCCTGTTCCCAGCTCTCCTTCCGTTTTTCTGGGGATACAAAAGGCTGTGCCGTAGCCGGGGTCTCCCCGGGGGACAATGTGACACGGCTCGGAGACATCTTCCACCCGGAGGTGCGGGTGGGGGTCTGAGACGAGACCGGGGGCTGCGGCAGAGGTGAGCGCTGGTGGTGAAGGTGCCCCCCCCCCCCAGGCTGAGGGACTCAGGGTGAGTCATGGTGGGATCATGGGACTCACTTTTGACACTTTTTGTTTTAGGATCATAGGTATAATTCCACGGTTTGATTCGTCCCAGGAAATGCACAACTTTGGCATTTGCACCAAATGCTTTAAGTGCTGGGCGGTAGGAGCACACAGAAATGCTGCTTAGGTTGTAAACACATGGCAGGTGCTGTCCGGTAGCTGTTGTTGCCCAGCTGCTAAAACTCATGTCCAGGAAACCCTGGTCCCCGCCATCAAAGCTCCCTGCTCGGAAGCAGCCGGGCAGCTGGCCGCACGCTGACACTGAAGGCGGACACACAAAGACTGGGATGGAAACAGTCAGGCCAGCCGGGGCTGGAGCCGCCGACAATTCCTCTCTCTCAAAAAGATCATCAGCATCTGCGAGGACCGGGACCTGCGGCCATGAGCACAGTTTGAAAACTGTGTGAGTGACCAGCAGTGGAGCTAGTTACGGTAACACCCAACTCAGGCCTCTTCATTACGGTCGGAGGAGCAGGATCGCCGCTGTCCAAACATCTGCCGGGAGGACTTCATCGAAGACTGTCTCTAAGACTGCCCTGCCAGGTGCTGCCGGGGTGGCCGGACAGCGGAGCGGCAGCGAGGAGGCGTGCTCGTTCCATTTCTTTTAAAAATATATTCTTATTGATTTCAGAGAGGAAGGGAGAGAGAGAAAGATAGAAACGTCAATGATGAGAATCATTGACTGGCTGCCTCCTGCTCGCCCCCAACTCGGGATTGAGCCTACAATTCGGACATGTGCCCTGACGGGGAATCAAACCATAACCTCCTGGTTCATAGGTCGAAGCTCAACCACTGAGCCACACCGGTCGGGTCGGGCTGTCGTTACATTTTTGACACAGGTACACCTTACCTTCCTGATAAAAGTGAAGCCGATTTCATTAGTTCTGTAGGCTTTCTCGTGACTTGCTGTCACTGACTTTGTCTTTGCTCTCCCCGCGGAAGGCTTTGCTGTCAGGTGGGGGTGTTCAGGCAGGGCCTGGCAGGAAGGCCCATGAAACGCACTGCTCCTGGGTCACTTGCAGGGCACACGTGTGAGACCTCTCCGCAGGGCTGGGCGTCCCTGCTCTGTCACTTGGGTCTGGAGTCTGCTCTGGGAAACCATTCTGATCATTTCAGTGACTCACACTGCAACCTTTTCAGGACAGCGGAGAGTTTAAGGGTCCTTTAAAAAGTAGTTGCTGGACTTATACTAAAGTCCTGTCCTAACAACACTTAACACCATGGCCTTGGACAGAAGTTGGTTTTTCTGTGTAAATCACAAGAGGCATGGGTAACATTTACTATGTGCTTGCTGTGAGCTAGGCCCTATTCTAAGTTTTTTGTAAAATATTGATTCATTTGATGTCCCCTGAAGCCCTAGGCAGTGGCTTGAGGGGGTAGGGCAACGGTGGAGGGGGGTAGGGCAGAGGGGGAGGGCAGCGGGGGAGGGAGTAGGGCAGCGGGGGAGGGGAGTAGGGCAGAGGGGGAGGGGGAGGGCAGCGGGGGAGGGGAGAAGGGCAGTGGGGGAGGGAGTAGGGCAGCGGGGGGAGGGGAGAAGGGCAGCGGGGGAGGGAGTAGGGCAGAGGGGGAGGGCAGCGGGGGAGGGAGTAGGGCAGCGGGGGAGGGGAGTAGGGCAGAGGGGGAGGGGGAGGGCAGCGGGGGAGGGGAGAAGGGCAGTGGGGGAGGGAGTAGGGCAGCGGGGGGAGGGGAGAAGGGCAGCGGGGGAGGGAGTAGGGCAGCGGGGGGAGGGGAGAAGGGCAGCGGGGGAGGGAGTAGGGCAGCGGGGGGAGGGGAGAAGGGCAGGGGGTAGGGCAGCGGGGGAGGGGGGTAGGGCAGCGGGGGGAGGGGAGAAGGGCAGCGGGGGAGGGAGTAGGGCAGCGGGGGGAGGGGAGAAGGGCAGCGGGGGAGGGAGTAGGGCAGCGGGGGAGGGGAGAAGGGCAGCGGGGGAGGGGGGTAGGGCAGCGGGGGGAGGGGAGAAGGGCAGCGGGGGGAGGGGAGAAGGGCAGGGGGGAGGGCAGCGGGGGAGGGGGGTAGGGCAGCGGGGGAGGGGGGTAGGGCAGCGGGGGGAGGGGAGAAGGGCAGGGGGGGAGGGCAGCGGGGGAGGGGGGAGGGCAGCGGGGGGAGGGGAGAAGGGCAGCGGGGGAGGGGGAGGTCAGAGCTTCAGAGAGGCCCCCGCTTTGCCTCTCTGCCAGTCTGTTCATCACTTACCAAAGGAGGGTGTGGCCATATCTACCTTGCTGGCCCCCCGACAACCTAATTGGGCCATTGCAGGTGGAAAGGGCTCCTTTATTTTTTTAAATTTAATTTAAATTTTAAAAAATGTATTGAGTTTATTGGAGTGACCTCCTATATAATAAAAGCCTAATATGCAAACTGTCCTCTTGGGTGGTCATTCGACCAAGAGTTTGACCAGGAGAGCGGGAGTTTGACTGCTCACTGCGACGTGCGCTGACCACCAGGGGGTGGCGTGGAACATGGCGGGCATTGGCAACACGCTGCAACCTCTTGCCGGCCACCTTGGGGTGGGGGACAGAAACTGGGGTGTGGTGAGAACGCAGGGTGTCCACCGAGCTCGCTCTCACTCCCCTTGCTGCCCTCCCCCAGGATGCCAGGGCTCAGTGCCAGGGAAGCCCCTACGCTCAGGTGCCAGGAGTCCGCCCCACACCCACGGGGCCTCTTCCCGGGCGAGCTGGGCCGCCGCTGCCAGGACTGCAGGGGCCGGTTGGGCTCCCCATGGGTTCGCTCAGGAGCCGGTCTGTGAGGCCCGCCGGGAGAGAGCACGCTGCCTGCCTGGCTTCCTTGCAGTGCTGCTGGGTGGCCCAGAGGCTCATGCTGTGCCCTAGCCTGTGGTGTCTGGCCGCACTCACCGCATCTCTGCATGGGGACTCAAGCGCCAGGACTCAGGCGGAGGCGGGCGCCAGGGGGCCTGGGGCCCCAGGTGCTACCCAGGGCCCAGAGGTCAGCTGGGACCTGCCCCCCCATGCCAGACACTTGTGCTTCGATGTTCGGCCAGGCCCAGGGCCGCACCATGCCCGCATTTCGTGCACTGGGCCTCTAGTTGGCTAATAAGATTATATAGATTTCAGGTGTACAATCGTCTGTGTATTTATTGTGTGTTCACCACCCCCGTCAAGTCTCCTTGCATCCAGTTTACCTCCCTTGACCCTCTACCACCCCCCCACCCCCCACCCCCCGCCCGGCTTTCCCTTACTATACTGTTGTCTGTGTCTGTGAGGGTTTTTTTGGTGTTATTTTGCTTAGTCCCAGAAAGGGCTCATTTAAGATACTTGTCATTCGTGTGCACCCAGCTACAAACTATCTTTCTCATGTTGCTTTCCTAACGTTTAATATGTGTTAAACATTAAATATATGTTAATTTTTCCCCTGGGGGGGGGGAAGACAAATAGTAACTACTCAGAAGAAAACCAATATCTCTATCTTAACAATCTATTGGAAGTTGATTCATGGTCTGAGATAATGTAGACCAGTGATAGCGAACCTATGACATGTGTGTCAGAGGTGACACGCGAACTCATTTTTTTGGTTGATTTTTCTTTGTTAAATGGCATTTAAATATATAAAATAAATATCAAAAATATAAGTCTTTGTTTTACTACGGTTGCAAATATCAAAAAATTTCAATATGCGACACGGCATCAGAGTTAAGTTAGGGTTTTTCAAAATGCTGACACGCCGAGCTCTAAAGGTTCCCCATCACTGATGTAGACAATAGACAAATCTTTAGCAAGAATCAAACGGTGCCCAAACACTAGCTTTAGATGAACTGTGTTAAATAATGTGGTTTACTAGGAAAAATACACAACAATAAGTCGGGAGGCCATTGTAAATCCAGGTCTCCTATTGCTGAACGTCATGCCTCCTTTGTGAAATGTAGGATGAATCTTCCTGTTGCCGAAAAAGTGGTCCTTCCCGGGGCAGGGGTGAGGCGTGACCCTGGAAGCCCCTCGCTGGGACGCTGTGGGCACCGTTTGGTCCACCTCCTGCCACCCAGGTGAGCACCCGGGAAACCTGTGCACGGGGGTCACTCAGAGCGACTTGGTGCAGTTTGTCGAGTGAACGTCGATGCCGAGACACAGTTGCCTATTTCGTCTTCTCTCTGGCCGGTTGGCAATAGCCGGCTTCTGCCATGAAAAGGCGTTTCTCTGATTGCAAACTCTGCGCCATCACTCAGGCTCCACCCAGTTTCACCCAGCGACTCAGGAAGCCGCCAGCACCTGTGGTGCGTGGGGAAGGCATCTGTAGACCAGTAGTTATGGTTAGGACTTTACCCTGCAAAACAAGTCTAATATTTCTCCATTAATTTTCCCAAGAAAATAAATAGAAATCAAATTACTTTATTTGGGTAAATTGTGTATTTAATGCTGGAGTGACAGGAATGCTTGAGGGTCCGGCCAGCGAGCGTTCACTTGTACTTAATGGAGCCGGGGGCTGGGGATACTGCAGACCTTCTCATGGCCTTGATCGATCGATTTCTGGCACACGGACCCTAGACAGGAATTGTCCTGGGCGAGATTTTATGACCTCAATATAGATCCAAAGCTTTTAATGCACCTTTTGCCTTTATCATAATGTCATGGAGAAGCCCAGAGTGGGCAGGGAGGGCCTTCTGACCCCCAGTTCCTTGTGGAATCATGGGCAGACGGCTCCGTTGTACACAGCCCCTCCATCCGAAGGCCTTGGAGCAGCTCGGAGCCCATCTGGTGGCCAGGCCTCTAAAAGCAAGTGGGAGGTTCCTCTGCATCCTGAGAGGCAGAGCCATTGCGATGCTCCTGGAGGCCTTAAGAAACAACTAAATCCACTGGTCGGCGGATGCCGAGGACAGCAGGACGCTGTGGGCCAGGCCAGCGTTAAGAGAGCTGTCAGAGGAACGCTGGCCTCTGCCTGGACAACACCAAGCACACTCACTTGGTGGACTGACTCACTTGATTATTTGGGGGGCCCGTCCATGCACATGTCCAGCAGCCTCACTCAGTTCTTTCCATGAGATACCACTTCTCAAGCCTGAGAGGGGTCAGTGCTGGGCTGGGTCCCGTCGCCAGTAAATGCCAGCTGTTCTCTCCCCAGGGGAGCAGAGTGATGGCTCTATACCTTGGACTTGCTGGGGACTTAATAAGCTTCCAGTGGCCTTTGGTGACTGTGCGGCCCTATTCCGTGGGAAGATGTAGCTGTGCTCCGCGAGAACAGGAATATAAATCAGGGCTCTAAGCACTTAAGATACAACTTCGCCCTTGCTACCTAAATGCCAAGGCAGGGACGCTGACATCCAAAGCATAAGGATCACTTTTTCAAAAATTACTTGGAGGCCCTGCTGGGGAGCTCAGGTGGTTGGAGCATCATCCCAATACGCCAAGGTTGGAAGTTTGATCCCTCGTCAGGGCACATATAAGAATCAACTAATAAATGCATAAGTAAGTGAACAACAAACTGGTGTGGGTTTTTCCCCTCTCTTTCTCTTCCTTCCTCTCTCTCTCTCTCTCTCTCTCTCTCTCTCTCTCTCTCTCTCTCATCAATAAATAAAAAGTTAAAAAAAATAGCCCTAGCCGGTTTGGCTCATGGATAGAGCGTCAGCCTGCGGACCAAAGGGTCCCGGGTTCGAGTCCGGTCAAGGGCACGTACCCTGGTTGCAGGCTCCTCTACCGCCTGGGCCCTGGTCGGGGCTCATGCAGGAGGCAACCAGTCGATGTGTTTCTCTCACATCAATGTTTCTCTCTGTCTTTCCCTCTCTCTAAAAATCAATGGAAAAAATATCCTTGGGTGAGGATTAACAACAAAAAATTTAAAAATGACTTGGAATAAATGTATTATAGTCACTTTATTAAAAATTTTTAAACAGCTTTATTGAAGTACAATTGACACATAAAAATGCACATATTGCATGTACACAACCTGGTGAGTCCGGACATACACATACACTGTGGGACCGTCAGCACAGGCAAGGTCGGACCTCAGCCAGCTCCTCCAAAGGGGCCTGTGCCCCTTCTCTCTGGTCAGAACACTCCGCAGGAGCTCTGCGCGCACTGAGGCTGCAGCACACGGCATCGTGCTGCTCGCCACAGGCACTGCCGGTGCGGTGCGGGCTCCAGGGACTGTCTGTCTTGCATAACTGAAACTTTACACGATTGAACAGCAACGCCTCGCTCCTCCCCTCCCGCCAGCCACCCTCTGCTCTCTGCGCCTTAGAGTTTGGTTATTTTAGGTTCCTCAGATAGTGGGACCCCAAGTGTCTGTCCTCAGATAGTGGGGCCCCAAGTGTCTGTCCTTGGGGACTGGCTTACTCCCCTGAGCACAGTGTCCTCAGGTTCCATCTGTGCTGCAGCGTATGACAAAATATGACAAACATTACTTTTTAAGGCTGAATAGTATTCGATTGTACGTATTCACCTCATTTTTTCTTTGTTCATCTGTTGGTGGGCATTTAGGTTGTTTCCATATCTTGGCTGTTGTGCAAATGCTGCAGTGAATTTAGGAGTGCAGTTAGCTGCCTGAGATCCTGATTAACCTTATCAATTTTGAATTGTCCATATATAAATACTGTCAAAAGCTTAGTCTAATTAACTCAAAATGGATCATAGACCTAAATGCACAATGCAAAACTCCTAGGAGAAACCTAGATGACCTTGGGTATGGTGACACCTTTTAATTTTTTTAAGAATCTTCACCTGAGTATATGTTTATTGATTTGAGATCAAGCCTGCAACCCTGGGCATGTGCCCTGACCAGGAATCAAACCAGTGACCTCCTGGTGCATGGGACAATGCTCAACCAACTGAGCCACACTGGCCAGGCTGATGGTGATGTCTTTATAGATACAACACTAAAGACTCGATTCATGAAAGAAATAACTGATTAGCTGAATTTCATTAAAATTAAAAACTTGCCGAAACCGGTTTGGCTCAGTGGATAGAGCGTCGGCCTGCGGACTGAAGGGTCCTAGGTTCGATTCTGGTCAAGGGCATGTACCTGGGTTGCGGGCACATCCCTAGTAGGAGATGTGCAGGAGGCGGCTGATTGATGTTTCTCTCTCATCGATGTTTCTAACTATCTCTCTCCCTTCCTCTCTGTAAAAAATCAATAAAATATATTTAAAAAAAAATTAAAAAAACACACAAAAAACAAAACAAAAAAAATAAAATTAAAAACTTTTGCTCTACAAAAAAACAATATCAATCGAATCCTATATATATAAAAAAAGCTAATATGCTAATTAGACTGAACAGCCAAACGACATTCCGGACGAAGCCAGGACTGTGAGGACCGGCTGAGGCTGCGAGGGCCGAGCCCCTTGCACGAATTTCATGCATAGGCCTCTAGTTAGAAGATAAGCCACAGACTGGTTTGTCAATCTTGTTTATCCTTTCAAAGAACCAGCTCTTGGTTTCATTGATTTTATGTATTGTTTTTTTGGTCTCTATGTCATTTATTTCTGCTCTAATCTTTATTATCTCCTCCCTTTTGCTCACTCTGGGGTTTTCTTGTTTCTCTCTTTCTAATTCTTTGAGATGTAGATTTAGATGATTTACTACCATTTTTTCTTGTTTTTTTGAGATAGGCCCGTAGAGCTATAAACTTCCCTCTCAGGTCTGCTTTCATTGTGTCCCATAGGTTTTGGATTATTGTGTTTTCATTGTCATTAGTTTCCAGGATGTTTTTAATTTCTTCTTTGATCTCATTGGTAACCCAATCATTGTTTAATAGCATGCTATTTAGTCTCCATGTGTTTGATTTTTTTGGATTGTTTTTTATTGTAGTTGATTTCCAGCTTTATGTCATCGTGATCTGAGAAGATGCTTGATATGATTTCAATCTTCTTGAATTTGGGGGAGACTTCGATTTTGACCCAATATGTGGTCTATTTTTGAATATGCTCCATGAGCACTTGAGAAGAACGTATATTTCGTGGCTTTCGGGTGAAGTGTTCTGAAGATGTCAATTAAGTCCATCTGATCTAGTGAGTCATTCAGGATTGCTGTTTCTTTGCTGATTTTTTGTCTAGAGGACTTATCCAGTGATGTCAGTGGTGCATTAAAGTCCCCTACTATGATTGTATTGTTATCGATCTCTCCCTTGATATCTTCCCGGAGTTTTTTTTAATGTATTTGGGTGCTCCTGCATTGGGTGCATATATGTTTATCAGGGTTATATCTTCTTGTTGTATTGATCCCTTTAGTATTATGAAGTGGCCTCCCTTATCTCTTGTTATGGCCTTCACTTTGAGGTCTATTTTGTCTGATATAAGTATTGCTACCCCAGCTTTTTTTTCATTTCCATTTGCCTGAAAGATATTTTTCCATCCCTTCACTTTGAGTCTGTGTGCGTCCCTTCTTCTGAGGTGGGTCTCTTTTAGACAGCAAATGTATGGGTCATGTTTTTTTATCCATTCAGCCACTCGATGTCTTTTGATTGGACCATTTAGTCCATTTACGTTTAAAGTTATTATTGAAAGGTGCTTGTTTGTAGCTGTTTCTATTTTTTTGTGGCTGTTTTCTTTCTGAGCTTTTTATTTCTTCTTTTTACACCAGTCCCTTTAGCATTTCTTCCATTGCTGGCTTGGTGGTGATATACTCTCTTAGCCTTTTTTTGTCTGTGAAGCTTCTTATTTCCCCTTCAATTTTGAATGATAGCCTTGCTGGATAGAGTATTCTTGGATTCAGTCCTTTGCATCACTTTGTAAATTTCCGTCCATTCTTTTCTGGCCTGATGTGTTTCTGTTGAGAAATCATTTGATAATCTAATGGGAGATCCCTTGTATGTAACTTTCCGTCTCTCTCTTGCAGCCTGTAAGATTCTCTCTTTGTCCTGAACATTTGCCATGGTAATTATGATGTGTCTTGGTGTGGGTCTTTTCGGGTTCACCTTGTTTGGGACTCTCTGTGCTTGTGTGACTTTTTCCTTCCCCACCTCAGGGAAGTTTTCTGATAACATTTCTTCAAATAGGTTTTCTAACCCTTGTTCCTCTTTCTGTTGTTATGGCACCCCTATTATTCGTAAGTTGTTTCATTTCATGGCGTCCCATAGCTCCCTTAGGCTCTCCTCCTGTCTTTTAATTTTTTTCTCCAATTGCAGTTCAGTTTGGGTGTGTTTTGTTTCCCTGTCTTCTAATTCACTATTTTGGTCCTCTACTTCTCCTAGTCTATTGTTGAAACTTTCAATGGTGTTTCTTATTGCAGCTATATCACTCTTCATTTCTTCTTGGTTCGTACATAATTTATTGACTTTTTTCATCTGTTTCTTCTTGCTTCTTGCATAAGTTGTTGATTTTTTCCTCCATCCGGTTTATGCATTCTAGGACCCTTAATCTGAATTCTTCCTTCTGCTCACTGTGGGGTTTTCTTGTTGCTCTCTTTCTAAATCTTTGAGTTGTAGAGTTAGATGATTTACTACCATTTTTTCTTGTTTTTTGAGATAGGCCTGTAGAGCTATAAACTTCCCTCTCAGGACTGCTTTCATTGTGTCCCATAGGTTTTGGATTGTTGTGTTTTCATTGTCATTAGTTTCCAGGATGTTTTTAATTTCTTCTTTGATCTCATTGGTAACCCAGTCAATATTTAAGAGCATGCTATTCAGCTTCCAGGTGTTTGAGTATTTTGGGTTGTTTTTATTGTAGTTTATTTCTAGTATTATGCCATCATGGTCTGCGAAGATGCTTTTTATGATTTCAATCTTCTTGAATTTGGGGAGACTTTGCTTGTGACCCAATATGTGGTCTATTTTTGAAGATGTCCCATGAGCACCTGAGAAGAACGTATATTCCCTGGCTTTGGGGTGAAGTGTTCTGAAGATGTCTATTAAGTCCTAAATGATCTAGTGAGTCATTTAGGATTGCTGTATCTTTGCTGATTGTTTGTCTATAGGACTTATCCAGTGCTGTCAATGGTGTATTAAAGTCCCCTACTATGATTGTATTGTTGTCGATCTCTCCTTTGATATCTTCCAGGAGTTTTTTTATGAATTTGGGTGCTCCTGCATTGGGTGCATATATGTTTACCAGGGTTATATCTTCTTGTTGTATTGATCCCTTTAGTATTATGAAGTGGCCTTCCTTATCTCTTGTTAAGGCCTTCACTTTGAGGTCTATTTTGTCCGATATAAGTATTGCTACTCCAGCTTTCTTTTCCTTTCCATTTGCCTGAAAGATATTTTTCCATCCTTTCACTTTCAGTCTGTGTGAGTCCCTTCTAATGAGGTGGGTTTCTTGTAGACAGCAGATGTATGGGTCATGTTTTTTTATCCATTCAGCCACTTGATGTCTTTTGGTTGGAGCATTTAGTCCATTTACGTTTAAAGTTATTATTGAAAGGTACTTGTTTGTAGCCATTTCTTTTTGTGTGTGTGTGTGGCTGTTTTCTTTCTGAGCTTTTTATTTCTTCTTTTTATACCAGTCCCTTTAGCATTCCTTGCATTGCTGGCTTGGTGGTGATAAACTCCCTTAGCCTTTTTTTGTCTGTGAAGCTTCTTATTTCCCCTTCAAGTTTGAATGATAGCTTTGCTGGATAGAGTATTCTTGGATTCAGTCCTTTGCTTTGCATCACTTTGTAAATTTCCGTCCATTCTTTTCTGGCCTGATGTGTTTCTGTTGAGAAATCATTTGATAATCTAATGGGAGATCCCTTGTATGTGACTTTCCGTCTCTCTCTTGCGGCCTGTAAGATTTTCTCTTTGTCCTGAACATTTGCCATGGTAATTATGATGTGTCTTGGTGTGGGTCTTTTTGGGTTCACCTTTGTATGGGACTCTCTGGCCTTGCGTGACTTTTTTCTTCCCCACCTCAGGGAAGTTTTCTGATATTATTTCTTTGAATAGGTTTTCTAATCCTTTTTCATCTTTCTGTTGTTCTGGTACCCCTATTATTCGTATGTTTTTTCGTTTCATGTTGTCCCAAAGCTCCCTTAGGCTCTCCTCCTGTCTTTTAATTTTTTTCTCCAATTGCAGTACATTTTGGGTGTGTTTTGCTTCCTTGTCTTCTAATTCACTAATTCGGTCCTCCGCTTCTCCTAGCCTACTGTTGATACTTTCAATGGTGTTTTTTATTGCAGCTATATCACTCTTCATTTCTTCTTGGGTCTTACTTAAGTTGTTGATTTTTTCATCTGTTTCTTCTTGCTTCTTGCAGAGGTTGTCGATTTTTCCCTCCATCCGGTTTATGCACTCTAGGACCCTTATTCTGAATTCTTTTTCTGTCATGTTGCATGCCTCTGTATTACTTAGCTGCTTTTCTGGAGAGTCCTCCTTCTCTTTCCTTTGGGGGTTTCTTTGTCTACCCATGTTTGATCTCACTGACATATCTAGACGTTGAGTCGTTCAGTGGCTGCTCCCTGGGTGGCAGTGACTCCTTGGTCTGTGGTTGCTCTTCGGGCAGTTGCGGTAGCAGCTGCTCTTCAACTGGCAGCAGCTCCTCTGGTGGGTGCTGTTCACAGCTGTGGTGGCTCTTCTGGCTGGTGGGGGGCGGTTTCACGTACAGCTGCTGTTCCTTAGCAGAGGGTGTGGTGCTCAGTAGGCTGCTATTGCTCGGATCTGCTGCGTTGATTTAAGGGCACAAAATACAACACAACAAGGCACCACGTACCAGGCACTAAACACAAATATATTCACAATATTAATAACCCCAAATAAAGGTGACCACCTGAATTAAGAGAATTAGGGGATAAGGAAGAAGGAAGAGATAAAGATAAAAGAGAAAAAAGAAAAGAAAAGTAGGGATCAAAAAAGGGAGTGCAAAAATGAAATTGGGAAAAAGAAGGGGGGGAAATAAAAGCGAGAAAAGAAAAGAAAAAAAAGAGCGAAAAAAGAGAATGAAGTGGAAGAGGGGAAGAGACTTTTTATATGAGGAGAATACTCCTATAGAACCGCCACTAATCCCAGCAAATTCCAGCAACAGCTCCCTGTAGATGGATGCAAACTAGAAACAACCAATAATATAACGATGAAAATAGAATGGAGAACACTAATCCCAAAATAAAATAAAGAGAAAATAAAATGGCACTTTAAAAGATGGTAAAATGGTAACAGTAATAATGCTGGTTAAAAATAAGAAGGTAGTAATTAAAAGGGTAAAATCAGGAAAAAGAAGATGGAAAAAGAAGAAAAAAAAGGAGAAAAAAAAAGAAAAAAGAAAAAAAATTGGTTTCTTAGTTAAAAGGTGAAAAAAGAAAAAAAAATTGCAGTAGTGAAGGTCCTTCAGTTCTTCTATTCTTCAGTCTGGCTCGCCTTTAGTCCTGCCAGGTATTCAGGAGAGTGTTGAGTTTCCCTGTGAGACACTGTTCCTCTGTGTTGTAAACCACAGTCCTTATTTCAAAGCAGGCCTTATTTGTTTCTCAGACTGCCTTATTTTGTGTTTAGCAAAGAGTCAGTTTGTGGCTCAGCCTCTGGGTGGCAGTGTTCTGGGGTTGGCCTCTGAGGCTATACGGCATTGAAAATCCTTCTATAGGCCAGACCCTGTTAACTCCCAGGGACTAATCAGATTATTTTAATCCTTGATCTTGTTCAGGGTTGAATCTGGGTGTGGCTGTGCTCCTTGCCTGGGGGCTGGGGGGAGGAGTCTCACTCTCCGGAGAGTATGGCTGCCCCAGTCCTGGGCTAAGGGGTGTCTCAGCACTCAACACTCAATTCGCTGCCACCTCTCCTGGCCCCCCTTCTCTCCTCAGTCTCTCCCCAGATTCCACTCCTCCGCACCCTCTCCCTCTCTTCAGCACAGGTGAGTGTCTGTATCCGAAATGTCCCATGAACAGGATTCGGTGAGAACAAACAAACAAATGCCGGCCGCGGAAACGGGGAAGGCTTAGGTTCTGTAAGCTCCTCTCTTACTGGCACTGCATGGTCAGGTCAGCTCTTCAGGCTGCCCCCTTTAGGCTCAGTCCTCCGTGGTCACAGAACCCAGTTCTCAAATCCCCTGGCAGCGCCAGGAATCCCGCAGATCTCCTTTCCCCCGTCAGGGGCTGTGCCTGTCCCAGGGGACGTGGCTGTCTGCCATGTGGTCTCCCTCTGACCCTCTGGGCTCAGAGGTCTGGCAAACTTTCCTGCCCAAATCCCTGTTTTTTTTTTACCTTTCCAGGGGAGTTCTGCCCTTCCCGGCTGCAAACTGTCTCACCAGCTGAGCAATTTCGCTAATTCGGGGTGGGTGTTACTAGTTTCAGCTGCTCACTCCATTTGCTCCGGGACACAACCTGGGACGCGTCTGCCTATATCGCCGCCATCTTCTTTCTCCCCTTAATCTGAATTCTTTTTCTGTCATGCTGCATGCCTCTGTTTCTCTCAGCTGCTTTTCTGGCGAGTCTTCCTTTTCTTTCCTTTGGGGGTTTCTTTGTCTACCCATGTTTGATCTCACCGACATATCTAGATGTTGAGTCGTTCAGGGGCTGCTCCTTGGGTGGCAGTGGCTCCTCGGGCTGTGGTTGCTCCTCTGGCGGTTGTTGTAGCAGCTGCTCCTCAGTTGGCAGGAGCTCCTGTGGTGGGTGCTGTTCACCGCTGTGGTGGCTCCTCTGGCTGGTGCGGGGAGGCTTCACACACAGCTGCTATTCCTCAGACAGAGGATGTGCTGATCACAAGGCTGCTGTTCCTTGGATGGGGGTGGGCTACACACGCAGCTGCTACTCCTTGAACTGGGGCGGACTGCTCACGTGGCTGCTGTTCCTTGGATGGGGGCTGGCTGCACGCTGCTGTTGTTCCTCTGATGTGGTGGGCTGCTTGTGGGGCTACTGCTCCTAGGACCGGCTACTGCTCATTGGACAGGTCCAGGCTGTTGTGGTTCTGCTCCTCGGACCGGTGCATGCTGCGTAGAGCTGCCACTCCTCGGATGTGTGTGGTCTGCTCGTGTGGTTGCTGTTCCTCAGACTGGGGTGGGCTGCCGCTGCTCCTCGAATGGGGCTGGGCCGCTCGCAGAACTGCTGCTCCTCGGATGGGGGCAGGCTGCTCACACAGCTGCTGTTCCTCGGATTGGGCAGGCTGCTCGTGTGGCTGTTGCTGCTTGGGCAAGGGCAAGATGCTTGTGCAGCTGCTGCTCCTTGGACTAGTGCAGGGTGCGGGCTGTGCACAGCTGCTGCTTCTCGGATGGGGGCGGGCTGCCTCTCCTCGGAGGTAGGAAGACTGCTCATGCGGCTGCTGCTCCTCGGACAGGTCGGACTGCTTGTGTGGTTGCTGCTCTTCAGACATGGAAGCGGGCTGCTCACACAGCTGCTGCTCCTTGGACAGGGGCAGGCCACATGAGGCTGCTGCTCTTAGGCTCGAGGCAGGCTGCTCCTCTCATGCTCCTTTATTTGTATTTATAAAAGAGTCAATTTGTGGTTCAACCCCTGGGTGGCAGTGTTTCTGGATTGACCTCCGTGTCTATAGGTCCTCTCTATCTAGTGTTCAGATTTTTTTTTCCCTGTGGCACTTAATACTGGTTTGGGGGAATGAGCTGCCCCAGAGCTGGTTCTCTGATGATTATTCCCCGCTCTGATCCTCAGGTTCTACAAAAACAACTTTCCCCTGCAGTTTCTTAGAGTGTCCTCAATTGGGTGATCCTATGTATTGGGCTCAGTAATCAAAAGCAAGGACTTAAAGAGGAGAGAGAGAGAGAGAGAGAGAGAGAGAGAGAGAGAGAGAGAGAGAGAGAGAGGAGCCAGAGTAAGTGCGCGAACCCCGGCTCTGCAGGGCAAGTCTGTGCGGTCTTGTTTCCCCTTGGGTCTAAGCAGCCGGCACACTGTTAACATTTTTAGGCTGCCCTTTTGCACCCAGTTAGGTTGCTTTTTAGAGTTCCCTTCTGTTAGCAGCCCTGCAGATCCCCTTCCACATTCGCGGATCACGCCAGCCCCAGCAGCCAGGGATTTTTCTGGGCCCAGACTTCCCTGGATCCTCCAGCTCCCGCGTTTCTCTGTCCTGCCCGGACCACAGACCTCACCTTATCCCAGACGAAATCTGGCCTTTCCGTGCGGGGGTGCAGAGCTCCTCCGAATCCGCGTGCTGGGCCGCTTGGGGACCGGTGTTCCTGGGTTCGCAGCTGTTCGCTGGGCGTTGTTGTTGTAGATTCCTGGGATTTTCAGGCTTCCGACAACATTCACTCTCCCCTTCAAGATGGCCCAGTCTCAGCGACAGAGCCGGTTCCTCCAGGAGTGATCCCAGCAGCAGTGAGGCTGCCCCGTCAGGGGAGCCCTGGCCTGGTTCACAGGTCCGGCTCAGATGTGGGCTTGTCTCAATGTCAGCGCTCTCTTTAAAGTTTCTTAGTCTCATTTTCCCCCTTTTTCTGGCACCCTGCCCCTGTTTTACGAATGCAGTTTCCTTGGATCTCCAAGGATATTATTTAGAGTCTTGTTTGAAGTTCTGTTCTGTTTCCTGTAATATGTCAGATCACTTGATTGTTTCTATTTTGGAAAAAAAAAGTTTCTTATAAGTTCAGAAGCATTGTATGTGTTTATGTAATTGGAAAGTGGGTTCGGAAAATGAAAATGGAAAAAAATGCAGCAATGAAAAAATCACATCCTCCTCACCTGGAGATTAGCACTGTTACTATCTACATGCACATCTTTGCAGAATGCACATATATGCACACGTATGACATAGGTATGTCAGTGTGTTTGCAAACACTGTATATATATTTTTAAAATACATTTTATTGATTTTTTACAGAGGGGAAGGGAAAGGGATAGAGAGTTTGAAACATCGATGAGAGAGAAACATCGATCAGCTGCCTCCTGCACACCCCCTACTGGGGATGTGCCCACAACCAAGGTACATGCCCTTGACCGGAATTGAACCTGGGACCCTTCAGTCCACAGGCCGATGCTCTATCCACTGAGCCAAACCGGTTAGGGCCACACTGTATATTTTTAAACAATATAGGATTGTAAGTACCTACGGCTTCTTGGTCCCCTGTTTCTTGTTTCTCCTGCTCTTTCTCCTTCATATTTCTGGTTTCCCAGAAATGCCTGCTTGTTCTTTGTGGACCTTCAAGCTAAGAAGGAGGCAATGCCCTGGCTGGTGTTTCTCAGTGGTTGGAGCATTGGCCCTCGGACCGAAGGGTCATGGGTTAGATTCCCAGTCAAGGGCACGTACCTTGGTTGTGGGTTTGCTCCCCACCCCAGGAGGCAACCAATTGATCTCTCTCTCTCTCTCTCTCTCTCTCTCTCTCTCTCTCTCTCTCTCTCCTCTCCCTCTTCTCTCCCTTACACTCTGTCTGAAAAATAATGGAAAAATATCCTCGGGTGAGGATTAAAAATAAACTTAAAAAGAAGGAGGCAATGGCTCATTGAGCGTGGTCCTTGTATTTCCTGCCAAAGCTCATCCATGTTGGGTTGTACTTTATTTTTTATTTTTATTTTTAAAATATTTTATTGATTTTTCTAGAGAGAGAGGAAGGGAGAGGGGGAGAGAAAGAAAGAGGAACATCATTGTGAGAGCAGAACACGGATCGGGGGCCTCCTGCACGGCCCCACCTGGGGCTTGAGCCCCCAAACCGGGGCAGCTGCCCAGACTGGGAATCGAACCTGCAACCCCACATGCATGGGATGACGTCCAACCAACTGAGCTACATTTGCACTTTAGGATGAGCAGGAGGGGGGCCCATGGGCTTACATGAGACAAGCTTTGCACTAGGAATTATCTGGATCAGAGAAATGGCACCCACAGACACAGGCCTGCAGTCAGGCCCACTTCTCTGAGGGCCTGTGACCTGCTCTCATAGGCCCGCATGCACTGCCAGTAAGGAACCAGCTGTGTGCGGCCAGGGAGCCGTGGGTGGCTTACTCTCGGGGCATCAGCCAGCAGGCAGTCGCTCCTCTGAGAGCCCTGGATGCTAGGATGCAGAGCAGATAACCTTACTGTATGTTCACTTTTCATAAAACATTGATCACTCATTCCATTTTATAACATGTAGACACCCTCATTCTTTTCTTTTTAAACCAGTTATTTTATTTATTTGGTTAGTTTTATTAATCCACACCCGAGAATATTTTTTCCATTGATTTTTAGAGAGAGTGGAAGGGATGACTGGAGAGGGAGAGAGAGAGAAACATTGATGAGAGAGACACATCGATTGGTTGCCACACACACACACACACACACACACACATAGACCCATACACACACACTCACCGGGGCCAGGTATGCGCCCTCGACCGGGAATCAAACCAGTGACTCTTCAGTGCATAGGCTGACGCTCTACCCACCCCATTGGCCAAACCCTCTCTTCACCGTCCCCCCTTTTTTTCTGGAGCAAGTTGTTGATGATAAGGTTGTTCCAAGTGTTTTGCACAGTCCCCCCCCCCCCCCCCAAGGAGCATGGAGGTGGTTTCTGTGAGTCGCTTCCTGACTTCCTCCTGCTGGCAGCCGCCCGCCTCCTTCAGCTGATTATGAACACCAGGCCCATCCCTGAGGTCGGCGCCGCCCGCGGTTAATATCTCCACGCCCTACGATATAAACCTGTCAGGGGAAGTCATGCGCTGGTTTATGGCAAGGCCTTTTTGAGCCATAGGTTAATATATTAATGACGACTGTGGCTGCTACCCCACATTAAACAACGGCTGTGAATGATGGGGAGACAAACACCCGAGTCCCCGGCAGGGCGCGAGATTGATGGGGATGGATTACTCTGCCAAGAGAACGCAAAAATATTACAACCTTTTATTCCCCTGCAGCGTGGACGGGTGTGTATTCATTTCTACGTTATTACAAAAAACCCTGCTTGCAAAGATTCTGAGCTAAAAACACACTAAATCATCATGTTAATTACATCGAAACGGCACACTGAGACTCTGTGGCTAATCTAGTTTAAACTTGGTCTCTTCAGCTCATCCAATATTTTATTTCTATCCAGGTCATATTAGTCAACTGGGCACGAGCAGCTGCATTTATTTATCTTATTAGTTTATTTTGGCCAAGTAGTAAATTATGATAGAATTATAATAATTCCTCCCTTTGTATACATCTCACAATCCCATATGCACTTGACCTTTGAAGATGTGGTGGAAACACGATATAAATATAGCCATGCCCAGCGCCGGCCACTTTCCCAGGAGGTAAGCGGCTCAGAACATTCTGGCCTCTCTTTTCTCCGAACCACTCCCACGCAGTGTATTCTCCGTGGCATCACCTCTATGTGCATATAGATACGGAGAGTCGTCTATAGTAGGACGATGCACGTTAAAGCTAAAAAACAAAACAAAAACAGAAAACCCCAAGAGGGCGGGCGGATGGGCTCCCACTGTCCTGAATCACCGACTCCTGCCTCCCTCCCGCGCATCCCCCGCGGTCCGCACCGGGTGAGGCCCAGCTGCGGGATGTGAGCAGCTGGGTCAAGGGCGAGCCTCCCCCAAACCCCCCCCCACCCCCTCACCCCGCCGGTCAGAGTCATCAATTCGGACATTTGTCACCGTGCGGGCTCCGGCCCTGAGCTTCACGGGTCCAGGGACCCCACCTGAGCAGCAGACCTCGAGCAAACCCTCTGGCGCAGGTCGCAGTAGCCACGTGCAGGGCGCGGACCACACTGTGGGTGTGTCCATGCCCAGGTGGCCCCGTGGCGACGGCGACCGGGAGGAAGCTTCGATGCCATCAGGTCAGGGGCTGCCGAGAGTAAGGGCTTTCGGGAAGGGACACGATGCCAAGCAGGGTGGTGTGCCACGTAGGGCAGCGTAGCCTCCAGCCCCGGGTGCCCAGGCCCACTCCGCAGCCTCCCTGCCGGTCCCGCGAGGGGACAGTGCGGTGGGCGCAGGGGGCCTGCGGGCGGCCCGGCAGCTCACCCCAAGCTTCACTCTCATCACTTGGCCCCGCATTCAGTTAGTTTGGAGTTGCCTTTCTGGAAGATCCCCCCATCTCCCCCTCCCGGCCTCGGCGACCCAACCGGAGGATCCACACGCAGGTGCAGACACAGCGCAGCCGCACAACTCCCCCCCCCCCCCCCCCCCCCCCCCCCGCAGCGCGAACGGAAGCAGGGAGGCACCTGGCCTCCAGCCTTCCCCGAGGAGCCGCTGTCTGCTCCTCTCCTCCCGTCAGCTGTGCACAGATTGCACTGTTGACTAGTAGCTCTGAAATCCCATGGCCCTGGTTCCCCAGCCCACAAAGAAGCTCTCGCTCTAACAGCCGCCGTTACGAGGCGGGTAGACATGTCCTAATTCGCCATTATCGGTAAGACTTTTAACTAGCGCGACCTCAGAGCTGTGCCATCTCGGGCCGCGCAGTGAATCGCAGAGGAATCACAGAAGAAATGCCCTGTATTGAAAAACGACAGACAGATGCTCCTTTCATTCCCTAACGCTTTATCGTGGAAAACTTTACAATGTGCAAAAGTACAGACGACCGTATAATTAACCCCATGTGCCCACCGCTCAGCTCAGAAATAGAACCCACCTTCGCTCATCCCTCCCAAACCTTCATCGCTCCCACCAGATTAGTTTGAGCAAAAATCTCTGACATCCTATTTTTTTACCCTGGAAATAGTTCAGTCTCTTACACAGAGATATTTTGACAAAAATTTTTGTTGTGGTATAATACACATAATGTCAATTCACCATTTAAATAAAAGTTATTATTTATTTATTTTTGTTAATCCTCACCCAAGGATATTTTTTCTTTTTCTAAAAATATATTTTTATTGATTTCAGAGATTAAGGGAAAGGAAGAGAGAGATAGAAACATCAGTGATGAGAATCATTGATCTGCTGCCTCTTGCACATCCCCCATTGGGGATCCAGCCCTCAACCAGGGCATGTGCCCTGACTGGGAATTGAACTGTGACCTCTTGGTTCATAGGTCGACACTCAGCCACTGAGCCACGCTGGCCCGCTGGAGGATATTTTTTCCCATTGATTTTTAGAGAGGGTGGAAGGGAGGGAGAGAAAGGGGGAGAGAGAGAAACATCAAGGTGAGAGAGACACACTGATTGGTTGCCTGCCATACCTGACCCAACCAGGGCCAAGGATTGAACCTGCAACCCAGGTATGTGACCTTGACAGGGAATCAAACCCAAGACCCTTCTGTGAGTGGGCTGGTGCTCTAACCGCTGAGCACACTGGACAGGGCGCCATTTTAATAGTTTGTAAGTGTCCAGTTCGGTGGCATTAAGTACATTCACACTATTGGGCAACCATCACCACCATCATCTCCAGCACTTTCTCATCTTCCCAGACTGAAGCTCCATCCCATTGAACACCCGCCCCCATCCCGTGCAGGTCTCTGGAGCTTCCCATGATGGGCCCCCTGGCACTGGTCCTCTTGTGTCTGGCTCATTTCACTTACAATAGTGCCTCCAGGTTTACAGAGACATAAGGCTCAAGACTGGCTGAAATCGTGCAGCAGCTCTTCCAGAGTCATCTCTCCTTTCAGAAGGAGCAGGACAAAGAGCCAGAGGCCGGGGGAGTGTCCCTTTTGGTCGCCTGAGGCAGGAGGGACCTGCTCTCACTGGAGGTTCAGAGCAGCTCAGGATGAGAGCACTTGATGGAGAAGAGGGGAGGGTGCTGGGGACACCTGGAGGGTTCTCAGTTATGGCTGCTGGTCCCCGGCAGCGGAGGGCAAGGCCTGGTCCCCTCCCTGCCTGTGACAGCGGGACCTGACGTTCGAGAAGCCGGCACCCTCCTGCTCCTGGTTCCGCTCCCAAAGCTCGATGCTCCGGCTGCCGTGACCTCCTCCACGCGGCAGGGGCCCAGTCCCAGGCCCTGGGAGCAGGGGCCAGACAGACCGCCCAGGTGAGGGGTCAGGGGCACGGGACCTGCTGGAGTGAGACAGCGCCCCCTGTGAGGGCCCCTAACCTGTCACATCAGGGGACACAGGGAGCCCGGCCTGGGGTGGCCACTTGCAGGGGCGGAAACGCAGGACTTGAGACCGCTCAGCCTCGCAGGGTTCACAGGCTGCCTCCAGGGGAAGAGCGCCCCTGCACTGGCCGTAATTGGGGGTCACCCCAACACAAGACCCCGAGCTCCTACACGGGGCAGGGCTGTGGCTGTCACAGCCGGGCTCCCCTCGCAGGGCTTCGGCTCTGTGGGGTGGTCGGCTGGTCTTGTCTGTGTCCAGCCTGCCACTCACTGCAGGGGCCGCTTCGCGGTTGTCAGCTGAGCAGAGAACCCCTTCCAGACGGGCTGAGCCGCCCTGCTCCAGCCACTGGCGTTGTGGTCAGCCCCGTGTCCCCTGCGAGGCGCCAGCGGGGCTGGGCCTGCGGGCTCCGTGCTGGGCGCTGCTGGTGAGCTCCTCAGCTCCTGGGCGGCGCCGAGGGTGGGGAGGCATGGCTGGCGGACTACTGCGCGACACTAGAGAGAAAGACAGAGGCTGTAGAAGTCTCTTCACCCCCAAACAGGCCAGGGTCACCCTCCTCAGGATGCAAGGAAGGACAGCGGTGTGGTGTCCCCACGGTGTCCGAGGGCAAGCCCCGCCCTCTGCTGGCTTGCGGTCACTAACCGACGGGCGGATGTCGCTTTGATTCTGTAACTGCATCAGGGAAGAGCGGCACGGGGATGGCTGCGGTGGGCGCCCGCCGGGCTCATGGCCGTGTCCCTCCCCTGCCGTCCTCCTCTCGCGTGCGCCTTCGGGAGCAGAGCGCAGCTCTCCGCCAGGCCGCGGTGGCACCTCAGAGATCGGTTCCTGCCCCTGCCTCTTGGCCGGACCTGGTTAGCCAGGAATGCAACCTCCGTCGTTGCTAATCTGGCTTTTTCTTACCCTCGTTTTGGGAAGAGAGACCTAGTTGAACAAGCGCAGCTGGCCACGGTGGCCTGCGCCGTCCCCTGCCCTGCGCCCGGAGTCACCCTCCGTCCCGCTGCCGGCCTCGCACCTCGCACAGCCGCACCCACTGCTGCTTCCGAGACTGGGGGAGGTGGGAGGCCTCACCGTGTTAGCCGTGCGCTCATCTACTTGCGTACCGGCGCCGGCGCTCTTCCCATCCCCAGCCCGCCATGTGTATTGTCACAGCCTAAGAGGTTTAACCGAACTTGAATTTCATTAGAGGAGAACATCGGTGATTTCGGATAAAGCTTATCCCTCCTAATGTTGAAAATTAATTTGATTTGTTCCCACTTGGATTTCTAGTGCTTCTGAAGCAAATCTTCCAGAAAACAAACTGTGTGCTTTCTTTTCTTTCCTTTTTTGTTGTTAATCCTCGCGCGAGGATATTTTTCTATTGATTTTTAGGGACAGTGGAAGAGAGAGGAAAAGATAGAAACATCAGTGAGAGAGAAACACATGGATTGGTTGCTAAGCCAGGCAGACATCGCTGCAGGAAGAATCAGGTGTACACCCCAGTGCTCCCGGCTTCCAGCTGCCTGTGAAGAGAGGCTGACGACTCAGCTCAGGTGTTGGAGTTGATTACCAAGATGAACTGTGGAATCCAATTCCCTGAGCTCTTCAAGGTCACACACACTCACACACACATACTCACACCCCCCACACACACACTCACACTCTCACACACACACACTCACACACACCCACACGCACACACACACATTCACACACACTCTCACACACACTCACACACCCACACACACACTCTCACACATGCACACACATTCACACACACACACACTTACACCCTCAGACACACACACACACACTCTCACACATGCATGCACACACAGTCTCACACACACACACACACACTCAGTCTCACACACACTCTTACACACACACACTCTCACACACCCACACACACTTTCACACACGCACATACACACACACTCACACTCACACACACTCTCACAAACTCTCACACACACATACACACACTCTCACACACACTCTTACACTCACACACTCACCCACACACACACTCACACACGCACACACTCACACACACAGTCTAACACACTCTTACACTCACTCTCACACACCCACACTCACACAGTCTCACACGCACACACTCACACACACACTCACACACTTTCACACACGCACACACACTCACACATTCACACACATACACATGCTCACACACACTCTCTTACACACTCACACCCACACACCCACACTCACAGTCACACACATTCTCTTACACACACTCACACACACACCCTCACACACGCACACACACACACAGTCTAACACACACTCTCTTACACTCACACACTCACGCACACGCACACACACTCACACATTCACACACATTCTCACACACACTCTCTTACACACACTCACACATTCACGCACACTATCACACTCTCACACACACTCTTACACACACACATTCTCACACTCTTACACACACTCACACAGACTCACACATTTTCTCACACACACACACTCACATGCATACACTCTCTCCCACTCTTACATACACACACACACACACACACACACACACACACACCTGAAGGCAGAAGGCTGGGTAAGGTTTCAGCCTTTAATTTTTATTTTTTAAAATGTTTTTATTGACTTTAGAGAGAGAGGAAGGGAGAGGGAGGGAGAGAGAGCAACATCAATGTGAGAGAAACATCAGTTGGCTGCCTCCTGCACGCCCCGCCCTCATCATGGATCCAGCCCGAAACTGGTGGGAATCAAACTGGTGGATGGCCTTTTGGTGCACAGGACAACACAATGCTCAGCCAACTGAGCCACACCAGCCATGGACCAGCCTTTCACTTTGAAAACAGCCCAGTGAAGAAATCAAAATGCATATTTTAGTGATAAAGTTATAGGACAGTGTGGGGAAGCATGGGACTTGGTTGGAAGGTCTGTGAGGAGGAGTCTCTGAAAGGCCGGGGCCTCTGGGGGACCTTGCCAAAGGCGGCAGCCCCTGCCTTGACTTTTCCAAGCAAGTTCAATCCCCTAGTGTTTTACTGGAATCTCTATGTTTAGTCTTAAAGACCTGACCTTGAAGAAGCATATACTTTCTCAAGGATGCTCACCCTGCTGATTGTGTCCATAGGCTAATTTTAGTTCAAGCTGTTGTGACAATAAAAGCCTAAGGAGGCAGGCAAATGGGGCTGTTTGGTTCCTATAGCCAAGCAGTCCCTTGGCCCTCTCTTTCACAGAAACGTGTGTCAGAGTCATCCATTCATCCATCGTTCAGAGTCTGCCGGTAAGTCCCGGCAGGACAGGTATTGAAGAGAAGAGCAACTATCCTGTCACTGTAGACAGTGTAGACCAGCCGTGGGCAAACTACGGCCCGCGGGCAGGATCCGGCCCGTTTGAAATGAATAAAACTAAAAAAAAAAAAGACCGTACTCTTTTATGTAATGATGTTTACTTTGAATTTATATTAGTTCACACAAACACTCCATCCATGCTTTTGTTCCGGCCCTCCAGTCCAGTTTAAGAACCCACTGTGGCCCTTGAGTCAAAAAGTTTGCCCAACCTGGTGTAGACAGTGGGTATCATTAGCCATACACTCCATTCTCAATTCAGGCAGGATTGTTATTTGCCTATATTGCAACTACAGCTCTATAGTTTCAGACTATACTGTAATAAAATATAGTATAATCCAATCCAATTAATACAATATAATGTAATGTAATGTCGTATAGCATGTACTACACTGCAATGTAATACAGATGGGCAACACAGTGCAACACAACTCTAGACACCCTAACTGCCTAAGATTCTGGAAGCCACACAATGTTACATCATCTCCTGTCACACCACCTGCTCTCTGCCCCTCCCAGCTCCTTTCTTTCCTTTTTAAAATAGATATATTTTAAATTTATCATCTTTATTGTTGAAAGTAGTACAATGTCCCTCTCTCCCCTGCTGACCCCCCAGGTGAACCCCGCACAGTGGGCAGGTCTAGGGCAGGGGCTCCCAGAACAGCCACGGCGGTCAGACTCTGGGGTCATGGTTGATGCCACCGGCACAGTCTTTACACTGGAAAAATGGAAACAGCCACAAAACCAGCCTTAGGCTGGGCCATGGAACTGCACAGTCTGGACAATGAAAAAAATAGTGTTAGGGCTTCCTCAGAAAAACGACCACAAACATGTTTTTCAAATAGGCAGTTTTCACTGTGGCACGACGAGCAGTGATCAAAACAGCCCGCAAGCATAGAAACACCGACACTCCAGAGCACAGACGGTGCTGTGGGAGCGTGAGCATTCACAGGCTGTGGGACTGTTGTCCCCACACTCCCTGACGTCACCCCCACACACTGCCTCTGCCTGTGGCGCCTGCACTGTGCGCGCAGGGCCGCCAGGGGGCCTCATGCGGAAGAGGCCAGGCCGGGCATGCTGGGGGTTGGGGGAGAGCCCTGGCCGCTGGAAACCGGAAGAACACCTGAAACCCCCTCTTCACTGAAGGGCCATAAATCAAGACACAATCCTGAATCCACACGCAGTCCTTTTGTGCAATGAGTTGATATCAAATATATTACTGAAGAGACACTTAATTATCTTAAAATCTACCACAGTTAGTAATATATCGGAGCTCTTAAATTATAATTTAATTTTACAACAGTAAAAAAATAGACACTTTTACTGTTTATGTCCCCCCCCCTTTGAGCTTCACCTTTTATCCTCACACATACAAAGAAAAAGTAGGACTGTTATACACTTACATCCCACGCAGCTCCAACATTTCCTAAACATATAAAAAGCGATTTTGATGAGCTAGAGAAAGGGAGTGTTCTCATTTTTTTTTTTTTTTTTTTTTTTTTAGTGAGACCAGCAGTCACAGGGCTAATTCCGGATTGGCAGGGACCGTTTCTGCAGGCCGTCTCCCTCTGATGAGGCGTTCTGTGGAGGGGGCGGGGAGCTGCTAGGCCTGGGGGTCTCCAGCTGCATATTGGAGTTTTTATTCAGTCTGCTCAGAGGGGCACGGTGCACATCCATGTTTGCCTCTGTCTCCGTCGCTATAACAATAGCTACAACTCTGTCTGCCTCCACTACACCGTAGCCACCGCTCTTTCTCCTGAGATGGCTCTGCAGAGCTCGGGACTTGGAGCAGAGACCTGAGCGTGGGACTGCCTCTACCAGCCAGGGTGCTCTGCCATGTACTGGCTGTGCGACCCTGGCGTGTCATGTAACCGCATTCTATTTCAGTTTGCTCACTTGTTAAAAAGGGTGATAACCCTAGTTTACCTGGCTGGGTATTGTGAACTTGAATGGGTAACCTGTGCTTTGTGGGCTATGAAATACCACGTAAAGGCCAAACATTATGAGTGATAAAAATTTTAGGTCCAGTAATAAATTAGGATCCAGTCCCATCTTGAGGGCCCTGCTCAGCGAATGGCTGTTAATTATGCTTTGCTTTTTGGGAGAGTCTGCGGGCGCGGGCGCGGGTGCGGGCGCGGGCCGGTGGTGGACACTGCTGATTACGCCCCCTCGCCCTCTCTAGCGCCCTCAGTGGTTCCATTAAGACATTGCCGTCCAATCCGGGCGCGGTCCGTGATGCAGGCAACATTAGGTGGAAAGGTAAGTAGGATCAATAGCATCCCCTGGTCCCAGTGAGTCAGCACCCCGACTCCCGGTGGACTCCTGGGTTCCAAACGGGGACTGAGGCAGAGGCTGCGCTCTGCCCGCTTCGCCGCCCAGGGAGTCACCGCGTTTCACGGGCCACTGCTGCCCCCTAGCGGCCCGGGCGCACCGCGCAGCCGCGCCTCCGCCGTTCCCGCGGAGGAAGCCGGCTTCTCGCAGAGCCAGCTGGCAGGGGAGCCGGCCCGCCTGGGTCCTGGAGGGAGGTCCCACCTCCGGCTGACGCTGTCCCGCTGCAGACCCGGCGCCCTGCGGACAAACCTTAAGCCAGTAGAGCGTTCTCTGCAGGCTGCGTTTCCCAGACGCGTGCCTGTGCGGCCCCTGTCCTGAGTGCATGCATGGCTGGGGGCGCTTGACTTGACGATCTCTTGCCCGGGGAACAAATACGGCATTTTCCTGCGTCCACAAGCCTTTCTGAAGCCCGGTGCTGTGCTGAGAAGTGTCGGGGCGCACCCCTGCCCCGGAGAACTGAGACTAGGACAGGAGTCACCACCCAGAGGTAAACAGTGACGGCAAGGATCCTACTGAGCCAGGCTGTTGTTCGAATTTCTATTTGTCTTGACATTTTACAGTCATAGGAACCTTCCAGAAGGCAGACTCTCTGGAGATGAGCTAGAATGCTAGATCCTGGAGGGTGGAGTCCCGGTTCTGTGCCCCCAGGTCACAGTCCCCACACCTGCTGTGCCTCAGTAGAGCCCGTGGGGTGAAGGTCTGTCACATTTCTGGGGTGGCTCTTCTGTCCCAGTGAGCTTTCCTAACAAATCCCCAGTGTGAAGTCACAGATCAAAATGGGCATCTCAACAGCACCTCACAGCTTGTCTTAAACGCCCTCCATCTCTATTGCTGAGAGTATTACAGATGCCCCTTTCTCCCAGGCCTTCACCATGCTGTTGTCTGTCCATGGGGTATGCATATCCTATATAATAAAAGGCTAATATGGAAATCAACCGAATGGCAGAGCCACGGGTCGCTATGATGTGCATTGACCACCAGGGGGCATATGCTCAACACAGGAGCTTTCCCCTGGTGGTCACTGCGCTCCCACAGGGGAGTGCCGCCCAGCCAGAAGCCGGGCTCACGGCTGGTGAGGGCAGCGGCGGTGGCGTGAGCCTCTCCCACCTCCGAGGCAGTGCTAAGGATGACCCATCAGTCAGACATTACCTGAGGGCTCCTTGACTGCAAGAGGGCACAAGCCAGGCTAAGGCCCCCCCACCCCAGTGCATGAATTTCATGCACTGAGCCTCTAGTGTGCATGTAAGATCTTTGGTTAATCTCTTCCTGCCCCACTCCCTCTGAGAACCGTCAGTCTGTTGTATGATTCCATGCCTCTGGATCTATTTTGTTCATCAGTTTATTTTGTTCACTAGATTCCACATGAGTGAGATCATGTGATACTTGTCTTTCTTTAACTGACTTACTTCACTTAGCATGATACTCTCCAGGTCCCTCTATGCTGTCTCACAGGGTAAGAGATTTTTCCTTTTTACAGCTACATAGTATTCCTTTGTGTAAATGTGCCACAGTTTTATCCACTTGTCTACTGTTGGGCACTTGGGCTGTTTCCAGATCTTAGCTATTGTAAATTGTGCTGCTATCAATATAGGGATGCATATATTCTTTCTGGTGTTTCGGGGTTTCTTAGGATATATTCCTAGAAGTGGGATCACTGGTTCAAATGGTAGTTCCATATTTAAATTTTTTGAGGAAAAGCCATACTATTCTCCATAATGGCTGCACCAGTCTGCATTCCCACCAGCATTGTACTAGGGTTCCCTTCTCGCCACATCCTCGCCAGCCCTTGTCATTTGTAGATTTGTTGATGGTAGCCATTCTGACAGGTGTGAGGTGATACCTCATTGTGGTTTTAATTTGCATCTCTCAGATAATCAATGACTTTGAGCATGTTGTCATGTCTCTCTTGGCCATCTGTGTGCCTGCTTTGGAGAACTGTCTATTCAGGTCCCTTGCATCTTGCTTTTAACGTTGATATGCTGATATTATTGAGCTGACTTCCGGGAGTGATTTTATGACACTCACTTGAAAAATGGCTTAAAACTGTTATAAAGGAGGCCATTAGAGGAGGACACCTCAGAGCGCCATGAGGAGGCCCAAAGGTGACGAGATATTTCAGTCACAGTTTCCAAGCTGCCAGCTCCACCTTCTAATTCCTTCCGGGACACTTGGCAGAGGCGCCTCTTCATGCCTGTGACACTGGGCTGAGCTTGCCGGGCAGTAGGGACCTGGGCTGCAGGGAAATCCAGGCCACCACTGTGTCCCAGACCTCCCCTTGGAGGGCAAGACTAGAGAGCAAGGAGCCCTATTCCCAGGAAAAACCCTTCAAGTACTTTGCCTGCTGGTGTGGCCTGCAACCCCAGCGCTGACGAGCGACGGCAGCTCATTAAACAGGTGCAGGGACCCCCCCCCCGCCCCCCCCCCCCAGCCCAGAGAGCAAGCCTCCAGCGTTGTGACAATGTCAGTTCTCCCTAACTCCATTCCAACCAAAGGCCAAGAGGGTTCTGGGGCCTGGGAGGTAAGGACAAACCATTCAACATTCATCTGGAAAAGTGAATATTTGGGGGTGACCATTGGGGGGACAAGGAGCATTCTTAGTGGACCCCATCCCCACCTCTGCCCCCCCCACCACCTCCTTCTTGCTGGGCCATTCTCAGGGTGTGGCCTGGGCCCTCAGGGATTAAATCTCAGCGGCCAGGGGAGAGTCCCAGTTGCCCCACCCCAGGAGTTGCTCACTTGGTTTCCCTCAGTGGGCAGGTTTCAGGGCTTGGATCTGCACCTGGCAGCCCAGGGGAGCGCGAGTCCTGGGTAAGGCTTGTGCTCCCCTGGGAGCATTCCCCGAGGCTCCTGCAGGCACCGTCTCCCCTAGCAGGCCACCCACTTCCTTCCCAGCCAGCTCTGGCTCCATCCCTGTAGGTCCCTCTTGGAACCCTGTGCTGTGAAGGGCTGGGCGTCTTCAGCTCCTCTGGAGCAAAGGAGAGGGAGCTCCCACATGGTGAAGCCTCCAGGACGTGTGCAAGCAGAGAAACACGTGCAGGGAGGTGCACAGTGTTGTTTAACAGGAATGCAAGACAGCATGGAAGCAAGCTGAGTGTCTGTCCACGCAGCACTGGTGAAATAATGTCATACAGTCAATGGGTTACTAATCAAACTGTGGAAAGCATGTACAGGATCTGGTAAGACAGCCAAGGTCTATTAAGTAAAAATATCAAGTGGCAAAACACATCTCAATTGGTTAGTAAAAATGCTTCTATGTGTGTAGAAAATTCTGGAGAGGTGGCTAGCAGCCCTTCCCCCATCGGTGCTCACAGAGAACAGATCTGAGGGTGAGGGGAGAAAGACTAATTTACATCTTCCCGCCATTCTCATCTTTTTCCTCCTTAGAAAGTATAATTAAAAAGTGAGTGTAAAGAGGGCAACTTCAGCATCCATTGTCCAAAGCTGTTAACTCTCTTCCCAGGAGCAGTTTACAAATGGCTTCTCCAGTTGGAGTATTTTCTTAGTCAGACAGCTTTGGCTTTGGACCCTGATTCCCATGGCCCAAACAAGGCTCGTGTGGACACACCCAGGAGCACTTGCCCCATCTCCTGGCTTCCTTCAGAGACCATGTTTTCCAAGTTCATTGGCATCATAGCATGGGCCAGCACTTCACTCCTTTTCATGGCTGAGTACTATTCCACTGTATGGCCAGACCACCTATTGTCTATCCAGTCATCATTTCATAGACATCTGGCTGCTTTACTCTTTCTGGCTATCTAATCTAATAAAAGAGAAACATGCAAAGTGACTGCACCTCTGCTATGCCCCAAGCCATGCCCACCAGCCAATCAGAGTGACTATATGCAAATTAACCCAACCAAGATGGCGGCTGGTAGCCCCTGAGCTGGAGCAAGCAGGAGGCTTGGTTGCCCCGGCGATAGAGGAAGCCAAGCTTCCTGCCTGCCCTGGCCAGCTGTGGCCTCCGCTCAAGGCAACAAAGTTTCAATTATAGAAGACAAATAAATCCCAGAGACCTGCTTCCAGCCAGCCTCCACTGGGAGCTTGGGTGGCTGGGGGCCATGGCCAGCCTGTAAACAGCCATCAGCCCCTCACCCAGGATGGCCACACCCTCATTGGTGAGGGTCCCCGCTGGGGGGCTTGGCCAGCCTGCAAACAGCCATCAGCCCCTCACCCAGACTGGCCAGGCACCCCAGCAGGAACCCCCACTCTGAAGGGGGTGTGGCCAGCTGAAAACAGCCCTCAGCCCCTCACCCAGACTGGCCAGGCACCCCAGTGGGGACCCCCACCCTGATCCGGGACACCCTTCAGGGCAAACCAGCCAGCCCCCACCCATGCAGCAGGCCTCTATCCTATATAATAAAAGGGTAATATGCAAATTGACCGTAACAGATGAACAACTGGGAATGACTGGTCACTATGACACACACTGACCACCAGGGGGCAGACGCTCAATGCAGGAGCTGCCCCCTGGTGGTCAGTGCACTCCCACAGGGGGAGCTCTCCTCTGCCACAAGCCAGGCTGACGGCTGCCAGTACAGTGGTGGTGGTGGGAGCCTCTCCCGCCTCCTCAGCAGCGCTAAGGATGTCCGACTGCAGCTTAGGCCTGCTCCCCTCTGTCAAGTGGACATCCCCCGAGGGCTCCCAGGCTGCCAGAAGGATGTCTGACTGCCAGCAGGTGGTCATCCCCTGAGGGATCCCAGACTGCGAGAGGGCACAGGCCGGGCTGAGGGACCCCCCGCTGAGTGCACAAATTTTTGTGCACCGGGCCTCTAGTTATGAATAATGCTGTTATGAACATATTTGTTTCCTAGGGGACATATGTTTTCATTCTCTTGGGCATACACATCGGAGCGGAATTGCTGGATCATCTGGAGACTCTGTTTAACTAGAGCTGGCAAACTTTTCCACAGTGGCTGTGCCATGTTACATGTTCACCAGTGATATCTAATTCCCCCAAATCCTTGTTTTATTTTTTAAAAATTCTTGCCATCTTAGGGATGTGAAGTGGAATGTCATTGTGTTTCTGACTTGCATTTTCCTAATATCTAATGATGGTCACCATTTTTACGTATTCACTGGCTATATCTATTATTTCCTCTGGGGAACTATCTATTCCAGTCCTTTGCCCATTTTTAAGTTGGGTTTATCTATTTTTTGTTGAGCTGTAGGAGTTCTTTATATATTCTGGACACTAGATGCTACTGAGATGTGATTTGCAAATGCCTTTCCCCATTTTGTGGGTTATCTTTTCACTTTCTTGACAGTGTCCTCTGATGAACAAAAGTTTTAATTTTGATGAAGTCTGGCTTACCTTTGGTTGTTGTTGATTGTGCTTTTGGTGTGACATTTAAGAAACCATTGCCTAACCCAAGGTGATGAAGACGTAGACTCCTTTTTCCTCTTTCTTTCACCCAACTGGCCAGGGTGATAAAATTCTATTAATAAAGCTCTTTTCTGCTTAAATTTGACAGTTTATTTTTATTACTTGAAACTGAAAACTCTGATTGAGAAAGCCTCCTACAGAATTGCTTTTGCTAATTTGTGTTTTGGGGTTATCCCCTTGACTTTTTTTTTTTAATCAAGGGACACTATAATGAACAGTATCATGAGACTATTCTATTGCTTCATCTGCTGGAGAAATAATTTTGAGACTATTTTGTACTCCCTGAAGGCCTATATGAGATCTGTCCTCCAGAGAAGAGTGCCGGGAGGAGCTGTTTCTCCCAAGGAGGGGCAGGCTTTGTTCTTCTAGCTGCTAGGTGATATCACCAATCACAGTTTCTTTTTCATTTTTAATGCCAGGAATCTCAACAAAGTCTAATTCACATCTAGCAGCTGGGTGCTTTATGATCTGCTGGACTAAGTTTAATTTCTTCTACCACTTAATATTCTAATATATATGTTCCTTGGGTCTCATTTGTTTGAAAAATTATACTTTAGTCCTGGGCAATGTTGCTCAGTGGTTAGAGTATGTGCCCACTTACTGAAAGGTCGAGCGTTAGATTCCTGGTTAAAGGCAGATACCTGGGTTGTGGGTTTGCTCCCTGCCCCCAGTCAGGCATATTTAGGAGGCAACCAGTCGATGTGGCTCTCTCACATCAATGTTTCTTTCTTTCTCTCTGAAAAAGCAGTGAAAAAATATCCTCAGATGAGTATTGACAAAAATAAATAAATAATACTTTATATTTCTATCATCTTTTTTTATTGCTTAAAGTATTACAAAGGGTATTACATATGTCTCCTTCCCCCCCGCCCCCGCCCTTGACAATCCCCTGGCCTCCCCTACCCCCCAGTGTCTTATGTCCATTGGTTATACTTATATGCATGCATATAGGTCTTTCAGTTGATCTCTTACCCACCCCCCCTTCCTCCCCGCCCCCACCCTCCCCAGCCTTCCCGCTGCAGTTTGACAGTCTGTTTGAGGCAGCTCTGACTCTGTATCTATTTTTGTTCATAAGTTTATAATGGTCTTTATTATCCACGAATGAGTGAGATCATGTGGTATTTTTCCTTCATTGACTGGCTTATTTCACTTAGCATAATGCTCTCCAGTTCCATCCATGCTATTGCAAATGGTAAGAGTTCCTTCTTTTTTACAGCAGCATAGTATTCCATCATGCAGATGTACCACAGTTTTCTAATCTGATGGGCACTTAAGCTGTTTCCAGATCTTAGCTATGGTGAATTGTGCTGCTATGAACATAGGGGTGCATATATCCTTTCTGATTGGTGTTTCTGGTTTCTTGGGATATATTCCTAGAAGTGGGATCACAGGGTCAAATGGGAGTTCCATTTTCAGTTTTTGGAGGAAACTCCATACTGTCTTTCAGAGTGGCTGCACCAGTCTGCATTCCCACCAGCAGTGCACGAGTGTTCCTTTTTCTCCACATCCTCTCCAGCACTTGTCGTTTGTTGATTTGTTGATGATAGCCAGTCTGACAGGTGTGAGATGGTACCTCATTGTTGTTTTGATTTGCATCTCTCGGATGATTAGTGACTTTGAGCATGTTTTCATATGTCTCTTGGCTTTCTGAATGCCCTCTTTTGAAAAGTATCTATTTAGATCCTTTGCCCATTTTTTGATTGGATTGTTTATCTTCCTTTTGTTAAGTTGTATGAGTTACCTATAAATGTTGGAGATTAAACCCTTATCCGTGATAACATTGGCAAATATGTTTTCCCACGCAGTGGGCTTTCTTGTTGTTTTGTTGATGGTTTCTTTTGCTGTGCAGAAGCGTTTTATTTTGTTGAAGTCCCATTTGTTCATTTTCTCTTTAGTTTCAAGTGCCCTAGGAGCTGTATCAGTGAAGAAATTGCTTTGGCATATGTCTGAGATTTTGTTGCCTTTGGCTTCTTCTAGAATTTTTATTGTTTCCTGTCGTACATTTAAGTCCTTCATCCATTTTGAGTTTATTTTTGTGTATGGTGTAAGTTGGTGATCCAGTTTCATTTTCTTGCATGTATCTGTCCAATTTTCCCAACACCATTTATTGAAGAGACTGTCTTGACTCCATTGTATGTTCTTGCCTCCTTTGTCAAATATTAATTGAGCATATTGGTTGGGGCCGATTTCTGGGCTCTATATTCTATTCCATTGATTTATATGCCTATTTTTGTGCCAGTACTAGGCAGTTTTGAGAACAGTGGCTTTGTAATACAACTTGATATCTGGTATTGAGATCCCACCTACTTTGTTCTTTCTCAGGATCACTGCAGCTATTCAGGGTCTTTATTTATTCCAGATGAATTTTTGGAGAGTTCGTTCTAGATCTGTGAAATATGCCGTTGGTATTTTAATGGGAAGTGTGTTGAATTTATAGATTGCTTTGGGTAGTATGGACATTTTGATGATGTTGATTCTACCAATCCATGAACACGGTATGTTCTTCCATCTGTTTATGTCTTCCTCTATCTCTTTTTTCAACATCCTGTAGTTTTCTGAGTAGAGGTCTTTTACCTCTTTAGTTAAGTTTATTCCTAGGTAGCTTAATTTTTTTTGGTGCGATGGTAAATGGGATTGTTTTTTTGGTCTCTCTTTCTGAAAGTTCACTATTGGTGTATAGAAATGCCTTAGATTTCTTGGGGTTAATTTTGTATCCTGCTACATTTCCAAAATCATGTATTAAGTCTAGTAGTTTATTGATGGAGACGTTAGGGCTTTGTATGTATAATATCATGTCGTCTGCAAATAAGGATAGTTTTACTTCTTCTTTTCCAATTTGGATGCCTTTTATTTCTTCTTCTTGTCTAATTGCCATGGCTAATACTTCCAGTACTATGTCGAACAGGAGTGGTGAGAGTGGGCATCCCTGTCTTGTTCCTGTTCTTAGGGGAAATGGTGTTAGTTTTTGTCCATTGAGTATGATGTTGGCTGTGGGCCTGTCATATATGGCTTTTATTATGTTGAGGTATGATCCTTCTACTCCCACCTTGCTGAGAGTTTTTATCAAAAATGGGTGTTGAATTTTGTCAAATGCTTTTTCTGCATCAATTGATATGACCATGTGGTTTTTTTCTTTCAATTTGTTTATGTGATGTATCACGTTTATTGATTTGCGGATATTGTACCATCCTTGCATCCCTGGGATAAATCCTACTTGGTCGTGGTGTATGATCTTTCTGATGTACTGCTGGATCCGATTTGCTAAGATTTTGTTGAGGATTTTGGCATCTATGTTCATGAGGGATATTGTCCTGTAATTCTCTTTCATTGTGTTGTCTTTACCTGGTTTTGGTATTAGGGTGATGCTGGCTTCATAGAATGAGCTTGGAAGTGTTCCTTCCTCTTGAATTTTTGTAGTAGTCTGAGGAGGATAGGTTTTAGTTCTTCCTTGAATGTTTGGTTAAACTCCCCTGTGAAGCCGTCTGGTCCTGGGCTTTTGTTTGCTGGAAGCTTTTTGATGACTGCTTCAATTTCTTCCATAGTTATTGGCCTGTTGAGATTTTTAGATTCATCCTGATTGAGTTTTGGAATGTTGTATTTTTCTAGGAATTTGTCCATTTACTCCAGGTTGTCTAGTTTGTTGGAGTAGAGTTGTCCATAGTATTTTTTTTCATAGTATTTTTTAACAGTCATTTGTATTTCTGTGGGGTCTGTTGTTATTTTGCCTCTATCATTTCTGATTTTGTTTATTTGGGTCCTCTCTCTTTGCTTCTTGGTGAGGCTGGCTAGAGGTTTGTTAATCTTGTTTATCCTTTCAAAGAACCAGCTCTTGGTTTCATTAATTTTCTGTATTGTTTTTTTGGTCTCTGTGTCATTTATTTCTGCTCTAATCTTTATTATCTCCTTCCTCTGCTCACTCTGGGGTTTTCTTGTTGCTGTCTTTCTAATTCTTTGAGATATAGAGTTAGATGATTTACTACCATTTTTTCTTGTTTTTTGAGATAGGCCTGTAGAGCTATAAACTTCCCTCTCAGGACTGCTTTCATTGTGTCCCATAGGTTTTGGATTGTTGTGTTTTCATTGTCATTAGTTTCCAGGATGTTTTTAATTTCTTCTTTGATCTCATTGCTAACCCAATCAATATTTAATAACATGCTATTCAGCTTCCAAGTGTTTGAGTATTTTGGGTTGTTTTTATTGTAGTTTATTTCTAATATTATGCCATCGTGGTCTGAGAAGATGCTTGGTATGATTTCAATCTTCTTGAATTTGGGGAGACTTTGCTTGTGACCCAATATGTGGTCTATTTTTGAATCTGTCCCATGAGTACTTGAGTAGAATGTATATTCCTTGGCTTTGGGGTGAAGTGTTCTGAAGATGTCAATTAAGTCCATCTGATCTAGTGAGTCATTTAGGATTGCTGTTTCTTTGCTGATTGTTTGTCTAGAAGATTTATCCAATGATGTCAGTGGTGCATTAAAGTCCCCTACTATGATTGTATTGTTGTCGATCTCTCCCTTGATATCTTCCTGGAGTTTTTTTTATGTATTTGGGTGCTCCTGCATTGGGTGCATATATGTTTATCAGGGTTATATCCTCTTGTTGTATTGATCCCTTTAGGCCACTTCATAATGGCCTCCCTTATCTCTTGTTATGGTCTTCACTTTGAGGTCTCGTTTGTCCGATATAAGTATTGCTACCCCAGCTTTCTTTTCATTTCCATTTGCCTGAAAGATATTTTTCCATCCCTTCATTTTCAGTCTGTGTGCGTCCCTTCTTCTGAGGTGGGTCTCTTTTAGACAGCAAATGTATGGGTCATGTTTTTTTTATCCATTCAGCCACTCGATGTCTTTTGGTTGGAGCATTTAGTCCGTTTATGTTTAATGTTATTATTGAAAGGTACTTGTTGGTAGCCATTTCTTTTTTTGCGTGGCTATTTTCTTTCTGAGCTTTTTATTTCGTCTTTTTACACCAGTCCCTTTAGCATTTCTTGCATTGCTGTCTTGGTGGTGATAAACTCCCTTAGCCTTTTTTTTGTCTGTGAAGCTTCTTATTTCCCCTTCAATTTTGAATGATAGCTTTGCTGGATAGAGTATTCTTGGATTCAGTCCTTTGCATCACTTTGTAAATTTCCGTCCATTCTTTTCTGGCCTGATGTGTTTCTGTTGAGAAATCATTTGATAATCTAATGGGAGGTCCCTTGTATGTAACTTTCCGTCTCTCTCTTGCAGCCTGTAAGATTCTCTCTTTGTCCTGAACATTTGCCATGGTAATTATGATGTGTCTTGGTGTGGGTCTTTTCGGGTTCACCTTGTTTGGGACTCTCTGTGCTTGTGTGACTTATATTTCTATCATCTTTTCTTTTCTTTATAAGCCATCCCAAATCCCTGGTAAAATTATGAGGTAGTTATGCTTTTATCTACCAATAATATTAACCATTGAGTTAGCTCATGATCTCCCTGTTACTTTAAACAGATCTTTGCTCTGGGAACATTAGCCTTTAAGAGGCAATATATCAAGTAGTTAGAAGTAGTGGACTAGCCAGCCCGAGTTTCAGTTCTGGCTCTGCCATTACTGTGTGACCTTGAGCAGATTCCTAAGCTCTCTGTGCTTTATTTTTCCAAACTGCAAAGTGGGGCCCTAGCTGGTTTGGCTCAGTGGATAGAGTGTCGGCCTGCGGACTGAAGGGTCCCAGGTTCAATTCCCGTCAAGGGCACATACTCAGATTGCAGGCTCAATCCCCAGTAGGGGATGTGCAGGAGGCAGCCGATGGATGATTAACTCTCATCACTGATGTTTCTATTGCTCTCTCCCTCTCCCTTCCTCTCTGAAATCAATAAAAAAAAAATATATATATCTTCTTAAAATACACTTTATTGATTTTTTTACAGAGAGGAAGGGAGAGAGATAGAGAGTTAGAAACATCGATGAGAGAGAAACATCAATCAGCTGCCTCCTGCACACCTCCCACTGGGGATGTGCCTGCAACCAGGGTACATGCCCTTGGCCGGAATAGAACCTGGGACCCTTCAGTCCGCAGGCCGATGCTCTATCCACTGAGCCAAACCGGCTAGGGCAATAAAAATATTTTTAAAAAAATATATAAAAATCAAACTGCAAAGTGGGCACAATGAGAACCTACACAGAATGCTGTGAACACTACATTAGATAATACACATACATGGCTATGAGAACAGTGCCTGGCAAACAGTAAGTGACCAGAAATGGTTCCTATTTTAACTAAAAGGGAAGTTCAACAAGCAAGGAGGTATCAGAGATGGTGCAAAGTTGTGTGTGAGATGTTCAAGAAATGAAAGCAGACCTGACTCTAGGCCTCATACTGCATAGAAGCTGTAGCTCCAGCCTCTCGCAGGCCCAGGTGGGGCTGCCACCTCTGTGGGGAGGTGAGCATGGGAGTGCCTCCAGTGCAGGTGTCGCCAGGACAGCAAAGGCTCCAGCTGAAGGAGTGGCCAGGAGCTGGGAGGTGGTGGACTCTCCTGCTGCGGGGCTGGGACGCAGTGGGGGACATGGCTGGGAGTCAGCAAGCCTGGGTTTCCGGTCACTAACTGCGTCTCTTCTTAAAAAATATATCTTTATTGATTTTAGAGAGGGAAAGGGAGAGGGAGAGGGAGAGAGAGAAACATCAATGATGAGAGAGAATCATTGACTGCTGCCTCCCGCACGCCCCACATTGGGGAACGAGCCCACAGTCTGGGCATGTGCCCTGACCAGGAATCAAACCATGACCTCCTGGTTCATAGGTCAATGCTCAACCACTGAGCCATGCCAGCTGGGCTATGTCTCTTTGCAAAAGTCCCGAAGTTACTCTTAGGGACTTGGTTGCAATTAGAGTAGGAGGTTTCTAACTCCTGATGCCCCACACCTGCGGTCCCAAGACAGACTTGCTCTCTCTGCAGCAGGGCAAGGGTCACTTGACTGACTGCTTCTCTTCCCACTTTGACTCATTTCCCTCCTAAATTTTATGAAGTTGGAAGAAACAAAGAGTTAAGATGAATAAAGCCAAGAACGATACTACATGATGGAATTCATTATAAGCCAATAAAAATGATTGGAATCAACAAGCAGTAAGTTAATGTGTATTTATGATATTGCCTTTAGAAATTGTGCTAAATTGTCTCTTAGCTCACTGAACCCAAGCAGTACCTTGCATAATTGTTTGGAAAATGTGATATACAGCCTATGAGGATGAAGCATGGTGGTTAAAAGAGAAGAGACCCACTTCCCCCTGGGCCTAGTGACCCATTTTTCCTGGGCCTAGTGACCCATTTCCCCCTGGGCATAGTGACCCACTTCCCCCTGGGCCTAGTGACCCATTTCTCCCTGGGCCTAGTGACCCTCTTCTCCCTGGGCCTAGTGACCCATTTCCCCCTGGGCATAGTGACCCATTTCCCCCTGGGCATAGTGACCCATTTCCCCCTGGGCATAGTGACCCATTTCCCCCTGGGCATAGTGACCCATTTCCCCCTGGGCATAGTGACCCACTTCCCCCTGGGCCTAGTGACCCACTTCCCCCTGGGCCTAGTGACCCATTTCCCCCTGGGCATAGTGACCCATTTCCCCCTGGGCATAGTGACCCATTTCCCCCTGGGCATAGTGACCCACTTCCCCCTGGGCCTAGTGACAACTGGAGGAGAGGCATTAGGCCCTGCTCGTGAGGGTTAATTCTGTGTCAACGTGGCTGGGTGACTGGGCCGCAGGCACCCAGATGATTGGTCTTAAGTTATATGGTGTGTGTCTGGGAGGGTGTTTTTCTGGGTTAGATTAGCAATTGTATCTGTAGACTGAGCAAAACAGATGGCCCTCCGCAGGGGTGCAGATCTCATCCTCACCAAATCGTCTTTCTGAGGTCTGAGAGAACAAAAGGGGTGACTGTTTTGGTGCTGGGATATGGGTCTTCTCCTGAATGTGAGATGGAACTATGTCATCAGTTCTCCTGGGTCTCTGGACTTCAGATCGTGGGTCTTGTCAGTCTCCATGTTCATGTGAGCCAACTCCCTATGTATGTATGTATGTATGTATGTATGTATGTATGAATGATCTATCTATATCAGCTGTGGGCAAACTACAGCCCGCGGGCCGGATCCGGCCCGTTTGAAATGAATAAAACTAAAAAAAAAAAAAGACCGTACCCTTTTATGTAATGATGTTTACTTTGAATTTATATTAGTTCACACAAACACTCCATCCATGCTTTTGTTCCAGCCCTCCGGTCCAGTTTAAGAACCCATTGTGGCCCTCGAGTCAAAAAGTTTGCCCACCCCTGGTCTATATCCTCATCTGTCTGTGCACCTCTGTCTGTCTATCTCCTATTGGCTCTGTTTCTCTGGAGAGCGCCAACACACCTGGACCTCAGGGTAGAGAGAGGTTAATACTTACTGGAATGTTTGAATGCATACTCAGGAATTAGTGAGCCAGACAGACCTGGGCTCCAGGGTGGGCTATGTAAACTGGGTTGCCGGGGTCCAACCCCAGCAGGTCCAGGGGTCCCCAAAGGTGTGGACGGAGTCGGTGAAGAAGGAAAGACACGGAGACAGCGTTCAGTTGATCAGCAGCCTAGCCAGGATCTCCAGGCAAGCTCTGGTCTCGATCTCCAGAGAGGTTCTGCTTAGGATCTCCAGCCAGGTTCTGTACAGGTTCTCCTGCCAGGTTCAGTCACCAGGTTCTAGTCAAGTTCTCTTGCCAATTTCTGTAGTCAGGTTCAGTCCAGGATCTTTTGCCATGTTCTCTCCAGCGAAGTCCTTCTGTCTCTAGAGAACGTTCTGTGTAGGTTCTGTGCCTAGGTTCGGTCTCTCTTGGTCCTGTCTTCTAAGTCCTGTCTCCTAAGTTCTGTGTTCTAAGTTCTGTCTCTTTCTGTCTTGTTACATCTGTATTTATACCAGTTGATTCAATCCTATCAATCTCTATTACAAAGGTTAGGGCGTTTCTTATCTCCATTCCAGGGAGTAAAGATTATGTAGCTTAAGCATGATTATTCGTAGTTAAAGTGATTAATTACCCGCCTTGCACTTAGTTGAGGGGTTTTATTACCTCCCTAACTTCAGGGGAAAATCCTTACCTGGGGAAACAACCTTTCTCGGAGAGGTGACCTTGGTTAAAACACATAGCACCAAGAAGGTGAGCAAACATATTAAGAACCGTATGCCATATATGCCAGGTCCCTTGAAACAGCAAGCATGGACCGGCTCCCGGCACTGGGTCAGGTACTTACCTGTCCAAGCCTCAGGGTCTTTGATGGTAACATGGAGCTGATGACCTACTTCATAGCGTTACTGAGATGGGTCCATTATGTGACGTATGAAGACCCCTGGGATATGGTGGTCGTTCTACAAAAGCTAGCTCCCCAAGGCCCTGTCTCTCTCTCACTCATATGTACAGGAAGTGCTGACTTAAAATGCAAGGACACAGGTGCTAAGTGTCAAGTGAACGGCTTGGGACTGTAACTGCTGTCAGTCTGGGGCTGCTTCTGGCTCCACGAGAGCACAGAAGTATCTCCTCCCATGTGTGTCCACAGCTGTGAGTGCCTGAGCGAGGGAGGAGACTGGCACTGTCAGGGGAGACTGTGGAGGACAGTGGCCTGAATCTGAACAGGAAGGGAAGGCTGTGGGCTGGGTGGGGTGCTGGGAAGGCAGCAGGGTTGGAGAGAGGGGAAGCCAGGCTGCAGGAAAGGGCTCTTAGGGAAAGACTTGCGGACAAGGGCTGGAAGGAGTTCCCATAAAGCTGACACCTGATTTCTCATCAGAAACTCTACACCCAGAAGGGAATAACATGAAGTACTCAAGGTAATGGAAAGCAAGGATCTGAAACCAAGATTATTATATCCAGCAAGGCTATCATTCAAAATAGATGGCCAAATAAAGAGCTTCCTGGACAAAAAAGGTTAAAGGAGTATATCACCACCAAGCCAGTATTACAAGAAATGACAAAGGGATTGCTGTAATGAGAAGAAGAAACAGAGAGAGAAACATAGCCATACAGAAATATAATGGCAATATATAAGTACCTATCAATAATAACCCTAACTGTAAGTGCATTAAATGCTCTAATCAAAAGGCATAGGGTAGCTGAATGGATAGGAAAACCTGACTCAACTATATGTGGCTACAAGAGACCCAGCTCAGAACAAAAGACTCACACAGGATGAGAGTGAAGGGATGGGAAAAAAATTTCCATGCAAATGGAAAAGAAAAAAAAAAAGCTAGAGCAGCAATACTCATATCTGACAAAATAGACTTCAAAATGAAGGGCATCACAAGAGAAAACAAAGGTCACTACACAATACTAAAGGGATTGATCCAACAAGAGAACATAACCCTGGTAAACATATATGCACCCAATAATGGATCATCCAAATATATAAAAAAACTTCTAGAAGACTTTAAGGGAGAGATAGACAACAATATAGTCATAGTAGGGAAACTTTAACAACCTGCTGACTCCACTGGATAGATCTTCCAGACAAAAACTTAACAAGGAAACAGTGACTCTAAAGGACACACTGGATCAGATGGATATAATTGACATTTATAGAGCATTTCACTGCAAAGGTACAGAATATACATTCTTTTCAAGTGCACATGGATCATTCACAAAAATAGACCACATATTATGACACAAAACATATCTTTACAAGTTCAAGAAGATTGAAATCAAATCAAGCATTTTCTCAGATCAAAGTGGAATGAAATTAGAAATCAACTACAGTAGAAACTGTAGAGAGCGCCTGGGAAAGGCCTCTGAGCTGATTGTCATCTGAATCCAGCGGTGCCCAGCAGAGCCATGCCCTGGAAACATACCTTGCCAGAGGCAGGTGTGTTGTCAGCCTGGCCTTCAGCTCAGGCGCCAGGGGGTGGGTTTCATTATCTAAATCCAGCCAAGCACAAGCAATGAATATGACTCAGGCCCACCCAAGAATGCACATAATCTCCTTTGTCTTGGGCTTTAGTAAAACTTCCTGGTATTTTGCTGTATAAAATAAATGCGCTATATTGGCTTGGGTCACTGTCTCTTCATCAGCGGACAGCTGTCCCACCCGGCCCCAGCTTTTTCCTTCTATCTCTGTGTCTGTCTCTTCCTTTCATTTTCTCAATCCCCTGCTGCCCCTACTCAGGAACCGGACCGCTCTCTAGCAACGCTGGATGTGGGAAAGAGAGAAATATTTATAAAAAACACCTCAAAACATTCAAACACATGGAGGCTAAATAGCATGTTATTAAACAACTAGTAGCCCGGTGCACGAAATTCATGCACATTGAAAAGGGAATTAATTAGAGGAACGTAATTTGGACTCACTAGCTAATATCAATAATATGTGAGCGTGAGGCAATCCGCGTTTCTGAAATTCAATGACATGAATTTTAGCTATTACTTTGCCAAATAAATGGGATTTACAGATATCATTTAAAGAGCATTCAGCTTAATATTAAAAACTCTGGCTACCAAGTCAGGTCTGTTTTCAACTTTTTGCCGTCGTTGTATGTTGTTTGCAATATCTGCCCATTTGGGGTTGTATGTCATGGTTACGAATACATTGGGCTTGCCATACTTTGTTACAATTGTCATAGCATCCTGATATCGCTGCTGCATATTTCTGGGACTATCCTCAGAAGATGATGGAAGTATTATCATTTTACCAATTGGCACATTGTCATTTTCAGATCTAGATTTGAGATAATCCATCAAACCACTATATTTTTCAACTCTCAACTTAGATAGGTTTAATTTGATGAAATTTATCTGATTGGCCTCCATTTTTGAATATGAACCCACGATAAACTGTTGAGTTAATTTTCCTGCATCTAAAATAGGATTGAACGTGTCCTACACAGAGAGATGAAATTCATAATACTGCATTTGTGTGACTCGCGTCCTTACATTTTGTCTAGTATTATTGTTGATTAGACTATTACCTCTGGGTCTTAATGCAATATCTGTTCCCCAGCCTTTTTCACCATGTGGAAAAAGAATAGGATATGTCATTGCATCTAATGTAGGAAACAGGACATTGATTTATTTCATTTTAGTGGCATTTGGATTATTGGGATCTGGTTTACAATGAATGAGCAAGTCCCTTTCAAAAGGAGGTTCTCAATCTTTGTTTCTGAATATGACAGCAACCTCGGTTACACTGGGAGAATTATATCTACCCGGATCACTGTTACGCTTATACTTAATCGCCATTGTTACCTCTGTGGGAGCAATACCCTTTGCTGCTGCTTCAGATTGGGCTTCCTTTTCTACCTCATGTAGCATCTTGTACGATTTTGTTAATTCACTTATTTCATGCATGAGGTTGTTGACATTGATCATGAGTCTTTCTGAGCAGCCCTGGTTTTCTGGCACTGCTAATCTTTTACTTGTAGCTTCGGCTGTATCCAAAATATAGAGTTGAGCAAACTTCCGAGAAACACCATCCGAAGGGTGTAAAGTTCCAGTAGGGTGATAAACTTGTCCGTGTATTCTAAAACAGTATGGCCCATATCCTGATGGCGATGCAATATTAGCACCCATGGAAGCAAAAGCAAAAGAACTATTTATGGAATGAATATTTTCCATGAAATTTTTACTGTCAGAATCTTCGTTTGTCATTAATCTTTTAAAATATGCCGGGTAATCTGAAAAATGTATATCATTTGGACAGACTTTCCCTCTGCTACAACATAGAGTAAATTTCCCATCGGATGATTTTTCACTAGAGAAATTTAGTGATAGGCAAAATTCACATCATTTCACCTATGTTCGAGGATTGTATCGTCATGTACTCCATTTTTGCTGAGAAGGCAGTTCCTACCAGTATTGGTAGTACTTGTTGATTACTGTTCTCTAAACATATTCTGTCGTTGCCACCACCTTCTTTCAACTTCAAAGGCACATTGGTCTTTAGACATTTTCTGTCGATAACACCAGTGTTTTTTGGCATCAGAGCGACGTTTTTCCAGTAGCTGGTGTTCAGATACATCCTGTCACAGGCGCTGCCTTCTTTCAAGATCAGACACACACTGCTCTGCAGACACTTTCTGTCGATAATGCCGGCATCTTTTGGCTGCAGAGCTACATTGTATTAATGGTTGTTCTTTAGATATCATCCCACCTCTCTACTGTCACAGTCTGAGATGCAGGTGAATGAGAGTCCTGGCTGTCAGGCCGCTGAGAGCTGTATGACCAATGGCTGATTCAGGCTGATTCTGTGGGGGTGGGACATCCTCCTCCCTGCTGTCAGTGTCCACAGCTGTGATGAAGAAGCTGGGGTGACAGAGGGAGCCGTGCCCTCCAAGCTGCCCTCTCTCTCCCTCTGCTCTATGCCCGGCGGTCTCCTGCTCTGCCAAGCCCTCCAAACCTCCTGATCTCCACCGCCAAGGTCCCAGGAGCCCACGGGTGTGGCAAGGCGTGGGTGGCCTTGGCTCCCTGACCGGCGAAAGTCCCAGGAGCCTGCGGGCACAGTTACGGCTCGCCTCCCGTGGCCGGCGAAGGTCCTGGGAGCCCGCGGGCATGGCTTGGTGAGGCAGGCCTTGCCTCCCGTGCTGGCAATGGTCCTGGGAGCCCGGGGCCGCCGTCGCCTCCTGGGGCGCCTGATACCTGTGTATGCAAATTAACAGCCATCTTTGTTGGGTTAATTTGCATAGTCACTCTGATTGGCCTGTGGGTGTGGCCTGTGGGCGTGGCTTGAGCATAGTGGAGGGACAGCTAATTTGCATGTTTCTCTTTTATTATATAGGCCTAGGGGCCTAGTGCATGAATTCGTGCACCTTGAAAGGAACTGTGGACTGTAAGGCTGCGGTGGGCACAGGGGTGAGTCTCAGCCCATCCTCTGCATCCTCGCCTGGCCCCTCCCACCGTGGCCCCCTGGTCTCCTCTCTCCCAGTAGTCCTGCTCCTGCTGCCACTGCTCCCATGTGCTGGCGCCGCTGGCACCACTCGCACCCGCTGATGGCGCAGAGTGACTGGGGCCAGCACCAGCAGCAGGTTCAAATTGGGCCAGCGCCATCAGCAGGTGCAAGTGGTGGTTGCTGCCCCGATTGCCTCTCAAGAGCAGGGGGAGGTGGAGAAGCCCTCAGGGGTGATTGGGGCTGGCAGCCACTGCTTGCACCCGCTGATGGCGCTGAGCAATCAGGATCAGTGCCAGGCACTGGCAGCAGGTGTGAGTGGCGGCTCTGGCGCCAGCTGTGGGTGCAAGCAGGGCCGGCACTGACAGTGGGTGCAAGTGGCAGCTCAGGTGCTGGCAGTGGGTATGAACGGGATCGTCGGCAGCAGCAGTGTAAGAGGCGGCTGCCAGCCCCAATTGCCCCTCAGGAGCAGGGCGAGATGGAGAAGCCCGGAGGGGCGATCAGGGCTGGAAGCCACCTCTCGCACCTACTGATGGTGCTGAGCGATCAGGGCTGGTGCCGACAGCAGGTGCAAGTGCCGGGTGGGACCGTGGTGCACAGGAGCAAAGAATTTTCAGTAACCACCAGAGGCTTGTCCCGATGATAGCTACTGGTGCCCTGCTTTGGTCTGGGGCCCCATTCACCAGCTCCACCATCCCACTGTGGCCAAAGCCCAACATGTTCCACACTCTGCTGCCTGCTGCCGATGCCCGCCATGTTCCGCCTGTGCCCCCTGGTGGTCAGTGCACGTCACAGAGACCAGTTGTTCGGTTGTTCCTCTGTTTAGTCTATTTGCATATTAGGGTTTTATATATATAGACCAGCGGTTCTCAACCTGTGGGTCGCGACCCCTTTGGGGATCGAACGACCCTTTCATAGGGGTTGCCTAAGACCATCAGAAAACATATATAATTACATATTTTTTTGTGATTAATCACTATGCTTTAATTATGTTCAATTTGTGAGGCGAACGTGATAACCACTACACTACGGAAACGCAGCAAATTATGTTCAATTTGTAACAATGAAAATACATCATGCATATCAGATATTTACATTACGATTCATAACAGTAGCAAAATTACAGTTATGAAATAGCAACGAAAATAATTTTATGGTTGGGGGTCACCACAACATGAGGAACTGTATTAAAGGGTCACGGCATTAGGAAGGGTGAGAACCACTGATGAATGGGTTACCAATGAGATCAACAAAGAAATCAAAAACTTCATGGAAACCAATGAAAATGAACACACAACAACCCCAAATCTCTGGGACACAGCAAAAGCAGTCCTGAGAGGGAAGTTCATAGCACCAGAGACCTACCTCATCAACAATAAACTACTTAACCCTACAGCTTAAAGAACTGGAAAGGGAACAACAAGAAAACCCAGAATAAGTGGGAAGGAAATAATATAGATTAGAGCAGAGCCCTGGCTGGTTTGGCTCAGTGGATAGAGCGTCAGCCTTCGGATTGAAGGGTCCCAGGTTTGATTCCAGTTAAGAGCACATGCCTAAGTTGTGGACTCAATACCCAGTGGGGGTCGTTCAGGAGGTGGCCAATTGATGATTCTATCTCATCACTGATATTTCTATCTCTCTCTCCCTTCTCCCTTCCTCTCTGAAATCAACAAAAAATATTTTAAAAAGATTAGAGCAGAAATATATGATATAGAGACTAAAAAAAAATACAAAAAAATCAATGAAACCAAGAACTGGCTGTTTGACAGGATAGACAAAATTAATGAACTGTTAGCTAGATTCATGAAGAAACAAAGAGTGAGGACCCAAAGGATTGTAAGGAAATACTATGAACAACTATATGCCAACAAATTGGACAAGGCGGATAAAACGAACAAATTCCTAGAAAATACAATCTCCCAAAACTGAATCAGGAGGAATCAGAAAACCTGATTAGGCCAATAACAAGTGATGAAATAAAAGCAGTAATAATAATAAAAAAAAACCACCCAAAAGCCCAGCAAACAAAAGCCCAGGTCCAGACAGCTTCACAGGAGAGTTTTAGCAAACATTCAAAGAAGAAGTAACACTATACTCCTCAAACTATTCCAAAAAAAATCCAAGAGGAAGGAACGCTTCCAACCTCTCTTTATGAGGCCAGCATTACCCTAATTCCAAAACCAGATTAAGACACTACAAAGAGGGAGAATTACAGGCCAATATCCCTATGAACATAGATGCTAAAATCCTCAACAAAATATTAGCAAATCGGATCCAGTAATATATTAAAAAGATCATACACCATCACCAAGTGGGATTTATTCCAGGGATGCAAGGCTGGCACAATATTCACAAATCAACAAATGTGACACATCACATAAACAAATTGAAAGACAGAAAGAACATGATCATATCAATAGATGCAGAAAAAGCATTTGAGAAAATGCAAAACCCATTTTTGATAAAAAACTCTCAGCAAAATGGGAAGAGAGGGAGCATATCTCAACATGATAAAGGCCATATATGACAAACCTACAGTGGACATCATACTCAATGGGCAAAAGCTAAAACCATTTCCCTTAAGAACAGTAACAAGACAGGATGTCTGCTTTCACCACTCTGATTCAACAGAGTACCGGAAGTCCTAGCCACAGTGATCAGACAACAAGAAGAAATAAAAGGCATCCAATTTGGAAAGGAGAAAGTAAAATTCTCTTTACTTGCAGATGACATGATATTGTATATAGAAAACCCTAAAGACCCCACCAAAAAACTTCTAGATTTAATAAATGAATTTCGCAATGTAGCAGGATACAAAATCAACACCCAAAATTCGATGGATTTTTTATATGCCAATAATGAATTCTCAGAAAGAGAAACGAAACAAGCAATCCCATTTACCATTGCAACAAAAAAATAAAAAATGTAGGAATAAACTTAACCAAGGAGGCAAAAGACCTGTATTGGGAAAACTACAGGAAGTTGAAAAAAGAAAGAAAAGCAGATATAAACAAGTGGAAGAATATACCATGTTCATGGGTTGGTAGAATCAACATCATTAAAATGTCCATACCCAAGGCACTCTACAGATTCAATTCAATCCCTATTAAAATACAATGGCATATTTCACAGATCTAGAACAAATACTCCAGAAATTTATATGGAACCCCCAAAGACCCTGAATAGCTGCAGCAATCTTGAGAAAGAAGAAAGTTGGAGGAATCACAATACCAGATCTCAAGTTATACTACAAAGCCACCGTAATCAAAACAGCCTGGTACTGGCACAAGAACAGGCATATAGAGCAATGGAGCAGATCAGAGATTCCAGAAATCAACCCAAGCCATTATGCTCAATATTTGACAAAGGAGGCAAGAGCATATAATGGAGTCAAGACAGTCTCTTCAATAAATGGTGTTGAGAAAATTGGACAGATATACGTAAAAAAATGAAACTAGATCACCAATTTACACCATACACAAGAATAAAATAAAAATGGATAAAAGACTTAAATGTAAGTTGTGAAACCATAAAAATCCTAGGAGAAACCATAGGCAGCAAAATCTCAGACATCTCTCATAGCAGTATGTTTATGGATACATCTCCTAGGGCAAAGGAAACTAAGGAGAAAATAAAGAAATGGGACTATGTCAAAATAGAAAGCTTCTGCACAGCAAAAGAAACCATCAACAAAATGGAAAGGGAGCCCACTGTATGGGAAAACATATTTGGTAATGATACATCTGATAAAGGGTTAATATAAAAATATATAATAAAGTTATACAACTTAACAGAAGACGATAAACAATCCAATTAAAAAATGGGCAAAGGACCTAAATAAACACTTCTCCAAAGAGGACATAGAGATGTCCAAGAGACATGACAAAATGCTCAGTCACTGATCATCCGAGAGATGCAAATTAAAACCACAATGAGGTATCACCTCACACCTGTCAGAATGGCTACCATCAACGAATCAACAAGGGACAAGTGCTGGTGAGGATGTGGAGAAAAGGGAACCCTCATGCACTGCTGGTGACAATGCAGACTGGTGCAGCCATTATGGAAAGCAGTATAGAGTTACCTCAAAAAATTAAATATGGAACTCCCATTTGACCCAATGATCTCACTACTAGGAATATAACCTAAGAAACCCGAAGCACTAATCAGAAAGAATGTATGACCCCTATGTTCATAGCAGCACAATTTACAATAGCTAAGATCTGAAAACAGCCCCAGTGCTCATCAGTAGACGAGTGAATAAAAAGTTGTGGAACATTTATACCGTGGAACACTATGCAGCAGTAAAAAAGCAGAATCTCTTATCCTTTGAGATAGCATGGAGGGATCTGGAGAGTATCATGCTAAGTGAAATAAGCCAGTCAGAGAAAGACAAGTATCACGTGATCTCACTCATATGTGGAATATAAGTAACAAAATAAACTGATGAACAGAGTGGACCCAGAGACTCAAAGCTTGGAACAGAGTGTGGAATCTTGGAGGGAAGGTGGGGGAGGGTGGGTGGGAGGGAGGTAACCAACCAAGGACCTTATATGCATATATGCATGGCCCTTGGACACAGACAATGGGGCGGTGAGGCCCTGGGGGTGGGGGCAGGGCAGGGTGCCGGTGTCAATGGGGAAAAACAGGAGATATATGTAATACTTTGAACAATAAAGATTTATAAAAAAATCATTTTAAAGCAATTTGTAGATTTTCTTGCTTCTTAAATAATTCTCAATGAGATGCCAACCCCTCTCCCCCAAAGCAAACAATAAAAACCAATCACAGCCACAAGAATTTAAATGATTTCCTTATCCTATAGAATAAAGAGGTAATATGCAAATTGACCATCATTCCAACACACAAGATGGCCACCCCCATGTGGTCAAAGATGGCTGCCCCATGTGGACACAAGAATGCTGCCACAAGATGGCCGGCAGTGGAGGGCAGCTGGGGGAGACCAGGCTGGCAGGGGAGGGCAATTGTGGGTGATCAGGCCTGCAGGGAGGGCAGTTAGGGGTGACCCAGGCCTGCAGGAGAGGGCAGTTAGGGGCAACCAGGCTGGCAAGGGAGGGCAGTTAGGGGTGACTGGGCCAGCAGGGGAGGGCAGTTGGGGGTGACCAGACTGGTGGGAGAGGGCAGTTAGGGGCAACCAGGCTGACAAGGGAGGGCAGTTAGGGGTGACTGGACCACCAGGGGAATGCAGTTGGGGGTGACCAGTCCTGCAGGGGAGGACAGTTAGGGGCAATCGGGCAGGCAGAGGAGCAGTTAGACATCAATCAGGCTGGCAGGGGAGTGGTTAGGAATCAGCAGTCTTGGATTGTGAGAGGGATCCCAGATTGGAGAAGGTGCAGGCTGGGCGGAGGGAAACACGCCCCCCCCCCATGCATGAATTTCGTGCACCGGGCCTCTAGTGTATAATAATAAAAGCATAATATGCTAATTAGACCAGACAGCTGAACAACTTTCCAGACGACCTTCTGGATGACTTTCTGGATGAAGCCGGGGCAGTGAGGGACAAGCCCCTTGCATGAATTTCATGCATCAGGCTTCTAGTAGTCAAATAAATCCAAACGTAAAATGATAAATATTCCTTTAAATGCAATTTTATAGCAAAAACACAATAAAAAACCTTGCATGCAGAATGGGGTGATTTACTGTGTTTGCATGTTTGGCGGTCCCCCTAATAAACATGCTGTCGTGGGTTTGTAGGGGGTCATAACCGCACTTGGCGGGGCCGCACATTCAGGCTATCTACGTTTTCCAGGTGGGCAACCCAGGTTCCTTATCAGACCCAGAGAAGCCAGGTTTCCGCCCAAACCGGGTCCTCAAACAAACAACTGCCGGCCGACCTTTACTTGCAGACGGGAAGTTTCCGTAGGAGAGCTCCTGCCCGACTGCCCACAGCTCTGCAGACTGCGCCGGGTGCTGGGTTCTGGGCACTAACAGGCATTGCGTTACATGACTAACTCCCGTGGGGCACAGCGCCAATATCGCGGTCCGCGTCTGCACCTTCACCCTCATGGCACGAGAACAGCCTCCACCAGCTTCCCCAGTCGCATCCTCACTGGTTCCCGTCTGCCTCCGCCCGAGGGCGCATGGATGCAAGCCCCGCCCCCGCCCCAGGCCCCGCCCCTGCCCACAGGCCCCCGCCCACCACCGCCCCCCCGCAACAGGCCTCTCCACTGCTTCAGGCCCCGCTCATCCTCGCCCCTGCCACAGGCCCCGCCCCTCCCACTATCTCAGGCCCCGCCCCGCCCCTTCTGCCTTAGGTCCGCAGACGCCCGGCGCGCTCCCCCGTCGCACGGCGCCTTTCTCTGACGTAGCCTCGGCCCCGCCCCGCCCCGGGTCGCGCTGTGCCCGCCCTCCAGCCGAGCGGCGGCTCCTGAGGCGGCGGCGGTGGTGGTCGCGGTCCCTGCCCAGCCGCTGCCGCCCGCTGTGGTCCCTGGTCAGCGCGGCGGCCACCCAGCCCCTCGGGCCGGCGGGCGATGGTGCGGCGGGGCGCGCGGACGCGGGCATGACGGAGGATGGAAGCACAGGACGAGGTGTCGGCGCGGGAGCAGCACTTCCACAGCCAAGTGCGGGAGTCCACGGTGAGCGGCGGCCGGGCGCCGGCCCGTCCCTGCGGCCCCCACCCTGTGCCCCTTCCCTGCGCCCCCGCGGCCGCCTCCCCTAGGCCACCTGCGCCGCCGCCCGCCCTGCCCCGCCCCTTCTGCGCGCCCACCCGCCCTCTCCTGCGCGCAGTCGCCTCGAGTCACCTGCCTTCGCGGGCAGCGCTGCGGGACCACCTGCGCCCGCACCGCCTCGCACCTGCGCCCGCACCGCCGCGGCTCTAAGTGGGCCGGTGGCCGGGCCGGCGGGCAGACAGGTGTGCGCGCAGCCCCGCTCCGCCCCTCGGCGGCGGCCTCGGCCCCACTTGCTTTCAGGCCGAAACCTGCTGTGGGTGGGAAGACGGCGGATTGGAGGGGCGGCAGCTCCTCGGGAGGCCACCCTTTCTCGTCCCGGTTCGGTCCGCGCTGCTGCCCGCGGTCCGGAACCGGCGTGGCCTCGGGAGCCTGCTCTGATGCTCTGCCTTTTCATGGTGCACGGAACACAGTGTCGTGCTATTTGTGTTTGCAGGACGGCAAAGACACATCAGCTTCACGCAGTGGCACTGGCCCTTCTTTCTAACTTCTCTCGGATTGTCACACTTGGTTTGAGGTGAAACATTGTGGTTTACAGTGGCCTCATGCGTGTAGTTATTGATCTTGAAAATTAAGAATCACTTTGCCAAGCCATGTTCTGGAATAAAGAGGAGATGCAAAGTCTGAGCTGGTGGAATTTGACAGTACATTTAGTTTAATGTTTAAATTGAAGCTAAAATGGCACAGAGGAGTGCACAATCATACATGAACGGCTTGAAGCATTTCACATGTGATTGAGAAAGGCTGTGACGGGCGTCTGGAGGCCCATCCCTACCCCTTTCCCGTCACTAGTCTAGCTCCTGGACAGTAACCCCTCTCCTGGCTTTAATAGGTTAGCGTTGCTGAGTTGTGAACTTGGGTATAAACGGAACCTCTTCGTATGCACTTTGTGTCTAGTTTCTTTCATTGAACAATGTCTGTGCAATTTCTCCGTATTGTATGTGGTTGTAATCCATTCAGCTGTAGCTGTGAGATAGTAGCACAGTTCATGTTTGTTTTGCTGTTGGTGCACACTCCCAGATTTGGGCTCCGAATATTCTTGGACATATCTTTTGGTGAACATGGCTGTGCATTTCTGTCGGGTAGATACCTAGGAATGAGACCACTAGGTTACATAGGCTTGCACTTACTAGGTGCTTTTAAACGGTTGGCCAATTGACACCCCCAGCAGCACTGTGTGAGAGGTGTGCTTGCTTCCCATCTTTACAACACAGTATTTTATGCCCTTTTTATTTATTTACTAGGGGCCCGGTGCACGAAATTCGTGCACTGGGTGTGTGTGTGTGTGGGGTGTCCCTCAGCCCAGCCTGCCCCTCTCACATACTGGGAGCCCTCAGGCGTTGACCCCCATCACCCTCCAATCGCAGGATCGGCCCCTTGCCCAGGCCTGACGCCTCTGACAGAGGTGTCAGGCCTGGTCAGGGGACCCTCATTTCCCCCCATCACTGGTTCTGCCCCCAGACCCCTCTGATTGCTGGCTCTGCCCCTTGCCCAGGCCTGATGCCTCCGCCAGAGGAGTTGACCCTCATCACGCTCCGATCACCAATCACCGGATCGGCCCCTAGACCAGGCCTGAGGCCTCCGGCAGAGGTGTCAGACCTGGGCAGGGGACCCCCAGGTCCCCATGGTTGCAGGCTCCGCCCCTGCCCAGGTCTAACACCTCTGGCTGAGGCGTCCAGCTTGGGCAGCGGGGACCCGCAGCTGCAGTGGCCCCGCGATCGTGGGCTCCGCTTTAGGCCCAGGGGCCCCTAGCTCCCGGGACTGCCAGCTTCGACCGTGCCCAGCTCCCATCGCTGGCTCCACCCCTACTTCCTGCTATCACTGGCCAGGGCGGCAAAGGCGCCTGATTCTCTGATCATGGCTGGGGGGCAGGGCAAAGGCGGCCGCCTTTGCCCTGCCCCCCAGCTCTTAGCTCCTCCCTGGGTTTCCGATCACTGTCAGTGGCAGGGGGCTTCTTCCTGCTTTCCCTTTCGCCTCCCTGCATTGTGCCTACATATGCAAATTAACCGCCATCTTGTTGGCAGTTACCTGCCAATCATAGTTGGCAGTTAATTTGCATATAGCCCTGATTAGCCAATGAAAAGGGTATCGTCGTACGCCAATTACCATTTTTCTCTTTTATTAGTGTAGATTTATTTATTATATTTTATTTTTATTGATTTTAGAGTGAGAGGAAGGGAGAGGGAGAGAGAGAAGCATCAATTGGCTGCCTCCTGCAGGCCCCCTAATGCTAATTGAGCCAGCAACCCGGGCATGTGCCCTGACTGATTCTTGGAGACCTCTTGGTTCACGGGCAGTAATCTGCCAACTAAGCCACACTGGCTAGGGCTTCTGCCCTTTTAAATATTAGCTACTCTAATGTGTCATAGTATTTATTGCACGAAAGGTTTTACTTGCATTTCCCTGATGATCAATGCATTTGAGAACCTTTTCAAAAATTTATTGGTCATTTGGAAATCTTTTGTGTCTTCAAGTCTTTTTCCCATTAGTTTATCTTTTTAATATTGATTTACAAGAGTTTTTTATTCGAGATATGATACTTTGGTCAGAGAAATATGTATAGCGACCCCCCCCATTGTGTTGATATTTTCTGATGAGCAGAAATTCTTAATTTTAATATAGTTTACTTTATTAATTTTTTTCTTTTATTGTCAGTGCTTTTATTTTTAAAAAATATATTCCATTGACTTTTCTACAGAGAGGAAGGGAGAGGGATAGAGAGTTAGAAACATCGATGAGAGAGAAACATCGATCAGCCGCCTCCTGCACACTCCCTACTGGGGATGTGCCCGCAACCAAGGTACATGCCCTTCACCAGAATCGAACCTGGGACCCTTGAGTCTGCAGTCCGACACTCTATCCACTGAGCCAAACCGGTTAGGGCAGTGCTTTTTTGTTTTATGTTCCATTTAAGAAATCTTTGCTTAATCCAAGGTTATGAGGATATCTCTTGTGCTTTTTCCCTAAGTGCTTAATCGATTTGCTCTTCCCATTGAGATCTGAGTTCACCTTATGTGTGCTGTGGAGTAGGAGTCACACATGTTTCTTCACATGGATGTTCAATTGTTTAAGCACCATTATGAGCTTTGTCACAATTTAGGTAACTGTATATTTGTGGGGCTTAAGTTTGGACTCGATGCTGCTCCATTGGTCTATTTGGTTTTTTTTGCTTTATTTTTAATTAGGTATTATGTCATTTGGATTGAGATCTCATGTTATAGTAGCCAGGAGCTTTATTACTTTGTCTACGCCACCCCTTAACTATCACATCAGTCAGGTTTCTGTATGATAACAAGGGGTTAGAGTCAGACTCTATTTAAGAAGGAGTCTCTAGAGAAAATCAAAGGCAACGGGGGAAACAGAAACAAGAACACTAGAGGAAATTCTAGCCTCTGATGCCCACAGTGACATCTGACAGTAAACACAGCCTGACTCACAACTAGATACATAAAGCCTCACAGTGTAGGTGTACTTACTTCAGTTCTTTTTACCTTCTACGTAATGCCTGACTTTCAACAAAAACAGTACAAGGTATATTAAAAAGCAAAACACAGTCTCAAGAGACAAAGCAAGCATCATAACCAGATTCAGGTATGACAGAGATTTGGGAATTATAAAGCCAGAATTTAAAATAACTGATTAATATGCTTAGGGCTCTAATGGAAAAAAATGCATGAAAGATTTTACTTGCATTTCCCTGATGATTAATGCATTTGAAATGGAAACTCAAAAAGAATGGTAGAAGTCAAGTAAACTGTAATAGAAATGAAGAATGCCTTTAATGGGCTTATCAGTTGACTGCACAGGACCAAAGAAAGAATGAGTGAGCTAGGAGATATGTCAGTACACACTGTTCAAACTGAAAAGCAAAGAGCAAAAAGAGAGGTTAAAAAAGGGAACAGAACAGCCAAGAACTGTAGGATAATTACAAAAGGTATAATCTACATGTATTGGAAATGCCAGAAAGAGAAGCACACAGAAAGGAACAGGAGAGATATTTGAAGCAACAATGCCAGATAATTTTCCTAAAATTAATACAGATACCAAACCACAGATCTAGCAAGCTCAGAGACCACCAATGAGGACAAATACCAAAAAATCTACATCTAGGCATATCATCAGACTGCAGAAAATTAGAGACAAAGAGAACAGAGGAAAGAAGGCAGGGCAACAAAAGCACCTTACAGAATAGAGGATCAAGAATAAGAATTATATCAGATTTCTCTTCAGAAATCATGCAAGCAAGAAAGAGAGGAGTGAAATATTTAAAATGTTAATAGGGAACCCCCCCCCCCCACATAAATCAACCAACCTAGAATTCTGTATCTAGCAAAATTAATCATCTATAATAATAAAAGTGTAATATGCTAATTAGGCTGGACGTCCTTCCGGACGAAGCCGGGGCTGCAAGGGAAGCCTGTGTCCCGGGTGCCTGCTGATGGCCTGAGGGAAGCCTAGGTCCCAGGTGCCAGAGGGAAGCCAGTGCTGGCAGCAGGGGGAAGGAAGACATACTCTTGCATGAATTTTGTGCATCGGGCCTCTAGTGTAAATGAAAGGAGAAATAAACACTTTCTCAGACAAACAAACATTAAGGGAAGTTGTTGCTAGTAAAGCTGATATTAAAACCAGATAAAGACATTGAACAAAGGAAAACTACAGACTGCTATCTCTCATAAAGATATTGAGTATAGATGCATAATTCTGCAAGAAAATATTAGTAAGCTGAATTCAACAGTATACAAAAGGAATTGCACACCATGACCCAGGGGATGTGTCCCAGGTATGCAAGGCTGGCTCAACATTAGAAAATCACTTAATGTAATCCATTACATTAACAGGACCTTTTTATTTATACACTAGAGGCCCAGTGCACAAAAATTTGTGCACTCAGGGATGTCCCTCAGCCCGGCCTGTGCCCTCTTGCAGTGTGGGACCCCTTGGGGGATGACCACCGGCTGGCTTAGGCCTGCTCCCTGGAGGATCGGGCCTAAGCTGGCAGTCAGACATCCCTCTGGCAGCCCGGGAGTCTTTGGGGGATGTCCACTTGCCAGTGGGGAGCAGGCCTAAACTGCGGTCGGACATCCTTAGCGCTGCTGAGGAGGCGGGAGAGGCTCCCACCACCACCGCTGTACTGGCAGCCATCAGCCTGGCTTGTGGCAGAGCAGAGCTCCCCCTGTGGGAGCGCACTGACCACCAGGGGGCAGCTCCTGCATTGAGCGTCTGCCCCCTGGTGGTCAGTGTGTGTCATAGTGACCAGTCATTCCCAGTCGTTCATCTGTTACGGTCAATTAGCATATTACCCTTTTATTATATAGGCGAGCCTGGCCAGCCTGGGTGAGGTGCTGATGGCTGTTTGCAGGCTTGCCACAGCCCCTTCAGGGTGGAGGTCCCCACTGGGGTGCCTGGCCAGCCTGGGTGAGGGGCTGAGGGCCATTTTCAGGCTGGCCACAGCCCCTTCAGGGTGGGGGGGGGTCCTGCTGGGGTGCCTGACCAGTCTGGGTGAGTGGCTGATGGCAGTTTGCAGGCTGGCCAAGCCCCCCAGTAGGGACCCTCATCCCATGAGGGTGTGGCCATCCTGGGTGAGTGGCTGATGGCTGTTTGCAGGCTGGCCACAACCCTAGCCACCCAAGCTCCCAGTGGAGGCTGGCTGGAAGCAGGTATCTGGGATTTGTTTATCTTCTATAATTGAAACTTTGTTGCCTTGAGCGGAGGCCACAGCTGGCTCAGGGCTGGTGGGAAGCTTGGCTTCCTCCATCGCCGGGGCAACCAAGCCTCCTGCTTGCTCTAGCTCCGTGGCTGCTGGCCGCCATCTTGGTTGGGTTAATTTGCATATAGTCACTCTGATTGGCTGGTGGGCATGGCTTAGGGCATAGCGAAGGTATGGTCAATTAGCATCTTTGTCTTTTATTAGTGTAGATACTTGTGGAGATAGGCAAAAATGTCTGAAAGGAAAGCTTTCAGCCACCAGCAACTCAATATTCATGTGTTTTAAATCAAACATGGGTTTTTTTTCTTGTAAAGCTCTGCAGCAGTGAAATACTGATATATGCTACAACATGGATGCTAAATGAAAGAAGCTAGACACAAAAAGCCACATACGGTACGATTCATTTATATGAAATATTTAGAAGATATTAATTCAAATCCATAGAAACAGAAAGCAAATTAGTGGTTGCAAAGGGCTAGGGCAGTGGGGTGGCAGTGTATGGGATACATAGGGGCATGGAGCATTGAGTATGAGAAACACTTATTTACTAGAATCTTATGACTTTTAAAAATGCATATTTTTTATTATGTATTTGGTTTGGGTTTACTTTTTCTTTTATGGCGAATTAGTCTCCTAACTAAAGTAGTGTTTTATTTTTTCCTTGCATATTCAATTTTTAAAAATGTGTATTGGTACTATGTGTTTTTTGGTGCATGCAGATTTTTTCCTCATCATGGCTTACGCCATTGTTCATAAAGTGTCTGACTGTCTTATTTCACATCTTTTGCCTTAAATTCAGCCTTGTCTGAGAGGAGAAAAAAATTGACAGCTTAACTTTCTCCTTTGTTAGCATCTGCCTTTTAATAGTTTGTCTCTTTTACAATTATGATTTTAATATGTTCCATGTCTAATTACTGTTATTTTTGTGTTTTCCTGCCTTTTACAACATACTGTAGATTTTTTCCTTTTATATTTATTTTCCTGGTCCTTAGGGTAATTTAAGCAATTTTTTAAAATTTAGTTTTAAAATTACAGGTGACATACAATATTATATTAGTTCAGGTGTACAACATAGTGGTTAGACATTTCTATATCTTACGAAGTGCTCACCCCAAGATAAGTCTAGTACCCACCAGGCACCATCCATAGAGGCCCATGCACGAATTCGTGTACAGATGGGATGCCTCGGGGTGACCTGCGGGGATCGTGCCCCAGCTCGCACCCCCAGGCTTGCAGCCCTAGCTCGCACTCCCAGCCTTGCAGCCCCGCAGCCTCGCTGTGGCCTGGTGCTGCCCCCTCACCTGCTCCACCATCCCGCCTGCTGGGCTATCGATCGGGGCTGGGCCCCTCCACCGGCTCCCCCAGCTCCTGGGAGCCAGGTGGTGGCCCTGCATCCTGCTGTTGCCATTGGTTGCCGTCTACGGCAGTGGTTCTCAACCTTTATAATGCTGTGACCCTTTAATACAGTTCCTCATGTTGTGGTGACCCCCAACCATAAAATTATTTTCATTGCTACTTCATAACTGTAATTTTGCTACTGTTATGAATCGTAATGTAAATATCTGATATGCAGGATGTATTTTCATTGTTGGCGACCCACAGGTTGAGAACTGCTGGTCTACGGGGTGATTGGCAGGGCGAATGGGCCCCTGCACACACCCGCCTTGGCCTGGTGCTGCCCACTCACCTGCTCCACCATCCCTCTGCTGTCCCGCTCTTGTCGGGGCCCATCAGGGCCAACAGCGCCTCCATTGCTGCCTGCTTCCAGTGCCACGTTGCCGATGCCCACCATGTCCGCGCCACCCCCTGGTGGTCAGTGCACATCATAGCGAGCAATTTGCATATGAGGCTTTTGTTATATAGGATTATTAACTATATTTTCATTCCTGTGACTATTTTGTAACTGCCAATTTGTACTTCTTAATCCCTTCATCTGTTTCACCCAGACTGTCTCCCCTCGGGCAACTCTTAGTTTGTTGAAAGAATTATAATTTTGATTTTAGTTATTGTAGTGGCTAGCTTGTAACTTTAAAGGATAGAACTGAAAGATGGCGGCATAGGTAAATGCCAGTACTTGCCACCTCCCACAACCACGTGAAAATTACAATTAAAATACAGAACAACCATCATTCGGAACCATCTGAAAGCTGGCTGAGTAGAGGTCTTACAACTAGAGAAGTAAAGTAAAGAAGAAAGCACATTGAGACTGGTGGGAGGGGTGGAGGTGCAGAATGGGCTGGTCTGACACCCACGTGTGGTGTGTTTTTAATCAGGAGGGATAGCTTGGCCTCAGAGGCCTCCAGTGAGGAGCAAGGGGTCCCAGCCCCACACCAGACCCCCAGCCGAGAGTTCCAGTGCTGTGAAGAGAAGCCCTGCAACTTCAGGCTCTAATATCCAGTCAGGATTGTGGCTGAGTGACATGGAGGCTACTGGAGGCTCAGACAGTTCCTCTTAAAGAGCCAGCACACAAACTTACGTGGTCCTGCTCCCTCTGAGCTCCAGAGCTGGATGGCAGCTTTGGGGGATCCAGGGACATACAGGTAGGAACTGGATTGTTTGGCATCAGGGCAGGAACTCAGCAGCGGCTTTCTCCCAGACGGGTGCTTGTAGGGATCATTGTTTCTATGCTGAGAACTCCCTTGTCGCAGAGCTGACTGGTAGCCATATCTACATTTCCATCAGCCTGGCCCACACTGTCCACTTTGCCCTGGTGATTCCCTGAGACCCTGCCCCATCCAATTTGCAGCCCCACCCAAGCTGTTTGTAGGGGCTTTCCCATATGAATGGCATCTCTTGGCTCAGGCTTCAGACTTTTCTAAAATCTCTTAAACGAGTAGCAGTTGGCTTCATCAAAGACCTAATACAAGCCTGCCTTGTTTCACAGGTTGGCCTTGCCTGGGCACTTACAAGCCTAACACAATTAGCTCCTGCTGGCTGGCCCCAGGCAGTGGCTGACTTTGCACCTCTGGGATACCCCAGAGCCAGTGCATCCGGTGGACAGCTTCAGACCATACCAGATTACAACTCTGCCATCCATAAGTGACACACTCAAGGGATAGACTCAGTGAGCACCAAAGCTGCACTGAAGCAAGTCCTGCTCCATAGGGGTGTCTCCTGCACAGTAGCTCTTCCACTATAGTCACAGCTAGTCCTCACAGCCAGTTGAACTGGAGGTCAATTCCTCCCAGTGACACCAACAGCAATCAGGGCTCAACTACAACAAGACTGTACACACAGCCCACACAGGGGTGCACCTGAAGTGCTCAGCTTAGGTGACTGGGGAGGCTGAGCCACTGGGCTCTATAGGACACTCACTACACAAGGCCACTCTACCAACTCCAGGAGACATAGCAGCTCTACCTAATACATGGAAACAAACACAGGGAAGCAGCCAAAATGTGGAGACAAAGAAATATGTCACAAATGAAAGAACAGGAGAAATCTCCAGAAAAAGAATGAAATGAAATGGAAGCAAGCAAACTACTAGATACAGAGTTCAAAGCAATGGTTTTAAGGATGCTCAAGGAACTTAATGAGAATTTCAAGGAATTTAGTGAGACTTTCAAGGATCTTAGTGAGAACATCAAAAACATGAAAAAGGACCAGTCAGAAATGAAGGATAATTTACAGGGAATCAACAGTAGAGTAGAGGACACCAAGAATCAAATCAGCAATTTGGAATATGAGAGAGCAATAAACACCCAAACAGAAGAGCAAATAAAAGAAAATAAAAGAATCCAAAAATATGAAGCTAGTGTAAGGAGCCTCTGGGACAACTTCAAGCGTACCAACATTCTCATCATGGGGGTACCAGAAGGAGAAGAGAGAGAGAAAGATATTGAAAACCTATTTGAAGAAATAATGACAGAAAACTTCCCCTACTTGTGAAAGAAATAGACTTATACTAGTAAGTCCAGGAAGCACAGAGGTTCTCACATAAGAGGAACCCAAAGAGGCCCACACCAAGACACATCATAATTAAAATGCCAAAGGTTAAAAACAAAGAGATAATGTTAAAAGCAGCAAGAGAAAAGCAGTTAGTTATCTATAAGGGAGCACTCATATGACTCAGCTGATTTCTCAACAGAAACTTTTCAGGCCAGAAAGGAGTGGCAAGAAATATTCAAAGTGATGAATAGCAAGAAGCTACAACCAAGATTACTCTACCAACAAAGCTATCATTTAGAACTGAAGGTCAGATAAAGAGCTTCACAGACAAGAAAAAGCCAAAGGAGTTCATCACCACCAACCCAGTATTACCTTAAATGTTGAAGGGTATTCTTTAAAAAGAGAAAGAAGGAGAAGAAGAAGAGGAAGAAGAAGGAGAAAAAGGTAAAAAATATGAACAATAAAATGGCAGTGAATACATATCTATTGAAAATTGAATCTAAAAATCAAAATAAAGGAACAAAGAATCTAATGAACAAATAGACTGATAAATAAAATAGAACCAGAGGCATGGAACCATGGAGCAGACTGATGTATCGCAGAGGGAAGGGGGGAGGGGGGCGGGAAGAGATTAACCAAGAATTTCTATGCATATAGTATGCATTCCTACGGACACAGACAATAGGGTGGTGAAGGCCTGGGGTGGGGCGGGGATCCAGGTGGAGGGAGGCAATGGGGGAGAAAAGGGGAACATCTGTAATATTCCCAACAAGAAAGATGTTTTAAAAAAGGATACTCAATGTCTCAAATTGTTTTGATTTAGCAACTTTAAAATGAAGCTGTATGCATTGGCTTTCACTTGTCTTCTCTTCCATGATTTTGTTAGAAATGTGTTGGTGGTTGCAGTCCTTGAGCCATTGGCACCCACCTAACTGAGCCAGCCGGCCCGGGCGACAGTGTATTTTAAATGTATTATTAGGTTACTTGTTAGCATCAGGACTAATGGGACTCCAGAGAGGGCTGAAGAGCCTGTCCTCTGGGTCAGCTCGTACAGGACAAGCTCCCTGTATGGTTTCTGCTGGCGAGCTCCCATCGCCTCGCTCTTCCTTCCCCGCGTCTCCTCCAGAACCATGAGGGCCTCCTCTCCTTGTCACAGTTTCTTCCTGTCCGTGGGTAGGTATTTCCTGTTGTCCCACCTGCTATTGGAGAACAGGAGGTGTCTTTGGTCTTGCTTGCATTTCACGCATCTTTTGGGTGTCTCTCTGCTGAAGACACTCATTTAGGGGAACTGGGGAAACAGTCCAGCCAGGCCTGTGACCTCTGTTCCAGTTGTATTTTTATTTCCGAGTGAGGAATACGTTTGCTTTTGTGATTGCTAATCTCGCTCTGCCCTTGAATGACTTGCTTTCTATTAGTCTTTTCGTTCCATGCCATGCACTTTAGTGCCTTGATTTCCTTTTGGTGGTTAACTTTCATGCCTTCTCATCTACCACTTCTGCACTAACTCCCCAGAATTCCTGAAACTAATAAAAAAAATCCCAAACATCCCTTAAGCACAACCATCTACTTCTCCAGCTCCGTTGCTCAAGTTCTTTTATTGCAGCTGCTTCTCCAGGAACCTCCGCTCCCATCCATCACCCATCCTGGTTTCTCTGGTCTCTGGTGTACTTAGGGTTCATGGGCAGTCATTTCACTCACTCTTGCTAATGCCTAAACCATTGTTGCTCAAACAGTGGCCCAGGGATTTCTGGGCATTGGTGGTTAAATCCCTGGGGCAGATGAGGTTACCTATGCAGCTTGTGGAATGAGAATCGATATCTGGTTCAGCCCAGGAATCACAGAGAAGGATGACTTTTAAAGGCTGGCAGGAGGGGGAGCCAGTGATGTTGCCTGGGAGCGCAGGAGAGGAGGGGGAAGCATGTGGCTTGCAAGTTGCTGCGTGGAGGTTGAGTGAATTTGTGAACTGGGCTATTGGATCGCTGCTGACCACTGCCAGGGCATGCCGAGTTGGGCAGTGGGTGTGAGGTGACACTGGTGGCTGGCAGAATGAGGGAGGTGGAGAGTGAAGTCTGAAGGTGTAGGCTGTAAAGGACATCAGATGTCTGCCTGCATTGGCCTCAACTCTGGGAACCAGGCCACTTGTCAGACAGCGCCCCCAGGCCTCCCATGCTGCTTGGAGTTCTGGACTAGTGGGCCTGGAACTTTAAAGGCTATTTCATCTCACCATGCTGCTCTTGTCTGGTATATTTCTCTACTCCATTTAATCTCCCACTCTCCATAAATTTGCTTCCATTTCGTTGATAACACAGAAGCCACCAGAAGAGAATATTTTGGTCTCCACCACTCATGTGCTTACCCACCCGCAGCGGCACTTGTATGTCTGTCTCCTGCTCTTCCTCCTCTTCCTGCTTCTCCTCTCCCTCCTCTTCCTTTCAGGTGGATTTTATACCTAGCCCCTCAACTTGGGCTCATTTCTTCAGCAAGTCTATGTTTTTTTTCTCACATCAGTGATTTCTCTTTCCTGGCTATTCCTAGAACCATTGTAACTTTTCCCAACGTAAACCGCTCATGACTTCCCACTTCCTTCATATCTCCTTTGCTTCCCGTTATCGTAAAACTCCTGGCAGAGCTGTCTGCTTCTATTTGCTTCCAGTTCTTTCATCATCAGCTTCGGTCAGGCTTTGCCTCCAGCCCTCCAGATCTCTATGCTTTGCCCTCTCCTCGCCTATGACTTTCCTCAGATGTCACCTTGTTAGTGAGGTGGCCCTCACCCTCCTGGTACTCCCTGTCCCCTCCTCTGACACTCTGTGGACTGACGCATTTATTATCTGTTTTCTTACTGGAGTGGAAACTCAGTGAGGCGGAACTCGGCTGTGTTCCTGCTGTTCTCTCAGTTCTTGGGAGAGCACCTGGTGTCTGGCGGCCCACAGTGCGTACTTGCTGAATGAAAGAGTTCTGGTCAGCCCCGTCAGATTCCCTTGTCATTTGATCTCTCTGGCTTTGACCTCTTATTTCACAGTGTTTCTGGCCAGTGCCTTCTCCCATTGCTCTTCCAGCCTCTGGGACTTCCTTTTCATTGTAGACAACGTCCTGACTTCTTCTGTTTACATTTCTGCACCAATAACTGCTGCTCCTTTCTGACCGTCTCCCACACTGGGGAGGCTTAGGGAGGCTTAGGGAGGAGGTGGTGACAGTGGTACCTTCTCTTACCGGCCAGGGCTCCTGTGGGCTCCCAGCAGCAGGCTGTCCTGGATGCTCCTGACTGCTCCTCTGAGTCACTGTCATTATTGTTTCCTGTCACTGTCCGCATGTAACGGGAGGACTTTGACAGGAGGCTCATAGTGGTCCTCTCCTCCTCAGTTTGCCATTCCCTAGGTTATTAAACTGAGGTTATTAAATAAGGCATGTGGCCCGCCGGCCGCGAGTTTGACATGCTTGATATACAGTGTATGTCCATCACGCAGGTCCAAGGTCGCTCTCAGTTACACACTACCAACTGTTGCTTAGAAATCCACCTATGGGGTGCTCCCAGACTTCATCATCACCTGAATGCTTTGATTTGAGAGTCTTGAGTCTTTTACTGTAGTCCCTGCACTGATGAGCCTTTCTTTCCAGCACACCTGGTCTTTGACTGTGACAAGATCTGTTTCTGGACCCATCCTTGTGGCCTGTCATGCCCCAGATCTGATAGAAATGAAATGGAATTTAATATTAAAGCCTTGTTTAACGGCTGTTTATTCTGATATGTGGTATGCTTATCTCATAATTATTGTCACATTAATTAGTGATGCCTCTGTGTGTATAACATGTTATACGATTTTCATACAATAGACTGTTGTATTGATCTCTCTGGTGCTGCCAGTACACCTTTTCTATGTGACCGGAGCTTCATGTTATGTTTAAACATGTGGAGGGGGCGGGGGGCTGGTAGCCTCTACCTGACTTTATTTTCAGAGTTGTCAGTGATGTCCTGGTTTTTATATATTCACATGATTTTGAAAACAATTTGGTCGAGTTATGAAAAGAAAAATCTCCACTGAAAATGGTATTAAAACTAGTTCATGTAAATTAATATTTCATCTAAACTTAATATTAGCAAAATATTTAAAATGTTCACTTTGTAATAAATCCTTTTTTTCTATAAATACCAAGGATGTATTGTCTATTATTTAAAAAAAGATATGCAAAAAATGTAAATGATGTGTTAAATTTGTTCTGTTTCAGATATGTTTCCTTCTCTTTGCCATTCTTTACATCGTTTCCTATTTCATCATCACAAGATACAAGAGGAAATCAGGCAAGTAAAACATGTAATGGAAACTTTGATTTTCATGCTTGGTGGTCTAGGCCTGATACAAGGGCGCTACACGCCCGTCCGTGTGGCACTGTATTCACCATGCCCGTGCTGAAGCAAGCAGTTGCCTGGGACTAAGAGCGCTAAAAATAACCATCAGGGAACCTGACTACTGTAGGGTGTCCTCCTAGGCCTTAGCCCTTGTTTGTCACATTCTTAGGGCCCAGCTAAGAATAGTGCGGGCCCTTTCGTTCACTGGAAATTCCTGTGACTGGCTCTGAATTTGAACACACTCAGCCCCATCCCATTGTTGCTCTAACTACCAGAATACTTGTCTTTCTCTAAAGCAGGGGTGGGGAACCTTTTTTCTGCCAAGGGCCTTTGGATTATAACATTTGCGGGCCGTACAGAATTATCAACTTAAAAATTAACCTGCTGTATTGGTCAGACATTGAATTAACTCACTCCGAATGCCTTGTCAGGGCCACACTGAATGATTTCGCGGGCCTTGTGTGGCCTGAGCGCCTGACGTGCCCCCTGCCCCCAAAGTGATACAGAAAGTATCCCTAACACCATATCCTTTTAGTGTTTCATATATAGGGTGTCCCAAAAAATGTATACACACTCTGAATGATTATAAAGTCAGTGTTTATTAACATAGAGTTCATTTTAAAATTTAAAAGAATCTATAGAAATGAATAATTTTTTTTTTTTTTTGTCAATACCTGTTTCCAAACTGATGACCGTTCTGGTCTAGGCTCTGCTGATAACGCGAAGCAATGGAATCGCAAACATCAAGAATCGTTCCATCGGGTGTTTGTGTTGCCGGTTTGTGCTGTGAACCTTATCTTTGACGTGTCCCCACACAAAGTCCAGTGGATACATTTTCTTTGTTCGAAGCTTCGTTGGCTTCACATATTTCAAATCAGTTAAGCCTGGAAAGGAGTGGAAATTGAGTTCTCAGCTGTTGAAGTGTGTATACCTAATACACACTTTGAATAATTATAAAGGCAGTGTTGTACTTCAACTGCATTTTTAAACTCCCAGGAGCATTTAGGATGAATTTTCTTTGTTCAAAGCTTAGTCTGGCTGAAAAGAAAGAAACATCAATTGAGCCAGCAGCTGTTACAGTGTGTGTACATGTTTGGGGACATGCTGTATACCCTGTCTCGCCAGAGGGACCACTATATCTTTATTCTTTTTTAAAAAAACTTTTTGCTGCTTAATAATTCACAGATTTTTGTGCCAGGGTTTTATAAGCACCTAAGCAGTTACCTTACTGCCTTCTGTTAAATCTCAGCTGTTTTCCAGAAATGATAGGATTTTCTGCCTGTGATGTTGTGCTAATACTAGTGCTGTATGAATACTTGGGGATTCCATATATTGAAGATTCCTTGCATTATGTTAGCCTATCACACTTGTCTGTCAGACATTTGAAAGCAGTCAGGGACTACTCTTTGCTCTGAGATGTTACTTTAGAACTTGGCTCTGTGACGGCACTGACAGACTCCTGGGATTCCATAATCTCTCAAAATTTTGCAGACCTGGGGTCCAAGACAGTATCTTCGCTAGTGTCAAAGGTGTTTTGACATCAGAGTTCATAGATTATGGACACAGAAGCAGAGCGGGGCAGGGAGAGAGAGAGGGTGGGGGAGGCAGGCGATATGAATGAATGAATATAGAGCAGTGTTTTAGAGGAAATTAGGGATGATGAGCAGGAAAAGTGGAGGTTTATTAGATGCTTTTTTTGAGTAATCAAGGGGAGGAGGTGATGAGGACTCGGGACCTAGTTGGCCGAGTGTTGAGATGTAATTGACAAAAAGCATTTTTTAAGGTTTGATGGTTGATTGGAGAGGGCACCACAGTATAAAAGTCAGTTGTGACTACATTATTTTGTGGTCCCTTTGGTTGTAAAGCTATTTAGAGCAGCCTGTAATTCGGAATGGAGATTGGCAGGGCCATTGGCAGGGAAGCAGGTGGGCACTCAGAATTGCAGAGGCCTGCAGAGAGCCTTTGAGGACAAGCCCCGTTAGGCATTGGGGGGGACAGGGCTGGGTGTTGTGCAGTGTCCTTGTAATTGTGTCAAAGTTTCTTGGTAAGTTTACGTGGGAGGACAGAGGAGATGGCTGGCAGCCGTGATGGGGGCTGAGTCAGCACCGGCAAAGCGGACATATTCTTGTATGTACCTTGGACAGTCAGGATGAAGTGTGGTGCAGTGGGACCCCAGGTGGGTGAGGGTGGCCTACTGCCAATGACAAACTCAAATTCTAGGAAAGTACATGAGTCCTGAGATTCTGAATTTTAATTTTATAGCAGACATTTTTTGTGTGTGGCTATTAGCCAGAAAATCTCATTCATTAGCAACTTCACTTACATTTTGTAACAGTAAGCGTGATAGTAGTCTTAAGGGCCTACTAAGCTTCATTTTCTTGAGCACTGAATGTTTGGGATATTTTAATTACATGTGGCTATTTTGTTAATAAGGATTTTGATTAATTAAAACACTATTCTTTTAATCATATTCTCTCCTATCTCATTTAATGAAATTTAAATTTGGATCTGTGCTGAAATAAACACAGTGCTGTTTAAAAATGTTTCCATTCAATAATTGCTGCTTTCAATTTATATGTTTGTTTGTTTTTCATAATGAATGAAACATCTTGTTGGAAGAGAAAATAATGTTAATACCTTAAACATTTTTGCAGATGAACAAGAAGATGAAGATGCCATAGTCAACAGGATTTCGTATGTATTTTAAAGTTTAATTGTTTTGTTTATAATTCTGGAGTCATAAATTCTCAAAATTTAATTCTACCTTTTGGGCAGAAATATGGAAGAAATTTACCTAAGGTATTACAACACTTTCATCAATATTAATCCGATCCTCAGAAAACACACATAGGCAAGTATGCATGAATAATGAAGGATTGATTATCTCCTGTTAAATTAGCTTATTTAAGGAGCTGATAGATTTTTTTTGTTAATCCTCACCCAAGGATATATATTTTTTTCCACTGATTTTTAGTTGAAGGGAGGGAGGGAGGGAGACAGAGACACATGGATTGGTTGCCTCCCTCACATGCCCCCAACTGGGATCGAACCTGGGGACCCTTCAGTTCTCAGGCCGACACTCCAACCACTGAGCAAGCCAGCTAGGTAGGGCAAGCCGACAGGTTTTAATTTCAGAAGATTTAGCCTGGAAATGGGCTTCAGGTTGGGAAAGTTGCTGGGCCATTAAGAAAGCAAGCTCCCGGCTTCTGAATGGTCTGCTGAGCAGCCTGGACGGGTTTAGAGGAGGGAGCGCCATCTGTCTGGTTACAGACCTCCTATGAGCAGGGAGACAGTCCTTTCAGGGCCCAGAGCTCTTCTGCTATGGACGCTGGTGATACAGGATAGAAATACCTTTTAATTTTCCTGAGGAATCAAACTACTCTAGGTGGAAAGCAGTGAATTCTTTTCTATCAGGTTTGCTCAATGAAACTGAAATTCCACAGCTTTGCCTACTACATAGGAGACATCTGTTTTTTGATTGTTTTCATTGATACTTTAAAAATGTTTTGAAGTAGTCACAAATTTGGAGGAAAGTTAGAAATACAGTACAAAGACTTTTGTTTCCTGAGCCCTTGGAGAAGTTGCTGACTGGATGCTCCATTTCTGCAGGATACTTTTGTACCTAATTCCTATAAACAGTGAATTCTCCTGCAAGTCCACCATCACGAAGTTGGCATTGACACAGTCCCAGCTGTGCTGCGTTCCAGTTTGCTGTTGTCCCCGTGATGTCCCTGGTTAAGAACCCCACACTGCAGGGAGCAGCTGTGGCCCTGTGGTTGCCCGCAGACGAAACTCGACTTCAGTATTTCCTTTGACTCCCTGACCTTGTCAACACATTTGTACATTTCAGGCCGGTCATGTGGTTTGTCTGTTGTCCCTTCATGGTTAGTGTCAGATTACCCAGCTTCTGCTGAGGTTCTGGGGAGGAGAGGAGAGGGGGGGGAGACAGACAGCATGTTCTCTCTCTCTCTCTCTCTCTCTCTCTCTCTCAGAGGAGAGGAGAGGGGAGGGAGACAGACAGCATGTTCTCTCTCTCTCTCTCTCTCTCTCTCTCTCTCTCACACACACACACACACACACACACACACACACATGCACACGCTTCCCCCTACACAGGAGCGTTACTTGGCCATGAAGAGGAATGCAGACACCTGCTACCACATGCACGAACCCCTAAGACATGATGCTGGGTGAGATGAGCCAGTCACCAAAGGTCACCAGTGTTGATTCCATTTATGAGAAACGTCCAGAATAGGTAAATTCAGCAAAAGCAGATTGGCGGTTACTAGTGGCTAAGAGGAGGAGAATGGAGAGCAACTGCTTAGTGGGTTTGGGGTTTTACTTTGGGGTGGCGAATGTTCTGGTTGCACAACACTGGTAATGTTCTACATCTACTGACTTGTTTGCATCAAAGTGGTTGATTTTACTCAATAAGGCAATGCTTTCAACTAACAAAGGATTTGATTTATCACTGAAAAATGAGTGTGGACGGACCCTGCTGCACTGGATTTGGATTTAAGTTATTTAAACACCCAGGGAAAGCAGCTGTGACTCCATCCTGGGCATTCTCTATATGGCTGTAATACTTAGGCCCAAAACGTGATGCTTTAAATGTGCAGGATTAGGGATCTTGGGTTTCAGTCCCAGCACATGACATTTGGGACATTCTCTGTTCCAGTTCCTGCTCCTGTAAAAACACAATAACACACTCACTTCAGAAAGCCACAGAGGGTCCCACACTGGCTGCCCGGTGGACAGGAACTGTGTCCAGCGAAACCCTCCAGGTTGAAGTACTGAGGTTGCGCCTCTCTCCTCTGCGTGGTCTCTGTTCCACTTTGGTGGTACAATTACTGAAATGCATTTGTAGATCAATAGTTTATGAATCGATTAGTGCCGGTCATGTTGGCCATTCCCCTTGCAGTATAATTTAGGAAAATATGCTGTTTCCTGGTGGCAAGGCTCTGGAGGGGCCCCGCCCCTCAACCTGATTTGGCCAGGCGGCGCGGTGTGTCCGAGTGTCATGTGATGACACGGACACCTTCCTGAGGGAGATGCTGTGCACCCACTGCAGAGTCAGGAGGCAGCCTGGAGGGGGAGGCACCCAGTCCATTCCCTGGACCCCTCACCCAGTGCTCTTTCTGTCACGCACTGCCTGTTCTTCCTTTTGTGATGGGATGAGTGAGAACTAGACCTGGGTTCAAATTCTGAACCCGGATTCATTTGAGTCCAGGCAAGATGGAGAAGCCGAGACTTGTGTTTGGCACGTGAGCTGGGCATGCGCCTGCTGTGTGGTGCTGCTGTGCGGATAAACAGCACAGGCACAAGCAGGGTTCGGGCTTCTGCACGGTGGCCGTGGTCTCAGGGTCGTCCCCTGCGCCCTGACCCTCTTCCTGGCCTTTCTTCCTCCCACTGAAGGGAGCTGTGGGGGCTCTGAAGAGGGTGAAACAGCAGAGGCTGAGCCTGAGCAGGAAACGTGGATGTGGTCAGCGTTCTGAGAGCTCTGCGGTGCGGTGCCTGCTAGCCGCCTGCACAGAGAGGGCTCCAGGGTGACTCCAGCGCTGCCAGCACGGAACCCCTCCTGTGCCTCCCACCTTGCTCCAGAGCCCACTTTCATGTTCTCGTTTGCTCCTCAGGGCCTTCATTCTGCCCTCCGTCTGTCTCCTTGTGCCCCCAGATTAACTCCCTCTGCCCTCCCCAACCAGAATTACACTTGCTCACAGCGACTCTCTGCTTGTCACTGGATTGGAATAGAAGTGGTTGATATAAAATGCATGCCTAACTGGCGAAACAGCCTGTGCGGAGCATGCCGAGCCCAGGCAGGTGAAGAGAGGGTCTCGCACATGTCCCACCCTGGAGGGTGGCCGGAGTGGGCTAAGGGTTTGAAAGCAGGGAGGAAAATTCCCTACAGAGGGCGATCCTGGCATGGGGTATCACCTGAGGGTGAGGAGGGACACCATGGGGGTGCTGTACCACAGGGAGCCAGAGCCAGTGCAGGGTAGGGAGGGTGTCTGTGCAGGATGGCAGAGTCCTCGAGGCATGGCCTGGCATGGGTGTGACAGCTCAGGTACGGGGGGGGGGGGGGGCATAGGGCAGGAAGGTCCAAAATGGGGGATCACCTGAGCAGCAGGCACCTCTGCATAGGATGGGTGTCATTGTGATGGGAGACTGATCGCAGATGTGGGACCGGTCCATTAGAGATGACGGAACCAGTCCCAGTCGGGGCGAGGGGGACAACGAAAGGGAACACTGAGTTGTCGCAGTGGAGTTGGGGGTATTACTGTGGCCTCATGGTTTTCAGTACAGAGAGTTACTGGGTCACTGCAGATGTGCGTGTGGGTGCGTGCATGTACACACAGCGCCAGTGCACCCTGGGTTGGCCTGCCACTGGGCCTGGGAGCGCAGCCCCCAAGAGCAGCGAGTGCCTCTGAGTACAGCTTTCAGGACAGGAGCAGGGCCCCGGGAAGCACTGGCTGCAGGGCTTCTGTGTACCTTGTCCTGTGGGGCCCAGGGACGTGCCAGAGGATGAGGGCGCAGGTCAGAAAGACTCCGGCCTTCAAGGGCTTTCTCGCCAAACCAGGGACAGTCTGATCATCACAGTAATGGGTGTAACGGATCCTGCACAGATGAATTAGTGCCTGAGTGCCCATGGCTGTCACCAAAGGGAAAAGTTTGACCAGGAACAGGACATGTTCTTGGTTTCCTTGCTTCCCACACAGTGCTTACGATGAAAGGGAGGAGTAGCTTTAGCTTGGAGGGTCCTGGCAGACACCACCTTGAGCAGTGATGAGAGGACGTGACCAGTATGGGGCAGGCAGAGAGTCAAGGCCATTGGAGGGCCTGCCATGAGAAGTCCAGAGATTGTTGTGACAGTCGTCTCATGGACATGGCGGCCTGCAAGTGTCTCAGCTGAACTCCTTGTTCCTCCGCTGCAGCCTCCTCCATCATGGCTGATTAGTGCGACTGTCCACATCCTCAGGCTAAAACCTAGGAATGGTTCTTGACCCCTCTTGTCACACACAGGTACTGCGGTTCTGTCCACAGAGCCCTCCGTGCGGAAGGGGCATTTCTTTTCTTTTCTTTTTTTAAATTAAATCTTTATTGTTCAGATTATTACATTAGTTACTCTTCTTTCCCACCATAACTCCCCTCCACCCAGTTCCCACCCCACCCTCTGCCCTCACTCCCCACCCACTGTCCTCATCCATAGGTGCACGATTATTGTCCAATCTCTTCCCTCACCCCCCACACCCCTTTCCCCCCAAGAATAGTCAGTCCATTCCCTTTCTATGTCCCTGATTCTATTACAATCACCAGTTCATCAGTTATTTATTCACTTGATTTTTAGATTCACTTGTTGATAGATGTGTATTTGTTGTTCATAGTTTGTATCTTTACCTTTTTCTTCTTCTTCCTCTTCTTAAAGGATACCTTTCAGCATTTCATATAATACTGGTTTGGTGGTGATGAACTCCTTTAGCTTTTTCTTATCTGTGAAGCTCTTTATCTGGCCTTCACTTCTGAATGATAGCTTTGCTGGATAAAGTAGTCTTGGTTGTAGGTTCTTGGCATTCATCACTTTGAATATTTCTTGCCACTCCTTTCTGGCCTGCAAAGTTTCTGTTGAGAAATCAGCTGACAGTCGTATGGGTACTCTCTTGTAGGTAACTGATTTTCTTTCTCTTGCTGCTCTTAAGATTCTCTCTTTGTCTTTTGCTCTTGGCATTTTAATTATGATGTGTCTTGGTGTGGTCCTCTTTGGATTCCTTTTGTTTGGGGTTCTCTGTGCTTCCTGGACTTGGAAGTCTATTTCTTTCGCCAGGTAGGGGAAGTTTTCTGTCATTATTTCTTCAAATAGGTTTTCAATATCTTGCTCTCTCTCATTTTCAGGCACCCCTATAATTCGGATGTTGGTATGCTTGAAGCTGTCCCAGAGGCTCCTTACACTATCTTTGTATTTTTGGATTCTTTTTTCATTTTGCTTTTCAAGTTGGGTGTTTTTTGCTTCTTCGTATTTCAAATCTTTGACTTGATTCTTGCGACCCTCTGGTCTGCTGTTGGGAGTCTGTATAATATTCTTTATTTCAGTCAGTGTATGCTTAATTTCTAGTTGGTTCTTTATCACAACATTGAGGGTCTCATTAGATTTCTTGAGGATCTCACTACATTTATCGGCGGTCTCACCAGTCTTCTTGAAGATCTCACTACATTTATCGGCGGTCTCACCAGTCTTTTTGAAGATCTCACTACATTTATCGGCGGTCTCACCAGTCTTTTTGAGGGCCTTATTAAGTTTATCGGCAGCTTCTAGACAGTTCTTTAAAGACCTTAAAAGTGTGGTTTTGAACTCTATATCCAGTAGTTTGCTTTCCTCCAATTCTGTTGTTTGTGTCCCGTTTCTCTGTCTCGGCATTTTTTATGCTTCGCTGTGTTGATTAAGTGGTTTTCTGTGCTAAGTGTCCTCTAGGGCCCAGCGGTTCAGCCTCTCCAATTACCTGAGGAGGACACTCTTGGTGCCCCCCCTTGTGGGCTTTGTGCACAGTCTTGTTGTAGTTAAGCCTTGATTGTTGTAGTTATCACTGTGAGGAATTGACCTCCAGGCCAATTGGCTGTGAGAATCAGCTGTGTCTGCAGTGGGAGAGCTTCTGTGCTGGAGACACCCCTCTGGGGCTAGACTTGCTTCGATGGGGCTTTGGTGCTCACTGAGTCTGCCCCCTGAGTGTGTCTGTTATGGTTCCACGGAGCTGCAAACTGGATGGTCCCACTCTGACCTCTGGGCTTCCTGGCTCCTGGATCTCTAGGGAGGTGCTAATCTAGCCTTTGCCTGAGGCTATCCAGCAAAAGTCTCCCTGCAGGGCTTGGGCAGAGCGGGTCCTATGGGATCAACTGGGCGGGGTTAGCAATTATGGCTGCTCTCAGTCTTGCCCTCAGAGGCTCTGCTTCTCAGTGTCCCAGTAATCGCTGCAAGCCCCACAGAGAGAAAGCTGCCCTAGGGTTCTGAGCGATGCCAGACAGTCCTGCTTCTCCCGTATGAGTCTGGGTCCCTAGAGACTCTCCCGGAACTGGAGCTCAGAGCCTGAGACTCCCTCCCGATTGAAAACGACAACCACGCCCTCAGCCGCCAGCCCGCTCCACATGCACTCCGCACCTTAGTATTTTACTTCCACACTGCGCCTCCTCTGAGTCTTGGTATGCTTTCTCTTTCCTCCTAGTTGTAGAACTTCCACTCAGCCAGCCTTCCTGTGGTTCTGGATGATGTCCGTTCCATCTTTTAGTTGTATTTTTCAAGTGGTTGTTCGAGGCAGCAAACTCCGGTGTTTACCTATGCCGCCATCTTGGTTTCCTCCCCCAGAAGGGGCGTTTCTGAAACCGTCCATCACTTCCGAGGGCACTTTCCTGCAGTTCCATAAGCAGCCACCACTCTGGCTACATGGTAGGGCCTCACCTTAGGGACCCCACGCCAGCACCTTTTAAAAGAAATATTTTTAAAAATTGAATTCAGAGGAAGGGAGAGGGAGAGAGAGAGAAAACATTAATGATGAGAGAGAATCATTGATCGTCTGACACTGGGGATCGAGCCTGCAACCTGGGCATGTGTCCTGACCGGGAATCGAACCATGACTTCCTGGCTCATAGGTTGATGCTCAACCACTGAGCCACACCGGCGGGTCCCCATCGGCTTCTCAGGGGCAGCCCTCCTCCTAGCTCCCCAGGGCAGTTAGGGAGTATGCTGTGGTCTTTTTTGTGTCTCCAGGGCCAACCCCAGCATTGGAAATGCGGTGGGCTACAGTCTTGGTAAGAGCTGCGGTCCAGTCACAGTGCCCATGTGATCAGAGTTTCCTGGGGCTCTGTGACTTCAAATATTCCATTTGTTTGCCCGCGGAAGCTTTGACAGGTCAGGGCTTTGATATGGAAATTGTGGCTGGCCTTCATTGCTGGGTCTGTGGTCCGAGTGTCATGGGAGCCAAGAGTGGGGGAAGGAAAATGCTGAGGGATGTATAAGGCGACCCTGGAGACAGAGCCGACGGTGGCCCTGGCCTGGAGCCCCAGAACCCACTCACGTGTGGGGCACAAGGAGGTTAGGTGACTGACTGTGGGACTGTGGTGGCGGAGAGGGGTGTGGAAAAGCCTCGGTGGCTGTGCAGCACCTGGTGTGACCGGCTGAGGGTTGATTTCATGTCTAGCTTTGGAAGGAGGTGATGGAAGCCAACAGGACACTTCCTCACTGGCTGGAGGACAAGACCGACGGCCCTCGCTCAAGGCCATTCGCCATCACTGCTGCAGTGGGCAGTGGCCCGGCGAGGCTTGTGCTCCTGCTCTGACCAGGAGACACGTCCCGTTAGCAGAGCCTTCAAGGTCGTCTCCTGGGTCTGGTTTGGATTGTGTTTTGGTGTGCGTCACGTGGTCTCATGTAAATCCATCAGTGACACTGAACAGGCTCCTGGTGGGTTGGCTCAAAGCAGGAAACACTTCTGTGGGCCACCACAAGGTGGCATTGCTGCAAAGTTCCTCCATCAGATGTGGATTTAGAGCAGGGGTCCTCAAACTGCAGCCCGCGGGCCACATGCAAATACAAATATTGTATTTGTTCCCGTTTTGTTTTTTTACTTCAAAATAAGATATGTGCAGTGTGCATAGGAATTTGTTCATAGGTTTTTTTTTTAAACTATAGTCCGGCCCTCCAACGGTCTGAGGGACAGTGAACTGGCCCCCTGTTTAAAAAGTTTGAGGACCCCTGATTTAGAGCGTTTGTGTGATGGTTTTCCTTAAATTTTCACATTCTTCCTATATTTTCTTTAATGGGATGACTATTAAATTAAGTTTCCCTCTCTAATGTTGGTGAGACTCCTGTTTTCTTTGCTATTTAAAAAAGATCTTAAAAAATAGCTATAAAAATTTAAACGTTGCAGACGTGGGACTGAGAGCGAGCCCCTTGAAACCCGCTCTCCCCTGGGCTTCGTTCTGTGCTGTGCTGGGGTCTCCACCTCGACTTTCCTGTGTGTATCTGTGAGCTTTTTGCGGGGAGGGGCATGCTTTCTATTTATCATCTGTCTTTCCTTCAATTTGTGTTCCTGACTTGTTTCAGACACCTTTCTGAGATATTTTTTAAAATGACAGAATAGTGTTTTAAATACTGTCTAATGATCCCTACTGTTGATTAGTACAATTTATTTACACTTCACCCATTTTAAGGGGTAGCAGACCAGTGGCTTTGTAAGTTTGCTCCTGAAATACGAGTTTTTCATACTGCGTTCACAGGTATTTTTTCACCTAAAATAGTTGTTGCCTTGCTTTTAGCATAGATTGCCAAAGCTATTAATCAAATGCAATGTGAAATGAACATCATATTTAAAGGAGGAGAGAGCCTACAGCTCATTCTCTGCGAGTGTGTGAGGCCTCTGCCTTCGGTACATGTGTCCTCTGGGGCCTCCTCGTTAGATCCACCAATCTCTGCAGAGTGCGGTGCTCTAGAGTTGATGTAGCTTAACTCTTAGGATCACGCATGTGTCATTTGTCTTCCAGTTGCATAGATTTCATGAAATTCTCCCATAATTTTTTTTAGATAAAAATTTCAGAATTTTTATTCATTTTGAATGATGGTCGCATCCCCTGCTTCCCGGTCGCTGGTGACACGCCTCTCTTCTCTTCCAGGTTGTTTCTGTGCACGTTCACACTCGCAGTGTCCGCTGGGGCTGTGCTGCTCTTACCCTTCTCCATCATCAGCAACGAAATCCTACTTTCCTTTCCTCACAACTACTATATTCAGTGGCTCAATGGCTCCCTGATCCATGGTTAGTATGTGTGGCTTCATCACCATTAATGTTTTAATTTTGTACTGCACTGTATTTTTAGGTTTTCCTTTTCATAGTTTCTTCATAATTTGCATCTTTCTTTGATAAATCACTTGAGTCCTTAATAAAATCAGAAAACCAGATTTTATTCACCTCCCTTTTCCTGTTAGTTGTGAAAGGCTTCTTGTTTTACTTACTCAAGGAGTAGTTTTAATACTGACCAGGATTCTGATAAGTACATTTTAATTTAAATATTTAGCAAGAGAACTTCGGTTTTATCTGAACATGCCAGAAGAACCCAACCTCCATTGAAAACCTGAAAAAGGAGCCAAGTTTCCATTGTATTTATTTGCTGTTTCTCTAGACATTTCAAAATGTGTGGTAGACGGGGAAACGCTTTTATCAAGTACAAACTTTAAAGTTGATGTGGTTTTTAATAAAATAATGAGTTATCATAGGCAACATGGTATATTACTTTAAAGCCAAAGAGATCTGCATTCTAATCTTAGCTCTGCCATTTTCTAGAAATTTTTAGTGAGGCAGGGCATTTTAATTTGTAATATACTGTCTATCTAAAAAAGTCTAATGTGTATATTTGTATGTCGCATAGTCCCTGCTCCTCCTTTTTTTTCTATATTGAACTATGTGATCTCTTTATGTGTCAAACACAGCTTTTTATCCGATTTTTATAGATATGTTTTTCTAGTTGTTATTTTGCTTTTGAATTTTACTTGTTTTTTTGATTTATATAAGTTTTATATTTTTATGTTGTACAGTCTTTTTCTTCCTTTGGTTTCTCTAATGGTTTTTGTGTTTAGAAGATCCCTTCGCTTCCTAAGATGTGACAGATACTTCCTTTTTCTCTGTTGGAATGTTGTCCTGTACAGCTAAAGGGTTGTGGGTTTGATTCCCGATTGGGTTGTGTACAGGAGGCAATTGATTGATATTTCTCTCTCACATTGATGTTTCTCTCCCCCCTCCCCCCTCAAATCAATAAATATATCCTCGGTGAGGATTAAAAAAATTTTAAAAAATGGTTTTGTTTGCATTTAACTGTTTAATTCACATGGAGTTTATACATATACCTTTTCTCTTACTCCTTTGTATGTGTTTAAAGAAATACATGTTTGCTGTAGAAAATTTGGAAAACAACATTTACAGGGAAGAAAATCACTCTTCACAATCCTATATGGTGGAAAGTACTGTGGACACTGGCCTGCAGCTTACCACTGACGGAGGGCACCTGCTGTGCTCACTGCTGCCTTGTGTCCTTCCCCATCCATGGCTGCAGTGTCACTTAGAACCATTATGATCATGGTTCTTCCAGGTTTTTAATTAGAGAGCTACAATTGTCACCTTATAAATAAATATTTGCCCTTAAATTTATGCAATTCACTTTCCAGGTAAGCATACTTTACAAGTTTTTAAAAAGAGATTTCCCCTTTATTCTTCAGAAAAAACTGTACGAATTTTTCAGGTGGCTTCATCTTGGCCAGTATGCAAGCGTCTGTGTTCCCAGAGTGTGTCTTTACCAAGTTTGGTTGTTAGTGAAAACAAACCTACCAATTGAATAGAGGAAACATTTCCCCTTAAATTTCTATTTCCTTAGTTACTAGTGCAGGTGGACATTTACAAGGCACACTTATAGGTCATTCATATTTTTTAATAAATTGCCTACCTGTGTTCTCTTTGCTTATTTTTGCAGTGTTTTTATTTTAAGTAATTAGTTGTCTATCAGGTTAATTGGCAAACATTTTCCTCCCAATTGTCCTTTAATATTGCTTAAGCTGTTTTTTGACGTAAGAATTTTAAAATTCATTCTAATTGCATATTTTAATCTGGCCTTGTGGTCACTGTCATGCTTGAAACTGGAAACAATGGAGTCGTTGACACTCTGAGGACCAGATGAATTCAGTAAGGTTAGGACTAATTATTAAGTGAATAAAAAAATTACTCTATTTTTCAATTGGTTAGCAATTGAAAAACTCAAATAAGGAAAATAAGGTGTTTACTGAAATGGACACAGAAAGTAAGTCTGAAAAGTCACCTGTTACTCTGAAAGGCAGGAAGCAGCCTGGAAGGTCATGGCTATGGTTCCTGGAGTTGTCTTTAGATGACAGAGCTATTTGTGATGAACAAACACCTTGGTAGCCACATATAATCCACAGGTGGTTCTTGTATGTGTTGTCCAACGTGTTTGGGGAAGACTGGCATGCTTCCCTCTGGGCCGCTTTTCTGTGAGACGGTGGGTGCCATGTGCTTGCCTTCCTGAGTGCTGGGCTCTGGGTTTTCACCCACAGTGAGGTGGCTAAGGCTGGGCTGACCGGTGTGACGAGTGCATTTACCTTTGTTTTCAGTTTTATTCGTAGAAATGGCATGCTGTACTAATGGCCTTCATTTACTCTAAATCAGGGCTATTTCCTTGTTCTGTTTATGGACAAGGTAAGAGCTATCAACACATGACGTGCCCTATATTTGGTACAAGAGGCCTTCACCTTGGAAGTGATATTTGTTTGTATGGGTTGTCTTTCTCATTATGATGTAAGGGTGTAAGCTCAGGCATGTAATTTTGTTTTTAAACCAGGGCTTAGGACAGTGCTTTCCACAGAGTGGTTACCCAGTAAACATACACTGAAGGCTTACACTACATAAGACAAAAGGACGTTAATGTATAGTAAACACATGAGCTGAAAGTTGGGGAGCAAGAGGAAGAAGCATCTCAATGATGGTATTGCTTCTAAATCGTTCTGGGGACAGGCCAGGCGGCCTGGCTGCCAGCCCCGGGGCTCGCTCTGGAGGCTTTTATGACGCTGGTCTTCCTTCTGCTTTGATTCTTTGCCGATCTGTGTCCTCTGTTGCGTGTGGTGAATCTCCTGAAGCTTCCCACTCGTCTTTGTCTTCGGAACGCAGCGCTTTCTGTAAGCTGTGTCCGACGCCGGAGGAATGCTCGCTGGTCCCTCAGCTTGTCTTGAGGCTGAAGAGCTGTCAGGCTGAGATGCTTGCTGCTTGGCTTCTCGGAAATGATACCCATTAACAAGGCCACACTGTTGTGAAGCAGATGCAGGAGAGCTGATGGTGTCGTTCCAGTCCGGTTGGAAGGCCTGAGAACCAGGGAAGCTGGTGGAGTCAGTTTTAGTCTGAGTCTGAAGGCCAGAGAAGACCAGTATCTGAGCGGGAAGACAGGCAGAAAGAAAGAGTTCTTGTTCCTCGGCCTCTTGTTCTGTTCAGGCCTTCCACGGATTGGGCGGGCTACCACGTGGGGAGGGCAGCCTGCTGTCCTCAGGCTACCAGTGCAAACGTGGATCTTTTATTTTTATTTTAAAAAAATATATATATTTTATTGATTTTTTATAGAGAGGAAGGGAGAAGGATAGAGAGTTAGAAACATGGATGAGAGAGGAACATCGATCAGCTGCCTCCTGCACACCCCGCACCTGGGATGTGCTCGCAACCAAGGCACATGCCCTTGACTGGAATCGAACCCGGGACCCTTCAGTCCGCAGGCCGATGCTCTGTCCACTGAGCCAAACTGGTCAGGGCACAAACGTGGATCTTTTAGAAACACCCTCGCAGGCAGACTCAGAAATTGATCAAATATCTGGGTACCCTGCAGCCCATCACATTGACACATAAAATTAACCATCACAAGTCTGCCCTTTGTTACCAATTTTCCAGTCACGTTCTTTCCAAGATCCTGACCATCCAGCCAACCTATTGGTTGCAGCCATGAATCAGCATATAGTCACACGTCTGGCCATGTCTCCTTCCAAGCAAAGGAATGACCAGGTGCACTGCTCGAGGTCCCGCCCCTGGCAGATTTCCTCATCGCTGCCCCCTCAGAGGTGTCCTTAGAAGCAATGCCTTCCTGTGCTGCCTGCAAGGAACCCAGGCCCAAGTCTTCTCCGCTGGCAGCTCACTTTGGGGCCCTCCCCACGAGGGCAGGGTGCATGCGGGAGAGAAGGATGGAGACCATGGGCATTTGGGCCAGTTCCTCCCATAGCTCACTTGTGCCTTCAGGCCTGTTCAGGCCTCATGACACATGTGCCACTTCCGTTTGTGTGCAAAGGGCTGCCATGCATGCCCAGCTATGTGCCTGGTGGATCAGATGACATCCTGTTCACGTTGAGCAGCTAGGTCGCCTGGGAAGCCCATGGGCAAGTGTTCAGTCTCTGCAGAGGCCCAGGGGCTGCAAGAGCTGTTTCTCAAATGGAGGGTAGTTATCCACACAGCACAGAGGGCTTTCCTCCAGAATCCTACGGGCTTCACCCATTGGTGCTGTCCAAGGCTCCACACGGCACCCAGGTCTGCCGTGACACTCCAAGCATGGGGGGTCTGCTGGCTCATGTGGCCCAAGGGCAGAGCACAGCCTGGCCCGTCGCAGAGCTTCCTCTCGTGTTGGCCCCACTCGCAGCAACTCGCAGCCTTGCTGGCCACATGGTAAAGGCCCCGAGGAACACACCCAAGTGAGGAATGTTACCTCCAGGATCCAAAGAGGCCACTCGGCATGTGGGTTAGTTTTGGTGGTAGGAGGGTCAGGTGCAACAACATATCCTTCTCCCGGGAGGGCTCTCTCAGGGTGCCCAGACCCTGACCCCTAGACATCACTGAGGTAGATGGCCCTGGAGCTGGTTGGATTTCTGTCCCCACCTCTGACACACAGATGGATTGCCCACACATCTAGAGCGGTTGCTACTTCTTGCTCACCAGGCCCAGTCAGCACAGTGCCGTCTGTATAATGGGCCTGGATGATGGGTGTGGAAGGAAAGGCGATCAGATCCCTGCAAACTGCATTGTGACTCAGGCCTGCAGAGCTGTGGGCCCGAGGTGGGGCAATGGAGGTGATTGCTGGCCTTGCCAGCTGAGCAAACTGTCTGGAGGCCCTAGGGACAGCGCTGGAGAAGAGGCAGCCACAGTAGTACAAACGAGGGGCTGTGTTAGTTTTCTTAGGCAATGACGCCACATCTGGTATAGCAGCTGCAGCAGGAGGCCGTGGCCTGACTAAGCTTACGATGACCCACTGTCCCTCCCCAAGGGCCATCTGTCTCGGGGTCTTTCCCATCCCAGGGCGCAGATTGATGTGTGCTTTCCTTCCTGGTTGGAGGCAGTGCTGCCCTTTGTATGGAAGTAGCCTCACTCCCCAGCCAGGGACAGTGTGGGGTTCTGCCCACTGCTAGTGTGGCCAGTTATGCATCTGGAACTGGAATATGACCACAGAACGGGTTCAGAGACCCACTGTGAGGCATGTGAGACCTGAGATAAACTCCCTGATTCACCTGACTTCCCTAAGTCCCCTCTCTGACTGGGGACCACAGGGATGTGGGTGTCCTGGAATTAGTGGCAGCTCAGAGCCGGTGTTTAGTAGCCCCGAAAAGTGTGACTTTTTCCTTCACCCAGTGCAGTTATGTCATCCATGTTCATTTGCCAATCATTTACCATGATTGACAGGTGTGGGATTTTCTTGACTTGTTATTTGTCTTTCCTTTGTTAAACCTTTCATGAACTTATGCAAAATTCTTTTGAGGGCTCAGAGTATGTGTTAAAATGCCAATCTCCCGTGGAGCACCAATTTCAGTGCTTTTACACTGAAAATGTTCAATAATGATTCATTGATCGAATGAGTAAAAGTTATTAATTGTATCATTAGGAATACTTAGTAAGAGTGAACTTACTTTGAAAAGAAATTTAATAGCTTACCTTATAAAATTGTCAATATATATGTTTTTGGTTGATTGTGCCTTTAGTGTATAAATCACAAATGCTTCAGTTTGTATAAGTAAACTTCCCTTGGTTAAACACACTGTTTGGATTTCGGACATATGGGGTTGAGGTGTTACATGTGAACCAGATTACCTTGGGATGCCACTTCCCTTCTCTGGGCCAGCACTTAGCATCATAAAGAAATAAAATGTTAATCTGAATTCTAAATCTCTGCATTGTGAAGCAAGATCTATCTCTTTCCATAAGGAGAAAGTCATTAGAACAGCCTGAAGCATGCGATACACAGAAGTGGCGCTGAGGCTGGAGGGAGGCAGGATGGTGGGCCTCCGGCAGCCACTGCTCTCTCTGGCCGGGGGTCTTTGCGCTTGCCAGCATGATGCTGTGAGGTGAGTCCCAGTGTTGTCTCAGTTCGGGCCATGACATGCCAGCAACTGCAGTTTATTGTGGGATGGGACAGGGGAGTAGAGATGACAAATTAAAATGGTAGCTAAACCTTACGTAGTTACTTTTGTTGGTATGTATCAATATTAAACGGTAAAATTGGGCAGAAGAAAGGAAGTATGCATTTGTAATCACTTTCTGTATTTTGTATATTAAAAATTAAGAAAAATAAGAAACTTCAGTTCCATAAATTGAAAAATGATGATACAACTGCTTATGGGTTTTCCTTTAGGTGATGAAAACGTTTGGAACTAGATAGAGGGGTTGGTTGCACAACATTGTCAATGCACTAAATGCCACTGAATTGTTCACTTTAACCCTTTTCGGTCCAACCTCAAGGCTGACTCGACAGACCAGGCGCTAAGAGCATGTCCAACATCGAGCAATAAGAACATTAAAAAGTTCAACATTCAATCCCATCAGTTAATTTGGACCAGACTGTTTGAAATCCAAAAATAACATTGGACCGCAAAGGGTTAAAGTGCTAATTCTATATAATAAAAGCCTAATATGCTAAGTGTCTGGTCATCCATTCAACCAATCAAAGCGTAATATGCTAATGATATGCTAAGGCCACTCAACCGCTCACTATGACGTGCACTGACCACCAGAGGGCAGACAGTTGACCGGTCAACCAGTCACTATGACGTGCACTGACCACCAGGGGGTAGACACTCCAACCGGTAGGTTAGTTTGCTGGTGGGGTCTGGCCGATCGGGACTGAGCAAGATGGGCCGGAAATGTCCTGCAGTCCTTCCCCGGCTGGCCAACCTGTGCCTCTCCGCAGCCTCAGTCGTGCACTGGTGGGGTCCCTCGGCCTGGCCTGCACCCTCTCACAATCCAGGAACCCTTAGGGGGTGTCGGAGAGCTGGTTTCTCCCTGATCCTGCAAGCCAGGCCGAGGGACCCCACTGGTGCACAAATTTGTGCACTGGTCCTCTAGTTTTATATAATGTGAGTTTAAATTAAAATACAGCCCAAACAACGACACATCCTGGAAGGTAGGAGAATGGTGGTATTAAAATTGCAGCTTTAAAGTCAGGAAATAATTCTTTAGGTATTGAGGCATTTTCCCCTGAGGGGTTCAGTTTTTACTAAGCTATCCATTCTTAATTGTGACCAGGGAGAAACAGACTTTTATAATGTGATTGCCCAGTTTGAGGTTTGCTCTGTTAAAAGATAACCACAGTGACTCTGACTAGTCTCTGTGAGGTACGTGTTTTGATTTGTCAACAGGAATAGACAACAGCTGTTTGGGGCATCCTGAAGGACAGTATAAAATCCACTTTTGTTTTATCCATTTTCACATTCCACAGATTTTTAAAAATCCATACTTTTATTTATTTATTTATTTAAATATATTTTTATTGATTTCAGAGAGGAAGGGAGAGGGGGAGAGAGAGATAGAAACATCAATGATGAGAGAGAATCATTGATCAGTTGCCTTCTGCATGGCCCCACTGGGGATTGAACTCATAACCTGGGCATGTGCCCTTGATCGGAATCAAACCTGGGACCCTTCAGTCCACGGGCTGACACTCTATCCATTGAGCCAAACTGGCTAGGGCAAAAAAATCTATACTTTTAGATACTATTTATCTTATGTATAAATATTAAAAGTCAGCCATTAATAAATTTAATGTACCTTTGTTAGTTAAATGTTACCAATAATTTCTATTTACTAATTAAATTTTGGTAGATCCAAACAGTGGAGTGCTTTCTTGGCTGGGATAGATGATGGTGTAGATGAGTATTTATTGATACAGAAAGATGTTGAAAAAGTGTTTTTCTCTGGGTGGTAGGATAATATGATATAAAGTTTTAATTTGGTATTTACATTGAGTAATGTTTCTACAGTGGGCATGTGTTGCTTCTTTGCTATAAGAAAAAGTTATCTATATATATAAAATCCTAATATGCAAATAGACCGAATGGAGGAACAACCAAACAACTGGTCGCTATAACATGCGCTGACCACCAGGTGGCGCGCGCTGAACATGACGGGCATCGGCAGCAGGAGGCAGAGCAAGGAATGTGGTGGGCTTCGGCCACGGCGGGATGGTGGAGTAGGTGAGCTGGTTGTTGTCATCGAGATGAGCCTCTGGTGGTTACTGAAAATTCTTTGCTCCCGTGCGCCGCAGTCCCGCCCAGCGCTTGCACCTGCTGCTGGCACCGGCCCTGCTTGCACCTGCTGCTGGCGCTGGAGCCGCCGCTCGTACCCATTGATGGCGCATGGCACCAGCCCCAAACGCTCAGCACCGTCAGTGGGTATAAGCGGCTGCTGCCAGCCCTGATTGCCCCTCAGGGCTTCTCCACCTCCCACTGCTCCTGAGGGGCAATCAGGGCAGCAGCTGCCACTCGCACCCACTACCGGCACCGGCCCCACTCACACCCACTGCTGGCGCTGGCCCCAGTCGCTCCATGTAGTCAGCAGGTGCAAGCGGGGCCAGCGCCATCAGTGCGTGGGAGCGGCAGCAGTGGGAGCGGGGCTGCCAGCAGACAGAAGACTGGGGGCCAGGTGTGGGCACAGAGGATGGGCCAAGACCTGCCCCTGTGCCCACTGCAGCCTGCAGCCCACAGTCCCTTTCAAGGTGCATGAATTCGTGCACTGGGTCCCCAGTATTAATATAAAAAATTTCACAGATCATTGCTAAAATTGTTCCTTATTTGTTGTTTTCTACGCAAATAAATAGAAGCTATTCTAGTTTTGAAGTTCTCACAATACTGACTCTTCAAACATGAACTTGTCTTTTAAATCTATGCTTGGTAGAATTTTAAAAATTATCTGAGTCCCTTTTTGACAATCAATTCCACTGAAATATTGGTTTTAACTTAGTTTTGTCATTTTGGAAATTATTGACAGCGGTTGAACTCGGATTCATTTTCTTGTTTAAATTCGTTGAGGTTTCCATGTGATGAAGGTGGGAGCTTACATGCCTCACAGTGTTGTACTATCCTGTTACTCCAGCAGATGGCGCTAGAAGTTAACGCGTCCTGTGGTGATCTGGCATTCTGTCAGGTGTGGCTTAGTTTGGCTTTAAACTCAGTATTTGGGGATTATTAAATAATCTTTGTTTAAATTCAGACACTTCTTTCAGGGATAGGCATTGGCTGTATTTCAAAAAGGTTGTCATTGATACTGACTTAGACAAACTAAAGGATTCTGAATTTTTAAGATTCTACTACTGTATTGGAGCATGTAATTTTAACTTTGTGAAGTGGTGAAATTTGACTTATATTTCTTTTTATCTTATAAGCTGACATGTAATAAAATAAAGGCAGTGGTAGCATGTTATGTTTATTAGCCCTAATTTTTAATTTAGGAATGCTTTATCAAATTATAGGCTATTCTTAGGAACATTATGTGTGTATGTCTGATGTATGTTTGTAAGATGCTGGGAACTTACTAAGTTTTAGATAGTTGTTAAGAATATAATTACTACTTGGGAATGTTTGATAGACCTATTATTTTTCTGTATATTAGATGTTCTCACAGTAACTCTAGCTTTCTATATTTTGCGAAATTAATAATTAAGTTAGCATAAGTTAAGTCTAAAACATTCACATTTATTTACTCTTGTTAATAAACTTGATTTGTTGCATTTAATTATTTGGACTTTGAAAAAAGCTTTTTATGTGGATGATTAAGTAGGATAAAACCATCAACTCTCAAATTCATAATGTTAAGTGAATATTTCTTACAAAAATAAATGCAGTCATGCACAGCTTAACGGCTGGGATATGTTCTGAAAAATGCGTCATTAGGCGTTTTTGTTGTTGTGTGAACATCATCGCGGGCCTCTGCACAAACCTAGACGGTACAGCCCACTGCACATGGCACAGCACAGTGCTCCTGGCTGTCAGCCTGTGCAGCCCATCGCTGTGCAAACAATGTGAGATTGGAGCAGGCCTCAGAGAAATGATGCCATCCGGAGACACGATCGGGTAAACATGAGATGTATGAGGCTGCCGCAGGCTTAACACAGCTACTGTTTTACAGTAGACTTTTTATTTAAATGTCGAAAGAGTGCATGCTAAAATAACATTAAAAGTACAGAAAATACATGAAGTAGTACCGTAGTCCTTTATTATTACCAAGTACTATGCACTGTAGGTGATTGTATTGCTGCACTGGGATACAACTGGCGGAGGGTAATATGACGCGTTGCGACGTTATGATGGCTACGAGGTCAGTGGGTGGTAGGAGTTTCTCCGTAACCATGCATGGACTACTGTGTATGTATGATCACTGACCAGTGCGTTCAGATGTGGGCTGGATGGCACAGGGAGGGTCTAGATCAGTAATGGCGAACCTATGACACGCGTGTCAGAGGTGACACGCGAACTCATTTTTTTGGTTGATTTTTCTTTGTTAAATGGCGTTTAAATATATGAAATAAATATCAAAAATATAAATCTTTGTTTTAATGTGGTTGCAAATATCAAAAAAGTTCTGTATGTGACACGGCACCAGAGTTAAGTTAGGGTTTTTCAAAATGCTGACACGCCGAGCTCAAAAGGTTCGCCATCACTGGTCTAGATCAAGCATGTCAAACTCGCAAGCTGGTGGGCCGAATGCCTAGGCTGCGAGTTTGACATCCTTGATCTAGATTATATCCCTTCCGAGAGCCAGCAGTCATGTTGAGTCTCTGGAGAAAGAACGGGGGGAGGGGGGGGGAGGTGAATAACATTTAAATTCTATAGAATGTATATTTAAAGTTCCACAGGTAAAAGAAGGCACCCAATTTCCTGACAGGCTAAACCAGTTGGTGTTCAGGCTGTACTCATCGATGGTCTTTCTCCCTGGTCCAGCGGACACTCTGCTTGTTAACATCCACAGGAGCAGATGTCTTTGTGTCGCTGTTCATAACTGCCTTGTTTTCCGTGTGCTGGCTGCTCAGAGGAGGTGCTTTTACTGCTGTGTGAGCTTTTGCCCCAGGCCGAGTTTTATATCTTAACTTTTGACTTCCAGAGAAGAACTTGAATTTGTAGTTTTCATGGCATGAAAGCGGCATGTATGATCAGAAAGATAAATTCTGGATGCCTGTATATTTATAGATCACTAACAATAAGAAACCTCCTTTTGTGCTATGCATGACAGTTGATTATTTCAAATTGCAAAAACTAAATGAAATCTCCCTCGCCCCCCCCGCCCCCCCCCCCCCCCCCCCAATTATAGAGTAGCGTGGACTCTAAGCAGTCAAGGGTTTGCATTCTTGGTTGCACCTTGTTGGGAGCAGTCGTTGGAGCTCCCTGCCATGTGCTAACATGTGACCTCACTCAGGCCGGATTCGAGCTGTGCATCGGGAGACCGGGGAATTGGTGGGCGGTGTGCCGCGGGCCCCCGGCATGCCCAGCTCCAGTCAGCTCTGCTGCCCTCTGCCCTGTGACATAGGGACATGGAGAATTTTGAGTTTCACAACTGGGTTTAAATATATGTGTCATGGTTTTTAAGGGTCTTTATGTGCCTTAAAGAAAACAGAATATGTAGAAGAGCAGGAAGAAAAAAAATCATTGATAATTTTACTATGTTCACATTGTTAATAGTTCGGTGTCTTTCTTTGCATTTTATTTTCTATGCCAGTTTTTGTCATTGTTTTTATATTTGTTGATGTCATGTGCACAGGTTTTTATTGTATACTTTTTTTGGTGTAATTAATGATAACACTTCTTTAGGGAAAGGGGTGGGAGCTAATTTTAGATGTAACTGGAATCACTTTCTTGCCTTGATCTAAATGCTGGTAGGCATTAGAGTTTTTCAGTGTTTTGGCCACTCGCTGTGTTGAGACAGGGTGGGCTGAGACGCTGAAAGTGTTTAACTTGGTGGTGCGTTATTTCTCTGTGTTCTTCACGAGAGCCCAGTGAGTTAGGGTACAGCGTGTTTTATACAGGAGGAGGCAGGGCCTGGACAGCTGCAAACCAGCTGGTTAGACAGACAGACAGACAGACAATGCCGTCAGGATGGGGAAGGTTGTTCTGTTGTAGGACATATAGTACACAGTACAGACCCACATTAAATGTTTTATGGACGTGGGATGTGTTTTAAAAAGGTTTTGGTGTGTTAAGGTGTGGGTGTACTTGTGCACACAAATTTGAACAAATACAGAAATATAACCATAGGAAACTGGGAAAGAGAAACACCCAGACGAAAACTGACAGGAGAACTGACCAGGGCTCCAGTGACATAATGCTCCTGAAGGAAGGAGCGTTCAGAAACAGTTTTGAAAAATTAGCAGCAGGAAATTGTCAAGATAGGTGAAACCTATAAGCACACTGGTCCAAGAAGCTCAGCCAGCCCTCTATGCCAGAAAGCCTGTGTGCAAGAACCTAAACTATGCCAGGCCATGAAATTGGCCAGCACCAGTGACAGAGAATCTGGAAGCAGAGAAAAGGACATGTAAGTGCAGAGGAGTAAGGATAAGAATTGGCATTTTTCTTGTGGGAAAAAAAGCCAGTCCATCCTAAACCTGCCAACCTAAATCCAGTGAGAATGTTTTTCCAAGACAGAGGCAAAATAAAGGCAGTGTCAGAAATACAGAAGCTAGAGATTCATCACCAGCAAACTGTACTCCAAGAAGCAGTGCTGCCAGTAGCACAGAGGGAGGGAGGAGAGAGGAGTCGCTGCCCTGCACCAGCATGCCGTTTGTTGGTGAACATAGAAGTTTTCCTTTGTCATTTGTCTTATTAAAAGAAGATTGGCCCTGACCGGTTTGGCTCAGTGGATAGAGCGTTGGCCTGCGGACTGAAGGGTCCCGGGTTCGATTCCGGTCAAGGGCATGTGCCTTGGTTGCGGGCACATCCCCAGTGGGGAGTGTGGAGGAGGCAGCTGATAGATGTTTCTAACTCCCTATCCCTCTCCCTCTCTGTATAAAATCAATAAAATATATTTCTTTTAAAAAAGAAGATTGACTGTTGAAATAAAAAATAGTAACAGTGTATTGTGAGTTGTATAACATGTACAAGTACCACAGCAGTACAGAGGCGGGGAGAAGGAAGTGGAAGCACACTGGTATAGGTTCTGTGCTGCCCACGAAGTGATACTACGGGAGGCGCAGTGTGTGGAGTTAGAGGTGTGCACGATAACCCCCAGCCCCTGAAACAGCTCAACAAGGAGGTACAGTCAGTAAGCAAGTAAAGGAAACAAAGTGGAGTCATAGCAAAGAGCTAATACAAAGGAGCACAGAAAAGGAAGGAGAAGGGAAGACAGAACAGTGGATGAGTAGAAAACAGAGCAAGCTGATAGCCTTGAACCTGACCACAGCAGTAGTCTGAACACCCCAGTTAGAAGGCAGAGATGGTCAGATTGAATAAATAAGGAAGACACAAGTAGATGCTGCTTACGAGAAACCACTTGAACTAGAAAGACAAATAGGTTAACAACAAAGGAGGAGAAGGTTTACCATCCTAGTGCTAGCAAAGAGAAAGCCAGGGTAGGTATATTATTAGCAGAAAAGAGTAAGGAATAAAGAAGGTAATTTCATAATGGTGAAGGGGTTCATTCACCAAAAGAACATAATAAACATTTATCTACCTAATATTAAATATGTGAAGCAAAACTTATAGAAATGAAAGAGTTAACAGTCAACATCACACCTATATTCAGATATATCTATATCTCCCTTTCAATAATAGACAGAACAAGTAGAAAGGAAAACTTAAGGAAATAGAAAACTTGAATAACATTCTTAACCAGCTTGACCTAATTTACATTTATTAGTACTTTCTGCCCAACAGTAGTAGAACACATTCTTTTCAAGTACACTGGGAACATTTATTAAGACAGCCACACCCAATGGCATAAATAAGTCTCCATACTTTAGAAGGATTTAAGTCATACAAGATATGTTCTCTGACAATGCTGAGATCAAATGGATATCAGTGACAGAACGTATCTGGAAAGTGCCTCAAGTCTTTGGTAACTAATTATCATACTTCCCAATAGGGCATAGGTCAAAGAAGAAGTAAAAAAGGAAATTTCAAAAGTACTTTAACTGAATAAAAATGGAAAGAAATCATTTCAAAATGTTTACAGCACTGAAATGCATGTTTTAGAAAAGAAAAAGGCCCAAATTCCTACAGTTTCCACCTTAAGAAACTAGAAAAAGGAGAGCAAGTGGATCCCAAAGGAAGAAGATGGGATATTAAAAAAGATGAGAGAAATCAGTGAAATAGAAAACAGAAAATGTAGAACATAGAAGATCAATATCATTGAAAAGCAAAAATAATAAAAGAGAAAACGCCAGTGATCAATATCAGGAACAAGAGAGGATGACATCACTACACATCGTACAGCTATTGCAAGGATAATTAGTGCATATTATTAACATTGTAATTCCAGTAAATCCAACAATTTAGAGAAATGAAAAAATTTCTTGAATGGCAGAATAACTGAATCCCTTTCAGACATTGTAGAAATGCTACAAACATTCTCATAAATAAAACTCTAGGACAAGAGGGCTTCACTGACAGCCCTACCAAATATTTAAGGAAGAAATAATACCAGTTCCACACAGACATTTTCAGGAAATTGAAATTAACCAAAGATTTTATATGCATAACCCCTGGATATAGTCAATAGTGTGGTGAAGGCCTGGAGTGGGGGGAGAGGTCGGGCTAGAAGGGGTCAATGGGGAAAATAAGGGTACACCTGTATTACTTTCAATAATAAAGATAAACTTAAAAAAAGAGAAAAAGAAAATGAGGGGACACTTCCTAACTCATTGAGGCCAGTATTACCCTGATGCCCAAACCAGACAGACATTATATGAAAACTATAGACCATATCCCTTAGGAACATAGATTCCTAAATTCTAAACAAAATAATAGCAAGTCAAATATAACAATATTTAAAAAGGAGACTAGATCATAACTTCTGAAAAAAACCACTGAGTGTAATTTATCATATTCACATACTAAAGAAGACATATGCTCATCACTGTTTATGTAGAAAAATCATCTGACAAAATTCAGCGTTCATTCCTGATAAAATCTCTCAGGCAACTGGGCATGAAAGGGGATTTCCTCATTCTAATAAAGAGCATCTAGGAAAACCTTACAGATAACATCATACTTAATAGTGAAAGACTGAATGCTTTTCCCCTGAGATCAGAGCGAGGATGTCCCTCTCACCACTACTACCCAACATCATTTTGGTGAGTTTTAAAAAGTAAAGAACATTCAGGCTAGAAAGGAAAAAGGAAAACTATTAACAATTGATATGATTGTCTATATAGAAATTCTGATGGGATTTATTTTTAAAAAGCTATTAGAACCAATAATTGAATTTTGCAAGGTTGCAGGATACAAGATTAGTATACAAAACTCAATTGCATTTATGTATGCTAGCAGTGAAAAAGTGGAAGTTGACTTAAAAACCAATGCCAGTTACGTACAATGGCATAAAAAATACGAAATAGCTTAGGGTGTGTGGACTGCATGCTATACACTGTGAACACCACTGAGAAATATTAAAGAGCGCCACACTAAATGGAGAGGTAAACTGTGTTCATGGGTTAGAGGAGAGTACACTTCCAACGCCTGTCCTCCCCAGATTGATCTGTGCATTCAACGCAGTCCTACTCAGAATCTCAGCAGACCCTTTTTGTAGAAATGGACAAGCTGATCTAAGATTCATAAGGGGTTTCAGAGAACTTAGAATTGACAGAAGAACTGGAGGTCTTAGTACTCGACTCAAAGACTTTGAAAGCCGCAGTAATTGAGACCGTGTGGCATCAGCTTAAAGACAGACAAATAGCTGAGCGCAGTCGAATGTAGAGTCCAGGAAAGTATCCACACATACATTGTCAATTCACTTTCAACAAAGGTGCAAGCTCATTTGGTGGAAAAGGGGTATTTGCCACAAACGGTGTCAGAACAACTGGATAATCATGCACAAAAGTGATGAACTTCAATCCATACCGGATCATCTACAAAATGCAGCTCAAGAGGATTATAGACCTGAATGTAAATCCTAAAGCTGGAGTCCATGTAGGGAACCTTAGGGGGAAGCCTGTGGCACTGCACCAGGCCATAGTTTTTTTTGGGTGGAAATTACTGTATTTTTCCATGTATAAGACACTATTTTTTTCTGAAATCGTTAGACTAAAAATCAAGGGGCACCTTATACACGGAAGTCAGCTGAGGAGGGAGCCGTGAGGGTGCACAGCTGCCCATACCTTGTCAAACAGGCCTCCTCCAATCATGAGCCTTATTGTTAACTGACATCAGCTGATGCTGTAATTGGAGGTGGAGAGTGCAACAGGGACCTGAGCGTTCTGAGCCCATAAAGATGTCAGAAATAAAACAGTAAATACCGGTAAGCGACTGTCTTACTCTGCAGAATTCAAACTGAATGTAATCAGCTGTGCAAAGAGCATGGCCATAGAGCTGCGGAGAGACAGTTTGGTCCTCCCATGAGTGTATGATCAGACCGAGGAGAAAACAGGAAGAACAGCCCCTTAAGAGGCCAGAAAGGAAGAAGGCCTTAAGAGGAAAGCCAGCCAAACGTTTAAAATATTGATTTCTTATTTCGGGTTGGAAAAGTGGGGGGCGTCTTATACACGGAAAAATACGGTACCTTTTAAAGCAAAAAAGAGAATTGATAAACTGGACTTTATAAAGATGAAGAGATTTTGTTCTTTGAAAGATACTGTTAAGAGGATAGAAAGACAATGCACAGTCTGGCAGAAAATGCCTGTGGCTCACTTCCCTGACCCAGGACTTGTGTTCAGAGCAGATAAAGAAATTGCCACACTCGTGACAGGTGAACAGACAACCCAGGGAACAGTGGGCAGCAGATTCGAAGAGACGTCACCAAAGACCATAAGCATGTGGCAAGCAAGTTTATGGAGAGATGCCCACAGCCTTATTAGGGAGATGCCAGTCGACACAATAATGAGCTGCCACTGTACCCTCACTGGAATGGGCAGAGACCAAGGAGACTGCTCACACCATGTTTTGGCAAAATGCAAGTGAAATTTGAACTCTGCTGCTGGGAATGTAAAATTATATAACCACTTTGGAAAACTTTTCAGCAGTTTCTTAAAATGTTAAACACCCACCTGCTATACAATCCAGCCACTTTCTGCTCACATATTTACCCCAAAGAAATGAAAGCATATGTCCATATATAGAGGCCTGGACAAAGAGTCTGCAGCGGCTTTCGTGGTGAGCGCCACACATTGGCAACGACCAGGGAGAGTTTGCAGGTGAATGGTGCAGTGTGAGAGCTGGATTCCACGGATTCGGATGGAGGGGCCAACGACTGATCCATGTCACAGTGTTGGAAAAGCTCCGGAAGCTGTGTGAGGCGACAGAAGCCAGACAAGACTATATTACACACACTGTGAATGTAAAATTCTAAATGTGCTGTCTTTCTGAACTTCGTGTGGATGTGGTGGCTGCCGGGAGGAGGGCTGGGAGTGTCGGGCGCTGTGATTATAAAGTGGGTGGAGGAAACGGGTGTGTGCTCATTATCTTGATTACGGTGGTGCTGTCACTGGTGAGTCCTTAGGTCAGAATTGATGAAATTTTACACCTTCAGTATGCAGTTTATGTCAGTTGTCACTCGGTGAATCGGTTAAAATGAATATTTTTAATTTTTTTTTTAAAATATATTTTATTGATTTTTTACAGAGAGGAAGGGAGAGAGATAGAGAGTTAGAAACATCGATGAGAGAGAAACATCGATCAGCTGCCTTCTGCACATCTCCTACTGGGGATGTGCCCGCAACCGAGGTACATGCCCTTGACCGGAATCGAACCTGGGACCCTTCAGTCCGCAGGCCGACGCTCTATCCACTGAGCCAAACCAGTTTGGGCAATATTTTTAATTTTTATCTGTGTTGTGATTCCCTTCATTGTGCATTGACAATGGAGAATTATTCTCAATATACTTCCTTAGTTGGCCTGTGAGCTTTTACTGAGGGTGTTTCCTGGTTAACATTGGTGCTACAGAATGTCATGTGTGTTCTGCCACGCAGGATGGGATCCTGGCCCTGGAGCCAGCGCCAGGGTGGGGGGGCACGGTGCCGCCCCGCTGGGAGCCTGGCTCTGGGGAGCTGCGCTGTAGCGTGCAGGCACCTGTGAAGAAGATGAGGGTGTGGGAATGGGTGCTGATATTGCTAAAATGGGGCAACACTTGGGAAGAGTGGCTGCCGTTTCCCGCTGTGGGCAAAGGCGTGTTTCTGAGCTGGAAGGCCATGTGTACGCTAGAGGGCTTACCTTATCAGGAAGAGTTTGGTGTGGTGCCCAAAGCATCCAGAACATGCCTGAGATGCTAGGGACTTAACAGGAGATAGAATACACAAACTTTTATCTCTTCAGCACAAATGATTGAAAACCGCAGTTTCTCTGTTTTCCACCAGACCTAACCAAAGCAACATACAGCAGTCACGGTTCTCCACCAAAAGAATATAATGTGCTATGAATCGTCTAGATCAGTGGTCGGCAAACTGCGGCTCGCGAGCCACATGCAGCTCTTTGGCCCCTTGAGTGTGGCCACGAAGTTTCAATCGCACTGGAAGTAACTTACTTGGAAACCCTATGGAGGGAGGTCAAGTGCTGTTGAGCAAAGTAGAGGCCAAAGACCACTGAAGTTTGTGAACTTGACCTGGAGGGCACAGCTCTGATTGAGGCCCATCAGCTCTTAGGTACATGTGTGTAGATGGTGCCCATCCCCATCTCTCTTGGGGGAGGGGAGAGATTATTGTCGGACATGTGCAAACTGCTGGTGACAAAAAGCAAGAGCTGATACTCCTGGCAGGAAGGGAGTAGGGAAGTCATCCCGCCTGTTAGCACCTCTGGGGCTGTGGCTGTTACAGAAGCAGAAAGTCACGCAGTGCTTTTGTGTGTGCCAGGTGTGCTGATTGTCCTACGTGCGTTGTTTCACTTAGTTCTCCACACCACCTGTAGGCTTTATAGGGAAGAATCTGCGCCTCAGTAGGCTTGGCACATGGACATGCTGATGGGGCTGGAACCCAGGTGTCTGACACTCCAGGTGGGGCATTGGGCCACTGTCCTGTGAGCCCTCCCAGTTATTAATGCAATAAAACAATCGACTCTGATGATAACCCCTTTGGGTGATCATGTGTTGAAAGTGAAGGTGTTGAAAGTCTGGAAAGTAGAAAAGTACTTTAGAACAATTTTTATTTTAAAAAGTTTTTCCACTGAAAGATGTTTCCCCCCAAAATCTGTGAAACATTTTAGCTCCTGCTAAGCTAAGTAAGTTGTCAATTTCATTAAATTTTTTTTTAATTAAATCTTTATTGTTCAGATTATTACATTTGTTCCTTTTTTTTCCCCCCCATAACTCCCCTCCTCCCAGTTCCCGCCCCACCCTCCGCCCTCACTCCCCACCCACTGTCCTCATCCATAGGTGCACGATTTTTGTCCAGTCTCTTCCCACATCTCCCACACCCCTTTCCCCCCCAGGAATAGTCAGTCCATTCCCTTTCTATGTCCCTGATTCTATTATAATCAACAGTTCATTCTGATCATCAGATTATTTATTCACTTGATTCTTAGATTCACTTGTTGATAGATGCATATTTGTTGTTCATAATTTGTATCTTTACGTTTTTCTTCCTCTTCCTCTTCTTAAAGGATACCTTTCAGCATTTCATATAATCCTGGTTTGGTGGTGATGAACTCCTTTAGCTTTTCCTTATCTGTGAAGCTCTTTATCTGACCTTCCGTTCTGAATGATAGCTTTGCTGGATAAAGTAATCTTGGTTGTAGGTTCTTGGTATTCATCACTTTGAATATTTCTTGCCACTCTCTTCTGGCCTGCAAAGTTTCTGTTGAGAAATCAGCTGACAGTCGTATGGGTATTCCCTTGTAGGTAACTGAGTTTCTTTCTCTTGCTGTTTTTAAGATTCTCTCTTTATCTTTTGCTCTTGGCATTTTAATTATGATGTGTCTTGGTGTGGTCCTCTTTGGATTCCTTTTGTTTGGGGTTCTCCGCGCTTCTTGGACCTGTAAGTCCATTTCTTTCACCAGGTGGGGGAAGTTTTCTGTCATTATTTCTTCAAATAGGTTTTCAATATCTTGCTCTCTCTCATCTTCTGGCACCCCTATAATTCTGATGTTGGTACGCTTGAAGCTGTCCCAGAGGCTCCTTACACTATCCTCGCGTTTTTGGATTATTTTTTCATTTTGCTTTTCCGGTTGGATGTTTTTTGCTTCCTCGCATTTCAAATCATTGACTTGATTCTTGCGCTCCTCTGGTCTGCTGTCGGGCGTCTGTATAGTATTCGTTATTTCAGTCCGTGTGTGCTTAATTTCTAGTTGGTTCCCCAATATAAGATCGAGGGTCTTATTAGTTTTCGTGTAGATCTCATTAAGTTTATCGGCAGCTTCTAAACAGTTCTTGAGAGACCTTAAATGTGTGGTTCTGAACTCTATTTCTTCCATTGACAATTTTGTCCTGTTTCTGTGTCTCTGCATTTTGTTATGCTTCCTTGGTGCACCCCCTAGTGGTCTTTGTTCGCAGTCTTATAGATAAATCTTGATTGTTGTAGCTAATTCCAGGGAGGGTTTGACCTCCAGGCCAAGTGGCTATGAGAGTCAGCTATGAGTGTCAGCAGTGAGAGAACTTCTGTTCTCTAGGGAGGTGCTAATCTAGCCTTTGCCTGAGGCTATCCGGCAAATGCCTCTGTGCAGGGCTTGGGCGGGGCGGGTCGCACAGGATCAACAGGGTGGGCCGGAGAGAGCAGTTATGGCGGCTCTCAGTCCTGTCCCCAGGGGCTCTGCCTCTCTGAGTCCCAGCACCCGCTGCAAAGCTCGGAGAGAAAGCTGCACTCGCTCTGACCGAAGCCAGACAGTCCTGCTTCTCCCGTTTGAGTCTGGGTCCCTAAAGACTCGCCCGGATCTGGTGCTCAGAGTCTGCGACTCCCTCCCGATTGAAAACAACAACCGCGCCCTCCGCCACCAGCCCGCTCCGCGCACTCCGCACCTCAGAATTTGACTTCAGCACTGCGCCTCCTCTGAGTGTCCATATGCGTTTCTCTTTCCTCCTAGTTGTAGGACTTCCACTCAGCCAGTGTTCCTGTGGTTCTGGGTGATGTCCCTTCCGTTTTTTGGTTTCACTTTTGAAGTAGTTGTTCAAAGCAGCAAACTCCGGCATTAACCTATGCCGCCATCTTGGTTCTCTCTCAAGAGTTCGGTTCTTAGATCTTGAATGAGCAATTTCATTAAATTTGCCTACATTTTTGAGTAAGAAACTGTAAGTTGAATTTTTAAATTCTGCCCCCTTCCCTACTGAAGGTCAGTCTCTCTATCTAGATCAGCGCTCGCCAGCCTTTCGGACCTCGCGGGCCACCTGCTGGCGACAGCTGCTCTAGAAGCTCCACAGGACACACTGCTCTTTCTGTTTGTATCCCATGCCGTTCCGATGGGGCTGGGCGGTGAGGGCTCACGGGTGTTCATTTGTAACCACCATCTTGGTCCCCTGAGAGCGCACGTGCAGTGTCCGGTGCCTGGAGTGAGAGCTGCAACCACATAGGCGTGTGTTCTGCTCTCTAGTGGCTGTGTCCCCAGAGCCCGGCATCACGCCTTGGAAATCCAGGGGGGAAGAAAGCAGGTGCCCGCTTCAAACGCACGGAATTCTAATCATAGCATAATTTTTATCTTTGACTCTGGATTTTGTAAATTTTATAAAGATTATAGCCATCATTTTGAAAATCAGTTTTAAATTTCAGTGTTTTACCTTTTTTAAAATTTTATTTTATTACCAGAGACCCGATGCAGGAAATTGAATTCATACAAGGGGCTTGGCCCTTGTAGCCCAGGCTTGGTCCAGAAGGTCGTCCAGAAGGACATCCAGAAGGACGTCCAGTCTAATTAGCATGTTACGCTTTTATTATTATAGATTTATTTCAGAGGGACGGGAGAGGGAGACTGTGGGGTGGGGGGAGAGAGAGAGAGAGAGAGAGAGAGAGAAACATCAATGATGAGAGAGAATCATTGATCAGCTGCCTCCTGAATGCCTCCTACTAGGGATCGAGCCTGCAACCTGGGCATGTGCGCTTGACCAGAATTGAACCCAGGACCCTTCAGTCTGCAGGCCGATGCTCTATCCACTGAGCCACACCAGCTGGGGCTCAGTTTTTTACTTTTAAAAAGTAGGAGGTGTTGGGCCAAGTTCTGTCCCAAGGACACACCTAAAGTTCTTTTTTTCCAAATTTGTTCTTAGTTGCTTTTTACAGGGGTTTTCTAAAAGAGTGTGGTATATTTGAGAACGGGAAAAGGGTATATAAGCTTTCCTTCTCTTTCCCACTTGGAATTGCTTACTAAAACATCTGTGGTGTGGTGTTTTTTAAAAATCCCAGGAGCTGGCGCAGCCACAGGCTGGCTGTGCACCTCGGCCAGTCTGGTGACCTGCCTCCACCGCTGTCGTGTTGGGCGGCTGCTGGGACGAGTAAATGAGTTCGCATCATATCTGTAAATCACTTAGAATAGTGCTTGGCACATAAGGGCTCCATAAATGCTAATTATTACTTCTAGGGTTTTTATGAGGCTTAAATTAAATGAGATTATGCATGTAAAATGTTTAGTAGAGTATCTGGAATTTATTAAGTGCTCAATAAATGCTAGTGGCTCTAATGTAAATATTCAGGTGCCAATATGTCTAAAGAAGCTATGTCTGTGGGTCTCTGCACATGTCATATCCGTAGTGACTTTATTTCAGGGTGTGAGGAAAAATTCATTCCTATCTTGGCTTTTACCAGTAGGTACATGTGACAAAGTTGCACATAATTTAAATAGGTAATTATTTTCTGATTTCTAAGCTTAGGCCATTTGTTAGGCCACTCTCTTCAAGTTTATGTTTATTGTACTGTTAGAAAGCACAGCGCTCTAATGCCACAGTTGAGCGTGGTCATCTCTCCGCCGAGCGGGTCGTGTCCGTCCCTGACCTGGCTGTCCTCTGTGTTGCCCTCTAGGTCTGTGGAACCTCGCTTCTCTCTTCTCCAACCTCTGTTTGTTTGTCCTGATGCCCTTTGCCTTCTTCTTCCTGGAATCGGAAGGTTTTGCCGGCCTGAAAAAGGTGAGTGGCCCGTGTTTTGGAATTAAATTAGCTACATGGAGAAGTAAGTACCATTCATGTTGAACTATAAAAAGTTGGCTTAAACAGCCATTTGACGGGAATGTAATAAGTTTAATTAATAACAACATCTTGTTACTATTACTATTAAGAGTATCTTAGTGACATTGCTTATGAACTGACTGTGAGTCCACAGGGACCAGGGCGTCTCTGACCTTTGAGTGCTCCTGGGGGGGTGCTGCCTGGCGGAGTGTGCCATGTGGAATGGGACACCAGCACAGTAGCTGTTACTCTCTCTTAGGCTCTCTCCTCTCCTTTGGCTTAAAGCATGGAAAAAAATTCTAGAAGCTTAGAATGTATCTTGATGGAAGTTATTTCATGTCCAGTGTTTTCAGGATTGTAGCCTGTTAGAGCATTAGACATGCTCCATTAGACAATCAGATTCCCAAGGTGCTGCAAGCTACTCCTGTGAGTGGGTAGGAGGCAGAAGTGGACCAATGGGAGACTTCGCAAGAGCATCTCAGTCAGACTTTCTAAGTGGTAAGGACTTCATCCATCCTTGAATATGGCATTTTAAAATGAAAGGAATATTTTTTACTTATAGTCTGTGGAGCTCTTTGCTATAATTTTTGGAATATAATGCAAAGGTTTGAGTAGCTAGTACTTTTTGGGTGACTTTTAAACTTGACAAAATGAGCTTGTGTTACAGTTATTTATAGCACAGTATGCTTTTCATTTTTCGTCTCTTCATGCAACATATGGGGGAAAGTGTGCTGTGGGCCTTGTGGAACAGCACTGCAATGTCATGGAAATAAAGTTGGCTTGGGAGATTGTAAACTGTGTCCTTTTTGTTTCACGTCACCTTTTGTGGGTTCTTAGGAATGAGATGGTTTAGCCAGTGTTTGACGACTCTGTTGTACACCTGAAGTTCAGCACGTGTTGGGCCTGCTCACCAGAGGGCCCGGGAGAGCCCCTGAGGGTGAGGTGAAAGTGTGTCGGTGGGCCCGCCTCTCTGGTTTCCAGACCTGGTTCGTAGGTCAGCGCTTAGTCGCTGAGCCACACTGGCCGGACATCACTGGCTTTTACTTATTGGAGTTGTTTTTTATTGTGATGCGTTTAAATTACCTAAGTCATCTATATAATGTGAAAAATTACATAGTTTAAAAAGCTCTTTGTTGTAATTTCTTGAAGAAATTATAGGAAGTGTTGCTGAAAGGGATTGCGTTCAAACCCTCCTTTTATAAGGAGACATCTGAGGCCCAGCGATATTAAATGTTACTAAATTGTCTACAAAGCTCCTATGTGCAGGTGCAGAATTAGTACTAAACCCAGGGGCTGCTGCTGAGCTTCTGAAGTGTTTGTGTTGTTTGCAGCCAGCACTGCAGGGAGCACAGTGAGGGCCATCAGGTGGGAGCCGGCCAGGGACAGTGGGATGGGGAGGAGAGGCCAGTGGGTTGGGGAAGGAGAGGCCAGATGAATGGCGGAGGTCGGTAGGGGGTCGCCTCGGGGCAGGTGCTGTGGGTGCAAGGAGTGGAGCAGAGCGTGCTCCTGGACCATCCCTGGTAGTCGAGAGCGGCCTGTAAACTACAGCATTCAGGAGGGCCGGAAGAATGAGCATCGAGAAGAAATGAGGTACTTGAGAAACCAATTCCGTAGAATTTGGGAGCCTTTGATGAATATTTATTCATCTGACAGTTTTACTAAGCATGTACCAGGTAGTAATTATCCTGCTATTATAGGAGCTTGCCAGGGACAGAAATGGAAAGACAGGCTCCTGACTGGAAGGGTGTCGAGGGAAGTCAGGCAGGTGAGTAGCCTGCGGGGTGGTGGACTGTAGACTGCAGCCCCTGCAGAGGTGCAGAGGAGCACAGGTCCTGGTTCCGCGAGGCCTGAGAGCCCCGGGAGGTACAGAGGCCGCCTGCTCTGGAGCTGGGACCCGCCCACAAAGCAGGAGGAGTAGGCGGAGCAGGAGGAGTAGGCGGGTGTTGGCCTAGTGCAGTGGTTCTCAACCTTCCTAATGCTGTGACCCTTTAATACAGTTCCTCATGTTGTGGTGACCCCCAACCAAAAATTATTTTCGTTGCTACTTCATAACTGTAATTTTGCTACTGTTATGAATCGTAATGTAAATATCTGATATGCAAGATGTATTGTCATTGTTAAGAATTGAACATGCCCTAGCCAGTTTGGCTCACTGGATAGAGCGTCGGCCTGTGGACTGAAAGGTCCCAGGTTCGATTCCGGTCAAGGGCATGTACCTTGGTTGCGGGCACATCCCCAGTGGAGAGTGTGCAGGAGGCAGCTGATCGATGTTTCTCTCTTATCGATGTTTCTAACTCTCTATCCCTCTCCCTTCCTCTCTGTAAAAAATCAATCAAAAAAAAATATTTTTTTATATATTTTATTTATTGATTTTTTACAGAGAGGAAGGGAAAGGGATAGAGAGTTAGAAACATCGATCAGCTGCCTCCTGCACACCCCCTACTGGGGATGTGCCCGCAACCACGGTACATGCCCTTGACCGGAATCGAACCTGGGACCTTTCAGTCCACAGGCCGACGCTCTATCCAATGAGCCAAACCGGTTAGGGCAATAAAATATATATTTAAAAAAATTGAACATAATTAAAGCATAGTGATTAATCACAAAAACAGTATGTAATTGTATATGTGTTTTCCGATGGTCTTAGACGACCCGTATGAAAGGGTCGTTCGACCCCCAAAGGGGTCGCGACCCACAGGTTGAGAACCGCTGGCCTAGTGCATCCCAGGCATGAGCAGTACGTGAGCTTCTCTGAGAAGGGGAATGCCTGGTGCGGAGACTGGTTGAGCAGCCCGAGTCCTCTGCCGGGTTGTTGGGATTTTATGGGTAGGTGGCAGGGAGTGGGCACAGGACTTCTGTAAAGGATTTTTGCATCTACTGTTTTATCTAAGTCACTAAAGGAAGGTGAGACGCCGTGTGGTGGTGGCACCGGCATATGAAGATGGCTCACCGCCTGGCCCATCACATAGCACCGGGGCACATGTCCCTATAGTCACTGTTGGTGTTTGCCTTACACATGCAGAACTCTCTTTTCTGTCTCTGCTGTGTGTGAATCTGCACACTGCAGACAACAGCCTGGAAAGCTCAGTGTTAAATATAGTTTCACATTTGGTCTCATAGGTGTACCTACTTTTATGCTTTTTATAAAAGTCTAGTTATTAGTTAAATAATTTTTAAAAACTGCAAATAATTGCCTCCCAATTATTTCCCCCTTCTTGTGAACTAACCAACTAGAAAGGGACTTGGCTTGAATTATTGGAGCTGAATTAGCAACTATCTCTAGAATTAAAAAAAAACTGGACACAAAAGCCGTGACATGTCACTCTTCTCTTGGGCAAAGGAAAACCACTGAGCCCCCGAAGTGTTGTGTTTGCATGTGGTGTGGAGGAGGTCCGGGAGGCGAGGCAGCACCTCACCCCTCCATTGTGCAGCTTTCTTTTTTAAACTTTATCTTTGTTGAAAGTATTACAGATGTTCCCCCTTTACCCCCGACTGACCCCTCCGTCTCCGCCCCGCAGGCCTTCACCACACTGTTGTCTGTGTCCATGGGTTTTGCATATATGCATAATAGTTCTTTGGTTGATCTCTTCCCAGCCCCCCGCCACCCATACAGCATTCTTTCCTCTAAGTTATGTGCTTCCAGTTTCTCTCTACGTGAGGGAAGGAACATTCACTCTGTTACTGTCATCAGATCCCTCTGGCTCACCAGCTCCTCTGTGGGATCACAAAGGGCGCTGACGTGGTGAATGAAGGATTGTGGGGCACAGCTGCCCAACTAATTCCCAAACAGCCAAGAATTTTAAAAGGCGGCGAGGAGGCAGCACTCAAGATATTGCTGTTGATCTGACTAGATGGTGGTGGAATGAAGGAGGCTGTAGAAACCAACTCAAAGAGCGGGTCCTTGGTGCCTCTGAGGGAGGAGGGTGACAGTGAAGGTGAGGGAGGAGTGGCCTGGAGGCTGTGGGAGCCTGAGTGCTGGGGAAGGCCGGAGTGCAGAGGTGAGACACCCAAGCTTAGGGTTCCTCTGAGGTGAGTGGCCTTGTGTATGGGGGCCCAACGGGAGGAGGTCGCATGTAAAGCAAAGCCCGCAGCCCGGGACCAGCCCCTGGACGTCAGCTGTCCTTGCCGTCCTCCCAGAGCTGCCTGCGTTGACTAGTACCTGTCCTAGAAAATGCAGTGGTGTCGGGGGTCGTCCGAGGCCACTGAGCAGAGGCGGCTCCTCATTGTTCCCACAGCTTGGAGATTGAAGGTCCCATTTTGCTTCCCATTTTAGAATGACCTAGACTGAAGCAGGGTCACCCCACTCACTGCCAAACTAGGCTGCCAGGCTGTCCTAGGGATGTTTGGGAAGCTTTCCAGGGAAGGTGATCATGACATGTTATTTAAAAATATTCATACTCCTTCGGTTTTAAACCAATTACAGGGAAGTTGTAAGGGCTATTAGCATTGTCCAGTTGAGTGTGAATGTGCACAGCACATGGGAGCTTCAGGCTGTGCCTTTCTGTGAAGGGAGGCAGCAGTATGGCCGCAGGCCCGCCTCCTGGTAAGCTGCGATGTTCTGGGCCCAGCGCTGTAGGGGTACCGGTCACTGGCTGTGGCCTCAGCGTTCTGGGCCCAGCGCTGTAGGGGTACCGGTCACTGGCTGCGGCCTCAGCGTTCTGGGCCCAGCGCCGTAGGGGTACCGGTCACTGGCTGCGGCCTCAGCGTTCTGGGCCCAGCGCTGTAGGGGTTCTGGTCACTGGCTGCGGCCTCAGCGTTCTGGGCCCAGCGCTGTAGGGGTTCCGGTCACTGGCTGCGGCCTCAGCGTTCTGGGCCCAGCGCTGTAGGGGTTCCGGTCACTGGCTGCGGCCTCAGCGTTCTGGGCCCAGCGCTGTAGGGGTACCGGTCACTGGCTGCGGCCTCAGCGTTCTGGGCCCAGCGCTGTAGGGGTACCGGTCACTGGCTGTGGCCTCAGCGTTCTGGGCCCAGCGCTGTAGGGGTACCGGTCACTGGCTGCGGCCTCAGCGTTCTGGGCCCAGCGCTGTAGGGGTACCGGTCACTGGCTGCGGCCTCAGCGTTCTGGGCCCAGCGCTGTAGGGGTTCCGGTCACTGGCTGTGGCCTCAGCGTTCTGGGCCCAGCGCTGTAGGGGTTCCGGTCACTGGCTGTGGCCTCAGCGTTCTGGGCCCAGCGCTGTAGGGGTACCGGTCACTGGCTGCGGCCTCAGCGTTCTGGGCCCAGCGCTGTAGGGGTACCGGTCACTGGCTGCGGCCTCAGCGTTCTGGGCCCAGCGCTGTAGGGGTTCCGGTCACTGGCTGCGGCCTCCTCGAGTCGCTGACATGCTCCCTCGGCTGGCAAGTACATGTATTTCTGTTGATGCCTTTGAAGCTCTTTGCTCGCTGGTGACGTTGGACACATCAGTTCCCAGCGACATTGAAGAGAGCTTGGAAAACACCTCTAATTGGTAGCCCAGCACAGTAACCTGAGTAATGACAAACTTGTAATATGGCTGAGTTCAAGTCGCTTTATATTCCTCGGCCACCCTCCTGGTGCGTTTTACTGTGTCTCAGTCTGTGGCGTCCCTGACGGCCTGTGGCCCCTCCTCCATCGATTCCCCTGGGCATCGATTTTAAAGCAGCCCCTTGCATATTGTGCCGAGATGCGGAAATTGGCCACTCGCCACGGGCGGATGCAGAGCTTGAATTGAAAATCAAATTAAGCAGAATTCTCTACATAGTTTTTAATTAAACCACCATGTTAATTCAGACAGGACATTTCAGGCCTGGGGGGCTGGCCGTGTCCCTAAAAGCCTTTCTCCTCCTTCCCCTGCGGGTTCCTGTGCTGTGGGCCATCTCTTAGCTGTCCCCACTCCATGTCAGCACGGTCGGCGCATGGAAATGGCTCTGAAGAAGCAGCTGTTTCAGTGACTTTTCTCTTGGAACTCTAACTTATTGTTACAGTGAAATGTGTCTCACGTTTAGATGATTTCCCTGTCGTCTACACATATTCTATGTTCATGTGTGTTTGAGCCTGACCCCATGCAGACATCTTAATGTTTCTGATGAAAAGGTCGCCTCTGTTGGTTTTTGTTTGTTTTGTGGGAGACTCTTTCTCTGCAGTTTTTATCTCAATCACTCAGGGGTACACTGAGGGTCTTGGGGCCGGCAGTGCGTTTTCCTGTCGCCTTGCAGGTAGCTGTGCGGGTTTCTCTGCCCGCCTCGCCTCGGGGAGGCCTCTGGACCGTCTGGGCCATGTCCTACGGTGTTTTCCCTTTGTATAAGGACCCTGACGGATTTGGGTGGGTTAGGAATGTGTTCCTTTCATATTGTATTTTAACATCTTACTTTGGATTATAATGTTAGGAGGAAAAAATTCAACAACTTAATGAAAGTGAAAAAAACCCTCATCAGTGATGGATTAATTCAAAACCAAAGATGTTTCTGGGAGTAACTTTACAGTGTGCCTCACCTTACTGCCCACCTTTTATTTGAAGTCATAGCATAAAATTTAACATGAGTGACAGCAACATCCTGACCAATTACCAGGCCTGGCAGACATCCCCCAGTGTCCAGAGCAGAGCGCGCGGTCTGCGGGATTAAGAGGTTAACTCCTGTAACTTCAAACGGAGTGCTTGATAATAAAAGCAAAAAGTACAGAATTTGGGGTAACTTCCTTCCTAATTAATTAGACTGACCAGGTGGAGCGAGGGGCTGGGTGCTGGTGCGGGAAGTCTATAAAGCGAGCGCCATGACAGCCGCGCACGAGGCCGAGCGTTTAATATGTCTCTATCCTGTGTCACAGTTTGAGATTGTCCTGGTTTATGTCCCTTTTGGCAAACTTACATAAAAGTGACCCTGTACTGTATTTTATGGCCAGACGGCTTTCCCGCGGCTAATTTGGATCAGGCCTCTGTCTTCAAGGGCCGCAGACGCGAGTAGGAAGTCCAGTGCGGTCCGGGGAGCTTTCATTGCGTTCTTTCATTATTTTTGCTCGTTTTTTGCCACTGATCATCCATAAATTGTTGGAAATGAGTGATTAAGGAAGTGCTGCTTAGTGTTAGTGGCACAGCGCATATTTGGCTGGGCTTCGGGTGGGAGGAAGTCCCGTCCGTACAGAAAGGAAAACGCCTGCTGGGAGCCTTGCACGGAAACTCACCCAGGGTCGCGTTTTGATCTTGGTGTTTATTACGGAAAATGGAGTCATATCTCACTCACCGTTGTTATGTGTTAATTTGATTTCCCCAACACCTTTGAGAAAAAAATCATTCAGTAATTTATTAATAGAATTCCTCTGCCCTCCCCCTGTGGGAGGACTGGTATTTTTCCAGAGCACCAACGTGGACGAGAATGATAATGTAGAGGTGCCCGGTTCTGGCCATGTTATATGCTGGGTCCCTTTGCACCCTTACTCAGCTGTAAAAGGTGCGACTGTAGTGATACACTGAGCGATTCCCACCTGGAAGCATGGCATGGAGCATCTCCGAGGATGGACAGGTATTATTTTGAGGGAAAGGGCACACGTGTTTCATTTAAAAATTATTTGAGTTTATAAAGATTTTAAACTAACCATCCTTCAGTTCCTGGAAGAAAATAATTTCGTCACTGTGTCAGTGCAGTTGTCTGTTGGACGGAGGGTGGCAGCCTCATGGCATCACTGCTGGTTGCCTGGCAGAGGAGTTTCCACCACCCACTCACTCCCCTGCACTTGGCGATAGTCGCATCCTTGGAACTGGAGTTCCACAGGCTTCCAACCTCTCTGCTGCCAGAGCGGGAGCGTCCCACCTCAGCCCGACGCCTCTCCACTGCCTGACAGTGCCGTGCAGGGGCTTGCACCCTGGCGTTCTCCTTGCTGAAGGGACCTCAGGCGCGTTTTCTCCATGTCTGCACCTGTGGAATGGGCTGGCTGTTCTCACTGAGGGGCACCGTCACCTCACCTCTCTGCTTGCAAAGTACCGTGGCCCAAAGCGGCGTGATTGTTAGGGGCCAGCCAGGCGTGTCAGCGAGGAGAGTTCTTACAGAAGCACCAGGAAGATTTGTGTGGGATCACTTTCTGTGCTAGCAAAGCAATGTGAGAACTTAGGTGTCACAGACAGAGCCCACTCCATTCATTTACCTTTTGTCTTCTCCTAGTACAGGCAGTAAACAAAGGTATTATGTTTAATAGGTATCTAAACTCCAAACTTTATTTTATATGATGATTAAATTACTAACAAAGGTTTCATAATCCAGGGCTCTCTGTTAAATGAGGGGAAGTTTGGGGAGGGAGGAAATAAAAATCACCAGGTTAGATATTAAAGTAATTGTACTTTTAACTAAACTGGCCCTAATACTTCCAGTATTCATGAAACAATTGAATGAAATAGTCATTGTTAATTAGAGTCTCTTTTCTAAAACATTTTTTGGGGGAATTGAAAACTATCCACACTTGGTTAGAAAGAACTTTATTTGAAAGTAAAGTTAAATGTCAGATTTAATGCTGACTAGAGAGCTTTTTACATAATTATGATCCACCCCACAGACCTGTTGGACCAGGGCTCACCCTAGATGCTGGTGTTTGGATTGTTAAAATCTTATATTTATTTGGCATTTAGACTCATATTTATTTGTCAGTAAATTGATTTATTCAGCATGTCACAGTGATAATCTTCTGATCTCTATGAAGTATTGGCCAAGTGTAGCTTCAACTTGGGGTGTCACTTTATACAGCCCATATTTGGCCCATTTCTACCAGCGTCCCAATGGCTCTTTCTCTCCTCTGTTAGTTTACTGGTCCTTTATCTGGAACATAGTAGTAACTCAGTTACTTGTTAATTTGGGGCCTTTTTTGACCTTTTTCCAAATCTGGAAGGCTTTGTGATCCCTACTTGAATCAGTTCTGAATTTGTCAATGGGTGGGACCCAGTCTTTTCTTTGGGCCTCTGCTCCCGGGCACACAGCCTGGGCACCTGGGCTCTGGAATGGAGCCCGAGCACTTGGGCTGCTTTTCTGCTGACTTGGCTGTCTTAGGCTCCTTAGGTGTCAGCCTGTGGGAAACCCAGAGCTGTGCAGATGCATTCTGTCGGCTGGAGAGGCAATTGATTTCCTCCAGGTACACAGGCTAGCCCCCACATTTCCTTTTGTTGTCCTATTGGATATTATCCAGTCTTGCATCTATTAGCAAATTGATATTAGCATTTCCAATTGTCTAAGTATATCTGGATTCTTCCAATTCTCCTCTGAGGTGGTTTTAATAAAAACTGAGACCATGTGGCTGTGAGGAACAGAGAGAGCCAGGTGCTGGGGGCCCACATCAGCACACAGCACAGCACTTACTCTGCCGAAGTAGAGAATGTGGGTCCTGCTGTCTGAGAGCTAGGCCAGCACTCACACGTGTAGGTGGCGCTACCGCGACATCTCACCCCAAACCAGACCCATCGTCCCAAGAGGCAGGAGGTGACAGGACATGCAGGACAAGGGGTCGACATGTAAAGATGAGAGGGACTCTGATGATGACCAGACGTCTGGAACAGCCAGCACTGCGAGGAGTAGCAGATGCAGTGGACCCACGGAGTTAGTGGACAAGCAGGTTCCAGGGGATTTACAGCATTCCAGCTAGCATTCCAGCTGATTTTTGGCAGAAGGAATTAATGCCCTCTCATCCTCAATATTGCCAGAAAGGAACGTTCTACAGACTCATTTTGATAGAAAGAAAATGAGGAACAGACAATTTCCAGGACATTTCTACCAGACTTGAAAGAATAGTTAACTCTAACAATTTCATACAAATTTGTCTAGAGACTTGGAGATGGAGCACTCACAGTTTTATGTTATGTGACCAATGTGATCTTGTTACCGAAAGCAGACAGAGATAGTATGAGAAAGGAGCATGGTGCACCATTCTTTATGAATACTTGTAAGTCCCAAAATACTAAGCTGAATCCAGCCATGTATACAAAAGATCATCACAGAAAGTGTATTTCATGTGTGCAAGTTGGTTCACCATAGGAAACCTATGACTGGAATTCATATGAGGAGAGTAAATGCGAATGCAGTCAAGGGATCATGTCCGAAGGGCAGTCACCAGTGAGATTGGACAGCAAGCTGAGAACTCGAGAGTCTCCTAACCTGATGAAGACACCCACCCTGAGCCTACAAATGGCATTGGACAAATGGTATGGTAAAACGTTAAAGTACTTATTTTAAAATTTGGAAGCCAATGTAAATATTTTTATTTCCAATAATAAATGCCACTGTAGTTGAGTTCTTTGCTAGTGCAGTTAGAGAAGAAAAGGAGCCCAGCCGGTGTGGCTCAGTGATTGAGTGTTGACCATGAACCAAGAGATTGTGGTTCAATTCTGGGTCATGGCATGTGCCTAGGTTGCGGGCTCAATCCCCAGTGGGGGTGTGTAGGAGGCAGCTGATCGATTGATTGATGTTTCTCTCTCATTAGTGTTTCTAGCTCTCTATCCCTCTCCCTTCATCTCTCCTAAAATCAGTAAAAACATATTAAAAAATAAGTGAAACAACAAATTGATATTTAAAACAAACAAAAAAGAAGAGGAAAAATGGAAAGAAACAAACAAAATAGTCATTATTAACAGATGATTTGTCTGTTAAAAAATCCTATAGAATCTAAAGATAAATTGTTAATTCAAATAGGAAAATTTACTATGGAAGGTGGATATAGAATTAATATAGAAAATCAATAAATAACAGCAACAAATAAAATATAATTAAAAATACATTTTTAATAGCAAGACAGTCTAAGGTATCCTAATATATAAAAGCCCAGGGTTGTAACCACCGAAGGCTGACCAAACCGGAAGTCCTTCAGTCAGCATTGGGATGCCCTGGCGGCGACCCAGCACTGATGGCCCAGGGGGCTGAGACCCAGAGAGAGAGGCAGGGTTTGGTCTGCAGCCTCAGTGGCAGCTGTTGATCAGTACTTGCCTCTCTCTTTCTCTCTCTTTCTGGGCTTCTCCAGCAGCGGGGCCTTTCTTTCTCTCCCTGCCTCCATGGGGGCGGCTGTTTAGCCCCGCCTCTCTGATCAGGCCCGGAGATAGGCCCGAAGATGCTGACTGGTATAGGAACCAACCAATCAGAACCAAATGTGGGTGCTGTGAAGAACCAATGGCTGTCTAGGTGGTGGAGCTTTTGACGCTGATTGGCATAGGAACTGACCAATCAGAACCAAATGTGGGTGCTGTGAAGAACCAATGGCTGCCTAAAAGGCAGAGCTTCTCACACTGACTGGCATAGACACCGACCAATCAGAACCAAATGTGGGTGCTGTGGGGAGGCAATGGCTGCCTAGGAGGCGGAGCTTCTGACACTGACTGGCATAGAAACTGACCAATCAGAACCAAATTGGCCAGCAGGGGAGGGCAGTTGGGGGCAAGCTTGCAGGGAGGGGAGGGCAGTTGCAGGTGAGATCAGGCCGGCAGAGGAGGGCCATTGGGAGTGAAATCAGTTTGGCAGGGGAAGGCAGTTAGGGGTGATCAGGCCGGCAGGCAGAGGCAGTTTAGGGGCAATCAGGCAGTCAGGCAAGTGAGTAGTTTAATAGACAGCAGTTCCAGATTGCGAGAGGGATGTCTGACTGCCAGTTTAGGCCCCATCCCACAGGCAGTTGGACAATTGGAGAGGGTGCAGGCTGGGCTGAGGGACCCCACCCCCTCTGTGCATGAATTTTGTGCACCAGGCCTCTAGTCTATCCTATCTAATAATAGAGAAACATGGTAATTAACTGTAACTTCGCTACCCTTCCCATTGGCTAATCAGCGAGATATGCAAATTAACTGCCAACCAAGATGGCGGCCGGCAGCCAGGCAGCTGAAGCGAACAGGAGGCTTGCTTGCTCCAGTGATAGAGGAAGCTAAGGTTCCCCGCCTGCCGCTGCTGGACTCTGAGCTTGCACTCTAAGCAACTATGTTGCAATTATAGAACCTAAACAAACCCCAGAAACCTGCTTTCAGCTGTCAGAGCTGGAGCGAGCAGGACCGCAACAGTGTTACAATTATAGAACCCAAACAAACCAGATACCTGCTTTCAGCAGCCGAGGTCTCAGAGCTGGAGCTGAGCCTCAGAGCTAAAGCCGGCTCTCAGCTCCAGTGACAGCCATAGAAGGTAAATAAATCCCAGAATAAAATAAAAAAGAAAAAAAGGAGAGGTTGGGAGCTTCAGTCACCTGCCAGCCTGAAAACAGCCCTCAGCCCCTCACCCAGACTGGCCAGGCACCCCAGTGGGGACCCCCACCCTGAAGGATGTGTGACCAGCTGCAAACAGCCGTCATCCCCTCATCCAGGCTGGCCAGGCACCCAAGTGGGACCCCACCCTGATCCAGGACACCCTTCAGGGCAAACCAACCGGCCCCCACTCGTGCACCAGGCCTCTATCCTATATAGTAAAAGGGTAATATGCCTCTTAGCAGCGGGATCAGCGGAGCCTCCCAGCACCGGGATCAGCGGAGCAGCGGAGCCTCCCAGCACTGGGATCAGTGGAGCAGCGAGGCCTCCCAGCACTGGGATCAGCTGAGCAGTGAGGCCTCACTGCCCCAGTGTCAAGTGGAGCCACGAGGCCTCCCAGCACTGGGATCAGCAGAGCCGCAAGGCCTCCTGGCCCCTGGAGCAGCGTGACAGGGGGCAGCGCCCAAACCTCCTGATTGCCCTGCGGCTCTGTGTGTGATGGGGCAGGGCCACAACCTCCCTATCCGCCCTGCTCTGTTCGTGACAGGGGAAGGCACCCCAACCCCCTGATCGACCCTGCTCTGTGCCTGATAGGGGGGAGCTCCCCAACTCCCTGATCGGCCCTGCTCTGTGTGTGACAGGGTGCGGCGCCCCAACCCCCCCATGGGCCCTGCTCTGTGTGTGACGGGGTGGAGCCGCAACCTCCCCATCGGCCTTGCCCTGAGTGTGACAGGGGGGCGTGCCCCAACCCCCTGATCGGCCCTGCTCTGTGTGTGACAGGGTACGGAGCCCCAACCCCTCTGATGGGCCCTGCTCTGTGCGTGACGGGGCAGCGCCCCAACCCCCTGATCGGCCCTGCTCTGTGTGTGACGGGGTGGCGCCCCAACCTCCCCATCGACCCTGCCTTGAGTGTGACAGGGGGCGGCGCCCCAACCCCCAATCAGCCTTACCCTGAGCATGTCTGGGGGTGGCATTGCAACCTCCCGATCCGCCCTGCTCTGTGCATGACAGGGGGCGGCGCCCCAACTCCCCAATCGGCCCTGCTCTGAGCCCGACCAGGGGCTGCACCTAGGGATTGGGCTTGCCCTCTGCCACCCGGGAGCGGGCCTAAGCCAGCAGGTCGTTATCTCCCGAGGGGTCCCAGACTGTGAGAGGGCACAAGTGGGGCTGAGGGACTTCCCCTACCCCCTGCCAGTGCACAAATTTTTGTGCACCGGGCTTCTAGTTTATATATAAAAGCCTAAGTGACTGTTATGACCGGTCAACTGGTCGCTATGATGTGCACTGACCACCAGTGGGCAGACGCTCAATGCAGGAGCTGCCCCTTGGTGGTCAGTGTGCTCCTACAGCCAACCTCCCACAGCCGGCTAACCTCCCGTGGCTGGCCAACCTCTTGTGGTCCGTCCCATCCCCTCTCCTCCACCTTTGCCAGCGAGCCCGATCGGCCCCGTTGTAGACTGGGTGAGATGGCCTCGATTGGCCCTGATTAACGGCCAGGCAAAGGGACCCCACCCATGCCCAAATTCATGCACCAGGCCTCTAGTGTTGAAATAAATCCAATAAATGATATGTAAAACCTTTATGGAAATAATATATGAAACCAAAAATCTTATTGAAAGATGTTAAGAAAGACCTAAGTAATTGGATAGATATTTCTATCTTTATGAATTTCTTTATATGATGAACATATCAGTTGTCAAATTATTTTTTAGAATCAGTGCAATTCTAATAAAAATTCCAAGAGGTTACCTTATGGAATGGACCAGCAGGGAGTCAGGTTCTCAGGGAAGAGCAGAGAGCCAAGGCAGCCAGAGCAGCTGTCAGGAACATGACAGTGATGGGACTTATCAACATTAAAAAAGGAGCAAAGGATTTACATAAACACTTCTCAAAGAAGGTATGCACATGGCCAGTAAGCACATGAAAAGGCCTCGACACCACCAGTCAGGAAAACAAACAAAACAACCAGAAACAACAAATATTGGTGAGGATGTAGAGAAATCAGAACTCCTAAACAACTTTTTTATTGATTTGAGAAAGAGAGAAAGGTCGATTGGTTGTTGCACTTATTTCTGCCTTCATTAGTTGCTCTGTGCATGTGCCCTGACTGGAGGATTGAACCCATAACCTTGATGTATCTGGATGACACTCTAACTAACTGAGCTACCCAGCCAGGGCCAAGAAATACACTGTTGGTAAGAATGTAAAATGGAGGTTGCTCAAAAATTAAGAATAGAATTACCATATGATTCAGCAATTCCACTTCTGGTTATGTGCCCAGAAGAATTGAAAGCAAGGACTTCACAGATATTTACATACCCATTTTCATGGCAGCATAATTAACAATAGCCCAAAGATGGAAACAACCAAGTATTCATCAATGCATTATAAATAAAAAAAATGTGGTTTGCACATACCATAGAATCTTACTAAGCCTAAAAAAGGAAGGACATTCTAGCACATGCTACAACATGGATGAATCTTAAGAACATTATGGTAAGTGAAATGTCAGATACAATAAGACAAACAAAGTGATTCCACTTATGTGAGGTCCCTCGAGGATTCAAATTCATAGAGACAGAGAGTAGCCTGTGGGGGCCAAGGCTGGGGGGAGAGGGAAGAGAGTGAGTGTTTAAGGGGTGCAGAGTTTCAATTTGGGAAGTTGAGAAAGTTCTGGAGATGATGGTGGTGATGGTTGCACAACAATATGAATGTGTTTAATGCCACTGATCTATACACTTAAACATGGTTAACATGGTAAATTTTATATATATTTTGCCACAAAAATGTATATCAATAATGAACATAACAGTTTGAATTGGCGGTTACCTTTGGGCAGGATGGTGTGAAGGTTTCAGTTGGGAGGCCACCTGGGTATCACAGTGGTTGTGGTGATGCTCCTTTAAGTTGGGCGGTATGTCCTCAGGTATTTTACAGCCATACAAGCTACACAATGTACTTTCATTATTTAAAAATAGAAAGAAAAAAAAGGTGATTTATATCTTGGTGATAGGCTCATATTACTCAAACCGGCTGATAGGTAAAGCCAAAATGCCAGTCGACTGGTTCTCATTAGAAAACTATGAAATGCTCACACATGTGTGCACCCCAAATAGCTGTTATTGAGCATGGGAGGGGTTGGGTCGTGTGTGTGTGTGTGCGCGCGCGCACACACGCAAAGGCACATACTCTTCTGTGGTATTTTACAATTCCTAGTGCTTTTTGTGTAAATGCCCTCTTTGCCACATAAGCAGTCTGACACTGTTATCTAAATTGCCGTGTGGCATTGCTTTAGATTCTGTCCTGCACCTTCATGTCCTGAACACTGGGCTGTCGCAGTGTGTGGGGCCACCCTGTGATCCTCCTGCTGCAAGTTATCGGGGCTGGCGCCTGGCTGTGCCACTTCTGTACGGGAAGTGCCTTGTAGGACTGAGCCTCTGACCCCAGGACGATCTTGCTGTTATGGAAAAGAATGTTCCAGTAGAAGAAGCCTTTGTTTATGTTGTTTGATTTCTTTACTAAAACGGTAGGTTTGTCTTAAGTATGTCTGAAGCATTTCCCTCCTCCCTGTTTCCAGGCCATTTTGTCTTTTGTGTCTATTTCTGTCGGGGTTGGATGCTCGGGCCAACCTGCCCAATTGTAACCACCAATTCAAACTGTTATGTTCATTACTGATACACTTTTTTATTGTGGCAAAATATATATGATACACAATTTTATACCTTTCAGGGGATGGTGAAGATTCAGTGACATAAAAAGCAGCTGGCAGCTCTTCACACGGTGGTCCCAGGTCCTCTTGTCCATGAAGCTTATAACTAGAGACTTGTTGGAACAGAACTAGAGGAAAGACCCTCTGGCTGACCGTTACCTCGTCTCAGTGTGAGGCCCTATACGGAGAGGTTTTCTTCCAAATTTAGAATTACGTTTCAGATTTTTGATGTAAAAAAGTCCCAGCAGTCTTTTCACAATTCAGTTCTTTCATTTACATGTTGGAAACTTACCACATTAATTATTTACCTGCAGTCTGGTGGGTTTTTGTTTTGCTTATATCATGAGAAACTTCTGCCCATGAATTTGAGTACAATGCACATCTTAGTTCAGTGAACTAGTGATGTTAGAGTTTTTATTTTAACTTCGCCTAAAGTACTTTCTTTCTGTCAAGTTTTAAGAACTTCAGCGCTTCCTAGTTTAAATTTTCCCTATCTTGTATAGACTACATTAAGTGAGTATGTACATAATAGCTGCAGGAAATATTGATATTAAAAAACATTTCCCTATAGAATTTCACAAAGCTTTCTATAAAGCTGTTTCTTTTTGCTTGTGACCAAAACTCTGGGTGTCCTGCTCTTACAGTGACTTTGAGAGCAAAGAGGGCCATGCTGGACCCTCATGGCTGTGTGTGTGAACTTCCTTCGCAGTAAAGAGGATTCTCATCTGCCTTTATTTCCTGTCCTTCATAGAGCTTCTATCCATCTTCCCGCCGGCAGCATGCGTGTTTGGTGCGGTCTGCGTGTCATGCTGAGCAAACCCGATCCTCATGTTACTAAGAGACCCTTTTTGTTAGCTGAAAACAATGGCTCGATATCTATTTTAAATGTCCTGTGAGTGCAGAAATGTTCCCAGGCTTTCCTGATGGGTGGAGACATAGTATATAAAGTGGTGTTTACATGCTGTCCCAGGGGTCAGGATGTCCAGGCCACGTTTTGTTTACATGTTCATCACCATAGAAACATATCAGCGTATTGTTAGTGCTTTTGTAAGTACATTGTGCTTTTTACTTTATTGATGTTCGGTACAGAGCAATTAAATGTATGGTTGACCAGCACAAAGATTTCAAGAAGCAATTATAACCATTTTAGTGTTTTAACCTTGCACATTCAGCACTTTTTAAATCTAAAAAGAGATTTACGAGTCTATGTGTATTTAGTTACTAGCTTTTTAAATCTAATTTGAGCTGTTAGTGTTGAGGTATTGTAATTTCCAAAATAATACTGGTATGAGACTATTGTACTTAATTATATAGCTCACTTTTCTTAAACGCTCTATGGTATTTCATTGGCAGAAAGTACTTTGTTTCGATGGTGCTCTTTACTAATATACTGAGTGCTTGTAACCCTACGATCTTAATTAAAGGGATGGAGTTTAATTACAATAAGTTAGATTTATGGTTTTGGGGAGGGATTAGAGTAGGTGTTCATACTGAGGATAAAAATGTCACGAAGTTCATGGCATCCTGGCGCGAGGTGGTGGTCGAAGCCTTCACAGTGGTGTGTCGCGGGGCACTGGTGGCGGTAAGTCCCCGTGCTGAGGCTCTGAGCTGTCCAGCAGACGCCTTGCTTTTCAGATGAACAGTGGAAGCCTCCTCCTTCTCACAGTGTTTTGGCACTTGGCGTTGGCAGGATGTCTCAGGAAGGTCCTCTGACATCTGGCCCTCTGAGCTCAGCGTATGTCAGAGGGAGTTTATGGGAACCTTCCCCTTGGGGCCTCCTTGCTCCCGATTCGGGCTCCTAATGGAAAGATGAGCAGTGGGCATATTTTTTGCTTATATGCTGTCTTGCTGGTGATTAATGGTGGTGATAAAAGCTCCTACAATGCTTTTCATTACTTTGCAGACAGACTCACACACAAAAATTTAAAAACCTCAACACCACACATTGCAAAGCCCATGTAGGCTTTGTGATATTTTTATGATCTCAAAAAAAGTATAGGTAACAGTTGATGTGTTTTGGGTACCTGGATGAGCCAGGCTGAATTAACAAATGGAGCTTCTGGTTATTTGTGGCCCCATCACCCTTTTTCTATGTCCTGAAGTGGTTAAAGGTAAAAATCTGCACATTGCATGTAATGAACAAGTTTATGTTTTCTACTAGTTTAGCTATAGCTCATACTTGTGACACTGGTTGATTTCAAGTTGAGCTGATTTTGTCTCATTTAATCACAAAGGGAATAAAACTAACAAGAGAGAAACATAATTGTCCTAGCCGTCTAGTGGATTCAGTCAGAATGACAGTTATTTCTTACTACATCGATTATCTTCAATATTTCATGAACGGCACTCACATTCAGTAATGTGGACACCTGCTCTGGCAGCCTTTCCTATGAATGTGTTTGCTCATTTACTCTTTTAAAATGGAGGTTGATAGCTGAAATGGACAGGTTTCCTTCTGTGAGTTATTCACTATCTTTCAAAAGGAATACTAATAAATTTGAAGTAAATTTTTGAAGAGTTTATGATATGCCTGCAGAGGGTTTTTTGTTTGTTAAATATTTCTTATTTGACCACTTAAGCATGTGAATATATATTTTAGACATTTCTTCTTGGTATTACTAATACATCTATAACTGAGACACATCCTCCTGGAGTTATATAGCTTGTATCTTTTTAGAAAGACTGTTGTTCACATATAATTTTTAAAACACACACAAGTTTTCTTTTGGTGGAGGACTTTATAAGTATATGTGAACAAATATGTGCCTATTTAATCCTAGTATCACTTCCAGGTAGGGTTATATTTAGGTTGCATCTTAAATACTATCTATTTTTCTAAAGGAGAGAATATACTCTTTTTTAAAAATAGAAGTGGGAAGTTTCTGAATTTAATAGATTTCCTTTTTTTGACATAAATTCTACTTAAAACTCTATATAGAGCTATAACTTGTTGAATGAGGAGGTAACTGTAACTAAACTGCTTTTCAAAGGATTTAAAATCGAGGTTAAATGTAGGAAAATGACCAGAAAGTGCCCGAGAACACAGAGCGCTTGCATCAGATTTTGTTAGGAGCAGGCTTTTTACAGTCTGCTCTGACCAGCATGGTAGCCATCACCCAGGTGGGACTGTATGAACTTAAAATGCTTAAAATGAAATGAAGTTAAAATTCAGCTCTTCCGCCACAGGGGCCACGGTCTGAGCGCTCAGGCAGCAGCCGCGGCCTGGGGTCTCCCTCGGCCCGGGGAAGCCGCTGCGCAGCGGGCTCTCTGCTGTGGAATTGCAACCCCCCCCCCTCCCCCCTCCACCAGTGGCAGGAAGGAGCGAGGTGACTGTAAATGGTAAAAAAAAATGTCAGAGGAAGTGCGCAAGCCTACTGGCGAGTCATTTCCTACATGGATCATCATCATCTTAACCCTTATGCTGTACTTGTGGTTACATCATTATAATTGTTTAATATAATAACTAATTGAGGCCTGTTGCACCGATTTGTGCACCGGTGGGGTCCCTTGGCCTGGCCTGCACCCTCTCACAATCCGGGAGCCCTCAGGGGATGTCAGAGAGCCGGTTTTGGCCTGATCCCTGCAGGCCAGGCCAATGGACCCCACTGGTGCACTAATCTGTACACCAGGCTTCAAAGATCTTTGGTTAATCTTTTCCTGTCCTCCCCCCTTCCCTCTGAGATTTATCAGTCTGTTCCATGTTTCCATGCCTGTACATCGAGCGTCTGCCTCCTGGTGGTCAGTGCGCATGAGCTGCAGAAGAAACACCTTTTCTGACCACTCATTGGCTAAGCTCCCGGTACACCACTCACAGTATTCTTAGTAACTTGGGTAATAAGAATCCAAGAAGGTGATTTAGGGTTTTTCCACCTCACTCCTCCCCTCCCCTCCGCTCCCCTCCCCTCCCCTCCCCTCTCCTGGCCTGCACTTGGCCGCAGTGGCTTGGGCAGGCCCCCCTGTGTTCGTCTCCGCTCCGGGCCTCACCTGTGCAGGTAGCCTCCTCCTGACTGGTCGTGACTGTTACGGCATCACAGCTAATTTGCATATTACCTCTTTTTACACACACACACACACACACACACATAATATGTTATTAAAACAGATTTGTTTGGGCAGCGGATCTCAGTTAGTTCCCGGAGTACTGTTGCTCCGTTTCTATCTGTCAACACTGCTGTGTGACTTTGCTCATATGTCACAGTGCTTGTGACACACTGTATCATGTTGTGGGAGCCCTGGCACTTCTGGCTCATTGCGGGCGGCTAGCGAGGGGCACACACAGAGCGCCCACTCTTTTTATCTGTCTCACTCAGAGGTTTTCCATACAATATTTAATGGGTAACAGAAAATTCTTGCTTAGAAAAACACATTATTGCCTAGAAAGAGGAAGAAGGAGAAAGAAATCACTATTTTAAAAAATATATATATTTTATTGATTTTTTCACAGAGAGGAAGGGAGAGGGATAGAGAGTTAGAAACATCGATGAGAGAGAAACATTAATCAGCTGCCTCCTGCACACTCCCTACTGGGAATGTGCCTGCAACCAAGGTACATGCCCTTGACCGGAATCGAACCTGGGACCCCTTGGTCCGCAGGCCGACGCTCTATCCACTGAGCCAAACTGGTTAGGGCAAGAAATCACTATTAAAAAGTGGTGTGCTTTGGTTCAGAGCTGTGAGGCTCTTCTGTGAACTGGGAGTGTGTTCTGTGACCATTCCTACCTCCTCTCCCTGTGGAAACAGCCACTGTCCCAGGCCCAGCACTGCTGGGCAGAACCTACGCTTACACCAGAACAGGCGCCTGTCCTGCCCGGGCACTGCATGGGCCTGGGCCAGGGGAAAGGCCATGCCACTCCGAGTCTTCATCGAGGCCGAGGAATGCCACTCTCCCGGTCTCAGGACACGCCCTGTCCCCTGTCACACACGAGGAACAGGTGCCACAGTCTAAGGGCAACCTGTTCCTTTAAACCAGAAAGTGGAAAATAACGTTTAGGGCAGAATCGGGCTAAGTGGGCGTGTAGGTTCTTTATTTGTAACTCATCTTTAAGTTCTTTTCGATGTGGAAGGGAAGGTTACATGGTTTATTAAGAAACATGGATGTACTTATCATGTTGTTTGTCATGGTAGGTGTAGATTAGTGCATTACAGTGTCAATATGCATCTTTAAGTTCAGCTTCAGACCAGTCATTTGGTGACTTTTCAGGAACACAAGGAAGTTTTTGTTCTGCCTTGTCTAGTGGGTTTCAGTTTAAAAATAGGGTCTCTAGTTTGGCCTTGAGGCCAGTATTGTTTATATTGAAAACAAATGGTGCATAATGACTGTTAGGTCCCAGCCTCATGGAGTAGGGAGAAGGCTCTAATCCAGCCGTGGGCAAACTACGGCCCGCGGGCCAGATTCCGCCCATTTGAAATGAATAAAACTAAAAAAAAACAAAAGACCGTACCCTTTTATGTCATGATGTTTACTTTGAATTTATATTAGTTCACACAAACACTCCATCCATGCTTTTGTTCCGGCCCTCCGGTCCAGTTTAAGAACCCATTGTGGCCCTCGAGTCAGAAAGTTTGCCCACCCCTGCTCTAATGGGAAGGGGAGGCTTTATCTGTATCCCTGGTATAAACAGACCATCTCTGGTCTCTCCTGCCGGGCTAGTCCTCCGCTGCTCACTAGAGGGCGCTGGAGGCCGGGAGCTGCGAGAGGTCCGCTGGCCCAGCGCCTGGACGGGCCTGTTCCCTTGATTAGGATCACAGGTAAAGACTGGGTAATCTGCTTCCTTGATGTGTTAGAAAAGTAATTAATTGTTTAGGATGATTCTGCAAAATGTTTTGGATCAATAATATTTTTTTGTACTTTCCTCAAAGCTAATGCTAGTTTACATAATTTTGGAAAAATCAGTCTCAACATTACAAACTGTAAGCACTTCATGTTTTTTCCTGCTGATAAATATAAATTTCCGCCCCTTCCCAAGGAATTTTATGCTTTCTATCTATAGCTAGAAACATACTTGTTCGTGAGATGTAATACAATATTAAAATCATGCCTCTGCTTGCTTTTCAGGGACTCCGAGCCCGAATCTTGGAGACGCTGGTCATGCTCCTGCTCCTGGCGCTGCTGGTCCTGGGGATGGTGTGGGTGGCCTCCGCGCTCCTGGACAAGGATGCGGCGAGCAGGGAGTCTCTGTACGGTGCGCTCACGGCTTGAACCGGTTTCTCCCATGGAGCCCTGCTCACCACTCACTTTTAAAGCATTGAAATAGTTTTTCGTGTAGTGAGCCCTTGTTAGTTTACAGAAGTAAGAAACCTTTAGAGACATTTAGGAAAGCAAAGACTGCTCAGGTGTTACCTGTGTGCAGAGTATCTTTTTGTTGTTAATTGGTTTCTGTTCTTAAAATCCCACGGAGGCTTTTTTTCTCCTTCTGGACAAGTGTGGCAAAGGGGTTATTTTAGGTCTTTTTGTTGTGCTGTTTAGAAATTATATGGTTTAGGCCCAAATAGGCAATTATGATGTTTACTGTACATTAATTCATAGTCAGCCTCTATCTCAATGTACAGTGTTTTGGATTTACTAAAAAACATTGACTTTTTTCACAGATCTCTGGGAGTTCTACCTGCCCTATTTGTACTCTTGTGTATCACTCATGGGATGTTTGCTGCTTCTCTGTAAGTATTTTTCTGACTTAATATTGATCGGAAAAGAGAGTTCTGTGTTCTAGAGAATTATGGGAAATTTTCCAATGACATTCCTTACAGCTTGGAGAGTTTGAAAAAGTTGGCCCTTAACTTTATTTTTTATATTTTTATTGATTTTAGAGAGGGAGAGAGAGATAGAAACATCAATGATGAGAGAGAACCATTGATCGGCTGCCTCCTGCATGCCCCACACCGGGGATTGAGCCCACAACCCAGGCATGTGCTCTGACCTGGAATCGAACTGTGACCTCCTGGTTCATAGGTTGATGTGCAATCAGTGAGCTACGCCGGCCGGGTGGCCCTTAACTTTTTTTATGTTCAAGGTAAATTTTGATAAACTGAAACCTTGAAATAATAAGACACTTGTGTTGTTCTCTAAGAAAAACTTCTTTCACAGGGTTGGGGTAAAGGGTGGGTGGAGGGGGAGATACACACATGGTTGCACACATGCTCACATGCAGAGACCCTCCCCCCCCAAACACAGACATAGATACACATGTGCACAGGCACAGACACACATTCAGGGACATACACACACACACAGATATGCACACAGACACGTCCACATGCTGGCATTCGCATACACAGGCACATGCACACATAGACACACCACACACGCACAGACATGCACATATACATGCACATAGACATAGACATATGTGTGCACATGCACAAACCCTGCACACACAGACACATCCACAGATATGCACACAGACACACATATGCACACAGACATGCACATATTCACGTGCATGCACATGGCCCCCATACCCTTAACTATTCTGACACTAGACTCTACTTTTGAATGGTAATGATAGAATTGTGTGTGATCAATTATGGTCTTTATTTTAAAGCTTGCTTACTTTTACTTAAGACGTCACCACATGTCTCAGGGATATTATAAATAAGTGTTGTTATAAGGATTTAAGATGATAGTTGTCACTTTTAGACATTCTTGTCTGCTTCTCAGTTTCATTAGTGCTTGAAATCAGTCTGTTCTTTAGTTGGTTTTCTTTAGCTTCTTGTAAGTGAAAATGCTTATCATTCAGCTGCTAGAGCAGCGGTTCTCAACCTGTGGGTCGCGACCCCTTTGGGGGTCGAACGACCTTTTCACAGGGGTCGCCTAAATACATCCTGCATGTCAGATATTTACATTACGATTCATAACAGTAACAACTTACAGTTATGAAGTAGCAACGAAAATAATTTTATGGTTGGGTCACAACATGAGGAACTGTATTAAAGGGTCACGGCATTAGGAAGGTTGAGAACCACTGTGCTAGAGGCTCGCGTGTCCTCAGTCTTTAGCCATCACCTGTCCCTCGTCACGTATAGGAAGTGACTCACCAGCCCTCTTGACCCTGCTGAGTAGCCTCCGACAGACACCGCGAGTCTGACGCGGAGACAGAACTTTCTGAGAGCCAGTCTGACTTCGCGCGGTGTGCAGGCTGGCGGTCTGTGTGCTCGCGGTAAGCGTTGTCTGCCTCTCCCCACAGTGTGCACCCCGGTTGGCCTGTCTCGCATGTTCGCCGTCATGGGCCAGCTGCTGGTGAAGCCAGCGGTGAGTAGTGGGTACCGTGTTGCATCCCCAGCCTTTGGTTGTGAACGCGCACTCAGACACAGCAGAAGACTATTTCTGTGGGTTTATGATCCAAATTGTGGTTGTTTTAATCCTTTTCATTTTTGGAAAGCACATTTGTTTTTGCTTTTAAAATACTAACTATAGGCACTCAGGTAAAAAGTCTGTAGAAGTTTTAAGACAAGGTTTACGAATACTTACAGATATTGTAGGTGTTCGTTACCTTAGATCAAATAATAACTGTTATGTTTCAAAATCTACTACATGGGCTATTTGATTTACAAAGCAGTTATGTTTCTGAAAATTTGCTGCGTATTAGATCTTGTCCCTTTAATCTCAGAAGTACTGTATATTCATTTTCAATTAGTACTAATTCTAACAATCTGTCCCTAAGTTTCTTTGGCTTCTAGGTATTTTGTCAAATATTTCATAATATGAAAGCAGTTCTTAGCTGTATCTAGGACATTTGTCACTCAAATCACTGTCATGGATCCTCACTGCCTACAAATTGTAAACTATCAACATGCTACAACACCTTCCACAGTCTCCGCACTGAGTGTACCTGTAGCCGCCACCCTCCTGCACTCCCCGCCCCAAGTGACTTTAACTGTAGACTCGGTGGCCCTGCTGTGTTCCAGGCGCTGTGCCCAGGGCCTCTCCCTCGGCGCTTCCGCCCCCCCAAGCCCTGCTGGCCTCCTCCAGCGGCTCTGCGGTCCGCTGCCCACTGCCATCTCCGAGCCCGCCCCACTGCTTTTAGCCAAAGTAGCTGAGCTCCTACAGCTCTCACTCCCCTGTCTGTGTCTTACTAGTAGTGCTTACTACATTTTTATGGTCATAGGTTCGCTTTTCTTAGGGAGAAAATAAGGAAATGTAATAGATATTCTTTTAGTAAATGTTTGCTTAATTTTGAAAGTGTTTTTTGTTTTTTTTAATCCTCACCGGAGGATATTTTTTCCATTGGTTTTTAGAGAGAATGGGAGGGAGAGTAAGAAGAAGGGAGAGGGAGTGGAGGGAAGAGAGAGAGAGAAACATTGATGCGAGAGAGACACATCAATTGGTTGTCTCTTGAATGCACCCTGACTGGGGCAAGGATCTGACCTGCAACCCAGGTGCATGTCGTTGACCAGGAATCGAACCCGAGACCCTTTGGTGCACAGGCCATGCTCTAACCACTGAGCATGCTAGCCAGGGCTTGGGCTTTTTTTTAAATATATATATATTTAAATATATATATATATATATATTTTATATTTCTTTATTGATTTCAGAGAGGAAGGGAGAAGGAGAGAGAGATGGAAACATCAATGATGATAGAGAACCATTGATCAGCTGCCTCCTGCACGCCCCCTACTGGGGATTGAGCTCGCAACCCAGGCATGTGCCATTGGCCGGAATTGAACCTGGGACCCTTCAGTCCGCAGGCTGACGCTCTATCCACTGAGCCAAGTCGGCTAGGGCTTGGGCTTTTTTAATAAATGTCAATCTCTTCCTATCTTCTTTAAACTAAAATTGGACTTCTTACTTGCTTCCTAAATGTGCACACAGCAGTTACCATGTACACCAAGCATGTCAAACTTAAAGGCTAACACGGGCCAAATAAACAAGCTTTAAGTTTATGTGGGCTGCAAAAAAAAAAAAAGCTTCAATTTTCATAGAAACGTAGGTTTATTTCGATAGAGACATGAGTAATCGTTAACAAAATAATAGAACATTTTAATGAAAATTAATATTTTTTCTTGAACATTAACTTACCAGACACTGAATAACTGCACAAATTAATAAGCGTAACACAAATAAACCTATTTTTCTTGTTTTCTGAAAGCGAAATATTTCCTGTTGCGCACACCAAACAAGTCAGTCCAAGACTAATGACGTGGCCATAGCCTGCTAAAGTATTCGCCGCTAGTATTAGTGGAGAGAAATGGTGCGCATGCGCGTAAGGTGCGTAAGGAAAATGAATGCAACATGATTATAGTAATTAGTCATTAGTGAATGTTGTAGTTCATTATTAATGATTATGTATAACATATTATAAGAATTAAGTTACAAAATTTTTATTAAAACGTTTCTTATATATCTTTATATTGGCTGGGCCACAAAAATATTCGTTGTGGGCCGCGAATTTGACATGCTTGATGTACACACACTACACCCAAGAACCACTGCCCTTGGAGACAGATGCGGTGGCCCCGCGTGCATTCACTTTCTTCCTTTCTCTGGTTTGTTTACGCATCTTGGCCTCTTTCTCCACTAGCACCTCCTGCCATAAATTTTGGCAGAGGTGTGACGTCCTGAGTGTGGTCTCAGGCTGCGTTCTGCTCTCGGAATGGCCACTTCTCCCTCTGTGCCTGACCCTGGTGAGGAAAGGCAGTGAGAACAAGCTCACGCACAAAACCAACACCTTCTTCATAGCCCCTCCCATGCTGATTTTCCCCAGATTTGTCTATTATTAAGAGGATCCTGAAAACACTCATTATCTTTGCTGTGTCCTTGCACACGTAATTCACTCCCTCCCCTCGGTAGCAGCCGCGCAGGCTCGGGGGTGGCTTCTCATTGGCTGGCTGAGTCACCTGCAGCTCTGGGAGTGGGACGCTTACTCCAGGTCACAGGCTGAGGGGACAGCAGGGCTGGGTGAGAGCCTGGCCCCGGGCGCCGCGGCCTGCAGAGCTCCAGCATCCTCACCCGCTGCCGCGAGCACTGTGGGCGTGGTGTCACCTCTGGCTGGTGCCTCACCTCCTTTTGGTGCATTCAGCCACCAGGGAAGGCACTGCCACCACCAGCAGCACTGGCCAAGACCTTTCTCCGCAGCGGAGGTTGGGGATCTTTCTTTCCCTGTCCTTCTGTAACTGTATTTTCACTGCACTTGTGACGTTTAAGTCGTGTTTTGAGCTTATCACATCTTTCCTGGGTGCTGGAACACATGCCACAGAGGTCCAGGCCTGTGTCTGACCCGAGTGTTTAAGGCGCAGGCTCCAAAGGCAGGTGATTCTTCTTCACCAAACCCTTACTCCTTGGCGATTCCAAGACGGGGTGTGGCAGTATGTTTTTAGGGTATTGTAGACTCAAGGGCACAGTGCATGCAAACTCTTTCCTCAAATACAGGGGTGGGCAGAAGTGGGCCTGCAGCTGTGCGCGTGGAGAAAGGCAGGCACTCTCTGATGCTCTCAGGAGCTTTAGCAACTGTCACCCCACTTCTGCTCCCCCCCGCCGCCCCCGGGTGCTCCCGCCGTCATTCTCACCAGCAGACCTGTGGGGTCAGTCAGTATCTGACTGTTGCCAGTGTGAGGACGTCCTTTGTGTGTGTCAGGCCTTAGGAAGGTATCAACTGTCACCTCTGGTCCAGACAGGAGGCCCCAGGTGGGAAGGTCAGTCCCTGCACTCCACACACTCAGGGCCCGCCGGGTCCCCCAGCCCCACCTCCCCTGGGGCTTTTAGGGGAGCCCTCCTTTCCCAACTGGAAGGGACCCGAGTATTGTCCTCAGGGAGCCCTGTCTTCCCATCCCGCCTGGTCCAGGATGCTCCTCTTCTGTAGTTATTGGTACTCATTGCTATGCATGCTTCTTTTGTTATTAGTTCAGGCCAGAGGAGAGAGGCTGTCAGTACTTGTTCAGATCCTGGGAACTGTTGGGTTGCCAGCAGTCTGATGTGAATTCTGCAGACTTGGCACCTGGTGGGATCGTCAGCAGGAGCGGAGAGGCTAGGCGGCTCCATCCTGTTCTGTCCCTGCTCCTCACAGTCACTGCACAGCTGGGAGCGTGGCCGGCAGTTCATCGCACAGAACATGGTGCCACTCTGGCGTCCTCCCTGATAGCACAGCTGTGACGGGGCGTTCAGGGGACCCTTTTGGAGACAGTGCGGTCACCCCCACATGACTGGCTATTGACGGTGGTCTTGTTGTTCCTTATTTGTGTCGGATGGCGTGACAGTGAGGGTGCGTTCGTCAGCCTAGCTTCTCCGGGCTCTTGTCTAAAGGGTGGTCTCAGCAACACCGCGAGGAACATTTGCGGGAAATTTCTCGTGTAGAGATGTCGATAGAAAGCATTGCCTGGTAGTGGGTCAGTTTATGGATTTCTGGTTCTGAACATGATGTGAGAAGTAGAGATGAGGAGCCAGTGTTGGGTGGGCAGCCTGCCTTCAGTTCTACACACTGGCCGGCATGCGGAGCCCCCTGCAGTGAGCCTGCGACGTTTACAGTCTGCACTTTGTCTGCCAGTGAGAACTGCAGAGTGGTTTCATCCTTTAAACTTAAAAAATACCCAATTAAATATATGTAGATTTTGTGGTTATCAGCTTTTGATGTATGTAGTTATACACTGAAATATTTTTACTTAATTTGTAAATCAAGTAGTTTGAGCATTTTTATTTTAGACTAGAGGCCCAGTGCATGGAATTCGTGCATGGGGCGGGTGGTCCCTCAGCCCGGCCTGCACCCTCTTCAATCCAGGACCCCTTGGGGCATGTCTGACTGCTGGTGTAGTCCCGATCCCGCAATCCGGACATCCCTCTCGCAATCCGGGACCACTGGCTCCTAACCGCTCACCTGTCTGCCTACCTAACCCCTCTGCCTGCCTGCCTGATCACCCTTAACCTCTCTCCCCTGCCAGCCTGATCGCCCCTAACTGCTCTGCCTCTGCCCCCGCCACTGTAGCTTTGTCTGGAAGACATCTGGTCTATCCAGTCTAATTAGCATATTACCCTTCTGTTAGTATAGATTCCTAGTCATTGAATGGTAATCTGAATCCCAGGCCCAACAGCCGCTATTCTCATCAACGTGATTTTGTGACATTGCCGCATTCAACAGCCTGGTCTTCCCTTTAGATTCTGGAGGACCTGGACGAGCAGATGTACATTGTTGCCCTCGAGGAGGAGGCGCTGCAGAGACGGCTCGCCGGTATGTACGCAGAGCGCTAAGACGGGGAACCTGGCATGTAGCTCAGAGGAGACAGGGTCTGGTGCAGCGTCTCAGGCCTCTGCTCTGCACGTGGCAGGACTCAGAGTGAAAGGGCCTTTGGGAGGAAGGGCTGCGAGACTGGCGGCTTTTGGTCACACTCCCATGATTCCCCGGCTGATCCCCTAAAATTGAGCAGGGCTGGTTCAGTTCCGAGACCCTGGCCAACACGCTGTGCCCACTTCCCTGTCCTTGTGTGGCAGCACCGCGACCCTGGCTGCTGAGGTGGCAAAGCTGCATATTGTCCGGTGACTCACACCGCGTCTCATTCCCTCCTGCGGACTCGGGGGTAGACGCATGTGTCCCTGTGGCACTGAGGCTGTGACCTGCTCTGGGTGGCACCTGGGACTCTGCTGGCATGTGGGAAGGCATTCATCGTCAGCTGATGACTAAGTGAGCACAGCACAAATTTTAAAGTTTAATTTCTAATTACTGGTTATTTTTGGCTTTAAATGAAGAACCAACAAAGAAAAGAGTAATGAGATGATGAAAAATGACAGTTTGTGTAAGTTTTATTTTTATTTTACTTGGGTGATTTTCACCCTGCACACTTTTCTCTTACAAAGTAATTTTAATGTTGAAAATCTGCCACCAAGTTCAGGTTATGGATAGCTAACTGTATTTCAGAATCCTAATTCAAGGGTAGGTATAAAGTGAAAGGTTACTTTAAGTATAAAATATTGAGAAATAGGAAGACATATACCTACTTTCTTTAATTACAAATAATGAATTTAAATCTTCAACCCAAGAGTGTTCATAACATTTAGAGCGTGTTCTTAGAGGAAAGAATTTCAGGTTGTATCTATTCTAGAGAATTCTTGTCAGTAATATTTGTGCATTTTGATACCAGTAACTTTTAGAGTGGAACTACATGTATCTTTTATCCTTCTAACTTTATTGAAGTTACTTTAAGATTTAAACCTATTTAATTCAAGAATTGTAACTTCAGTCAGTGCTGTTGACTTTATAACATATTAAAGTGGCAAATATAATGATAAATTTGTCTTATTTAGAGAATCATGTGGGTGTGTAATAAACACGCCAGAATTGTAGGAACCAGCGGTCGCCAACCTTTCGGACCTCACGGACCACCAGTGGCCCCCGGACCACTGGTTGGCACCTGCTGGTAGCAACCATGTTGAGCAGACGCCCCAGTATGGGGACTGTTTGCACCGAGCCATGCGCTATTTCAACCTCCAGGCCAGGGGCTGCGACCCAGGGAACTAAAATATAGTGCTCCATGAATTACAGAATTTGAGTCAAATCTAATCCAAACCAAATCAAATCAAAACCATAGCCTTTACTCACTTTGCCCTTCACAGCAGGAAAATGATGCTGCAGAATCCTTCTAGATGCTTTGGTTGCTCCAATCCAAAGGGGTTCACTACACCCAGAGACATTGAAAGGGAAATGTCTGCCAGAGGCTGATGTGTTACAAGAGGCAGCTAAGCCAGAATGGCAGACCCCCAACCAGCTCAGAAATGTCTGCGGCAGCAGGGGCGGTGATGGGAGCACCAATGCTGGGTGGAATCTACCTGCCTCGGGGAGATGGGAGCCAGCACTGAGATCTGTGTCTGCCCTCGGAGAGATGGGGGCCAGTGCTGAGATCTGTGTCTGCCCTCGGGGAGATGGGGGGAGATGGGGAGAGATGGGGGAAATGGGGAGAGATGGGGGGAGATGGGGGCCAGTGCTGAGATCTGTGTCTGCCCTCGGGAAGATGGGGGGAGATGGGGAGAGATGGGGGAAATGGGGAGAGATGGGGGGAGATGGGGGCCAGCGCTGAGATCTGTGTCTGCCCTCGGGAAGATGGGGGGAGATGGGGAGAGATGGGGGAAATGGGGAGAGATGGGGGGAGATGGGGGCCAGTGCTGAGATCTGTGTCTGCCCTCGGGGAGATGGGGGGAGATGGGGGCCAGCGCTGAGATCTGTGTCTGCCCTCGGGGAGATGGGGGGAGATGGGGGCCAGCGCTGAGATCTGTGTCTGCCCTTGGGGAGATGGGGGGAGATGGGGGGAGATGGGGGCCAGCGCTGAGATTTGTGTCTGCTGGCGGGTGGGTCACAGTCTCCCCGCCAGACTCCACCTGCTGGTGAGCCAGTGGCTGTAGTTTTGCTGTTTGCCGCTGGCGGACTGTTTCAGGTGGAAACAGGCTCGGAACAAAAATAGCTCCGGGACAGAATGGACATTTGGACTAATTACATGACGGACTGTGAGCTTCAGTGTGTCTATCAGTGTTGTGCAGAGGGAAAAACAAGAGGCAACGGAACAGCATTTTATGATTTGCTGTTTTAAAGAAAATGGAGATCCTAGAGGTTAGTAATAGAAATCATCCCCATGGGTTTATTACTCTAGTATTATGTGAAATGTCTTGTGTTTAAGTTATATTTTAATCATTTTTTAAAATTGAAGTTTAACTTTTATTCTGGGCTACTAAAAAAAGTTGCAGTATGATCAAAGTAAAAAACACTTAAAACAATAATACAGATGACACGGTGACGAACCAAGAACGCATGGCGGTGTTCTGCTGATGGCACACAAGCATGCGACACGCATCCCATGAGACTCGGACATCCGTGTGGTTTGCTCTGAGCCCCGCTTCCCGGGACCTGGAAAAGCCCGAGCCCCTGCCGGAAGCGCGTCCCTCAGGAGCAGCTCTGCCCGCTTCTGGGAGGCCCTCGGCTGCTTTGGGGGTTATGACGTCACTAGAGCTGAATTTTTGCGCTGGCTTTTCCAGGCAGCCTGGCTCTGAAGGCTGCCGGCCTGACTTCACGTTCCCGTCTGACACATGAGGGCCAGAGGCTGTGTCCTTGGTGACAGTGTCGCCGCTTCCTGAAGGCTGTGAGGCTGTGAGGAAGAGGCGCTGCCTGTGTGCCACGGTCAGGCAGCTCCTCCCCTCCCGTCGGCTGCGCGCCTTCTTCCCAGCAGCACTTTTGGGCAGGCGAGTTCCAGCTGCGTCTCAAGTTCATGGACTAGCTGCCTGAAGACAGAGGAAAAGGGCGAGAATCTGCGAGACTATCCGGGACTGAGACACTGGGAAAAGGCATCCTGGGGAGCAGGGAGGAAGCCCAGCTCTGCTGGTTCAGACAGCCCTCCGGGCCCGTCCTCACGGCAGCATAGAGACCGTCTCCAGAGCCCCCGCGATCCTGGCAGGGCTCCCGCCACTTCGCCCAGCACCCGGTCTCCCCGCCGGTCAGCCTCCAGCTCCCCTCCCCTCGGACCCTCCTGCATCAGTCAGTCTGGGCGTCGCGTGCTCTCAGCCCTATAGTGCTCCTGCTTCAGTCGGAGACAGGCCCACCCACCCTCTCCTGCCTCTCCCCACAGCTGCCCTCACTGTCCCCTCCCGCAGGCATCCAATGGTTGCCTCCCTGCTGCCCCACCCGCCCTGTCTGTGCCCCTTGAGCTTTTGGACTTGCGTCCCTGTTGTGAAGCTGATGCTGCCGCCATACCTCCCTCCCCCTCATGTCCTGGTCCTCCCACTCTGTCCTCAGCGCTTTCCACCAACTGACTTCCTGTCTTCCTTTTCCCGTTGTGTCTCTGCAGTGGAGCAGGGACACCACAGGGCAGGGGTTTCTGTTAGTCCCTTCCATGCCCCTGGCCCTGGGACATTGCCAGATGGCGTGGTGTGGTGGAGGGTGGCACTTCCCCGGGAGGTGAGGAAGATGCAGGGTGTGCTGGGGGCATGAAGGCAGCGTCCCAGGGACAGAGCCCAGGTCCCACAGCAGGGCCCCTGAGGACAGGCCGGGTCCAGGGGTGTTCCCTAGGAAGCAGAAGTAAGGGGACATTTCCCAGTTGGTCACGTGCAGTATGAGCAGTGAAGATGCCTTCTGCAGACCCTACAGAGGAGCCCTTTGTACCTCCTGCCCAGGGCCACGCACATCCTCAGCACACGCACAGTGGACGTGAGGCCGAAGCATTAGTGGAAATAGCAAGCCTTTGTGTGCGTAGCCGGTGGGTGTGCAGGTAACTTAGAAGCCCCGCGATGGGCAGGGGTTAGTTTTTGTTAAGTTCAGAACCTTCACGGTTCTTTTAATGTAATTTATTTAGATTTAATGTAATTTATTTTAAAATGTTGTAGGCTTTGAACTTAATGATTCAGTGCAGTTTTGTTAGGTACGGTTTTCACCTTCATGATAAAAACTTAGTGTATCATTTTTGGTAGCGATTACTTTCCGGCTTGATTCTAGCCTTGTTCAAAGCCTGGTCCTCCAAAGCTTCATTACTCCTTCTTCTCAGAGGCGTTTTCCCTGAGTGTCAGGTTGTACGCCTTTGTATCTGAAGAACAGACTTTCAGGAATAACACATGGCCCTTCCGTGGCACGGGCGGCCGGCAGCATTGTGTCCTCAGTCCTGGAGTCTTGCTGTTCACAGCTGGGTGAGTTGCCTGGCGCTTTTAGGCGATGCCCAAGTTTAGGGAGGCGTTTGTGCTGCTCTAGAGTAATGGGTCCTGTCAGAGCACCTCCCAGCTTCCTGGGCAGACAGCTGGCTGACCGGTCATTACTTGCCTGACGTCTTCTAACACCCTTAACAGTGTGCGGAAGCTGAGGTCAGATTTCATCTGATGGCCTCCACCTCACTTTCATCTCGACGCTACGGTTCTTCTACGCCAGCAGTGGGTATTTTAAGAATCCTGTGTACCGTGGGGTCTATCACGGAGTGACAGTAACTCAGATTTGCCGCCTCTGGGCCCTGGTGGTTTGGGCGTGGACACAGACAGCAGGCATTGCTGTGGGGAACGGCCCTTCTTTGGTAAGACTGTGATAGAGGAAAGTGTTTAGTAATATCCTGACGTCCTGAGTGCACAGAAACGAATATCGATCCTACTGGTAAAACTAGTTAAATGGCTTCTTTCTAGTAAGATATCAACGTTTGGGTTTAAGGGTCTGAAACAGGAATTCCTTGTTACAGTTCATTTAGTTTTTAGGGTCATATCATCACTTTCTAGGTAATAAAATGTGGCCCAAACAGATTGTTACCAGTGAGACGATGTGGCTGAAGAGATGTCAGCTAATGGGGAATGCTTTGGAGTAACCAGCTATAGAATATATTTGAGTCAGGTGTCATGTAGTCTCTGAAACTCAGAGAGCGATCGCTCTATGTAATTGGTCCAAATTTGTTAGCAGAAGATGCATTTCATACACATGGGCTACTTGTTCAGCCACAGCCTGCTTGGATAACAGTATTCTCGATAGTAACATGTATAAATAAATAAGTTTGAAAAATAATCCAGGATAAGGTCTATCCGTAACTTATCTAAAGTAGAAAAAAGCCAAACTGTTACTTTAATTGTACATTTGTTTCAAATTTTCTATCTTGCATGTCATCATTGAAAGTATATTTACATTTTCAAAATTGTGCTGGATGTTGAAAGTTTTATGTTCCTTACTTAGCCATATATTTGTGGCTATGTCAGAAGTAAATAGAAACTCAAATTGTAACAAATATTAGCATTCTCATGGAGTAGAACTAGGGCTTCTGAGTGTGTGGTTGTCTGTCTCTGAATAGTAACAGTGTCTGTCTGTCCTGTGGAGGTGCTGTGGAGAGCTGAGGGTCCCGGCTTCAGCTTTCACAAGCGAGGCAGCACCTGGCGCTCGCTGGCGCTGGCGGAGGGGATGGAGCCTGTTCACTCTGAGTTATCCGGAGCCTTGGGATTTAACAACAGAATTGTTTGCCTAAATGATTTGAAGTAATTAGAAGTACTTGAGTGACTCCTCATTCTTGGTTGTAGAGACCACCTTGGTCAGTTTAAAGTACAAAGTATAATCAACACTGTAAAGAGTTATTACTTAGATTTTCTAATCAACTTTTTTTGGTTATATGCTAAATTAAAAAGTTAACTATGAAAATAATCAGTTTATTCTGGAGGTATCTACTTCCAAATATGTGACTAAGTTTAGGGTGCTGCTCGGCTTAGGGCTACCTGCCTATTGCTTCATGGTTTTGGACTGTTTACATACCAGGCTGGAGACTTACATTTGTTTTAAGAAATGCAACATTGTATATTTTAAATTAAATTGTTAGTGTCTGCTCTTGAACACATGAATGGCAGTTAGGACTGTCTTGTGTATTAAGAAAACGTATAAGGTCAGATTAGTTATTGAAGAAATGCTGGGCTTTGGGAAACTCTGTTATCTTGGAAGTAAAATATGAAAATATTTTCAATAGCACACTAGTTTTTCAGCTGGGAAAAGTTGCCTTCAGCTATTAGTTTTCCTGCATCCAAAGAGACGGGTGGAGCAGGATCAAAAATACTTATTTGATCAAAGTTATTGGCTCTGAAGTCATTCTTACCAGCGTGAGGAAGATGAAAGGCATTGTTTTTACTGCACGCTAGTAACAGCGTAATTTTGTACTAATTGGTGTTGAACTGCCAATCACCTGGGGGAATGCAAATAGATACTCTTACAGGTTCCTTTGAGGTAGGGGAGTCTTGTGTCGAGGCTGGAAGGAAAACAGAATAATACCGTTAAATGGACCTTAAATGAGCTGCCTTGTGGTTGTCTTGGAGAATCCCTTTTTATTTTTCCTGACTAGCCCAAACAGGCTTTGTCTACCAGTTTGACTTATGGACTAGACAGTGCTGACGGTGAACGTTCAGAAGTGTTTTGAAATAAAGTGGTGATGATATAATTCTGCAGATATCGTGGTGATTTCGTTGGTGCAACTTACGTATGTGTGTGACATTCCAGGGTTTGTTTGCAGTTGTCATGGTTCCTCCCAGCAGCCATCATGTCCTCTGGTCACTGACAGTGGAGCATTCTGCCCAGACAAAAGGTGGCTGTTCTCACGGGGATGGCGATGTGTACAGTAAAGGGCGGGGTGGCTTTGAAATCTGTTATTCCAGACGAAGCTAGTCATTTCATGAAAGCACCATTTTTCATGAAAGCACCATTTTTCTGAGGACGGTCAGAATGTCTTCTTGATTTTTGTGTGCAAATCAGTATTTATTAACTGCCTACTGTGTACCTCGTATGTGTTACCCTAAAAAACTACAGCATTTCAGAATACCACTTTCATTATTTTACTTGGAAAAATAGCACACGGGTTGGTCTAGGTATTTGTATTGAGGTTTGTAGACACCATGCCCGCCAAATAGTGTCTCGCTTCTTAATTTTAAAGTGGCAGCAGCAGCCCAGTCTGTTCTGACAGCTGCCTCCTTTCAGAATTCGGAATGCTCGTCGGATGATTTTTGTAGTCCTGGGCTGGTTGCTGGAATAGCACTTCGGTACAGGCAGAGGGAATGGGATGTATTTGGAATTGTATTGATAATTAATCACATATAGAAGTTAAATGAGCATCACCCTATAAAAAGTAAAATATACTTATCTCTAAGACTATTCAAAGACACTTGAAAATGGTACACTGCTCTGCCCCCTTCCTGTAGATCCCTGTTAAATGGAAATATCCATTAACTTTGTAACTTAATTCCTTCCCTTTTTGCTTTGGCTACCAGAAACTCTGTATTTTCGTTGTTAAAATTGAGTAGTTTTGGGATATACTACTTGAATATCTCTGTACTGTCTTCATCCCCATTCTCTTATAATTATACTAGGGGCCCGGTGCACGAAATTCGTGCACTGGGTGTGTGTGGGGAGGGGAGTGTCCCTCAGCCCAGCCTGCCCTCTCTCACATACTGGGAGCCCTCAGGCGTTGACCCCCATCACCCTCCAATTGCCTGATCGGCCCCTTGCCCAGGCCTGATGCCTCCGCCAGAGGTGTCAGGCTTGGACAGGGGACCCCCATCTCCCCCTGATCACTGGCTCTGGCCCCCGCTCAGGCCTGAGGCCTCTGGCCCAGGAATCATGCCTGGGCAGGGGACCCCCATCTCCCTCTGATCGCTTGCTCCACCCCCCGCCCAAGCCTGACACCTCTGACCCAGGCTTCAGGCCTGGGCAAGGGGACCATCATATCCCCCCAATCCCCGGCTCCGCCCCCCACCCAGGCCTGATGCCTCGGCCAGAGGAGTTGACCCTCATCACCCTCCGATCACCAATCACCGGATCGGCCCCTTGACCAGGCCTGAGGCCTCCGGCAGAGGTGTCAGGCCTGGGCAGGGGACCCCCAGCTCCCCGCGGTTGCAGGCTCCACCCCTGCCCCTGCAGGACGCCTCTGGCCTAGGCGTCCAGCCCGGGCAGCGGGGACCCACAGCTGCAGCGGCCCCGAGATCGTGGGCTTCGCTTTAGGCCCAGGCAAGGGACCCCTAGCTCCCGGGACTGCCAGCTTCGACCGTGTCCAGCTCCCATTGCTGGCTCCACCCCTACTTCCTGCTATCACTGGCCAGGGCGGCAAAGGCACCTGATTCTCCGATCATGGCTGGGGGGCAGGGCAAAGGCGGCCCCAGGGCCGCCTTTGCCCTGCCCCCCAGCTCTTAGCTCCCCCCTGGGTTTCCGATCACTGTCAGTGGCAGGGGGCTTCTTCCTGCTTTCCCTTTCGCCTCCCTGCATTGTGCCTACATATGCAAATTAACCGCCATCTTGTTGGCAGTTAACTGCCAATCTTAGTTGGCAGTTAACTGCCAATCATAGTTGGCAGTTAATTTGCATATAGCCCTGATTAGCCAATGAAAAGGGTATCGTCGTACGCCAATTACCATTTTTCTCTTAGATAGGATACTGAGAGTAAAATGATTAAACTCATGAGTTCTGGGGACACTGTGTTGGGTCTGTCTCCAGTGAGGGATGGAGGGACAGTTCTCATCTCCTAGAAACCGAGGCAGGACTGAGGGCTCAGGAAAGAGGCCCCCGAGCCTCCTAGTGCACGCCCACCTCATGCCTGTGTGGGGAGCAGGGGAGGAAGGAGTGCTGCTTGCACCCCAGAGACCACATAGCACTCTGGGCTCCTTCCTCCTGAGTCCTGCTTGTCTGTCCATCCCGTCCCCAAGGACAGACATTGTGGGGCCTCCCGGCAGTCTCCTTGAGGCCTGTCTGACCTGACGAGGTGTGCAGGGTGCAGGCAGCGGGAAAGACAAACGACCTCTCCCCAGGCTGGTCTGTCTCCATGGGCCCCTTTTCTGTCCTAAGCAGTCAGTCCATTGCAGTGGCTTATGACAGTGACTGCTAACAGATAGAAGCTCACCCTCCAAGTATGTATCTTTACTCTCTCTCTTTCCTTCTTGTTTCTTATATGTAAGTAAGGCAGGTAAAAGCAAGCAAGAAAGGGGAACTTAAAGTCCACAAAACAGAATTTAAGTTGCAAAGCATTAAATCAAAGAGGGTCATTATGTGCTAATAAAAGGAGTGATCCATAAGGAAGCTGTAACAATCCTATAGGAACCAAAAACACACACGCAGAAAACCTTAGGCAAATACAAACACATAATAAAAATCCAAAACTGGGAGGGAGCCTCTCCCAAGGACAGCTGTCGTAGGGACTTCAGTTGTTCTGTGCCAGAACTCAGCAGATACGAGAGAAAGAATATGGAGCTAGATAGACCTTCAGAGAGACCAGCAGGAAACACGACCAAGGAGAGCCCAGGTGTTGGATAAACACGAAAAGGTGACTGACCACCTTTAGGGAAATGCAAGTTAAAGTAACAATAAGGAAGCGTGGTGACAAGTCAGATGGGCAAAACTTCAAGAGTTATGACATCCAGGCCAGGGAAGAGTATGGAAAAGGTACTTTCAAAAGCTGTTGGTAGAAATGTAAATTATTGTGACAATATAGGCTATTATAATAAACTAGAGGCCCGGTACACGAAATTCGTGCATGGGTGGGGTCCCTCTGCCTGGCCAGCGGTTGGGGGTTGGGGCCGATCAGTACCGTCTCACCCAGTCCCGATTGGGGCTGATCGGGCCGGTGGTTGGGGAGGGACCATAGAGGGACCGCAGGAGGGCTCCAGGCCGTGTCTGGCCCCATCTCGCCCAGTCCCGATCGGCTGGACCCCAGCAGCAAGCTAACCTACCGGTTGGAGCATCTGCCCCCTGGTGGTCAGTGCACATTATAGCAACCAGTCGGTGAACCACTGGGTCGGACACTTAGCATATTAGGCTTTTATATATATAGGTTGTAACTCACAGCGCAGAATGCTCAGCATGCACTTTCCTTCCAGTCCCTGGTCTTAGAAACCTCATGTCCTCCCAAGGCTCTGCTCAGCCCCTTCAGCTGCCACATGAAGTAAGTTGCATCGTGTGTGTGGAAACCCTTTGCAGGCACCATGGGTGTGTCTTCTCTTCAGTTCCAATTACCCAACATAAGGAGACGCCCTCATTATCAGATAACACTATCGTGGTAAGACCCCCTGCTCAGCCTACTGCAGTGGTTTTAAATAGGTCATGGGTCGCCCTAGATGGTTTGCCTCAGTGGATAGAGCCACGGCCTACAGACTGAAGGGTCCTGGGTTCGATTCTGGTCAAGGGCACATTCCTGGGTTGTGGGCTCAATCCCTAGTAGGGGGTGTGCGGGAGGCAGCAGATCAATTCTCTCTCATGAATCAAACGTTGCTGCTCTCCTTCCAGTCCCCTCACCCCTCTTTTGTCTTTGCTGTCCCCCCCCCCCCCTACACGTTCTGCTGGGGTCTGTAAAAGGGTCAAGATTTCAGCTTCAACCAAGGATGACATTTCCACACGGCCCTCCTTCCCCGCCCATCTCTGTCCCCAGTCCTGTGGGGTCTCTCCTTCCCTCCCCTCCATCTAATTTGGTGGGCCCTGCTCTGCCCCCTCCTCCTGCAGCCTCCTGTCTCCAGCTTCCCCCTTTCTCCTCTGGGGGCAGAGCTCCCCAAAGGCAGTGCGGAGCAGGGCTGTGTGCAGAATTGTGTGGGGCTAGCCCAGGCGGGGCCTTGGAGGAGAGCTGGGATGACGGGTCACAGGGAGGAGGAGGGAGGGATGTGGAACCTGTCCTGTGGGAGAGGCACCAGGCTCCTCGGCTGCCCCCACCCAGCAGCTTTTTTAGGCTCCTTTGCAGCTGTCACCCTCCCCCCTCACTGCCTCCCACTTCCTTTCAAGTTTTGGACTCGGGTTTCTCCGACTCAGTCCCGCCGCCCCCCCCCCCCCCCCCCCGAGTCCCCAGGAGCCCGAGGCTGCCCCTTGGCCTCGGGCAGGTGCACCTGGCCTGTCACCCGCTCCCCCCCCCCCCCCCATGGTGCTATCCACTCTCTTGCAGTAGTTAGTGAAACTTAATAAAAAGAAGCAGCTCTGAAGATTATAAATTGCATACTGAGAATGCCACAGGCTGCGAAGGGCTGTGCAGTCCACAGCTCTCGGATCAGGCCTCTCAGATCATGTGTAGCAGCTTCCCGTGCCAACCAGCCCCTCCTGGCTCCTGCCTGCCTCTGCCCAGGGCTCGGGCCAAACCCTGGGAGCTTCCTGATGGCTCTCACCTCACACCTCACTTTCCAATCCAGCGCCTGCAGCAAGCTAGCCTATTGGTTGGAGCATCTGCCCACTGGTGGTCAGTGCGCATCATAGCAACTGGTCGAGGGGTCGAACTCCCAGTGAAATTCTGGTCGAGGGGACAATTTGCATATTAGGCTTTTATTATATAGGATTATAATATTTGGGGGGAAGTAAACCTTTAACACGTTAAATGCCCAGTCAGTCACCAGTGACTGACACTATACTTTTTGTCCGGAAGACAAAACAGGCTGGGCGCTTAACGTGTTAAATATCTCCTATATGTCAGTGCTCACACCCTTTGACTCAGCAGAGTGTGTTTTGGGAATCTGCGCTACAGAAATAACAGACCAGAATGACCTGGGTGTGCCTGTAGATGTGTGTACTGCAGCATTGTTTGTAGGCATCCCATCGGAGGAACTTGACTATTCATAAGTGGAATAATCTTGAATAAAGCTGAAGGATGTCCACACTCTGGAATATTACGTATTCAGCTGTTAAGGACTTGTCACTGTCAATGTGGACACATCATTGACTAGGAAAGCAAGTGGAAAAATAATGCATCTGATTCAACCCATCCTTATAAACCCCATGCAAGATAGATGTGAATGTGTGAATACGCACCTGAATATGAAGAAAGGCGTGGACGCATCAACCACATGGGCAATTGTTGTCACTGTAGGAAGGTGGGATGGAGAAGAGATCTTGATTTTCTTTGACTTTATAATAAGCACATAATACTTTTATAATTAACAAAAATTAATAATAGATCCATTAAGAATTTTACCAAAGTAATACATTTTCTAGGAAATGTAGTGTTTCATCATGGACATTTTAAGTGGTTAAAAAATGTATGTACTTTTCTGTGAATCACAGCAGCATTTGTTTTCATTCTCTATAATCAGCATTTGCAATGTGTTATTTTTATATTTTAATGGAATGTGACGGCCACCTGTTCTATACTCCTAGGTGCTCTGTTGTTTTACTTCTAAACTATGTTTGCTTTCCACAGGACTGTCTTCACCAGTGGACTACAGTGTAGTGGAGCTGGAACAAGAACTTGAAAATGTAAAGATTTTTAAGAAAAAATTAGGTACATTTTCCCCCTTGACTTGATTTCTTATTAAAGTCTTTCCTGTAGTCTGAAATATTAAAAAACGCATTAAATCTTTAGTTTATGTTACAAACTTCAGTCTGTCCAAGCCATTTGGGGAGAGGATAAGCATGCATCAACTCACTTTTTGTTTTGTTTTTTCATGTTTACAAAATGAATTTTTAAAACAAACTGATTTTTAAAGGTGTCGTTCTATTGTCTTTTCACTTGCATTATTCCTGACAAGTAATCATCTGTCATCTTTATCTTTTATTGTGCCTTTATCTTCTTTTCAGATCTCCTCTTTATCATTGATTTAGAACAATTTTATTGTGATGTGCCTTTGAGTAATTTTATTTATGTTTCTTATCCTTTGGGTTCATTGATTTTTTTTTGACCTGGGAAATTATAATTGTCATCTCATGTGGAAACTTTTTGCCATTACTTTTCCAAGTATTTTTTCTTCTTCTGTCTGTGCCTCCCTTTCCAAGGACTCCAATTTCATGTACAATAGCTCTTATAAAGTTGCCCCATAACTCAAGGATGTTCCCTTACTTTTCATGTGGTTTGTTTTCCTCTGTGTGTTTCATTTCAGATAGTTTGTATTGCTATGTCTTCATGTTTACTAATTTTTTTCCTCTCAGTGTTAGTCTGCCTTTAATCCCACCTATTGTATTTATTTCTCAGACACTGCAATTTTTATCTCTTGAAGTTCTGTTGAGGCCTGTTTTATATCTTCCATATGTCTAATTAGCATCTTTAATTTGATACCCACCTTTTTGAAAATATGGAATACAGTTTTAATAACACTTGTAATGTTTTTATCTGCTAATTCTAACATCTATGTTTATTCTAGAAGAGTTTCAATTGATTGACTTACTGTATTTTTGTGCCTATTTGCATGCATGGCAACTTTGGGTACTAGCTACTGTGAATCTTACATTGTTCAGTGCTAATGTTTTTGTATTCCTGTAAGTGAGGAACTTTGTTTTGGGATGCAGTGACGTTATTTATAAACAGTTTGATATTATCAGGTCTTGCCTTGAAGACTTGTTAGGCTGGGCCAGAATGACATTTCGTCTAGGGCAGCGGTTCTCAACTTGTGGGTCGCGACCCTTTTGGTGATCGAACAACCCTTTCACAGGGGTCGCCTAAAGACCATCCTGCATATCAGATATTTACATTACGATTCATAACAGTAGCAACATTACAGTTATGAAGTAGCAACGAAAATAATTTTATGGTTGGGGGGGTCACAACATGAGGAACTGTTTTAAAGGGCCAGAAGGTTGAGAACTACTGGTCTAGGGCTACTAGTAGTAGTTCCCTGCTACATCCTACCCAATGTCTTGAGGGAGCAGCATGGTTCTTGACCCTTTGTGATTGTTGTATGCTGTTCCTTTCACTCATTTTGGGGTGGTGCTTTCTTCACATACCAGAACTGATCATTACCCTCCTCCAGTCCTCGGGGTTTCTCTGCGCAATAGTCTCCTCTCTGGCACTTGCTCTGCAAAATCCTGCTGACTTGGTCTCTCCAGACCCATTGTATGTCCTCAACTCAGGGATGGAACTGGGCTCTGCTTGGGTTCCTCCTCCCTGCACCGGCGCCCGCGTGGGAGCTCTCCCTAGATAGTGAGCTGGGGCAGACACAGGGCTTGAGGGTTTGTTCCCCATCTTTCAGAAGCCATTGCCCTTCAGTGATCAGATGTCCCAGGCTTGAAAACTGTTGTTTCATATACATGTATTTTTTGGTCTTTAAATTGCTTCAGGCTGTACAGTAACTCTGGTCCCCAAGACAGTTGTTACTCTGTCTTCAGAAGGGCAAGTTGAATATTATGTTGTTGAAAATCATATATGCAGTTCAATCATTTTCATTTCGTAAACATCATTACATTGCTGCAGGTTACTTTCTTCATCCTGCTGTTGATGGATGTTGAAATGTTTCCAGTCTTGTGCTAATGTGAATACTATTGGTATAGACATTCTTCTACATAATCTCTTGGTACAAGTGAAATTATAGGATCACTGGATGTTTCTGTACAACGTTTGCAGATCACCCCAAACCTTCCCAGGTAGTTGTGTTACTTTGTATTCCTGTGAGGTACCAGGAAGGCTCCCTGCTGCCCCCCATCCTTGCCAACAATCCACGGTGCTGCACTTCTCCATTTGTTCCAGTTCAGGGCATCCGATTTGGTGTTCAGTTTGCATGACCCTGATTTGTGTTTCCAGTGTTCATTTAGCTTCTGCTGAAAAACATTTGTGAGTATTTCATTTAGTGCTGGTTTGCTGGCAACAAATTCTCTCAGTTTTTATCTGAAAACACTAGGGGCCCGGTGCACGAAATTCGTGCACTGGGTGTGTGTGGGGGAGTGTCCCTCAGCCCAGCCTGCCCCCTCTCACATACTGGGAGCCCTCAGGCGTTGACCCCCATCACCTTCCAATCGCAGGATCAGCCCCTTGCCCAGCCTGACGCCTGGGCCAGAGGCGTCAGGCCTGGGCAGGGGACCCTCATTTCCCCCCATCACTGGTTCTGCCCCCAGCCCAGGCCTGATGCCTCTGGCCCAGGCGTCAGGCCTGGGCAGGGGACCCCCAGACCCCTCCGATTGCTGGCTCTGCCCCTTGCCCAGGCCTGACGCCTCCACCAGAGGTGTCAGGCTTGGACAGGGGACCCCCATCTCCCCCCGATCACTGGCTCTGGCCCCCGCCCAGGTCTGATGCCTCAGCCAGAGGAGTTGACCCTCATCACCCTCCGATCACCAATCACCGGATCGGCCCCTTGACCAGGCCTGAGGCCTCCGGCAGAGGTGTCAGGCCTGGGCAGGGGACCCCCAGCTCCCCGTGGTTGCAGGCTCCACCCCTGCCCAGGCCTAACGCCTCTGGCCTAGGCGTCCAGCCCGGGCAGCGGGGACCCGCAGCTGCAGCGGCCCCGCGATCGTGGGCTTCGCTTTAGGCCCAGGAAAGGGACCCCTAGCTCCTGGGACTGCCAGCTTCGACCGTGCCCAGCTCCCATCGTTGGCTCCACCCCTACTTCCTGCTATCACTGGCCAGGGCGGCAAAGGCACCTGATTCTCCGATCATGGCTGGGGGGCAGGGCAAAGGTGGCCCCAGGGCCGCCTTTGCCATGCCCCTCAGCTCTTAGCTACCCCCTGGGTTTCCGATCACTGTCAGTGGCAGGGGGCTTCTTCCTGCTTTCCTTTCGCCTCCCTGCATTGTGCCTACATATGCAAATTAGCTGCCATCTTGTTGGCAGTTAACTGCCAATCTTAGTTGGCAGTTAACTGCCAATCTTAGTTGGCAGTTAATTTGCATATAGCCCTGATTAGCCAATGAAAAGGGTATCCTCGTACGCCAATTACCATTTTTCTCTTTTATTAGTGTAGATTTTTACTTTGCTTTCTTGTTTGTGGGGCATTTACATGGAATTTGAACTCTTATCGGGTAATTTTCATCATTGTAAAGATGCCATCCAGAGTCGTCTCAGTGCCCTTGGGTAGGGCTGCTAGATTTCCTTTTGTCTTTGTCTTTCTACTGATCTTCCTTCACTTCTTTTCAGCTGTTGTAACTGTCGTCAAAATGATCACACTCTTATCTTTAATGACAATATTTTTCAGTTCTAGAAATTCCATTTGATGATTTTTCTAGATTCAATTTGTGACATTTGCCATCTCATTATTTGTCTTAGTGAGCATGTTACTCAGTTACTTTAAGGCCACTTCCTGATAAGCCCACTATCTGGATCAGCTGAAAGTGTTTCTGTTCTTTTTTCCTTTGTTCTGCCTCCTGGTAATATTTGAATAAACGCTAGACACTTTTTATGTGTCACTGTAGAAACATGGTGATAGTCTCTTCTTTTTGAAAGGACTTCCTTTAGCTTCTGGCAGGCAGTTAGAGTAGGGACAGATCCCTTTAATCTGAGATAGTTGGAGACGGGGTTTTGGCCTTTACTAGGGGGTCTATTTCTAGTTTGGTATTGCTCCTAGAGTATAGCTTCTCCTTGGTCCTGAAAGCCTGGTTGTTTCGTTATTGACTGTTACACTGTCTTCTTCATGAACCTTGAACTCTAGTTTTACCTTTCAAGAAACATAAGCCCGACGGAGCTCAGCTTGGCTTCTCTGTCCCTCTCCTCATGCTGAGCTTTGCAGGGCCAGTGGCTGCCTCGCGCTCTCCTTCCTCTCCTCTTCTCTGTCAAGTGCCGACAGCCTCAGTCGCCCCAAACTTCAATTTTTGTCTCCTTGGCTCTGCTGAGTTTGCTGAAAGCTTTGCTTTAGGAAAGTGGGTTTTCTTTCACCCACTGATTTCTGCTTATTTCTCAGCCTTGTGGGTCCATGCAGTTACATCTGGAAAATGTCGGGGAAGGAGTGTGCCTTCATTTCACAGACACTGGCCCCTCAGTGTTGATTGTCATGGTGATTCTGACACCTTCATACAGATTTTCAATAAAGTGAATTTGATCCGCCTTCTCCAGGTGTTTATGGCCTGGGACAGTGTGACGTGAGGGAGCCCCTTGCAGCCCAGAGTGGAAGTTTGCTCTCAGCCTCTAGCAATGGGAGTGATGTGAGAGTAGAGGGGATTTTTACTCCTGTTACTTTAGTCATTCCAATCTGTATCAATATATAAACCCATGTCAAATAAAAATATCTCTATATCTTCAGAGTAAGCTATAAATTAACATTTTATTTCATTAGCAATTGAAATGTCTTTAAAGAGCTAAAATTTAAGCATCACAGGACTAAGTTGTGTAATGTAGCAGACTAACTCTAAATCTCTGATTTGTATGGCTTGTGGAGGAAAATGTAAAATAATTTGTGTTTTTTAAAAATTATATAAAAATAATGCATTCTGATTATAGTAGTAAGGAATAAATGGGAATGTGGAGAGGATTTTGGGCCATTTCTGAAATCTTCTGTTGTGTTGTTTCTCCTACTAGAGAGGCGGAAGAAGGCGTCGGCTTGGGAAAGAAATTTGGTGTATCCTGCGGTCATGGTTCTCCTTCTCATTGAGACGGTAGGAATTGATTTGCCTGGTTGCATAAAGCAAATTATTTGATATTTACTTTACTGTTTGAATATGGCAATTCCCTCAGCGAAGTGCAGGTAAACTGGTTTTCTATTAGTAAGATTAAAATGCATCCATGCTTCTATGTGCAAAAACTTGATAGAACCAAAATAGAAATGAATGGTAATTTTTAAAAAGTCCTCAAGCTTATCTATTTCTTCGTGAAAGCAGGAAATTCATTCTTTGTTTCATTGAAAATGCAGAGCAGAGGAGGTGCTGGAAACACTGTCAGACTCACGGGAGGCTGTGAGCAGGCGTCAGGGAGCCAGTTCTGATGGATTATAACTATTTGTAACTTGGGGTGGGGGGAGGTTGGATTTTCAGTTGGTGAGATCTGTGAATAAGTGGATCTGTGTTATTAGCATTTGTCACAAGTTTTGAAATTATAATAATTTATAGAATGTTTTAGAATTTGTTCTGGGGTTTTGTAGACAGTCTAATGACTTTAGGGTTTTATGTAGAATTTTTGTTTGGACTACTTTTCTCTCCTGAAGCATACAGTTGGTTGGCCACTTAGATTTTAATATATATGTATTGGCAAAATGTCTTTGAAATGTAGAACTGACAACTGACTTTTTGTGTCGTAGTCCATCTCGGTCCTCCTGGTGGCTTGTAATATCCTTTGCCTGTTGGTTGATGAAACAGCAATGCCAAAGGGAACGAGGGTAAAGTAGAATGTTTAACATGTCTTTCTTTTGCAAGTGTATCTGCATGTACACCCTGAGTGCTTCAGATAAGCCAGTTAAAGTCACCTTTCTGTATGCGTATACTTTACGTTGTGTGAATTTCTTTATGCAAGGGGCCTTCATAAATAGCCTTTATAAACTACTATAGGCCCGATGCACGAAATTCTTGCAAGGGGCTCAGCCCTCGCAGCCACGGCGGCTGCCTCGGCCCTTGCAGCCCTGGTTTTGTCTGGAAGGTCGTCTGGTCTAATTAGCATATTATGCTTTTACTAGAGGCCCAGTGCACGGATTTGTGCACCGGTTGGGTCCCTCAGCTTGGCCTGTGGGAATCAGGCCGAAACCAACTCTCTGACATCCCCCGAGGGGTCCCGGATTGCGAGAGGGTGGTTCTTGGGTGACACACCCCAGAATCGGGCTCATCACCCGAGAACCGCAGTTGCTAAGTCATGGTAGCTTGGCAGCTCCTGTGTTGAGCGTCTGCCCCCTGGTGGTCAGTGCACGTCATAGCTACCAGTTGGCCAGTCGGACAGTCGCTTAGGCTTTTATATATATAGACTAGAGGCCCGGTGCACAAAAATTTGTGCACTCGGGGGGGGAGGGGGGTACCTCAGCCCGGCCTGTGCCCTCTCGCAGTCTGGGACCCCTCGGGAGATAACAACCTGCTGGCTTAGGCCTGCTCCCGGGTGGCAGAGGGCAGGCCCAATCCCTAGGTGCAGCCCCTGGTTGGGCTCAGAGCAGGGCCAATTGGGGAGTTGGGGCGCCGCCCCCTGTCATGCACAGAGCAGGGCGGATCGGGAGGTTGCGATGCCACCCTCAGTCACGCTCAGGGTAGGGCTGATTGGGGGGTTGGGGCGCTGCCCCCTGTCACGCACAGAGCAGGGCCGATCAGGGGGTTGGGGAGCTCCCCCCTGTCACGCACAGAGCAGGGTCAATCAGGGGGTTGGGGAGCCCCCCCCGTCACACACAGAGCAGGGCCAATCAGGGGGTTGGGGTGCCGCCACTCTCACACTCGGGGCAGGGCCGATGGGGAGGTTATGGCTCTACCCTGTCACACACAGAGCAGGGCCCGTGGGGTGGGGGGGTTGGGGTGCTGCACCCTGTCACACACAGAGCCGCAGCGTGATCAGGGGGTTGGGGAGCTCCCCCCTATCAGGCACAGAGCAGGGCCGATCAGGGGGTTGGGGTGCCTTCCCCTGTCAGGAACAGAGCAGGGCCAATAGGGAGGTTGTGGCCCCGCCCCTGTCACACCCAGAGCCGCAGGGCGATCAGGGGGTTTGGGCGCTGCCCCCTGTCACGCTGATCCCGGTGCCGGGAGGCCTCTCAGCTCCGCTGATCCCGGTGCTGGGAGGCATATTACCCTTTTACTATATAGAATAGAGGCCTGGTGCATGGGTGGGGGCCAGCTGGTTTGCCCTGAAGGGTGTCCTGGATCAGGGTGGGGGTCCCCACTGGGGTGCCTAGCCAGCCTGGGTGAGGGGATGATGGCTGTTTGCAGCTGGTCACACCCCCTTCAGGGTGGGGGTCCCCACTGGGGTGCCTGGCCAGTCTGGCTGAGGGGCTGAGGGCTGTTTTCAGGCTGGGACTGAAGCTCCCAACTGCTCCTTTTTTTCTTTTTTTTTTTTTTTTTTTATTCTGGGCCAGCTTTAGCTGTGAGGCTTGGCTCCAGCTCTGAGGCCTCAGCTGCTGAAAACAGGTATCTGGTTTGTTTCAGTTCTATAATCGAAACTCTGTATCAACTCCAGCTCTGAGATCCCAGCTCTCTGAAAGCTGGTTTCTGGGGTTTTGTTTAGCTTCTATATTTGTTACAATGTTTTTTAAACTGCAAGCTCAGAGGCCGGCAAGGCAGGCGGGGAACGTTGCAGTCCTCTGTCACTGAAGCAAGCAAGCCTCATGTTTAGTTTAAGCTGCCTGGCTGCCGGCCGCCATCTTGGCTGGCAGTTAATTTGCATATCACCCTGATTAGCCAATGGGAAGGGTAGCGGTCGTACGCCAATTACCATGTTTCTCTTTTATTAGATAGGATTATAGATGGTTTTGTTTCTGGTATCTGGATTGGCCGGGCCTTTTATCAAAAATCAGATACACTTCATATCAGAGTTTATCTTTGTTTTACTGAAATTGATTACTTGTGATTTTTTTAAAAAAATGTACACTCTGAAATAGTGACATGTGAAGAGTTTATTAAATGGGTTCATTGGGTTTGTGAGAGACGCAACTGTGTGGTTGATGGGAGTCCCACTTCAGGAGAGTCTACACTTTATGACACTGTGTCAAAATGTTCAGTTACTGGCGAGAGTAAGAAGTATATCTTTTTATGAGTTAACTTAGTTTTCTCTCGTTAAAAGATTGATGATTTTATTAAAATCTGTCAATTAGCTGATTTGAATATATATTTTCATCAAGAAGATAGTTACCACTAAATATTCATAGTTGACATAGTTTTTTCTAGATGTCTCTAAACTTTTACATACTTAAAGTAACATTTAAGTTTTGGCATTCATTATATTTTTCCAAGTCAGCCACTTTCCCATTCCCCATAGAAATGACTTAAAAACTTTTAGACTTTTGATGCCCTTCTCTCTCTAATACACCAGTTCTCTCATAGAGAAAAGCCATTGTCTTCTTAATGCCTTCCCTTCGGTCTATGATGAAGATACCCTGTTCTTCCCAAAGCTAATTCATTCAGACCTAGTTCTTGATTTGGATCCCCCCTCACACCATTGTCCCTCGTGCCATCTGTCCCTGCCACTCTCTCCACAGTGTGAGCTACCAGCAGGCTCCAGGTGCCTCATTCCACTAACAAGCAGCAGCAACAGCCAGCCTCCTCCTACAGCCCGGTCTTCGTCTTTTGTTTACTCCCAATCCCATTGATAAGAGCAAGAAGTCACCTACTGCGTTGACTTCTAGCTACTTTTTAACCCATTCTTATATACTATATACTAAGTAAACCTTACGTCATAGTAGAGAGGGACTTATACCTGGTAGGCTCCTTGCATGATTGTGTAAATAAATCAGGTCACCTTAATCCTACCTGTGTAGGCCTCTGAAGACAGGGAATAGTTCCAAAATGTTTTTTATCACAGTTGTTGGGGAGGAAAATTTTTTTCTTCTACCCTTCTAGGTTCATTTGTCTGGTCTAAGAATTAAATTGACAAAGAGACAGAAAAACAGGAGAAAATAAAATTTAATTACCTAAGTACATAAGGAGACCCCATAGAATGAGATCTCAAGAAATGATCAAAGCAGGGAATATGTATACCATTCTTAGACAAAGAAACAGTTACTTATGAAGATCGCACAAAACAGAGAGTTTGCGTTTGGGTTAGGGACCTAATTGAAGAAGTAACAAAGTCTGTTTGTATAGCGACCTCGGCCCTGAACTCCCCCTCTCTGGCACAGGGACCTTTGTTCCTTGTGTTAGGGGAACAGGAGGCCAGAGTGTGCTTCTTGTACTGGCGGGCTCTCCAGCAACTAATTTGAAATGACCAACATGCCGCCGTGGCCTATTTTGGGGCGGCCTGCCCGAGTCCCATTGCAGTCAGGATGCTTATTATGCCTAAGTTAGAATGTATAGAGAATATTTATTATTTCTTGTTTATGTTTTCTTAGTGTGACTATACATTTTTTTATCCTGGTATTTCTCTTAGATGTAATAGAAGCTGATTGTAAGTAAGCCATTCATATTCATATAGTTGCTTTAATTAATAAGCTATGGAAATATTGTTCCTACTTCATTAAGAAATAATTTTTCTCCTGTTTGGTCTCATTGACAAAACTACTTCTCTGTTTGTTTTTTGAGTCCTAGATAAAGATAGTTTTTGAGAATAGGTACAATGTTTAGGAAAAAATTTATAGCATTACATTTTTTAAAATCTGGGTTTATTAAGTTATATCTTTTAAAACTCCCAAGTTTCCAAGGAAGATTTGGGGAAAGGACATTTCTAAGGGTTAGAAACAGGGTATGCACATTCACCTTCTTTCTGTGCTTAGCTTACTTTTGACATTTTTTTAATTGTGTAATTTTTATATGTCGCCTCAGGGTTCGGATAATTATATATTTTATCCCTATTGTACTGTTATTGAAAGGTTAGCATGGAAGGTTAGCATGGTGGTCTGTCCGGGAAGGCTAAATAGCGACCTCTGAGGGTGATTAAAGAAAATTGAATTTATTTAAGAAAAGGGCTGCACAGCACTGAGCCAAGGGGACATTGGGGTGATGATGGCAGCTCCAGGAGCTGAGTGTCATCCTTATACATAGTCACTGGCAGGACACTTGTCATTAGTGGTTTTGGGGGCTGAGTCGTGGGCTTGGAATGCGGGTGGAATGCATGTGAGCGATCAGGTGCCTTCAGGACAATTTCAGTTCCTTGTATGGCCTGACGCCTGGTGTCCAGCATCATGTTCCTGGTCTTTGTCTCCTGCCGGGGGAAGTGGCTGTTAAGGATTGTATTGCCCTTGTTAGCGTAAGAAACATTCAAACCTCTAAAGAGTTTCTGTGAGTTTATTTGAGCCAAACTGCTGACAGTTGCTGGGAAGCAGAATCTCCACATATTGGGATGATGCTCCTGAGAATGGCGGTTTTTCACCTAGTTTTGCAGGTTACCTCAAGGAGGAGATATAAGTGGGTTACCTGAAATCCACAGGTGATCAGGGAGGTGAGAGAAAGCAAAGTGGGGAACCTCTGGGATTGGGGAAAAGTAAAATGATAGACACTTACCTACCATGATCAGGAAGCTGGTTTTCCCAGGGTGATGCTTATCCATTGCATTCTGGATGTGCTGACCCCTGCGATTTCCCAAAAAACATAAAGTGAGATGATAGACACATGCTTCTTTCGCATAGGTGGGTACAGGATAGTTAACAGTCAGCAATTAACCTGATAACAGTAACAATGAGGGAAGTTTTGGTCTCCATCCTGGTGCATTGGTTGTGCCCTAAGGGGTCCCCAAAAAGGGAAGTTACAAGTTACCCTGACATTCCACAGGTATGTTATCATAGTTGCAGAAAGACAATAGGCTTGGTAAAGATGAAAGTTGATCTTTGTGAGGGAAGATACTGGCCTAGGACATGACTACCCACTATAAATTTTTTAATTTAAAAAAGTTTTAATTTCAGGCCATCCTTTCTGGTTACTTTAAGTCCCTGAGTTAGCAAGGCCTCCACGCAGGCCTTCCCTGAGCTAGTCAGGTTAGCATGTGGCCCCTTTTCGTCCACACCCTGTAGTCCTAACAGATATATTTTTAAAGGATTTCTTCCAAGCATATTGAAGAATTCACAAAATGCTCATATTATTTTGATAAGTAACTTAAATTTGAAATAAATCAGAAATATTTTGAGCCTGTTAAAATTGTTAACATGTGGTTGAGTTAGTTGATGAACTCTGTCTAATGTCAAGTTTTATTAGACCAAGTTCCTAATTTCAGCTGTCCTATATTTGTGAAACAACAATTTTAGGGAAACCAAATATAATAGTGTCATTGAATTCTGAAAAGTGTTTTTCCCCCCAGGGGCCTGGGATAGGAAATGCCTCGCTCTCAGCTTTTGGTTTTGTGGGAGCGGCACTTGAAATCATTTTGATTTTGTATCCTTTCTTTCACTGAAGCTCTGTCTGTTAACAAGTTTTCTGTGCAGTTTTCTGGGACAGTGGTAATTTACTAAGACACTTGCCCCGAGAAAAAACAAGGCATTCTTCCCCAGGCACTCCAAGTGGCTTTTGGTTTTGTTTTGAGTTTCCTTTGGGCCTTCAGACTTGGAGACTACTGAGAACTGAAGGCAGCTCACATTCTTTGGAGGTGTTTTCCTTGATTCTCACAGCTATCTGATGGTGTCCTCTGTCGTCGGTTTCTATAGCCTCCGCTTTTTTGGAGACTTTATTCCCAAAAAGGATGACACGACCATGACAAAGGTAAGGTAAAGTCTCGGGCGGGCGACGGTGCCTCCCCTTTGCCTTCCAAGCCAACCGTGTGCTTTATTTAGTAATCGCCCTGCAGCTTCCGCCGCAGCAGAGGCATTTGTAAATTGCGCAAACACAAACTGGAAGGTTTTCGGGTGGGAGCTGCCAGGGTGCCCTGTGTGGCTTGGACGACGTCCATTCACTTGTAAATGCGGAGGAGCCTAGCTTGTTAGCTGGCACAGAGGCTCTGAAAAGACGCTTTTCCTCCAAAGAAAATGCTCCGCTAATGAGTCACTTGGGCTGTGCTGACTGCACTTCAGGGAGCTCTTTTGAGATCTGAAGAACCTCTGTTGCTACAAGTAGTGGAGACAAAGTGTTTCAAATTTGAATAATTAAAGCAAGACGGAAGAGGCCTATTCAGAAACATTTTGCAATCTGAGGCTGATTTGACTTCCTCCAATATGTCCTTGGCTACGGGAATAGCGCAGGCTGTGGCACAATGGCTGCTGCTCTGTAAAATGTTCCCACTGGCTGAAATGAGCGGCAACTACAGGAGCTGTGGGCGTCTTTTATGTTATTAAATATTCCATATTGTTATCCCATTTTAAGAGGGAACTTATTTCCTGTTCATCTCTCGATGTACTTAACACACTGTGAGTTTTTGAAACTCTGAGCGTAGCTTAAGTGATCACAGGTCTGATCAGCATTTCCAGCTCTTATTTATGATGAAGGCACTAGAGGCCCGATGCACGAAATCCTTGCAAGAGCAGGCCTTCCTTCCCCTAGCTGCTGGCACCAGCTTCCCTCTGGCACCCGGGACCTGGGCTTCCCTCGCAGCCCTGGCTTCGTCTGGAAGGTTGTCTGGAAGGACGTCTGGTCTAATTAGCATATTATGCTTTTATTATTATAGATAAGCATAGGGTACATTGAAAATGAATGACTGGAATATATGTGTTTTGGATTTTGAGCTTTTTGATATTAAAATCTTATAACGTCAACATGTTAGAAGTAGATCTTATATAAATTATGAGTATAGTAGTTGGCTTTAAAAACAGAGTCAGATATTAAATGCATTAATTATTTAAAGAAATATATTTTTCTTGATTTCAGAGAGGAAGGGAGAGGGAGAGAGAGATAGAAACATCAATGGTGAGACAGAATCATTGATCCCTGGCCCCTGCACACCCCATACTGGGAATCGAGCCTGCAATCAGAGTATGTGCCCTGACCAGGAATCGAACCATGACCTCCTGGTTCATAGGTTGATGCTCAACCACTGAGCCTGGCTGGCTGGGCTAGGCATTAATTCTTTTTCACTTGACAAGCAAGCTGTTTTGAAATTGGCAACATCAGTCAATGATGTAAAATGCATTGTCTGAGGTGTAAAGTAACTTAAGTGTTCTGTAGCTTTATATTTGTGCCAGGCACTACCAATATTTTCTAGAACATACAGGTAGCACATTAAATGTCTATAGGCAGTTTCTTCTTATTTTTCAATTCTATTGTGAAGAGTATGATTAAGAAGTTAGCAAGGTGCAGTAGGCACCTGGAGTGAACAGCTTCCCAGAGGGGATGGGTTCCGTTTATCATCCCGGTGCGTGACCGCCTGCTGCTCTGGTGTCTCCTGGCAGATCATTGGGAACTGCGTGTCGCTGCTGGTCCTGAGCTCCGCTCTGCCTGTGATGTCCAGAACCCTGGGTGAGTCCAAGCGGGGTGTTCCACTCCACTCCACTCCTTCCCGCCAGTTTCTAAAGGTCATCCTTCGAGATACACCACTACCTACTTCACGCCTTTACTCCTGCACTTCGTGATTTAGGGCTACACCAGAAAACGCTTTTATCAAACGAAGGCCACTTATTTTTTTAAATCCTAATAATATGTCTTCTCAAACAGTGGACTTTTTTGTTCACTGACTAGTTAAGCTTTTGAGTCTCTAGTGAGGAAACTGATTTTTACTTTTAAAAATGTTTAATGTTTAGAAAATATTAAACTAATTTTTCTTAATATGAAATGTTTTAAAACATAATTGTATTTTAAAAAATTGAAAATCTGTCAGACTAATTTTAAGCTGCTCTATGTCACGAAGTGGGCGTAAAGGCAGCGAGGTCTCGGAGAACCACGGGGACTTAAAGGGCAGCCTTTCGTTTAAGGATCTCACGTGCCTGTCATCCACGAAGTTTTGCTGTTTACAGAATTTTGATTCTCTGAAAGGAAAGCGTCCCACATTCTAGTGGCTGGGAGCTTCCTGGGGCCTCCCCGCCTGTAAACCCCTGTGGGCTCCGGATGCTCCGGGCCGGGCTTAACTGTCTCTCCGCGTGCTCCGTAGGAGCTCCGTTTTCCAGACTTAGGGTTTGACCTGGGAGTGTTCACCAACGTTTAGGAAAAATCCCACCATTCAACCCCAGCAACTTGCTCACAACAAAAATGGCAAGTCCGAGCTGCTTTTGTGTCAACTGGTGTATCGCATCATCATTTATTCAAGACCCGCCCATCAGGGATGCGGGCGGTGCCAAAAAGCAGGCGTTGTCCTCGTCTCTAATTCTCACAGGAATTTCATCTTTTAATAAAGAGTGAAATCTCCAATGAGTAGAGAGGGACCGCTCTCCACAAACTGACAGAGCTCGCTCACGCCTCACTCTTTTGTGTTTGCTTACAGGGCTTGTTATTGTTTTGACATCTGCTTATGGTGTGCTAATCTTGAAAATGCCAAAAATCTGCACTTTCGTTACTTGATTTGTAGCTAAATGTCATATGTATCATGACAGTCCAACAAATAATTTCCGTGTTATTACAGCTACCCTACCATTTGGTCACTTATGAAACCTACTGTGCTCTGTTGTTTAAAATTGTTCATAGCAGTACCAGTATATACTTGTTTACGGAAGAAAATTACATGCTGAGTATAGTTGTAATACAAAGAAAACGAATGGCAAAATTTGCTTTTTTAAAGATCAACACATTAAATTCCTGAGTAGTTTGCCATAGAGATAAATAAAAAGGAGAAAAGGAAAGATGGAACAATTAAAAGGCAGCTAACAAATGCCCGGACCCAGCTGTCCAAACAGGATTAATGGCGTGCATTAGGGCGCAGTGGTCACGTGCTCCGCCCGGCACAGCACGCACGCACTACCTGTTATGCCAGTGGCACTGAATAGATGAAAAGGAGTAAGTGCACTGAACAGAGTCACAGAGGCTTTTCACAGCGTTAAAAAAGCAAATTTCTAGACAAAAAGAATAAGCTTTATTTAGTATTATGGGAAATGCAAACTTGGGAGTTACTTTGTAATTCCTCGGTTAACTCTTTAGAAGTGAGTCTTTGATTTTAAGAAGATAAAATATAGGGAATTGTCATGACTATTATCCTACAGTATAACGGGACTTTGATTTACTGGCTGAAAAGCTTATCAGACCAGAATAGAGGGTGTGCTTAAGCACGGATTCCAGGCTGTGGCGTCTCCTCTCTGTCTCATGCCTCCCACAGGGAGAGCCTGACCCCAGGAACTCAGCCCGCAGCAGCCCGCCACTCACAGTTAAATGAGACGCGAAGCAACGAGGAGCCTCATCACCTCCATTACTTGCAGCTATTCTCTTAGTTTAATAGTTTTAAGTGATGATTATAAATTCAATTATAAATTGAAAATATATTGAATCCTGTATAAAAAATTAATTTGATGTTCTGGGAGGTTTTTTCTTTTAAATTTGCCAACTGCTACTGTTACTGTGTGGTAGGCATAAACTGTAGCTTTAGACTTACATGTCTGGTGTGACATGACACTTTTATTAAGAAATTCCTTTGGAATAGCTTCTTATATTTGAATATGGAAAACTGCACTAATTGAAAAATTAGTGCCAATTATGCTAATTTAAAAGTGACCACTAAGTAGATTTTATAAGCATATCACTTGCCACAAGTTCTGTGAAAAAAATTTTGACCTTTTATTTTCAGTCAGATATAATTAATATAGATGATCATTTTGTCACTTATAGGAAACACAAGACATCTGTGCTTAACATTGTTTATTCGAACTCTTTAAACCCTTTGCGAGCGAGTAATGACACTCCTGGAGTTGGTGATCAGATTGGCTGGCTGCATGGTCAGACTTCAGTTTTGAAGAATGCAACATCTGGGGGATTTGGTGGCCAGATATTCAGTAAACAGAGGGGTCTCAAGGTGATTAGAGGAGATGGTTGACAGGTGAAATTAGAACATGATCAGGCCTAGTAAATGAACTATGGATGCTGGGAGTTTTCTATAATAAAATATTTTAAAGGTAGCAGAGAATTTTGTAAGAACAGATTTTGTCTGGTTGCTGGTATGTTCTTTTTTTAAAAAATATTTTTTTTATTGATTTCAGAGAGGAAGGGAAAGAGAGAGAGAGAGAGAGAAATATCAATGATGAGTGAGAATCCTTGATCCGCTGCCTCCTACTGGGGATCGAGCCCGCAACCCCGCCATGTGCCCTGACTGGGAATCTAACCATGACCTTCTAATTCATGGGTTGATGCTCAACCACTGAGCTGCACCAGCCGGGCTGACATGTTTTTTATTATGCTCAATCAAGAAACAACAGAAGGATTGACATTTTTTGCATTCTTTATTTGAAATCTCCTTGAACCAGAAAATTTTTCTCAACTGTAACCAAAAGACTTTGTAGTACTTCTCCTAATTTCTATTTTAAAATTTATTTTCTTCATTCTGAGGTTCTTTCTGTGACTTGTTAGTGATGCAGGTTCCAAATGCAGATTTAAAAAATGTGCTTGTGGTATGAACACAAAAACTCGTACCCTTTTGAACCAGCCTGTTATTTGTGTCCTGTGCCCATATTTCTCATCGGGGTCTCATACAGGAGAGCAAGTGCATTATTTGCTTTTGTTCTTTGATGAAAGAGTCCTGTTTCATTTCTGTCCTTTTGGAGAGGTTTTCTTTTGGGGTTTTGTAAATATAGTCCTAATTTTTACACTGGGCCTTCTTTCCTTCTCCAGTTCTCAGTGTGAAATAGAAGTATAAATTATCATATAATTATGACTTTGATATAGAAATACTTTCAAACCTCATATTGAAAATTTCTCAACAAAACAATGTGTATATGACTTAGTCATGGTCAGTTATTTTGTAGAAAATAATAAATGAGTGGTACTGATGAACTTTTAAAAAAAATTTATTGACTTCAGAGATGAAGGGAGAGGGAGAGAGAGATAGAAACATCAATGATGAGAGAGAATCAATGATTGGTTGCCTCCTGCCTGCTCCCTCCTGGGGATCGAGCCCGCAACCCAGGCATGAATCTAACCTGGGACCAGAATCTAACCTGGGACCCCTCAGCCCGCAGGCCGATGCGCTATCCACGAAGCCATAACAGCAAGGGTACTGATGAACTTCTGATTGATTACTAATGTCTTCATGTCTGAACAGTCAGTTTGTATATCTAGTTAGGATTTTTAATAAAGAGGCAGTATTCTGAGTCAAATGTCTAAGAGTCTGGAAAGTAACCATGGCTCACGCTACATGCCCTCATTCCCAGTACCTTGTCATGTTCTGACACTGTCCTAGTTTTAGGGTTCACAGCCGCTCCCAAGAAAACATCAGGGCCACACATTATCCAAATAACTTAACCATCTGTTGACACACAACCAAATACCTTAACTTTTAGTTTGTTATAAAATAATTTTCATATGGAAATAATTCCAGTTAGGATTATTTTGCTTGAAGAAGCCTTAAGATACAGTTTTAGAATGTTAACAATTAAAACTAGACTGTGAACTATAGTGAGGGACTAATTTGTACCAAGAATCAAGAGTGCTAACCTGGCTGAGAATATACATAGTATTGGCTGCCTCTTGCATGTCCCTCTGGGAGATGGAACCCACAACCTCGTGGTGCATGGGGTCAAGGGTCAACCACTGAGCCACAGGCTGGGCGTTATGATTATTTTTTAAGTGACCATATTGCTATTTATTTTCTATTTGACCTGTCTCTTCTTTGTTCCCCTTTTTTACCCTTTATCTGCATTCTTAACTATTTAGTTGGCCTACTTGCTATAACTCCATTGTATTACTTGGATAGTTGTCTTATGGTTTATAGTATACATGTTATTATTATTATTTATATTTTTTTTATTGGTTTCAGAGAGGAAGGGAGAGGGAGAGAGAGAGAGAAACATAAATGATGAGAGAGAATTATTGATCAGCTGCCTCCTGCACACCCCCTACTGGGGATTGAGCCCATAACCCAGGCATGTGCCCCTGACTGGAATCGAACCAGGGACCCTTCAGTCTGCAGGCCGATGCTCTATCCACTGAGCCAAACCAGCTAGGGCCATTTTATTATTATTATTTTTAATAATTCTTTATTGTTGAAATTTTTATATATGTCCCCTTTTTCCTCTCATTGACGCCCCCTTCAGCCCGCCCCCACCAACCCCCCATCCCCGCCCCAGGCTTTCAGCACCCTATTGTCTGTTTCCATGGGCCATGCATATATGCATACAAGGTCTTTGGTTGATTATCTCCCACCCACCCATGCTCCACTGCCTTCCCTCTGAGATTCCGCACTCTGTTCCATGCTTCCATGTCTCTGAATCCACTCTGTTCATCAGTTTTTTTTGTTATTTGGATTCCACATATGAGTGTGATCATGTGACACTTGTCTTTCTCTCACTGGCTTATTTCACTTAGCATGATACTCTCCAGGTCCCTCCATGCTGTCTCAAAGGGTAAGAGATTCTTCTTTTTACAGCTGCATAGTATTCCATGGTATAAATGTTCCACAACTTTTTTATCCACTCATCTACTGATGGGCACTTGGGCTGTTTTCAGATCTTAGCTATTGTGAATTGTGAATTGTGCTGCTATGAACATAGGGGTGTGTACATTCTTTCTGATTGGTGCTTCGGGTTTCTTAGGATATACATTCCTAGAAGTCAGATCACTGGGTCAAATGGGAGTTCCATATTTAATTTTCTGAGGAAACACCATACAGTGTTCCATAATGGCTGCATCAGTCTACATTCCCACCAGCAGTGTACGAGGGTTCCCTTTTCTCCACATCCTTACCAGCACTTGTCCTTTGTTAATTTGTTGATGGTAGCCATTCTGACAGGTGTGAGGTGATACCTCATTGTCATTTTAATTTGAATCTCTCTGATGATCAGTGACTTTGAGCATTTTGTCATGTCTCTCGGCCATCTGTACGCCCTCTTTGGAGAAGTGTTTATTTAGGTCCTTTGCCATTTTTTTTTTTTTTTTTTACTGGATTGTTTGTCTTCCTTTTGTTGAGTTGTATGAGTTCCTTATATATTTTGGATATTAACCCTTTATCAGATGTGTCATCATCAAATATGTTCTCCCATAGCATGGATTCTCTTTTCATTTTGTTGATGGTTTCTTTTGCCGTGCAGAAGCTTTTTATTTTGATGTCTTCCCATTTGTTTTCTCCTTAGTTTCCTTTGTCTCAGGAGATCTATAATAATAAAAGCCTAAGCGACAATTGCAACCGAATGGACGACTGAACAGGCTGCGTGGGGCGACCAGGCCGGCAGGGGGGTTAGTGAGGGGCAACCAAACAATTGAACAGCAGGCTACATGGGGTGACCTGGCCAACAGGGGGGGCAGTTGTGGGTGACCATGCAGGCAGGGGAGGGCAGTGAGGGGCGACCAAACGACTGAGCAGCAGGCTGTGTGGGGCGACCAGGCCGGCAGGGGAGGGGCAGTGAGGGGCGACCAAACAACCCAACAGCAGGCTGTGTGGGGTGACCAAGTTGGCAGGGGGGTTAGTGAGGGGTGACCAAACGACTGAGCAGCAGGCTGCGTGACCAGGCCTGCAGGGGGGCAGTTGGGGGCAACCAGGCAGGCAGGGGGTAGGGGCAATAAGGGGCAACCAGGCCGGTGGGGGGGAGAAGTTGGGGGAGACCAGGCCAGCAGGGGGGGGGCAGTTGGGGGCGATTAGGCTGGTAGCGGGGGCTGTTGGGGGTGACCAGCCAACATGGGGGATAATTAGGGGCAATCAGGCAGGCAGTCAGGTGAGCAGTTAGGAGCCAGTGGTCCCAGATTTGAGAGGGATGTCCGAGGATGTCCCGGATCAGAGAAGGTGCAGGCTGGGCTGAAGGAACCCTCCCCCCCACCCCCGTGCACAATTTTTGTGCACCGGGCCACTAGTATATCTGTTAACATATTGCTATGAGAGATGTCTGAGATTTTGCTGCCTGTGGTTTCTTCTAGGATTTTTATAGTTTGACAACTTACATTTAAGTCCTTTATCCATTTTAAGTTTATTCTTGTGTATGGTATAAGTTGATGGTCTAGTTTCATTTTTTTGCATGTATCTGTACAATTTTCCCAGCACCATTTATTGAAGAGACTCTCTTGACTCCATTGTATGTTCTTGCCTCCTTTGTTAAATGTTAATTAAGTGAAATGGCTTGGGTCAATTTTGGGGTTCTCTGTTCTTTTCCATTGATTGATACCTGTTCTTGTGCCAGTACCAGGCTGTTTTGATTATGGTGGCTTTGTAGTATAACTTGAGATCTGGTATTGTGATTCCTCCAATTTTGTTTTTCTTTCTCAAAATTGCTGCAGCTATTCGGGGTCTTTTTGATTCCATATAAATTTTTGGAGTATTTGTTCTAGATCTGTGAAATATGCCATTGGTATTTTAATAGGGATTGCATTGAATCTGTAGAGTGCCTTGGGTAGTATGGACATTTTAATAATGTTGATTCTACCAATCCATGCACACGGAATATTATTCCACTGTTTATTTCCTCTTCTATCTCTTTTTTCAATGTCCTGTAGTTTTCCGAATACAGATCTTTTGCCTCCTTTGTTAAGTTTATTCCTAAGTATCTTAATTTCTTTTGTTGCAATGGGATTGTTCATTTAGTTTCTCTTTGTGAGAATTTATTATTGGTGTATTAAAAAACCATTGATTTGGGGGTGTTGATTTTGTATCCTGCTACATTGCCAAGTTTATTTATTAAATCTAGTAGATTTTGTTGGAGTCTTTAGGGTTTTCTATATACAATATCATGCCATCTGCGAATAATGAGAGTTTTACTTCCTCCTTTCCAATTTGGATGCCTTTTGTTTCTTCTTCTTGTCTGATGACTGTGGTTAGAACTTCCTGTACTCTGTTGAATAGAGTGGTGAAAACGGACATGCCTGTCTTATTCCTGTTCTTAGGGGAAATGCTGTTAGTTTTTGTCTATAGGCTTGTCATATATGGCCTTTATCATGTTGAGAGTTTTTATCAAAATGGATGTTGGATTTTGGCGAATGCTTTTTCTGCATCTTTCGATGTGATCATATGATTTTTGTCTTTCAATTTGTTTATGTGACGTATCACGTTTATTGATTTGCAAATATTATACCAGCCTTGCATCCCTGGAATAAATCCCACTTGGTCATGGTATATGATCTTTTTAATATATTGCTGGATGTGATTCGCTAATAGGTTATTGAGGATTTTAGTATCTATGTTCATCAGGGATATTGTCTTATAATGGTCTTTCTTTGGTTTTGGAATTAGGATAATGCTGGCCTCATATAAAGAGTTTGAAAGTGTTCCTTCCTCTTGGATTTTATGAAATAGTTTGAGGAGTATAGGTGTTAGTTCTTCTTTGAATGTTGGATAAAACTCCCCTGTGAAGCCGTCTGGACCTGGGCTTTTGTTTGCTGGGAGTTTTTTGATTACTGCTTCTATTTCATCCGTTCTTATTGGCCTAATCAGGTTTTCTGATTCCTCCTGATTCAGTTTTGGGAGATTGTATTTTTCTAGGAATTTTTCCATTTCATCCACATTGTCCAGGTTGTTGGCATATAGTTCTTCATAGTATTTTCTTACAATCCTTTGTATTTCTGTGGTGTCAGTGGTTATTTCTCCATTTTTGTTTGTGATTTTATTTACTTGGGTCCTCTCTCCTTGTATCTTGATGAGTCTGGCTAATGGTTTATCAGTTTTGTTTATCCTTTCAAAGAACCAGTTGTTGGTTTCATTGATTTTTTTGTATTGTTTTTTTTAGCCCCTATGTCATTTATTTCTGCGCGAATCTTTATTATTTCCTTTCTTCTACTTACTCTGGGCTTTTCTTGTTTTCTCTTTCTAATTCTTTAAGTGAAATAGTTTATTGTTTAAGTTAAATAGTTAGGGTTAAATAGTTGTTTTTTCTTGTGTTTTGAGGTAGGTCTGTAGTGCTATGATAAGTTTGTATATGAACTTCCCTCTCAAGACTGCTTTTGCTGTGTCCCAGAAATTTTGGGTTGTATTGTGTTCATTTTCATTTGTTTCCGTGAAGTTTTTGATTTCTTTCTTGATCTCGTTGGTAACCCATTCGTTGTTTAATAACATTCCATTTCGCCTCCATGTGTTTGAATGTTTTTGGGTGGTTTTTTTTTTCTGTAGTTAATTTCTAATTTTATTCCACTGTGATCTGAGAAAATGCTTGATAGAATTTCAGTCTTCTTGAACAAGTAGAGACTTGTTTTGTGTCCTAACATGTGGTCTATTTTTGTGAATGATCCATGTGCACTTGAGAAGAATGTATATCCTGCAGCTTTGGGGTGAAATATTCTATAAATGTCTGTTACATCGATCTGATCCAGTGTGTCCTTTAGAGTCACTGTTTCCTTGTTAGGTTTTTGTTTGGAAGATCTATCCAGTGAAGTCAGTGGGGTGTTAAAGTCCCCTACTATGACTGTATTGTTGTCGATCTCACCCATAAAGTTCTCTAGAAGTTTTTTAAAATATATTTAGGTGCTTCTATATTGGGTGCAGGATTACCAAGGTTATATCCTCTTATTGGATCATCCTTTTAGTATTATGTAGTGACTTTTGTTGTCTCTTGTGATTGCCTTCATTTTGAAGTCTATTTTGTTGGATATGAGTATTGCCACTCCAGCTTTTTCTTCTTTTCCATTTGCATGGAAAAAATTTTCATCCCTTTTACTCTCATCCCGTGTGTGTCTTTTGTTCTGAGGTGGGTCTCTTGTAGACAGCATATAGTTGGGTCATGTTTTTATATTCATTTAGCTACCCTATGCCTTTTGATTGGAGCATTTAATCCAGTAACATTGAGAGTTTTACTGATAGGTACTTATTCATTGCCATTTTAATTCTGTATGGCTAGGTTTCTCTCTCTGTTTCTTTTTCTCATTACAGCAGTCCCTTTAGCATTTCTTGTAACACCAGTATAAGCCCCCCCCCCCTTTTTTTTTGTCTTGGAAGCTCTTTATTTGACCTTCTATTTTGAATGATAGCCTTGCTGGATATAGTAATCTTGGTCTCAGATCCTTGCTTTCCATTACCTTGAGTACTTATGCCATTCCCTTCTGGCCTGTAGAGTTTCTGATGAGAAATCAGGTGTCAGCCTTATGGGAGCTCCTTTGTAGGTAACAGTTTTCTTTTCTCTTGCTGCCTTTAAGATTTCTCTTTGTCTTTAATTTTTGGCATTTTAATTATGAAGTGTCTGGGCATAGGCCTGTTTGGGTTCTTCTTGCTTGGGGTTCTCTGTGCCTCCTGAATTAGTGTGACTTTTTCCTTTACCAGGTTAGGGAAATTTTCTGCCATTATTTCTTCACACACATTCTGTATCCCTTTCTTCTTTTCTGCCTCTTCTGGCACACCTGCTATTCTAATGTTATGTTTTCCACAGCTCCCTTAAGCTGTCTTCCTGTTTTTTAATTGTTTTTTTCTCTTTGGTTCTCTAATTGAGTGATATTTTTCTACCCTGTTTTCTAATTTTCTGATTCAATCCTCAGCGTCCCCTAATCTGCTGTGCATTCCTTTCCTTGTGTTCTTTGTGCTATGTCATTCTTTATCTCAGATTATTCTTTTTTCATGATTACTATATCTTTTTTCATGCTGGTGGGCATCTTTACCATCATTACTCTGAACTCTGTTTCAGATAAATTTCTTATCTCTGCTTCATTTATCTCTTCTTCTAGAGAATTCTCTTATTCTGTCATTTAGGGGTTGTTTTTTTATCTCCTTATTTTGGCTGTCTGGGTTTGTGACTATGTATTAGGTAGATCGTCTATGCCAAGCATGTCAAACTCAAAGGCTAACGGGCCAAATAAGCAAGGTTTAAGTTTATGTGGGCTGCAAAAAAACCCAAAAGCTTCAATTTTCATGGATATGTAGGTTTATTTAGATAGAGACATGCTGAATACAAAGGGCTTAAATAAATGAGTCACCCTTAACATAAAATAACACTTTAATAAAAATTGATATTTTTTCTTGAACATTAACTTACCAGAAACTGAATAACTGCACAAATTAATAAGCATAACGCAAATAAACCTATTTTTCTTGTTCTCCGAAAGCGAAATATTTCCTGTTGCGCACACCAGACAAGTCAGTACAAGACTAATGACGTGGCAATCAGCTGCTAAAGTATTCGCTGCTAGATTTAGGGGAGAGGAATGGTGCACCTGCCATAAGGCGCGTAAGGGAAATGAATGCAACACGATTATAGTAATCAGTCATTAGCGAATGTAGTAGTTCAATATTAATAACTAGAGGCCTGGAGTACAAAATGAATTCATGCATGGGTGGTGTCTGGCTCCCCACCCCCGATTGAAGTGCGGGGGGCGGCGACGAACGGGGGCTGGGTTGGTGGGTGGAGTTATTTCTGTCAAAGATCTTTGCAGGATGCATACATGTTTGCTGTTGGCTTTTGGATGAGTTGAAGCTTCAAAGGCGCTTCAATGTCAGGGACACTTACAGCTTCTGTTTCTAAGCCTCCCCCTAGACAGGTCATGCGGGTTAGTTCCCTGCTGACAAGCCCTGTAAAGAGAGGCCATGGTGTGATGTGGCTGCCCTCTTTGGTAGGAAGCAGTGGAGAGAGAATGCAGGAAGATGGTGGTTGTGCTGGGCACCTCTCCTGGACACCTGACTGACGGTGCTGACCGTGAGCAGTTTTCCTCCTGATCACTTGTCATTCAGGTTCCTGGTCTATGAAGGCTGGAGAGTTTTTACTTACTTAGAATCACTGAAGGTCACACTTCAGTGATCGGGAGTGGGGCAGGAGAGATGGTCGTGGGCGGGGCCGGCAGGATGGAGGGGCCGCAGGCAGTTGGCTGGCCGGGCCCAGCCCCGATCAGGATGGTTGGTCACTGCAATGTGTGTCATAGCCACCGGTCATTCTGGTCGTTCCGCTGTTTGGATGCTTGGCTTTCATATATATATATATATTATGTATAACAGGATATTGTAAAAATTAAGTTACGAAATTTTTATTAAAATGTTTCTTACATACCGTTACATTGGCTGGGCTGCAAAAATATTCATTGTGGGCCACATGCAAACCATGGGCCTTGAGTTTGACATACTTGCTTTACGCCCCTCAATCTCTTTTTAGGGCAGTGTTAAATGCTGTTTCTGACTGATTAGATCAGGCAAAGACTCAAAGCTTCCAGAGATTGCTTCTGCCTACAGACTGATAGGATTCAGATATGAATTGCCCCAGGCAATCATCCTCAGGTGTGGAGACTTTTTTCCAACAGGGTGGGGCAGTTGCTCCTGCCTGGAGGCTAGTTGTTATTTATAGTCTCTGAAGTGCCTCAGGGAAAATTGTTTTCCAATAGGGTATGTCATTGTCTTCCCCCAGGCAAGGCAAATGTCTATTTGGCAAAGATGTCCTCTGCTGCATGAGGGAATGATTCAGCACAGGAAACCGGGGGTGTCTGCCTTCTGAGTTCTATACCCCCAGTTCCTAGTCCTGGGTTCTGCTCATATAGCTCTAGTCCACTTCACCCTCCCTCTGCCAGAGCACAAGGTGGGTGGCTCCACAGGGAATTTTGTGCATTGGCCCTTTAAGAGGGTGCCTGAATTCCCAGCTCTATCCCTGGCAGAAAGCACCCCACTGCTTTTCATAGCCAGATATTATGGGTACCCTCTTCAGTTCTGGTGCTCTCTGCTGGGGGGCCCAGCTTGGGGATTAGGTCCCAGATTTCTCAGTGGCTCCCCCCCCCCCCCACAGCTGAGCTATCTCTCCGGGACTCAGCTGCTGTCTGTGGGTACCTGGCCAGCCCTTTTGCACCTTTGCTCCTCCCACCAGTCTCTATACCATCTCCACTTTCAGTCCTCAGGCATCAGGGTTCTCTCCTGTGAGTCTTCTGTTGATTATTTAGGAAGTTTTACCTTTTCAACAGCATGGATGGAACTGTAGGTTATCAGCAGTGATAATTTAAAAGAAGGCTAGGATAGGAGGGTAGGCAAAGCTTCTTCTATCACCTAGCTGCTGTCCCAAGTCCTTAATCTATAGTATACATTTTAAACTTATCACAGTCTACCTTCAGGTTATAGTTGGTATAAGAACCTTATAACAATAGTCGATTGACCCTTGAAGAACATAGGGGCTACGGGTGCCAAACCACTGCACAGTCAAAAATCCACATATAACTTTTGACTCCCCCAGAATTTATTTGTTCTTGTGGGATTGGTTCCAGCATCCCCCCAGGTACCAAAATCAGCAGATGCTTAAGTCCCATATATAAAAAGGTATAGATCAATGCATACAGCCAGCCCTCAGATTTCCAACTGGGATCAAAAACAGTACAGGTGTTTATTAAAAAAATCTGTCTATAAGTGGGCCTACACAGTTCAAACCTGTGTTGTTCCATTTTTTCCCTGTCAGCTTTTGTGCTACTGTTGTCATACATTTTACTTGTACACGTTATAAACCCCACTAGAGGCCCAGTGCACAAAATTCATGCACTGGGTGGGAGGAGGGGAGTCCCTCAACCTGGCCTGTTCCCTCCCCTGGGGGAGTGGGCCTAATCTGGCAGGCGGACATCTCTCTCACAGTCCGGGACCACTTGCTCTTTACAACCCACCTGCTCGCTGCTCCTTACTACTCAGCTCACTGCTCCTTAGTGTGAGGTTGGCCTCTGGCTGAGCAGGGGGAGCACACTGACCTCCAGGGGGCAGCTCCTGTGTTGAGCATCTGCCCCTGGTGGTCAGTGTGCATCATAGCGACCCGTCGTTCTGGTCGTTCCGCTGTGATGGTCACTTAGGCTTTTATTATATAGACTAGAGGCCTGGTGCACAAAAATTTGTGCACTTTGGGGGGGGGGGCGTCCCTCAGCCCGGCTTGTGCCCTCTCGCACTCTGGGACCCCTCGAGGGATGACCACCTGCTGGCTTAGGCCTGCTCCCCAGGGGGATTGGGCCTAAGCTGGCAATCATACATCCCTCTGGCAGCCCGGCAGCCCTCAGGGGATGTCCACTTGCCAGCGGGGAGCAGACCGAAGCTGCAGTCGGACATCCTTAGCGCTGCTGAGGAGGCAGGAGAGGCTCCCACCACCACCACTGTACTGGCAGCCATCAGCCTGGCTTGTGGCTGAGCAGAGCTCCCCCAGGTGGGAGCGCACTGACACCAGAGGGCAGCTTCTGCATTGAGCGTCTGCCCCCTGGTGGTCAGTGTATGTCATAGTGACCAGTCATTCCCAGTCTTTCTGCTGTTAGGGTCAGTTTGCATATTACCCTTTTACTATATAGGTTAGAGGCCTGGTGCACAGGTGGGGGCCAGCTGGTTTGCCCTGAGGGTGTCCCGGATCAGAGTGAGGGTCCCGCTTGGGTGCCTGGCCAGCCTGGATGAGGGGCTGATGGCTGTTTTCCGGCTGGCCACCCCCCCTTTAGGTTGGGGTTCTCCACTGGGGTGCCTGGCCAGTCTGGGTGAGGGGCTGAGGGCTATTTTCAGACTGGCTGGAGACTAAAGCTCCCAGCCTCTCCTTTTTTTCTTTTTTTTTAATTCTGGGATTTATTTACCTTCTATAATTAAAACTTTGTTGCCGTCACTGGAACTGAGAGCTGGCTCTTGCTCGCACCAGCTCTGAGGCCACGGTCTGCTGAAAGCAGGTATCTGGGGTTTGTTTAGCTTCTATAATTGAAACTTTGTTGCCGTCACTGGAGCTAAGAGCCAGCTCCAGCTCCGTGGCCACAGCTGGCTGAAAGCAGGTAGGCATCTGGGGTTTGTTTAGCTTCTATAATTGAAACTTTGTTGCTTTTGGAACTTAGATCCGGGCCATGGCAGGTGGGGAACCTTGGCTTCCTCCATCACTGGAGCAAGCAAGCCTCCTGCTCGCTTCAGCTGCATGGCTGCCGGCCGCCATCTTGGTTGGTGGTTAATTTGCATATCGCCCTGATTAGCCAATGGGAAGCGTAGTGAAGGTATGGTCAGTTACCCTTTTTGTCTTTTATTAGATAGGACTAGAGGCCAGTTGCAGAAAGAGATTCGTGCAATAGGCCTTTCCTTCCCCTGGCTGCTGGCACTGGTTTTCCTCCGGCACCCGGGACCCAGGACTTCACTGCTCCACCCGGAGCCTTCAGTCTTCGCGGCTCCAGCCAGAGCCGTCAGTCTTCCTTCCGCCGCTTTGTGCCTACGTATGTAAATTAACCGCCATCTTTGTTGGGTTAATTTGCATACTTTCCTGATTGGCTGGTGAGCATAGCGGAGGGCTGGTCAATTTACATGTTTGTCTATTATTAGGTAAGATGGTACATTGTTTTATTTTTGCTTCAAACAATGATCTTTTACAGAGATTTCAAACTAAAAATTTTTTTCTGTGTAGCCACATAGTAATCATTTCTGTTGCTCTTCAGTTCTTTATGTAGAACCAGACTTCCTTCTGGTAGCATTTTCTTTCTGCCAGGAAGACTGTCTTTAACATTCCTTGTAATGCACGTTTGCTAGTGATGGATTCTTTCAACTTGTTGTATGTGTGAAATGTTTTTATTTTGCCTTATTTTTTTAAAAGATATTTTTGCTGGTATAGAATTTAAGATTGACTTATTTTTTTCTTCAGTATTTTAAAGGTGTTACTTAACTGTTTTCTCATTTGCATAGTTTTTGACAAGAAAGCTTGTGATCATTATCTTTTTTAATGTGACCTTTTAAAAAATTTGACTGCTTATAAAATTTTTCTTATCACTTAAACAGTTTGATTATGATGTGCCTTGGTTTAGTTTTCTTCTGTATCTTGTACATAGAGTTTATTGAGCTTCGTTGATCTATCGGTATAGTTTTCATCAAATTTGGAAGATGTTCAGCCATTATTTCTTCAAATGTATTTTCCATTCTCACTTCCCTCTCCTTTAAGAATTGTCACCACAAGCACATTAGCAATTTGAAATTAATTCACAGGTCACTGATGCTTTGTTAATTTTTCATCTTGCTTTGCTTTCTGTGTTTCATTTTGAATAGTTTCCATTGATGTGTCTTCAAGTCTACTAATTTCTTCCTTTGCAGTGTCTAATCTGTCATTAATCCCTTCTGTTGTGTGTTTTATATCTTATACTTTAGTTTTCTTCTGTAGAAGGCCAACTTGGGTCTGTTTTATATGTTCCATACCTCTAACTTAACTTTAATTTTTCTTTCAGTTTTTGAAATATAGTTGACTCTTGAACAACAAGGGGGTTAGGGTTGTGGGCCCCTGCACAGTTGAAAATCTGTGTATGACTTTGACTCCTCTAAAACTTCAGGTGGGAGGAAAAATCTGGTGTCTTTTACTCCATCTTGGCTGGAATGCGAAGTTAATTAACATTTCTAATTGATGTAATTTAATGAGAATCTACTTGCACAATAAAACTGGTCAAAAGTTAAAGTCTTTACTTAAATAGTATCTTTCATTTTACCCCCAAAATGGCACCTCTCATTAATTTTAGAACAAGTTTGTTTTTGAATAAAAATGATTGGCAATGAGCCTATTTACATTAATCCTGAAATTAATGATGTTTAAAGTGGTTGTAGATTTTACTCTTCCATTTTTGTCACATTTATTATTTGACACTCTTAAGCAAATTTATTTCAAACGTCTGGTTTAGAGGAAGGATTTTGGAAATCTAGTCAACATAATTTAAACTAACCACTGGGAGAGTCTGGGTGGGTATGTGTTAATTCCAATGTTTCATCAAAGAATAGTTTAATTCTAAACTTGTTATTTATAATAAGATGCATATGTTCTTTCTGGCAGCCCTACAGGGAAGCCAAGGCATCCATGTCGGCCGTGTGGTTTGCCAGCACACATCATTTCCGATCAGCTTGGTGAATGATCCTTGAGTGTGTGAGGCTCTGTGACGTCTCTCATTGTCTTGCTAGTGGAAAACATGAATATTCTTGCTGAACACCGAAGCTGACTCTGGTGGGCTAACGCACATGAATTCTGTTGACTCACATTGCAGGTGGATAACCAGCTTCTTGGAGTGAGGTTAAGTTTGTACCTTCGTTCTATAATATGAATAGAAAGAGATCTTAATTCAAGGCAGTAGCAGCAGACATTTCCACTTGAATCCTAGTGGGCAGACTGCTGTGCACTTTGTTGTGAAGAGTATTTTATTGTCAGATAATCCAGATAATAGGGCCTATGCTTATCCACAGCCTAACTTTAAGGTTCTTACCTCATATATGTCTTACTTATTTTTAAAAAATGCACTCGTAAGTGGGAATAAGCATTTCAATAGTTAATGAGGAGGGTTAACATTTGATAATTGATTTTTTTTTTACAGTTAGTAGTATTTTAAATTTTGCTGCCTTAAAAATTAAGACTCTCTTATACCCTTCTCCAGAAGTAGAGATTTTGAAGTACCACACATTTGTATAGTAAGTGTTTTTAAGTTAAAACTTAAGTATTGTTACTTTTTCTTAAGTGTTGGTACTTTTAATAAAAAGGTACATTTTTTAGTTTAACGATTGCCATGACGTTTAGAGAAGTGATTGCCGAGGTCTCTTGCTGGCCAGTCTCACAGAAGATTTTCAGAGTTGAAGAGCTCTGTGTGATCCTAGTCAGCATTAGTTAGATTTTTAAAATACGAAACTAAATTGGGACAACGGTGTCTCGGCCGAGTATTTGCAAAGTGCTTGGTGCACTGTGGCAGCAGGCCCCTGGAGTTCTGTCTGTGGGCAGCCCGAGCTGTCCTGGGACTGAAGTGTCCAGTGAGGGTGTTGCTCTTTGCCTGGTATTGCATCTCAGGTCTTGACCCTGACTCTCAAGATACCAAGTTGAGTCCACTGAGAAGTTCTAGTGAGAGCACTTCTCAGAACATTGTTCCCAGATGTATGCTCCATTCTCACTCCGGGGGCATCTTGCCAACTCCATTCACACGTAGCAGTGAGGTCCCAAGGTGGTACCTGCGTCACATTCGGGGAGTGGCTGATCACTGTTAGCTCACATCAGTGGTTTCAAACGTGGAGTCTGGGCCCCAGGAATTCACAAAGGAAGACTTGGCTGTGTGAACAAATCAGTAGAACTTGCGTTTACCTTTATTGTTGGGACTTTTTAGCTGAGCCTTTGTTTTGTCTATGTGTAATGTGTATGCCAGTGAATAGCATCATTTATAAATAATTGCACACACATCTGTTGGGTATATGTGCTCTCATTTTGTTTTGCTAACGGTGCTGTCTGATCAAGAAGGTTCAGACTAGATAAGGCTCTGAGGAGTGTCCGGCAAGGATTCTGTCCTGTGACCTTCCGGCTCCTCCATCAGTGAGTGTCATGATATGGAAGATTTGTGCATTTATGTGCTTTCTTATGAAAAGAGCCATGGTTTCCACTAGATTCTCAAAGGCATCGTTGGCCCTGAAGGTCAAATATCTCTGGGCTGAAACCAATGAAGCTTGTTTGGAAGGACTCAGTCTTGTTTACAGATACCTTCTTAGGCTAAATTAAAGGGTATTCTATTTGAAAAATAAAATATATAATTAGACATGTATTCCTTTTAACAAGTAAAGTTTCACCAAGACTTCCGAGGAGCTGCAGCCATGGCCATTGCCATGGTCTTGTGGTGTGGGGCCGTGCAGCATCCCTGGCTGGACTCTGGGTCCCTGTTGCCTTTAGAAAGATTTTGTTGTTTATATGTTTTCATTAATCTTCTGGCTCCTTAAAACATTATAGTAGATTATTGTCTCTCAAAGTCAAAGTCAAAGTCATTGGCGCTGGGTAGATGTGACTACAAAAGAGTTACTTTTGGAAACATCCTGTTTTCCTGCCTGTTTGGTATGAAGAGTTTTCTGCTGTCTCTATGGGTTGCTTTTGTAGAGTCTGCCCTGGGCAGGTGATGGGATTGCATTGGGGTGGGGATCAGAGTTAAGTCTGAAAGCTGGCTGACAAGGTGAAATGGAGGTTAGTCGAAGTCATTCTTGAAACCCTTAGAGCACTCATAAAATAAAGGGTTGTGTTTTTTAAAAAATATATTTTATTAATTTTTTTACAGAAAGGAAGGGAGGGGGATAGAGAGTTAGAAGCAAAGATGAGAAACATCGATCAGCTGCCTCCTGCACACCTCCTACTGGGGATGTGCCTGCAACCAAGGTACATGTCCTTGACTGGAACCAAACCTGGGACCTTTCAGTTCGCAGGCCGATGCTCTATCCACTGAGCCAAACCGATCAGGGCTAAAATAAAGGTTTTGATTTATAGTCCTTTGTGGTTAAATTTTTATATGACCCTCTGTAGCTCTTTAAGTTCTTCCTTGAGAGATGGCAACAGTATACCAATGGTCAGAAAATCTTACCATTCACACATCCTTTTCAGTAAGTATGGGCCAAGGCACATGCTCATTGAAGAGAAGGACTATTTAAATTATTATTATTATTATTTTATTATTATTATTATTAGTTAAGGTATTACAAATGTGTCCTCATCCCCCCCCCCATTAACCCCCAACCTCCCCCCACACACACAAACTCATGCTCCCATCCCCCTGTTGTCCATGTCCATTGGTTTGGCTAAATTATTGTTTTTATAAGCGTGTACAGGTGAGTTAAAGGGACTTCCTTGCAATATGACACAACCACGCTACATTTTCAGTTGTGCCATTTTATTCGTCAAACCTGTAGCATCTGATTCCCATGAATGATTTTTTCCTGAAAAGGACTCACCTGTGTGTTTATTAATTTACTGGAGGCCCGGTGCATAAGATTCATGCACTCAGGAGGGTCCCTCAGCCCAGCCTGTGCCCTCTCACAGTCCGGGAGCCCTCAAGTGATGTCTGACTGATGGCTTAGGCCGCTCTCCCCCCCACCCCTTCCGGGGAGCAGTCAGACAGACATCCTTAGCACTGCCTCGGAGCTGGGAAAGGCTCCTGCCACCGCTGCTGCGCTTGCCAGCCATGAGCCTAGCTTCTGGCTCAGCGGTGCTCCCCCTGTGGGAGCGCACTGACCACCAGGGGGCAGCTCCTGCGTTGAGCATCTGCCCCCTGGTAGTCAGTGTGCGCCATAGCTACTGGTGGTTCCACTGTTCAATCAATTTGCCTATTACCCTTTTATTATATATAGGATTATTATATAGGCTGTAGTAAGTATTGAGTGTATGCAAGGCTTTGCTCTGGCATTGGGACCACAGGAGTCAGAAAGATGAAGCCCCTGCTCTCAGGACTCTTCCTGTGGGGAAAGGAGGCAGTAAAACAGCCAGAGGAGGCAAAACTGTTCCAGGTCACGTGTGCGATGGAGAAACAGAATTTGATTCCAGGGCATGGAGAGGCAGGCGCCCTCTCCAAGGACGTGGACAGGCGGGGATGGGGAAGGAGTGGGTTGTCAGGTGTCTTTTTCTATCAGACCCGTTTCCTGGGTCAGTGTTCACTCGCCCCCACATCCTTACCCCCCTCGCCCCCTCCCCCCAGCAGCAGGGCAGTTCTGGTCAGTGTGAGCATGACCTCTATGTGACCTCTGTGTGAGTAGCACGTGGGGGAGCAGGCAGGGCGGACGGGTCTGGTTCCACAAGGCATAGTCACTGACAGAAATGGGAAAGGCCAAGGAATTGATCTGATTTGCACTTTATTTTGTGATGTCTGTGAACACATACCTGATTTTAAGGGCTGTTTGTTTTTAACAGGAATCACTAGATTCGATCTTCTGGGAGACTTCGGAAGGTTTAACTGGCTGGGAAATTTCTATATTGTGTTATCCTACAATTTGCTTTTCGCTGTGGTGACAACACTGTGTCTGGTCAGAAAATTCACCTCTGCGGTCCGGGAAGAGCTCCTCAAGGCCCTAGGTAATCCGCCGCTGCGTGGTTTCTCTCCGCCTACTAATTCGTAACTTCACATGAGAGCTAATTCTCAGTTTTCACTCACTCATTTCTCCGAATGTGTGAGCCCTTAGAGGTCACAGTCCTAACCCTGGTGTGAGTCCTCCCAGCTAAGCGCGCCTTCCTCACCTGTCAGGCTCCTCCTGAGGACTGCGGGGCGACAGACACACTTCTCAGGAGGCTGAGCCCGCCCTGCGCGTCGGAGCAGGAAGCCGCAGCTCTTTGTCTGTGATGGGTGCTGGGAGGGAGTGGGGAGGGCGGAAGGATATTTTTTGGGAAGGACACCTCCTTCTGTTTCAGTGAAGGATTTTCATGAGCTTTGGGTTTTGCAAGTGTCAGGCCGACCCCCAGTTCTCTTCAGTGAGCTCCACACAGCTCAGGATAAAGCATGGTGTTCTCGCATTCCTAGGAGCGAAGCGTCCTGACCCCGTCTCCATGGCCACAGGACAGTGGGTGCGACTCCTCAGTGGGTGTAAATGTGCCCTCGGAGTGTGTGGGTCCGGCTGACGTCAGCAGTAACCCAAGCACGTTCCAGCCTTTAGGTGTTGGGAGCCCCAGGCCAATAGAAAGGACCACACATCAGCCTTCTGGGGTGTGGGCATGAGCCTTTATAGCAAAAAGGGAAAGGCAGCAGTTGATGCTTGACAGTCCTGACGTGAGCTCACCCCCTGCACTGGCCGCGCTGGGCGCTTACACCCCACGCTCCACTGTGTTTCCAGCTCCTGGACAAGGCAGCCTGATGCTGGGCTCACTGAGGCCCCGCGCTCAGGTAACTGCGCCATGTGAGCGACCGCAGAGCTTGGCTCACCAGGGCCTCCCAGCCCAGGGATTGAAAGGGTGACCTTTGGGCCTGGCTGGCGTGCTCAGTGGTGGAATGTGAACCTAGGAACCAGGAGTCAGGGTTTGATTCCCGTCAGGGCACAGGCCTGGGTTGTGGGCTCAGTCCCCAGTGTGGGGTGTGCAGGAGGCAGCTGATCAATGATTCTCTCATCATTGATGTTTCCATCTCTCTCTGTCCTTCTCTGAAATCAATTATATATATATATATACACACACACACACATTTCTTAAATAAAGAAAGGGTGACCTTGGGGAAGGAGAAAAGATTTCGGATTGTTTGTGTTTTACTTTATACTAACCCTGTAAGGAGGTGGCTGATGAAATATTGGCCCGAAAGGGAAAAGTTACGCCTCACTTCAGCCGGAGCACCAGAAAGTGGGTGGGTCCCTGCCCAGGTGTGGGATTCTGGCTTTGGGGTCTGCATAGTGGCTGGGATCAGGTAGTTCTGGCAGGCAGTGTCCAGAGTTAAACTGCAAGGACGCCGAGCTGTAAGCTCACTCAGCTCCCGCGGGCACCTCTGCGATAGGGCGGCTGTACCCGCAGTGGGGCCGCTGCATGCAGGGTCCTGGATGCCCCGTCAGGGCATCTGCACACAGTGGACGCTCAGTTTAGCTACAGATGATGGTGCCCATGGCGGCTTCTGCACAAGACAGACACTGGTTCCTCCAAACCCCAGCCCGGGCAGCACCCATGTTTCAGAAGGAACCCCCCACCCAGGAGGGCTGTGTCCTGTCCCCTCTCCCGTGGGTGCAGTGCTCTGTGTTGGGTTCCGTGGAAGTGGTGGCTCAGAGGCACAGGTTGCTGTGACTCACATAAATACTTTTTATTCTCTGAAATATTATCTGTTCAACTTGTTGCTTTGCCATTTCTTTCTTTTTCTTTTGGGAAATGTTTTCCATTGCCTTTCTTTTTAAATACGTGCTTCATATTTTGCTGTGTCTGTCAATGCATTTTCCTGTGTTCTTCATATGTGTGTATTTTGAAACACAAATGGATGATGCTTGTTTGGGTTTGGGCTCCCTGGGAAGCGCCCTTGGGGTAGGAACAGGCTTGCAGGAGGATCAGTGCTGAGGGTGGGTGAGTGGGGCGGGACCTCCATGGGGCGCTATGTGTGCCACAGGGCTGGCCCGGGCCCGGGTGGAAGAGCGACCCCTTGGAGGTGTCCCCAGCACCGCCACCCCCACCCCCACCCGCCTGGGGCAGAGCCTCCTCTCACCATTTCCTCCTCCCTGCAGGACTCCATAAGCTGCACTTATCCAGGGCGCCCCGGGAGTCGGACACCGCCAAGCCGTCTGCCAATGGGCACCAGAAAGCCCTGTGAGGCCGCTCCGCTCTCAGCGCAGATGCGGGAGGACTCGGACATTGCTGGTCCCAGGCGTGGTGGCCCACTCACTTTCTGATTGTCCTCTGGGAACCTGCGGGGCGTGGGTTCCAGCCCCACACCCACGTCTGCTCTGTCGGGACGGCCACCAGAAGGCAGCCGGGAAGCTAGGGCTTCTGAGGACTCGCTCCAGCCCAGGACCTGCACACGTGGAGGCTGCTGGCGGCACCTGTTGCTGGGACAGGAGGTGACCAAGGGCGTGGGGCGAGGCCAAGGGCGTGCACAAGCTGCGGGAATGTCTGTGCCTGGACGTGGGAGCTGGCGTGGCGCCTGATATTTTCCACGTCCTTGATGCAGGAACAAAGCACAGTTCAGATTTAGTTACAGATGTGAGTCCAGGGGACACAGGGAACTCTTACCCCCATGCTTGGGCAGCCCTGCGTCACCAAGGTGGGAGGGAGGGGCCAGCCGGTTCCAAGTTCATGGCCGGTCAGTGTCACCTCTGCTGGCACAGCTGCCAGTGTGAGACCCTGGGACCAGCGCCCGCCTTACAGGCTGTATGACACCATTTTTTAAGCCCTTTTTTCTAAACTCCCGTAACTCCTCATGCTCCTCCGTCCATCCTAAACTAAGCCCTCTGGGTAGAAGCCCCTTTCTTTTGCCGCTGCTTCAGGCTTCGCTACTTTTGCCATTTAAACCTCAGACCCGGAAAAGCAACCAGTTTAGCACCAAACGCATAGCATTTGGTTCTGGCATAAGAAGAGTTTGGCCGACTATCGTGATCTGCTAGCCACTCAGTTGTTAAGCTGTAAATAATTCTCGGGGTCGTGTCGTGGCCCCACGTCCACTGAATAAAGTTGTCCCCCAGGAGACCGAGTTCTGTCGGTCGAGCGTGCAGGATCCGAGGGCCCCCGCATAGCCCCACACCCGGTCTCTACATACACACGTATGTTCACATGTCTGTAAATACGTACATATATTCATGTGCACTGTGTGTGTGCAATGAACCATCTATGCAGGCAACAGTAAAATAACTTTTTTCTCAAATTGTTGCATTTAAAGCTTTTTTGGGGGCGGGGAGCAATTATGAAAACCAGGCTGTGTATATTGGACATCAAAACATTTCCACTTAGAGTCAGAATATTAAGAAAAATGAATGGTTATGTTTGTAAGCTCCACTGACTGCCTGTCCTCCGTGTACACCCACACTTCCTTCGGAGCCACGTGGAAATGCAGGCCGCTTAAAAGATAGCTGAGGATTGCGAACAGCACTCGGTAAGCCTCGTGCTCGCGCTGGTGACGGCCAGCATGGGATGCGCCCGAGGAGGCGCACGCAGGCGTGCTTTCTTGTTCCTGCACCTGCCCGTGTGGGCATCAGCTGCCAGCTGTGGCTTTCTCGGGAACTCTGGGAGTCGCCCTGGGACAGACGGCCACGGGAGCAGACACGCTTCTTTCAGTAGAGTGGCGCTGCCCAGTCAGCCCAGTTCAGGCACGTCCCGGGAAGAGTTCTGGGCACGAGCGCGACGTCCGGCAGCGTCTGGGGCACACAGTCACCTTTTCTGTGTTTGTGGCAGGTCTGTTCACTGACCGCTTCTCTGAGGACTGAGCCACCTGGCCGGGCCTCCCGGGGAGGCCTGCTCACAGGGCCAGGCCTGCAGGCACCTGTCAGTGAGGGCTGGTGAAGGCCAGCAGCCCCCCCTAAAGTGGCGCTGCCCCTTGGACCACAGGCCTCCCCCTCCCCCTCCCCCTCCCGCGTCTTTTCTGATGGCGTTAGGCCTGGGGGTACAGGTTTCTTGAGGAGACTCAGCTAACTCCTGTCATTAATTGGCTCTGCATATTTAAATAAAATATTTTAAAATTATAAAATTTACAGATGATAACTTTTGTAATGATTTTCCAACCTATTTCTTAGATTTAATGTTTTCTTAGCTTTATGAACATTCTCTCTAAGCTAGATCTGTTCTAAGTAAACACAAACACATTCACATTCATGCTCAGTGCACAGTGGGTGGTGGGTGGGAGGGAACTTTCCCGTGGTCCTGACTCCCAGGTGCTTTAAAGGTGTGCGCACACCTGGTCTTTGGGGCACCCGCACCTGCCTGACTTTGCTGGACCACAGTGGTCCCCCATGGCCTCGGTCACCCTGAATCTGTCCACAGCACAGGTTGGAAGCCTTGTTGCTTTCTGGTCGTTTGCATAGTATTTAATGAATAAAGACAATTCTTACAGTAATTTAAAGAAATATATGGGCGTATATACAGTACTGACTTTTTAAACTTTAAAAAATCTTTTTAAACTTTAAAAAATCTGGTCTGATGTTACTTTAAAAATAATGTTTGGAGGCACTGGTAAATTTGTTTACAGGGCATTGTTTTTTTGTTTTGTTTGTTTTTTACAAATTGTTACTCCTGTTTCTATGAGATATTGTCAGTGTGACCATTTAAATGTCTTAGAAATTAAAGTTTTACAAAAATGAGTGCTTATAAGCACTGAAATGTGTTTTTCTAAAAAATCGGAAATGCCATCGTGTCTAAAACTTCAAGGTATGTATAGGTACTTCCATTTCCTTGTATAAAGAGCAGTAATTCTGGTGAGACACTGAATGGAGGCAGAAGCCACTATTTTCTCTCTTTGTGGTGGAGATACTGGTAGACCAGTTTCTTGCACTCTGAGATGGAGCCTTGATCGTGGAAATGATGTGTTATCCTAACCGAGTACCTAGATTTGTGTGCTTCCCCTGGTCTCTCCCACAGAAGGCTCGGCCGCACGGAGTGTGGTCCAGGCAGCGCAGCGAGCGCTCGGGACCGGACGGACGTTAGCTGCTGGTGCAGGCACCGACAGGCAGTGCTTTACGCTATCTGACCACAGAAGAGACACACTGTACATGTGAGTCAGCACGCGCAGCCACACGCACACACTTCTGTCCGTATAAACAAACATTTAACCAGGAGGGCCTCCTTTCACGTGTGTGATGTATGCTGGCATTTTCTATTCCATTTTGTTATTTTTTTAACATAAACCACTAAGTCATTTCCTGACCTGTATTAATGGATGGTAAACTTTAGTTTGAAAGACACCACGTTGAGGGCTGTGAAAATTGTTCATCAGGTGAAATGTGTTATTCCAGATACCTGAGGCAGAAGTCCTAGGCATGCAGAGTCCTTGTTGCCCGCAAAAGTGTAATTAAAATCAGTCGAAATCGCTGAACCGCTAACAAATGGATTATAACATTTCAAAACTAGGTGATTGATCCCTATGTCTGGAAGGGGAGAGCTGGGAGCTAGGTTTTGAGAGAAGTGATTTAACCTCCAGTTGTGTGTAACTCAATTAGGAAGGTGTCTTTCAAGTTCAAATGTAACCAAATAGGAAATCCAGACGGAGACAGCTCCTCCTGGTGTCTCTCTGCTCAGCCCTCCCAAGCAGAGGCCCCGCCGCGGGCCAGCAGGACGCCTGGCCGGGAGCAGGGCCGCCAGTGTCCACCATGGGGCAGGGCCCTGGGCTGGGAGTGAGGCCGAGGCGGTGGTCACTGCGCCTTGTATATCTTCCTTTGAGACGCTGTTACTGAAGACGAGGCCGCTGCAGGGATGAGGGGCAGCCCTGGAAATTGCACGGTTTTTTGTATCAGCAGACGGTGGATTTGGACAGTCAAGTGCCAGCTCCTCATGCGATGCCAATGTGGTCGCTTCCCATGTGGCCCTCGGTCCTCTGGGCGCGTCTCCGCCTCCAGCATCCACAACGGCCACCTCCTCTCGCTGTGTCCTCACTGTGGCCTTGGAGGTGAAGCGGCGGGCGGGGGTGAGCCTGCCGTATGCAGGGAGACCTTGGCCCCGGTCTCCCCGGTCTCCCCGAGCCCAGGCCCAGGCCCTGCTGGCGTCAGTCCTGGGGTGCCGAGGGGTGGGGAAGTGGCAGCAGCCGGCCTCCGTGTGCTCGGCTCACTCAGCCAAAGGCACTGGGTTCCAGAGCGAGCGCTGCCAGACGCTCCGCAGCGCTGCCCACGCCAGGGGCCGGGAAGCTGGATTCTAAGGTGAGACCGATGTTATGTATGTCGCTTGCAAAAGGGACCTCCTGCTTTAAAATAGTGATGACAAGAACACTCCCAACAGCAGCCACTTGGTGCTTCCGGCGCCAGGCTTTGCTTTAGCGTTTAATTTGTGTGAATGTGCATTTACATATGTCATTTATTCAGTCCCCATGGTGACCCTGTGAGGTGTGTACTGTTAGTAACAGTATTATTCCCACTTTGTAGGTGAGGAAGCTGAAGCACAGAGAGGTTAAGTAACCTGTCCAGGGGCCCACAGGATTCAGAAATCAAATCCCTGGCCAGCTCCTAAGTCCTGCCCTTAACCACTATATACACCGCCTCTCAGAGACGTTTTACTCCCACTGATGGCCGAGGAGCCTCCCCCCCACCCCATTCCCAGGACCGGATGACAGAGCCCTCTACCTCAAAACAGCTTCCGCTCCTCTAAACCAAAAAGGCGTGGCTCAGAGCTGTCACCTCAGTCTTGATGGGGACAGTAAACCAGTTAGAGAATACGTGTGAGACATTTGGGCCTTAAGAACGCTACTTGATTGCCTTGAAAGGAATTGTGAGAAATCCTCACCTGTCCGAATTCAAGTAATGGACTCAGAGACAGAAGTATGGAAAAAATCAGACTTTTAATAAGTTCTCAAGAGCGGGTGTCTGTCCAGTTGTACAGGTACATCTGGGGCAGCAAACACAGCCTGTTTATTCAGTCCCTCCTCCGGGTCCTCATTGGCTGAGTACTATGGGGTCACCTGTTTCCTCATATGTCGCCTAGGTCTTGCTGTCTCCCATTGGGCCATTTAAAAAAATTGGGCTAAAGCCTGTTAACGTAAAAAACCATTGAAACCTGTAAAGAATTTTTGTGAGTTTATTTGAGCCAAACTGTCCCATATGCCGGGAAGCAGAACCTCAACGAATTGAGATAGTGCTCCGGAGAATGGCAGGGTTACATCTGTATTTATACATTGCAATCAAAGGAGGGACATAGGTGAGTTACATGAAATTCATTGGTGATAGATTAAGGAGGAGGGATAAAGCAAAGCAGGGAAACCCCTGGGATTGGATAAAAAGTAAAATGATGGACACATACTTAGGTGGGTGCAGGATCAATGAACATGATGATGAAGGAATTTGTGGTATCTGTCCTGGTGCCCAGAACATTTGGTTGTGCCCCAGGGGCTCCAGAAAAAGGGAAGTTACAAGTCACCCAGACATTTCAAGGGAATGTTATCTTAGAGGCAAAAAGGCAAATGGGCTCAGTAAGGATCAAAGTTGATCTTGTCAGTGAAGATACTGGCCTAGGACATAACTGCCCACCATAACTGCTTTTAGTTAAAGTTTAATTTCAGACCATCCTTTGTGGTTACTTTAGGTCTCTGAGTCTGCTAGGCTGCCACGCAGGCCTCTCCTGAGCTTGTCAGGTCCGCGTGTGGCCCCTTTCGTCCACAAGCCTTTTCTAGTTGCCTCCACCTCCCCCAGTCTAGTTGAGGCAGGCACCTCGGGGGTTTCCACCATGATGCTGGCCACAGTGCTTTGTTCTTATATCCTCTTCCCTCCTCCCTACGGTCTGTTTGCCCTGGGGAAATTCAGCAACCATTTCCATCAAAAGCCAACCATGCTGGAGATGGGTCAGGGAGGCCCATTTCCTACAGAAGGCGGTGGTTTGGGGAAGTTCTCTTTGGCTCCCGCTTGAACGCACAGGCCCAGATCTGGGGACCTGCAGCCCCAGGACGGGTGGCGGAGGCCTGGGTTTCCCGTTTCCTGGTTCTCTCCTCCTGTGCCAAGCGGCAGTGCAGAACCTGGGCTGTGAGGAGGACCAGGAAGAGTGGCCACAGCCACCGCACTCAACTCCAAGGGCAGAAGTGGGACGCGGGAGACTTGCATGTTGACAGCATTTTACACGGACGCCCGCCCTGTGTGGCTGACGCGTCTGAGTGCAGGTGCTCGATAAGTATCAGCTGTTATTTGAAAATATTTAAATATTTTAATTGCTCGGCCTTTCTGAGACAATGTCATAATTAGCTGTAGCAGCTCCTATAAAGGACTGTAGCCTTTTTAACTTTTAGCAGTGGGCTGCATAGAAATAGCCGACATCATTTAAAAGTCCTTAAAAGTCGTGCAGCGCTGGACTTGGGTGCTTCAGAACATTGCTTTATACAACCCTGTGATGTGGATATGAAATATTTGCTGGGTGTGTCGTTAATACTTTTCCTGGTTATTTTTTAACTTTATTTTTGATTATTTTTAAAGTTATTTTTATTGTTGACACTGTTACAGGAGTTCCCATTCCTGCCCTTTGTTTTTGGCTGTTAGGAAATTTAAAAATTTGAAGTCGTCAAAATCTGAAATTTCCCATGAGCACTGAAAGAGCCCTCCCTCCCCTACGGTGTGAAAGAATCCTGTTGGTTTTCTTCCTCACTAGTTCATTGAGACGTAATACACATCCATAAGGTCGCTCTCCAGCGCAAGTCAGTGCTCAGGGCCCTGCTCTGCCCCACGGGTCGGTCTGTCTGTCTGCCCGCACCAGCCGGCTGTCAAAAGGCTCACACCCTGAGTCCCACGTTTCGGGATCACAGCCCTGACCATCACCTCCCTCACCGTCGGTCACCTGGTGGCCACCGCTGCAGCAGAGCCAGCACCAGAACCCCGAGGACGTGGGCAGGGGGTCCTGGAGCTGGGGCTCCCCTCAGAGCTGGCGGCCCATCCCCGGGACTCTGCGGAGGAGGCTACTGGCCCCACCGCAGGGCGCACCCCGTGCACGCGGGCTTCTCGCGGGAGAAGCAACCCTGTTGCCTCCGGGGGCGGCGCCCGCACTGCGAGCTGCTCCATCAGAGAAGCGGGGACAGGCCGCGCCCCTGAGACGCACGCGGCTGACGGCACAGGGGCCCCGTGGAAGCGGCAGCCACCCGCCCCGTGAGGGACACGGCAGCCTCTCCCTGATTTGCACCTTCGTGTGGCACCAACAGGAACCCCGTTTTGCTTACGTCCCCCAGTGGCCGTTTTGTGGGCAGCCATGTCTGAGCTGAGTATGAAGCTGTCCGGGAGGCGGCGCACCTTCGGGCCGGAGCACCTTTGGGCGAACCTACGGTGGGGCCTCGGCCTGGGTGCCCAGCAGCGGCGGGAGCAGGTGCCGGGACGGGAGCCTCGGGCGGGTTGAGGGGTGGCTCTGCCCACACGCTGTCCTCTGGGACCCCCAAAACCACTCGTCACTGAGGGAGTGACACTTGCCTTGCTGTCACTCGGGTCGCAGGTGCCAGAAACCCAAGTCCAGACGCTCAGGGTCCTCAAGTCGGGAGCTGAGTCATGTGCAGTGCGCCCAGGGGACCCCCCAGACCAGCCAGCCCCACCCAATGGTGGGGAACACGTGCTTGTTGTGACAACACCCTGACAGCAAAATTGATTCCCTCAGCACATGAAACAAAACTGGAATTACTATTAAAAGGTAACACGATAGGCAACCACCTGAACTGCAAACAGGCTACCTCAGTGATGGTGAACCTATGACACGCGTGTTAGAGGTGACACACGAACTCATTTTGGTTGATTTTTCTTTGTTAAATGGCATTTAAATATATAAAATAAATATCAAAAATATAAATCTTTGTTTTACTCTGGTTGCAAATATCAAAAAATTTCTATATGTGACACGGCACCAGAGTTAAGTTAGGGTTTTTCAAAATGCTGACACGCCGAGTGCAAAAGGTTCGCCATCACTGTGCTACTTTTAAATCGCTCGGGAGACCGGTGGCTGGTGATGGGTTTAAACCAGCGGTTCTCAACCTGTGGGTCGTAAACAATGGAAATACATCCTGCATATCAGATATTTACATTATGATTCATAACAGTAGCAAAATTACAGTTACGAAGTAGCAACGAAAATAATTTTATGGTTGGGGGTCACCACAACATGAGGAGCTGTATTAAAGGGCCGCGGCGTTAGGAAGGTTGAAACCGTGTCACAGAACCACGCTCCTGGTCTCCCCCCACCCCCACCCCCACCCCTGCCACCGCAGCTCGCTCTCCTTGGGGCCCAGCTCCCTCCTGGTCACTGACCTGCTTTCGCACCTGGAAGTTTGCAGGAGCCGGACCAGGAGCGCGTGGTCTTCGAGCCGTCAGAGGGGCAGCGACTCCACGTGCCCACCTCACAGCTTTGTGGTCAACTCGGAGTGGCTGCACGAGACCACCTGAGCACTCAGGGATCGCTGCCTCCCTCCCCATGGCCAGCCCCAGGCCATCCGCCGGATTCCTGCAGCTGGTGCCTGTTGGTCAAGCCCCGGTTGGAAGAACAGAGGATGTGGGCAGCTCACAGACTTGGGGAAGCTGGAGATCGGGCTTGGGGAGCCCAGGAACAGAGCCCCGGCGCCTCACGGCGTGATGCAGGCATCGCTGGCCTCCCTCTAGATCCCAGGTTTGGGGCAGTGGACTTGCCTGCTCTGGCCACGGCGACCTGGCTCTGCCCACCGGTCAGGGCCTTCGAAGGGGACGGCGGGGCCAGTGCCCACTCCCCCTGGCTCTCTGTTGGTCACACCGTGCGGTCCGTCTCCCACTGGGTGGCGCTCCGTTGGAACGGCCCTCGAACTCTGATTCCCGAGTGGTAGGAATCAGTCCAGAGAAGTGAAGCGCACGCTAGCGTTTGAAGAGGATGAGACGGGTAATGAGGAGGCCGTGCATCCCAGCATTCGGTCCCATTTGGCGCCCTTGACAGGCGCACCCTTGTCACCCTGTGTGCCCACCGCGGGCTCGCGGGCTCCCTGCCTGCCCTGGGCTGTGGCTGCAGTGATGTGGTCCCAATGTCCACGCACGGTCCATGGGCATCGCTGCCTGCTCTTCCCAGCGGTAGAACCCTTGTGGGGACTCGGGGGACGGGGGAGAGCCACGAGCCGGACGGAGCCATGAGCGGAGCGGCCGAGGGCTGAGACGGGCTGGTCTGCTGCAGAGTCGCTCCCGGCAGGGGTCCCAGGGGCAGGACGCTGCGGTAGAGCAGCTCCTGGGGTTCCTCAGGGCTGAGCTGAAACGGGATGTGTGGCCCTAAGTCGTGAACATGGGATTGACCATCTTCCGATGCCGACCTCCACCGAGTATTTTATCTTTTACACATTCAAGGGCTGAAGCACAAGGGGGATTTCTTACAGAACAGGGAAGCACCCAGGGAGCCAGCAGGAGGATGATGGCGGGGCCTCCAGACCCTTGTTGGTCAGACACCAGCCACGGCAGCACCACGCTGCGTGGGTGCCCAGCAGAGCCCCGTGGAGATGGGCCAGGTAGACAGACCTCCGGAGAGGAAGGGGCACTTTCTGTTCTGAGCAACCCCGGCCAGGCCACTCGGCACAAGTCAGCAGTTACAGAACCTCAGGAACTCAAGTTAGATCCATCCCTCTCCTGTTTCAACGGATTAAACTCATGAATCTGGAATGTTCTTTTTACAGAGTGAAGACGGACACTGGATGAGTTGTCAGCTTTTTAAGTATAGTTATGTTTCCTATGCACAACTGTGAGGGTCCTTCCCTGGAGAACAAACTGCACTGCAGCACTTAACCCCAAATCCCCACGGTTTGTCAGAAGTTAAGGTAGACTTTGCCCCAGAGTGGCGCAACTTTTCCCTGACCATGACATTCAACTTGGAAGAATTTTCTTCTGGTAGCAGGTGCGGCAGAGGGGGCAGGCGTGGAAGGGCGAGCTGTCGCCCCAGGAGAATTGCTCCAGGGCGAGCAGGCACACGTGGTGAAACACGTGGGAGCAGGACAGCAGCACGGCCTCCCGCGGGCGCCGGCCGCTCCCCGCCAGCGGCGCCAGGCAGATGGAGCACTCGGAGGCCTCCCGCTGCAGGGCCTGCAACACAGAGGGAGAGCCTCTCAGGGTCTCTGTTCATCCGATTAGGAGAGAGAGACCGGGATCTGCTCAAATGAATGAGTCTCGTCCTGTGTTAAAATAACACTAAACACATGTTAATTCTATACACATCCTGTTACTCCTGTGAAAAGGAAAGGGGGTTGGACCCGTCTGTGGTAAGACATTTAGAAACAAAATCCTTTACAAAATACTGAGCATCGACAATACAGAATTACTTTTAATTAAGCAATAGAATGGTCTTTTTCAGAAAACAGCTCTAGGTAGCTGTTAAACATCATTATAAATGTTCTTATTTTTATAACATTCAAGTAAGTTTTTCCTCTGTTGGATACACAGTGGCCCTTCCTCCCATGGTCCCTGCAGACCCGGGGGGGGGGGGGGGGGCGCATGGAGCGGTGAGGTCGGCGGCGCCCGGGCAGTCTGTTCCCTTTGGTGTTTCCACTGTTCACAAGTTGGCATCATCAGAGCAGAACTTCAGAGGAAGGGCCTCGCACTCACCCAGAGCCGGTGTGTGTGTGTGTGTGTGTGAAGGTCCCTACGCCTCCCTCCAAGGTCGCCACTTCCCTGTGGAGGGCCTACCTGTGCCTGGATCTCCTGCCAGTCGTCGTCCGTGAGCCTGCGGCCACACTGCCCGTCCAGCTGCTGCAGGACGCTGCGGTTGATGGCCAGGCAGTGGTCGATTTCAGCGAAGAGCTCGTCTATGTCGGTGTGGTAGGAGCAGAGCATGCGCCGGCTGATCTCTGTGAACTGGAAATGGAGCACCAGTGGCTGAGCGTGACTCGGTGCGGTGGCAGGGGGTCGGCCACCCTTGCCACCAGCTCCCCTCAGGCCTCTGCCTTTGGGGAAACGGACGTCTGGCTGTCCGTCTGTTTAATAACTCCTTGTCCAGGTAATTCAGGCCTAGAGGTTACCGTAAAGATCCCCTGGCTGTTAGCCTTGATGGTTGTCAGCAAGGAATACACAGAAATCAAAGTTGACAGGAGAAAGCAGCTGGGCTTTTATGAAATTAGTCACCTATCACCTGTGGCACCACTTATTGTGCCTTAGGGAGGACGGTCACAGCACAGGCCATGATTTCTTGCTGCGACCATAGGCAGCGGAACCAGTGCTGGTTCTTGGTGTCTGCTGGCCATCTTCCGTCTGTGGTCGCTGATTATGAATGATCATTTTCATGTGGCCATAGAAAAGGAAATCAAGCCCTAGCGGGTTTGGCTCAGTGGATAGAGCATCGGCCTGCGGACTGAAGGGTCCCAGGTTCGATTCCAGTCAAGGGCACATGCCCAGGTTGCGGGCTTGATCCCCAGTGGGGAGTGTGCAGGAGGCAGCCGATCAATGATTCTCTCTCATCATTGATGTTTCTGTCTCTCTCTCCCTCTCCCTCTCCCTTCCTCTTTGAAATCAATAAAAATATATTTTAAAGAAAGAAAAGGAAATAAAAAGACAGATGATCACCTTCTGTTAAACTAACCATTCCGTTTGCTTTCTCACCAAACTCTGAAAGCACAGTCTGAAACCCTGTGTAAGGACCTACAGGGTTCTTACCAGCCGGTGCAATCCGTTCACGGATGGCTCTGTCCCTTTGCCACAGAGCACAGCGTGGGCAGCATTTTACATTTCATCGCAAACACTGAAGCAGTGTGTTTGACGGTAGTGTGCAGAAGTGCAGTCTCTATTGCTCCCCACGCCCAGTTCTTTCTTTAAGGTACTACCGTTTCCACACAAAAAGATTTAGAGAAGCTCGGCCACCTTGTGACCAAGTATTTAACTGGACATTATTGGCTGGTTGTGGCACAGCATGCTATCTCCTCCTGCTGGCAGAAACCGGAATTGCAAGCATGAAGCAAACCGATTGCAGGCCTGGCTACAATGTGCATTTGCTGCTGTGTGATTAGTAAAGTGCAATGTTTCTGGATAGTGTGGGTAACGGACTCAGGGGTGACTGCCCTTGGTAGGCTCCGTTGTGTGCCATACCAGGGTAACAGTTGCCAATGCAAGGTAGCATAACCTGGCATCCTTCAGTGTCCTTGGGACTCTGTTTGGCCATGCACCCCAATCACTATGTGATTCTCCCTGATCTCTGTGATTTTAAATATATATATTTTTATTGATTTCAGAGAGGAAGGGAGAGGGAAAGAGAGATAGAAACATCAATGATGAAAGAGAGTCATTTGCCTCCTGCACACCCTTCCAGCCCCACTGGGGATTGAGCTCGAAACCCGGGAATGTGCCCTGACCAGTGACCTCCTGGTTCATAGTTCGACACCCAACCACTGAGCCATGCTAGCTGGGCTCTGTGAATTTTTGTTGTTGTTGTTAATCCTCACCTGAGGATATTTTTTCCATTGATTTTTAGAGAGAGTGGAAGGGAGAAAGGGAGAGGGAGAGAGAGAGAAACATTGACTTGAGAGAGACACACTGACTGGTTGCCTCCTGCACAAGTCCTGATGGGGGTGGGGTGGGGGGAAGAAAGAGAGCAAACCTGCAACCCAGGTACATGCCCTTGACTGGGAGTCAAACCCAGGTCCCTCTGGTCCTTGGGCGGATGCTTCAAACACTGAGCAACACCACCCAGGGCTCTGAATTCTTAAAAATTGATTCTTTTTTTGGGGGGGAGAGAGAGAGAGAGAGAGAGAGAGAGAGGTGAGAAACATCGACTTGTTCTTACACTTATTTATCCATCCATTGGTTCATTCTTGTCTGTGCCCTGACTGGGGATCGAACCTGCAATCTTGAATTTTGGGATGATGCTCTAACTAGCTGTGCTACCGGGCCTGGGCATCTCTGAATTTTAATATCCAGGATTAGGAACCATCCATCCTTTTGTAGATACCATCAACTCCTTCCATCAAGATGCCATCAACTCCTTTTCCAAAAGGTGAAGTCCTATAGTTATTGGTTTATTAGGAATTTAATGTCTTCAACTTTAATAGGGCTTTCAATAAGCACAGTGATTGCTTTTGTTAGTGTTTTGGTTACAGGTGTACATGTTGCAGGTGGTTTGCCCATTTTCCCATGAGTCCTGCAGGGTTTTTCAGGAGGCGATGATGAGCTGATGAAGGCCAGTCTCAGGTGGCTGCGGAGGAGGAGCAGGGTCATGGCTTCAGTTCAGCTGTGCGGGCCTGGAGTCTCAGGGGCAGAGGATGGCCTCGCTGCTGAGCGTGTCTTATGAAGAAAGATTGGGAAGAGCAGGGGCAAAAGGGGGAGGGGGGGGGGGAGGCGCAGGGTGCCATTGGAAGACCAATGGACTTTGATATTCAGCAGGGCTGAAAATCAGCATAATATTGCCCTGCTGTGGGCTCAATGGCTGAAGGCAATTCCCTAACCTGATAACCCTTTTACTGTTTACCAAACTTTATCTTTGATATGCCTGTATGCATTCCTAAAGGGCAAATGTATATTCAAGTGAATAAAAGCAGACAGGACTGAGTTTTCAGCGAGCTTCTGCACCAGAGGGAAGTTTCCGCCTGGCCCCCATGCCTTGTAAATTCATATTTCTTGTCTAGTGTTTTCATTTGTGCACGGCCCCTTCTTCAGATCCTGAACCCTAGCCGTAAATGGATATGGCACAGGGTTTGGGGGTGGGGGGGGTGGGGGGGTAGGACCGTATTTGATTTATTTTTTTATTTTTTATTTTATTTTATTTTATTTTTTTAAATATATTTTATTGATTTTTCACAGAGAATGGAGAGAGATAGAGAGTTAGAAACATCGATGAGAGAGAAACATCGATTAGCTGCCTCCTGCACACCTCCCACTGGGGATGTGCCCACAACCCAGGTACATGCCCTTGACCGGAATCGAACCTGGGACCTTTCAGTCCACAGGCCGACGCTCTATCCACTGAGCCAAACCGGTTTCGGCCGTATTTGATTCCTTTATTTTCCTCTCCCAGTCATCTCAAAGTGGTGTATGATATACTAGGGAAAAAACTTCTTAGTGTAATTGTTTTAAGAACTTTCTAAAATTTAAGACTTGGGAACTACTCTAGGTTGGCACTGCCCAACAGAAATGTACCCTGAGCCACATCTGAAATCTTAAAACTTCTAGGAGCTGGATTTTAAAAAGTTGAAATTATTTTTTTTTGACAGTTTAAAGGGGGCTCATTATCACTATTCCAAATGTACAAAAAAAATTAGAAAATAACCCCAACTCAATTCCCTCCACGCCCAGCAGCACAAATAATTGTTCCCAAAAGCACACACATAAACTGGTCCTGGTATTTCCACGAATAGTGCAGCTAAGAAACAGTTTAGAGAAAATTTAACAGGGTTTAGATAATACCCATCTACCCTCTCAGCCCTGAGAGGTAATTATCCCATATGGGCACCAGTCCTTCCCTAACGGTTCCCAGCTCTGGTGGAGGCGTTCTTCACAAAGTGGTATGTTTGGCTGCTGCTTTAGAGATCCTCCTGTGCCGCCGCCTTCTTGGTTTTTCTTCTTGAATTATAGGGGGTTTGTAGCCTCTCGTTGCTGTAGATAGCTAATAAAATTACTTAATTCATGGCCACCTTCATATTTCTTTGGATCTAGCTTCTTGTTGGCTGGAGAGAAGTAGATGGTAGGAAAACCTCTGACTTCATATGGAGAAGGCACATCATTGGCTGTGGCATCCAGCTTGGCTATAATAACTTTTGGGTCTTTTCTGAGCTTCTCTCCCAGTTCTTTATACTTAGGTTCCGGATTCTTACAGTGGCCACACCAAGGAGCATAGAATTCAATCAGCACATCTTTATTTACATCATTCACGATTTCATCAAAATTCTCTGCTAACACTACCATTACGGGCCCATCATTGCTCTCTGTGATTGGCTCAGATTTTAGGTATCTCTTCAGGTTGCCATCAAAGTAATCGTGCAGGACTCTCTCAAGAGCCTTGCCATCACGCAAGAATTCCTCCTGCATGACAAACTTCTCTCCTTTTGCAGTTCTGATAGCAACAACAGGAGTCTCTCTGGCAGTGCTTTCCAAACCCAAATCGGAAAGATTATGGCTAAAGGTTTTGCAGCTAGCTACAAAGTTAAGTTAGTGTCCAGCATCCGGGAATTTCTTTGCTACCATCATCACTCTGTTTCTCCAGTCGCTGGAACCATTAGCATTCTTTTCGTAGTCCACGTCATAGTACGCCACAAGTAAGTCCTTGCCCTGTATTAAGTCTTTATTTATCTTCTGTCATGTGAGGGCAGATACCAAAAATGTTTTCCTGGATAATTTTTTTAAATCTTGCCACTGGTCATTTTCTGTACTTTATATGATGAAATTTTGTCTTCAAACTTGTTCATCAGATGTGAAGGATGAAACAAGGTGATACCTTCTCCATCATCATCATCATACTTGTTCACCAGAGACTCAGTATTGGTGTGTGCAAATCGGTAGTTATCCCTCACGTGGCTGGCTGCTTTTAGAAATTCAGAGTGAGCTTCACTGAATAAATCCTTGAAAAAACCCACCACAGAAGCATCTTTATCACCAGTGACCTTGTCACATTCTTCCTCAGGCCTGAGGGGAACTGCGGCTGGTCGGCTTGCCTCTTCAGGGGGCTGCCATCCCGCCGGCAGGCCTGGGCCACCATAAGCACCCGAAGAATCACCATCTCTGAGTACCTTCAGGGTTGGCTAGCCACTGACTCCATACTTGTCACAGGTGTTTGTGTTGGCAGCACAATCAAACTTTGCTAATGGGACTTTTCCTTTTAATCGAGTAGCTGCAGCTTCATGCTCGGGGCAAGCCTCTTGCGGTGTCCACACCAGCAGGAGGCCCGCAGAGCCGGGTCGGAGACGCGCCTCTCGAAGCTGTCCGTGAGTTCCAGCGCCAGCAAAGCGGCCGCGGAGCAGCAGCGCCACGCCCGAAACAGTGCACGCGGCGGGGCGCCTGGCGGCGGGGGCGCGGCGAGGTGGGGCCTGCGGGAGCCGGACCTGCGATCACGCACCCTCGGCCGGTGCTCACCGTCTTGAAATTCATTTTAATGATATATTTTATTTAACCCAACATATCCCAAATAGTGTCATTTCAACATGTGTCAATTGAATAATCTATTAAAGACATATTTTACATTCTCTTTCCCGGCCTGGCTCTGAAATCCCACGTGGACTGCATTTTCAGTTCATCTGAACTCGGAGGGGCCTCCCTGCACCGCAGCCACGGCTCGTGGCCACGTGTTCCGGGGCTGAGCTCGGCCGCAGAGGACGTGTCTGTGGTGTGGAGGGCGGTGCCAGGCGGCCCACACCTTGGTCTCTTCCTTGTCCTCCCTCAGCACTGAGCGGCCCACAGAAGTTGGCGTCTCACCCAGGGGCCACATGTCCGGCTCCCCGTGCCAGGCGGGGCCACATGGCTCTTCCAAGTGGGAGTGGGGTGTCGGGAGAACACACCGGGCTCCGAGGCCCAGGGGATGGTCACGCAGGAGGAGGGAGGGCTAGTGCGCCCCGCTGCGCTCCGGCCGGAAGCCTCCATCTTCAGTCACTGCGTTAGGGGTTGCTCCTTCCAGCCACGGGGTCCCTGGTTCCTGGTTCACCTGTGTCTCCGGGAACTGGGCTGATGAACTAAGCCCTCCAGAACCACGCAGACGCTCAGACGTGTGATGCGGGGACATACGTTCTATGCGGTGGGACTTCGCACCTTGCAGTGCAGTCACGTGCCGCTGAGCGACGGGATGGTTGGGAAGGTGCTGTTCGATTCTGTCCTTGTGTGAAGGGCCCTGCAGACACACACAACCTACACGGGCCGCCCAGTGCACAGCGGGCTACACACCGCAGGAGGTTACATCAGGGCGCAGTGACGCCGCCAGGAGGTCACGGCCACTGCTCACAGCAAACCTGATTGGGGAGCGCGCACTCTGCAGTGTGGGGGCCGCAGGCACAGGCCGCAGAGGGTCATGGAAGGCGCTGCACGGGACTGCATCGCGGTCCTTTACACTCGGGGGGCACATGGCTGCTTCCTGTGCGCGCCCTGCCGGGACAGGACCGCACGCTGGGCTCGGACCGTGCTGCCCATGGAGCCGCCAGGCCCCCACCTCCGGGCACGCAGCCCCGCCCACTCTGGCCCCGCCCCACGCTGGCCCCGCCCCACGCAGCCCCGCCCCACGCTGGCCCCGCCCCACGCTGGCCCCGCCCCTTCCTGCCCTGCCCCACGCTGGCCCTTCTGCGGCAGCCACTGCAATCACGTGGGAGGACGTCAGGTCAGAGGTCAGGCACCTCAGGCTGCGTGGGGCCAGGGCGGTGAGGGCGGCCCAGGCGAGGTGGGTGCGAGTGGTCACGTTCCCGCCTCCGCTCTGTCCGCGGTCCCCATCCCAGCATGCACCGCACCGGTTCCCCTGAGGAGGTCCCTGGACACGGAGGTGCCGGGACGCGTGGCGCCCGGGTCCCTCAGGTGGGCTCTCCCGAAGGCACCTGGGCACCTGTGCACCTGCGCCCAGGGGCGCTCCTTCCTGCGCAGCCGCAGTCGGCCTGGGCGCGGTGCCGACTTCACGGCCCCCAAGGGGCGCTGCACCACGCGAGTGATGGAGGCACCCGCGTCCTCCCGCACCGGTGGTTTCTGCCCGGAGGCCCCGCAGTGGACACGGCTCCTGACACCTGCGGGCCTTCTGAGCGGCGAGCCGCATCACGGCGACTCGGTGGCCTGACACGGCCCTGACTGTCAGGGTTTTCCCGTCACTGCATCACTCGCTCCGGCCGTGGTGGGCGGACGGACGTCGGTCCTTGTTGGAAGTCAGTTTTCTGTGAGCGTGAGAGCGGGGCCTGAGTGCTAATTGGTGAAGCAGCAGAAAGGCAGGCCGATCGGCGAGGGCTGCCGTGTCAGAACCTCAGCGCTGGACTCGGGACGACACCTTGTGCGGAAGAAGCAGCCATTGCTGTCGTCTCAGGCCACACAAATCCTCCTATGTGTTTTGCTTTTCCTTCAGAGTATTTTCTAGCTTTTCAACCCAAACCGCCCTTTTCCAGGAATTTACCAAAATGACTACCACAGAGGGAGAACAGAGAGGCCCCGCCATGTCCTCTGGCCTGTGAGGGAACAGGGAGTCGCTCCCGTGGCCACATAATGTGAACCCACAAGAACGGCGCTGTGTGGACATCGAGGGAATGGGCGCTGCTCAAAGGAGTGCCCCGCAGGGTTCCCTGGCAAAACTGGAGGAGCCCAGTGTCCCCCAGCCGGCGGCGGGCATCGTGGTGGACACACAAGGGAAGGGTGAGGTTCTTCAAGAGAATGTAGGTATTGAGCATGTGAAGCACGAAGAGCGAGACAGCTTCCTGAGCGTGTGGAGGAACGTGACCTGGAAGAGAAGGAAGCCGGGGAGGGGACCTGGGTGCACTGGGCCCAGCTGCTCCTCCAACATGGGAAGGACCATGACCAGGAAGAGAAGGAAACCAGAGAAGGGACCTGGGTGCACTGAGCCCAGCTGGTCCTCCAACATGGGAAGGACCATGACCAGGAAGAGAAGGAAGCAGGGGAGGGGACCTGGGTGCACTGAGCCCAGCTGGTCCTCCAACATGGGAAGGACCATGACCTGGAAGAGAAGGAAACCAGAGAAGGGACCTGGGTGCACTGAGCCCAGCTGGTCCTCCAACATGGGAAGGACCATGACCAGGAAGAGAAGGAAGCAGGAGAGGGGACCTGGGTGCACTGAGCCCAGCTGCTCCACCCAGAGAGGCTCCTGTGGGGACCAGTGAAAGGAGCTGGGACTGTGGAACCCACTCCCTGTGAACTCGTGGCATGGTAAGTGCAGGAGAAAGACCTCTGCACTGATAAAAAAGACAAAATCAAAATATTTTCTAATTCCCATTGCAATATCTTTTTTGACTAGGTTATTCCTAATTTGCAAACATCTGAAATATTTTTCTTAAAAAATTATTTCTAAAGCACACTGCGTCAGACAGAGAGCATGCTTTGTGCATTTTAAATGGCTTAAACTATGATGAAGAATTTTATGGTCGGTTTTTTGAAGTGCTGTTTGCCCTGAAAGAATGTGTGTTCCAGCTGCAGGGGGCAGTGTTCCACGCTGTGAGCTCTAATGCTCGGCTCTAATATCTGTCTGGGACCAGAACTGCAGCTCTTCCTATTGCGTTCTCTTGGTAAGTACATATAGTCACACTTTATTTCTATTTTTTCGCACTGTATTTCTTTTATAGCTGCATTTATTTTTTATGGGCACATTCAGTCCAACCTGTAATTACCATCGACTGAGTCCGTCCTGTCCCGTCCTCTAGTTGTCCCACCGTTGCTTGGTCTTTATCTCTGCTCTTCTTCCCAGTGGACATTTGCTATCTCAGTTTTGTCTCTACTGCTTTGCAGGTTAGAACTGTGTTTGTGTTCTTTCAGCTGTTACCCTAGAGATCCATTCAGGATTTTTGTCCTCATACAATGATCTTCTCCTGAGTTAGGTCACTGTCATTCTTGCATTGACTCAGTGATGGTTGGGTTTACCCACACTTTGCCATGTCCTTTCACTGTACTCTGCATCTGGGAGTCTGATGCCATTCTCTTCCTCACGAAAGGCACCCTAGTTCCCTTTGATGAAGGCATTTTGGTGGCACTCTCCCAGCTTTTGTCTGAAACTGCCTTTCTGGTGCCTCCGCCTGACTGGATTTCCATTGCACGTGTGCAGTTCTAGACTGCTGTCCCATCTCTGTCATGACCTGTGATGTCCTGCTAGGTGTTCTGGCTTCTGCTGTTGCGGTTGCTCCTGGGAGCATCGCCTGCCCTTTGCTGTCCTGCTTCGAGAGTTCTGCCTTCAGTGTTGTGCAGCTTCTGGGCAATCTGCCGCTGTTGCCTTCATCATCATTGTCCCCTCCTCCCCTCCCCCTCCCCTTCCCCTCCCCTCCCTTACCCCTCCCCTACCTCTCCCCCTCCCCCCCCTCCCCCTCCTCCTCCCTCCTCCTTTTCCTCTAAACTGTACTGGAGTTCCTTGGGCTACTTAATCTGTGTTTGTATTGCCTTCTGATCTGGCAAATTCTTAGCCCTTCTGCTTCCAGCTACAGCTACTGTCCCCATGTCCTATTTTCCTTCTGAATTTCTGGTTATGGATGGAACCCTCTCATGTCCTTGCTTGGGTACATCCCTTCCCTGTAGCCACTCAAACTGAAAATGATGGCGATGGAGAAGAGGGACACACGGTAGATGCTGCAAATAAAAACCATGTGACAACATGACATAGTGAGGCTGCCACAGAAGGAAGTTCCACATTTAGTGCCCTTAGTGGCATTTTCCTCCAGACTTTGAACAGGGTGGCTTTCACTGAGTATGGTGTCCCCTGCGTTCTCTCAGCCAGACCCTAAGGGACCAGGTAGAGACCTGCTGCTCTCCCCCGGCGCCCTGCCCCTCCACGCAGACACCCACTGGCACCACCTGCCCGGGATGTGAGGGCTCTGTCACCTCTCACAGTGCAGGGGAACCTGCCGCAGTGCTGGCAGTCCAGCCCCCAGGTTCACGCAGTTCAGCTTCTCACAGCTTCTGTCACAACTAGTCACTTCCCCTCTCTGGACACAAGCTGTGTCCTCCACTCTCCTCTGGTCTCAGCAGCCACTCCCAGGGCCAGGACTGGATCTTGCCAGGCCCGCCTTGCCTCATCCCTCTAGTCTGTCCTTCCCTGGCCTGGCCATGCTGGCCTCTGTCCCTCACACATCTGATGTCCCCCTCTACCTGGAAAACTCCTCACCTCCATGCCTGTTCCTCACTCAGGACCAAAGTCTGCGAAATGCAGGCCCAGCAGGTGTCCTCGCTGGAGGCTGTCTACTAGTTAGCTTTAATTTACATGTTCATGTCCACTCAGCTTTTATAACAAACACTATCACACCCTTGCTAACAAAGCATTAAAAACTTTCATTTAGCCCTAGCTGGTTTGGCTCAGTGGATGGAATGTCAGCCTGTGGACTGAAGGGTCCTGGGTTCGATTCCGGTTGAGGGCACATGCCCGGGGTTGCGGGCTTGATCCGCAGTAGGGGGTGTGCAGGAGGCAGCCAATCAGTGATTCCCTCTTACCATTGATGTTTCTATCTCTCTCTCCCTCTCCCTCTCCCTTCCTCTCTGAAATCAATACAAAAATTGTCATTTAATTCTCAATTATATGCTTTTCATTGAGAAAAATAATAATTTCCTTTATATGTAATGGTGGCTAAAGACTATTAGCCTAGCCGGCAAGGTTCAGTGGTTGAATGTTGACCTATGAACTAGGAGGTCACGGCTTGATTCCTGGTTAGGGCACGGTTGTGGGCTCAATCCCCAGTGTGGGGCCTGTAGGAAGCAGCAGATCAATGATTCTCTTTCATCATTGATGTTTCTCTCTCCCTCTCCCTTTCTCTCTGAAATTAAAAAAAAATACATTAAAAAAATAAAATAATTTTAGCTTTATCATGTAGTGCTTGCACAGTGAGTGATTGGAAGGCCTGGAACGGTTCCTAAAGTTGTTGAGTCAGCAGTTTGGGAACCGCAGAGCTACTTTGGGTGGGCTCCGTGCTAGCCCGGGCCCATGTGACCAGGACCTTTTTCTTTAGCGACAGGGCTCCCACAGAGCAGGAAGGCGGGTGGGAGCACCAAGAATCAGGAGGCGGGAGGGGCAAGGAGGTGTGTGCCCAGGGAAGGGTGGCTGTGCGGCAGGATGTGCACCTGATGCCCATATTACCACTGGCATCACCCTCCCCACATTTCACTTACCCAACTTCTCCTTTGCATACCCTCTAGAGCAGTGGTTGCCAACCTTCCTAATGCCGCGACCCTTTAATACAGTTCCTCATGTTGTGGTGACCCCCAACCATAACATTATTTTCGTTGCTACTTCATAACTGTAATTTTGCTACTGTAAACAATATGTAATTATATATGTGTTTTCCGATGGTCTCAGGTGACCCCTGTGAAAGGGTCGTTCGACCCCCAAAGGGGTCGTGACCCACAGGTTGAGAACCGCTGCTCTAGAGGCTGAGGGTCTATGGGCCTCGCGCCAACACCCCTCCCCGCCTCACTGCTTTCCTGCGTGAATCTTCAGGACTGGCCAGCCTCCTTCCCTCACTCGTTTCCATGACTCCATGCCTGTGCGTCCCTGCTCTCAACTCTCTGAGTATCTCTGGCCCCTTCCTTTGCCACCCATCAGGGCTGGATGCTGTTATCTTGTTCCTGTGTGTACTCACTGCTCCAGTGAGTTCCGTAGATTCGGGGAATCACCTCATTCATCTTTGCGAGGCCCTTAGCATTCAGTAAAAGTTTGACTTTAAATTTGCAGTAGTTAGAAACGAGGACACACATGCCCCGTGCACATATTCTGATGGGCTGACTGACAGTTTTCTTTCCGGGGTTAAAAAACAACAGTGTTTGTGTGCAATGATTTTAAAGTTACTGTCAGTTTCAAGATTCCATAAAAGATCAGTGTTTAGCTAATAACCATAACATTGACATTAGCTTGTTAATAAATGTACTGAAATCCTTTAGTGTATATTTAAGGCAAATTTCTGAATGTGAACTGGTGTGACTGTCTTTATTCTTATAGTTTCAAGTATTTGGAAGTTCCTAAGGGAAATATTTTAAGATGTTAAATCAACATATATTTATTGACTACCTACTGTAACCCATTCAAAGCCATGTCCAAAGTGTAGCTTTTATGAAATATTTCTTAAATGTCAAATTCTCACATGCTCAGTGTCCACCTTCCTTTACTAACTCCCTCTAGGTTACATGGGTCAGATGCCTTAGTAAGTGAAGAGCAAGAACTAGCAAAGAAAAAAAAAGACACGAGTGCTAGTTTTTAAATGAATGGCTATTATTAATTATTCAGAAATGGAAAAATGCATAAAATTTTCAATTTTAATAAGAATGACTGTCTTCATATATTTTTCCTTCTAAGTCTCATATTTCAGATATTTGATAAGTAATTAAGAGTTCAGGTTATGGATATGTAAAGCAATTTCTGGTTATTTACAAGTAATGTACCGACGAACCATTAAAAAAAAAGTATGCTCACAACAGTACCCAGGTGAACTCTGACTGCCCAGGAGGCCTCTCGGAGTGATCCATCTTGATGTCAGCAAATTGCTTACTAATGTGTTGACTTAGGGCCACCCTCCAAAGCAAAATGAAAAGCCTGGAATTTACAGCATATCAATGAATCAGTTGATAAGCTTTTACTGGTTTAATATCCTCACAGTCTTGCTGCTTGGAGCCACTTCAAGTTAGCAACAGAATGTTTGCCATCTCTATGTGATAAAGGAACTCAAAGGACTAAACAAACTTTCAGACCATTACACTGTTTGGTGAGATGTAAATGAAAAAAGTAGGATAAATCTCACGCAGGAGGGTGCGGGAGCAAGCAGCCCCTAAAGTCAACCAGTGTCTGACAAATCACTAACTTTTTACACAATGGTCAGGACTTTTAGCTGGGGTGGAGATGATATAGTGCATTTGAAAAGTTTTAATTGCAGTCATAAAAGGCCATGCCTCAATTATATGACATATGCTAGCAGAACTTCCAGATAAGGATCAAAGGCTTTCATCAGCAGCCGCTGCATTCTGGGCAGCACTTGGCCTCCCTGTGGGCCGGAGGCAGTCATGGGCTCGGGACCTATGCAGGTGGCTTTGATCTGAGCTCAGGATGCACCAGGACAGCCATGTTGTCCTCACAGCTCTGCGTCCTCCCCGACAAAGCACTGCTGACTCAAGGTCAGTTCTGGACACTTGCTCACGGCGCAGAGCTCAGCATCTGATCTGCTGGTTCTTACTCAGGACACTGTCTGGAAGAACCTACAGGCAGCATGGCATCACTTTGCTCGGGTGTAGTCTTGTTAGGAATGTGCCAGGGTCATCTTAAAGCAAGGCAACTCTGTGCAGAGGAATTCTCAGTGTGTATTTATAGAAAGACGGCCTCTGTATTTTACCCAGTAACACCCAATAGATGCATGAAAACTAAGTAGGAAGAGACTTCCTGAATCCCCCTGTAGTACAGGGATGGAAATGCACGGCCACAGCTCTCCCAAGGAAGACAGACTGACTCATAAAAATAGAAGGGCCAAGCTCAGCTGGAGTGTTAAACACATACCTGTCTTCTCCCACTCCTGGAACCTGAAAGGAAATAAGCACTTCCTAATTTACCGTGCCTAAGAACATCCCATTGTTGCCTCTCTTTTCTGTTGATTAGACTTTTTTCCCTGACGGTAACTTACTGGTCTCAACCAGTGGTTCCCAAGTGCAGCAAAGAAGTTTTCACCCACTTCCAGGATGAAAGAAAAAAATAACTTCAGTGGAGTGTTTTTATACAGCTAAATGTCTTCAGTGTAAAGAAATCTCCTTCAGTGTGTGGCCAAATATTCCTACTCTTCTGGTGTTAAAATAGTCTTTCTTAAATGAGATGATTCTGATGGTGTGTCATGTGTTAATCCCAGCAGTCTGGAGACAGCGGGTACGGCACCTCATGGGCTGCTGGTAGGGGAAAGAGGACTGCGTCCCGTCTGGTTCATTGGCTGGTGAGGCCGTGGAGCCGATATTTACCACCGTTGACTATGGGATGTAGCACATGATTTATTTTTCCTAGTAATGTGCAGTTTCAGTTTGCATGAATTTAACATTCACCAGTGGTCAGAATGGAGCTAGAGCTTAGGAATGTGGCTGCTGGGTGCACATGTCACCCCAGATCAAAGACGGGCTGCTCCGCAGGTGACTGAGAATCACCATATCCGATACTGTGGTTACTGCACAGTGTGCTTTGCAAACTCTCCAGTTTCTAAAATTGGACATTAGATCTCTAGTGGCTCTGTGCACATGTACGTTGTGGGAGGGTGACGGGTGAGGCCTGTGTCAGAGCCGAGCTGAAAGGCAGGCCTCTGCAGGAATGTCACCGCCTGGGTCACAGAGCAAGTCTCTCACCCCAGGAGCCTCGACAAAGCCATTGTTAGTTTTAGCTGTGGAATTTCTTTATTTTTAAATGGGTGTATTCCCAGGAAACCTGCAGACACTGGTTCTTCTGAAGTTGGAGTTTAGTACACGTGTCAGTTCTGGAAAATGGGGGTGAATATTGAGAAACCCAGACCAAGAGTTATAGTTATATTTTAAATATCTCAGTCTATGACTTTTAGATTTTAATTGACACATAACATTGGATAAGTTTGAGGCATACAATGTGATGGTTTGATATACTTATATGTTGTGAAATTATTACCACAGTAGGGTTAGCTAATACTGCCAACACCTCACATAATTTTCTGTGGTAGATAAGATTTACTGTCTGAGCAACTTCCAAGCATATAATACAGCTTTGTTAACAGTAGTCACCATGCTGTACATCAGATCTGTAGAACTTGTTCATCTTATAATTGGGAGTGTGTATACTCTGACCAGTATCTCCCAATTCTCTGGCAGCTACCATTCTACTCTCTGGTTCTGAGTTTGACTGTTTTAGATTTCACAGATAAGTGGCACTGTATAATATTTGTCTGATTTACGTCACTTAGCATAATATCCTCAAGGTCCATTCCTCGTGTTTTTGCAAATGGTAGGATTTCTTTCTTTCTCATGGCTGAGTAATACTCTATCATCTGTCTGTCTGCCTGCCTGCTTGCCTGCCTGCTTGCCTGCCTGCCTACCTGCCTGCCTGCCTACCTACCTACCTACCTACCTACCTACCTCATCTTCTTTATCATTCATCTGTGGATGGACCCTTAAGTTGTTTCCATGTGCTAGCTATTGTGAATAATGCTTCACTGAAGGGGTGCAGATATCTCATTGTTGTCCTGATTTCATATCCTTTGGATAAGTACTCAGAAGTGGGATTGCTGGGTCACATGGTAGTTGTATTTTTAATTTTTAAGGAACATCCATGCTGTTTCCATAGAGATTGCACCAATTACATTCCCACCACCAGGCCACCGGGTTCCCTTTCCCGTGTCTTTGGCAGCACTTGTTATCTCTTGCCTTTTGATGACAGCCATCCTAGCGGGTGGGAGGTGGTTTCTCATTGTGGTTTTGGTTTGCGTTTCCCTGATGACTAGTGATGTTGAGCACCTTTTCATGTACTTGTTGGCCATCTGGATGTCCTCTTTGGAAAAATGTCTGTTCAGATCCTCTGCCCATTTTTTACCGGTAATCAGATGTGGATTTTTAAAAACTATTAAGTTATATGAGTTTCTTATATATTTTAGATGTTAATCTCTTATCAGATACATGATTTGCAAATATTTTCTGCCCTTCTGTAGGTTGTTTCCTTGCTGTACGGAAGCTTTTTAGTTTGATGTAGTCCCATTTATTTATTTTTGCTTTTGCTTTTCATGTTACATTCAAAAAATCGTTGCCAAGACCAATGTTAAGGAGACTTTTCTCAATATTTTCTTCTAGGAGCTTTATGGTTTCAGGTCTTAAGTCTTTAATCCATTTTGAGTTGATTTTTGTTATATCCTCTTGATGAGTTGACCCCTTTATCATTATATAATGATCTTTGTCTCTTGTTACAGCTTTTGAGTTAAAGTCTATTTTGTCTGCTAGAATATGCAAGACTGCTGTCTTTTGTACGGAATATTTTTTTTCCACAGTTTCACTTTGAGCCTATGTGTGTCCTTGAAGCTGAAGTGAGCCTCTGGTTGGATCCTGTATTTTTACCCATTGAGTCATTCTGTGCCCTTTGATTGGAGAAATTAACCTATTTACATTAAGAGTAACCATTGATAGGTAAGGACTTACTAATGCCGTCTTATTGTTTTGTAACTGTTTTGTAGTTCCATTTTATTCTAGAATATTCCACAGTGTTTTTTTTTATTTGTCTTTATGGCACTGATGTTTTATAGTCACAGCCAGCTGTTTTGCAGAACAGTCCTCATTTTGGATTTACCTGATTGCATGTTTTCTCATGATTGGGTTGGGTTAGCATTTTTGGCATGAAAGTGCACAGGTGATGTTTTGTCCCCACGCACCTGCCACATTAGGGGCACTGGTGTCAGTTCACCCAGTTATTGGTAATCATGTTTGTTGAGTTTAGGAGATGTCCACCAGACCTTTCCAATTTAAAGACTTCTCATTCTGTTTGTAAATTATAAGTGATCTGTGGTTGATACTTTTGAGACTGTGGGAGTATCCTATTCCTCAACAGTCCTTCACCCTGTAATTTACAGTAATTTAATTTATTGACATAAGTTCTCAAACTATCATTTGTGTAATAATCATATAGTTTGGATGCATCTGTAGCATCCTGGGTAATGTGACAGTGAATAACATAGTTCAATAATCTTGGAGATTCCATTAAAACATACTGGCATTTTAAAATTGTAGGTTAAAATGATAGATTTTTATTTCCTAGCCCATGCCTATAGCTCACAAAGTGAATTCCATCAAGTTGGAAAACGTAGGAAAAAATCATGAAATTGCGAGAATCACTCAGAAATGACTAAGAAGCCTCTGGGCTCTGCTGGCACAGGTGTTTAAGTACGCGAGGCAGCTAGGAAGGAGGCAGGAGTGCACACCTGCCGCTAACGCAGCGTCTGGCATTTGATCACTTCATCCATTTAAGGTGAGGGTTTGGTTTGCAGGTTCACACGTTAAAGGCCACAGGGGATGAGGGAGCTGGGGAGGTGTGAAGGGATTGCAGGGAAGACGGGAAACGAGCACACGTGGCGGGGATTCTATAACTCATGAAACACAGGAAGCACAAAATATACAGAATGCAGAGGCCTCGTAAAAGCTCTGTGTGCAACAAACTGACATCACTAAATCATACTTTTGGTGAAGAGAGATCTCAGTTGTGTGTGTATGTGCGTGTGCAGATGTACAATCAGTTGAGTCTCATGACACTGCTTTATGTGAAAGCAAAGTGTAGCCTATATTTTTAAAAGTTCAAGTGTGTGCAGATGAAACAGTATTTATACTCATAAGGTAAAATGACTATCAAATCTGTAAAATTCTGTAACAGAAAACAAGTAAATTCTGATTGGAGAGCCAGCACTATCATACTCTGGAATTACGAAGTAACTCAGAGAAAACGGGCTGGAGCAAAGCCTGGAGAGGAGTCGGAAGGATGAAAACAGGTGTGACCTAAGAATGAATGACACCATGAGATGACCAGTCCCTGATGAAGGAGGAAAGACATTGCTGAGAAGATGATAGCTGGCCAGAAACCAGGTTTCCTGCAGGGAGTGAGCATGAAAACTGTAGGTTGGGCTGAAACGTCATTGTGGTCAAGGACAAGGACTTTTAAAAAGTAGATAAACTCTGAGGAACTGTGATCCAGAGAGGAGGTGGCGCACTGTTTATCCAGAGGCTCACCAGGACCGTGCTGGCTGTGCCCTCCTGCCAAGCAGGGATGCCTGAGGGAGTTAGACGGCCTTTCCCGGGACCCTGTCCCCTTTCCCTAAGTAAGGGGCATGGCTGAGTTGGACATATAACTTCCTCACAGACATGTTGAAAAATGTGTGCCTGCAGCCCCTCTGTCCATGGCCTCTGGGTTCCCTCTGCGGCTCCCCCCACAGGGCCAGCCCCACCTGTGGAGGGGACACCTCCAGTGTCGGGACAGGGATGGCACTGCGGCCTCTCAGCCAGCGCTCTGACGCTCTTGCTAGGGAAACTCCTCTCTCCACTCCTGGCAGCAGCTTTGTCATCAAGATAAGCAGTATTTTAGGTCATTTGCTCACATAGTACATTTTGTGTTATTCTGCTGCTGAGGGCAAATCAAGTATATTTCTTGATTAAATCTGAGGTATAATGATGTCACAGCAAGCTAAGAGTCTGACTTTCTTGTGCATATTCTGGTACCTCATTGCTGGGACAGCGACCTGAGTGACAGGAAGGGCACTGGGAGGACTCTGTTGTCCACTGCGGTAGAGTGAAGGCCACGGCCACTGCCTGCAGGATGCCTGTGCAGCCCTGGGACTAAGTAAAGGGACGGCGTGAGCCAGAGACCAGCTCTTTGGGCTGACTGGGCATCTGAGGAACCAGGGCTGCATGTGAACATCACCTTTTCTCCCCAAGCTCAGGACGGGGCCACTTGGTTTTGCGCTCAGCGCAGGACAGTGAGGGACAGAGGGTCCCTCTACAGATGGAGCAATTATGTCACTCTTTACCCCATTGGGAGGGCAGGGAGGTGCAGACGGATCTAAACCCCATACCCAGTGATCCTGGACATGACCGCGAGGGTCTGGCTCCGCCTGAGGGTCTGGGCCAGTGTCCTGTCTGAGCGGCCAGCTCCCCTGAGCTGCTATGATAGAGACGTGCCTGAGCACATAGGAACATAGAGTAAATACACACTTCTAAGCGCCTACTGTGTGCTAGGCCTTTGTAGACACTATAGAATAGCTCTGTTAAGGTAGAAGTCACTCCTTCATGTGACAGATGAGGAAACTGCAGCCACAAAGCTGGTGGAACACCATTAAACAAGCCAAAAAAAGGTAAAAATAAAAAATGGCTAAAAGAAAAGGTAGAAACGGAAGTTTCTGGAGTATTAAGGGTCTGTACTTACCTTTTCTTCAAAGAATTTTCTCCTCAACTTGGTATCTGTGGGTGGCATCGTCCTCCTCAGATCCTGGTACCACTTCCTAACCACGTGTCCCCTCCAGCAAGCTTGGATCCTAGAACATGGGTTGGAGAGGGCTGATCAGGTGGCTGTCCTGTGCGGGGTGGGAGGAAGGAAACACCCACCCCCACTGTGACACCAGCCATTGGCGTGACCTCTGAGCACCTCCTGCCACTGCGGGTGCCCTGGACGGGGCCTTCTCACCGGATTGCACACTTGGCTTTGAAGAGCCGGGCCGCGTCATGGATCACTCGGGTTTGATACTGGCTTTTCCTGCAGAGGGGACAGGTCTTCTTACTTGTGAACTTCTCGAAGGCCTGAAGGCACGCCTGCGGGGAAACATTTCCCTTAAACGACAAGTAATTACTCAGGCACCACGTTTTCACTCCTCATGTAATTACAGTGTTCTGTTCTCGTAATTATGAGGCTCTGTCCAATTTAGATCATGAAGAAGTTTCAACAGATGTGAACACCTTCCTCACGTAACTTGTTCCAAATGATCTTTTACAAGAATACACACGCACATACATCAAAACCTTCTGAGAACAAGTCCCGTGCAGAGAGGAGACTGTGGGCGGTGACCGCAGTGAGCCCAGGACCTGCTGCCCACGCTCGTACTGCCATGCAAACGTCTGGGGTTCTGTCCATAAAATTCACCACTTTCTAAACAGGATGAAGTGCACTGTGGCCCAAAGTCACATTTCTAGCTGTGAAAGATGATTACAGATAAAAAACAACGGGCCTGTGAGGAGACTCAGCAGGATGGCCCCGTCTCCCGAAGCCACAGGCAACGCTTCGCACACGTGAGCACAAGCGCAGCTACTCACCCTGTGAAACACGTGGGAACATGAAAGCAGCACCTGCCACGGGAGACAAAAAATGTTTGAAGTTTCAATTAGTGTAACAGAGAAGCAGCATAAATGCATTAATTAAAAAATTCTGAGTGCTTGAAAGGTAAGCTTGTTTCTTTGAAAAATTAAAAAAGCAAATTAATAACCTCCATATTCATAATATTTAGTGTTTTTAGTATGGCACAGGTATATAATCTCAACAAGAAAAGCTAAGCTAAACATCAAACACACACATGAAATTTGCCATTAAGCCATTAAAAAGGGTGTATATTTCAAAATGAAACAGTTATGAAGTGGATGCATTTCCTGGGCAGATCCTGGGCAGGGCAGCGGGGGAGAGAAGCAGAGAAAAATACCTTTTTCAGGCTTTGTACAATTACATTGCACTCTTTAATTTTTAAAAATCACAGCTTTATTGAGATATAATTCTGACACTCTAAATCAGTGGTTCTCAACCTTCCTAATGCCACGACCCTTTAATACAGTTCCTCATGTTGTGGTGACCCCCAATTTCATTGTTACAACTTGAACATAATTAAAGCATAGTGATTAATCACAAAAACAATATGTAATTGTATATGTGTTTTCTGATGGTCTTAGGTGACCCCTGTGAAAGGGTCATTCGACCCCCAAAGGGGTCGCCACCCACAGGTTGAGAACCGCTGCTCTAAATAGTAATAAGTGCTGGATACATATGAATCAGGTTTTTTTTTTTGTTTTTTTTTTTAATGTAGGGAAAGTGTGGTCAGGAGAAAATGTTCCCTTTCTGTGACCCAGATTCCCACAAATGGTGATATTCTGGGTTGTGACAAAAGACAGAAGCTTAGACCCAATAAAGAAAAAGGTAGCTGGTCTTCCGGAAGGGGAGCTGGGCAGGGCAGGGCTGGGAGAGGAAGGAGGGATGGGGAAATGCAGGCTGGTTGTGGCAGAACAGTCCTGGGTGGAAGGTGCAGCAGGGAGTGCCATCGATAGTATCCTGATAACTAGGTCTTTGTTGGGTGGTGTGAGCTTTACCGAGATGACCACTTAGTGACTTGTGATGTCTAATCTTTGGGGTGTACACCTGAAACTAATATAATACTGTATGTCAACTGTAATTAAAAGTAAAAAATTTTAAAAGCTAAAAAAAATTAAAGAAAGAAAGGTTGCCAGGCCAGCAAGACAACCATGGCTTCATTAACTCTCTTCTACACTAAAATGCTGCCCTATCCCAGATGGTAATCTTGTAGCTTAAGGGCTAAAATCTTTTGAAATACCCAAGTTTCACAGACATAAGGTTAGGTCCTAATGGAGAACTGGAATATAACCAGTAGTGAATTCAAATTAGTAAAGACCAACAATTTTATTGTGAACTAACTCATTAACAGTAAACCTTTGAAAACAAATGAAATTTGAGATGTTATGTGCCAGGGAGCAAGTGAAGCAGGCTCTTGACTCTGCTGCATATCCCAGCAAACGCTGAGGGCCTACCCATGGGAGGCACAGCCTTGAATGGAGATGACTGGGACGGAAACTCTAGGGCAGGTTACAGTTAACCAGGCACACGGAATTGGCATAAAGAAACCTTGTGACAGAGGTTGAGTATATATACTCTATAGTGTGACAAATTCTCATGAATAAAGTTAGAAAGATATTACTTAGAGCATCTTCCACAAATTATTTCAAGACACTCAAGCCTAATTTTTCTTTTATATTTCAACTAGAGGCCCGGTGCATGAAATTCATGCACTCGGGAAGGGGCCGTCCCCCAGCCCGGCCTGGGCCCTCTTGCAGTCCAGGAGTCCCTGGGGGATGTCTGATTGACAGCTTAAACCATCAGTCGGACATTCTCAGCACTGCCGTGGAGGTGGGAGAGGCTCCTGCCACCACCGCTGCACTCACCAGCAGTGAGCCTGGCTCAGGGCTTCTGGCTGAACGGTGCTCCCCCTGTGGGAGTGCACTGACCACCAGGGGGCAGCTACTGCGTTGAGCGTCTGTCCCCTGGTGGTCAGTGCACTTCATAGCAACTGGTTGCTCTGCTGTTCGGTTGATTTAAATATTAGCTTTTTAAATATTAGGATTCACATAATAGCTTAAAAATGCCTTCTAGCTTTCATGCTTTCCACTTGGGGACAGACGCTCCTGTCGGCATCCTGACTGCTCAGGTCTTGTGGCTGGTGGCACAGGGCTTTCTGTCCAGTCTTTGTGCTTGAGAATTACTGTCCAGTCAGTGAACAGCACTGCTAACTATGGTGTTTAGCTCTTCCTCACACATGTAACTTTAGTAAACGGACAAGAAAATGTAAGTTATCTGAGGGTCACAGGAAGAAAAAACCTGTGTGTGTGTGTGTGTGTGTATGTGTGTGTTTGTACCTAATGTCTCCTATTAAAGTGCACAGGGAAGAACAGGGGAGTCTTAAGCCTCAGCTCAGCACCTCCCGGCGAGGGGCCCAGGCTGCTCACCTGGCCCTCCTGCTACCCACCTGGGGCTGGAGCTGGAACTCCTCCCTGCAGATCGGGCAGGGCTGCGAGGAGTCCCCCTGCGAGGTGGACCTCCGCTTCACCTGCTCCCACTCATCTGAGGAGAGAGGCAACGGGGGAGGCTCAAACAGGCCCAGCTTCTGCGCTAAAGTGAAAACAATGCGGTGTGAGTCAACAGCTTACGATGTGGGGCTCGCTCACACCTTAATGACACCGAGCCTCGTCTGGAACACAGCCAGTGCTGTTCGCGGTTTAGAGCGAGACAGGAAGGTGCTCGGGGTATCCCTGTGGCAGCGGGTCCCCTCCACGTGGTGCCCCTCCATCTGTCACACGTGCGCGGGGACACAGTGCCCCAGACACACCTATTTTCTACTCCCAGCATAATTTTTAAATATTTTCTATTTCTCACTTTCAGTTTAAAATAATTTCAGACTTGCAAAAGGTAAAACAGTTAAAGAGTCCTTGTGTCTCTCACCAGCTTCCCTACAGTTAACGTTTTCATAGCCCGCATGCAAGGGTCAAACCAGGAAAAGGGTGTTGACCTAACTCTGCCCGTCTGTTCCTGTCTCACTCGGCCCTCTTTTCTGACCCGACTCCACTCAGTGGCCATGTCTCTAACAACAGAATGGCCTCCATCTTTAGCTGCTTTTCTTAAGACTTGGGAGGAGGGCTGTCCAGGGACCATGTCGAGTGTCCTTCAATTTGGGTTTGTCTGATGTTTCCTCAGGTTAAATTCGGATGTGCACTTCGGTGAGGCTACCACAGCAGGGATGCCGCACCCTCCCGGCGCCACCAGCGGCACCAGTGGGGGCGTCTATCGGGGTCAAGTGCAGTTTGCCCCATGTTACCCTTGTAAAGCTATGGTTGTGCCCTTGCAATGAGCGTGTGCGTGTGGGACCGTGTCACAGTGTGACTTTCCCACCCATGGTGTCATCACTGTACTGCTTGCCAAATGGTGCCGTTCCAGTTCTAGCCCTGCTCCTGGGCTGGGTGTCATTCTACAGCAGGAAGAGTGTTCACTTCCCATTGGCCACATCATTCCTTGTTTCTGTCGGCGTGGATGAGTGATGTGTCATTTCACGGCTTTGCTTATTCTACTGTCATAACTGTCGCTATTTATTTAGTTGTCCCCATCATTGCTTTCAAACTTTAGCACATACACATTTTTCTATAAGGTCACACATTTATAGACCTCAGCAGAGAAAATTTTACTTTTAACCTCAACCAAATTCTTTAGCTTGAATAAGCCAAACGTGAATGGCGAGGCCAGCTTACCTAAAGTTAATGGAGGCGGCTTTGGATCAAGAACATACTCTTTTTCTGCATCTTCCTCTTCGGGGCCTTGTATAGTCTTCTGAAGTCCTGTATCTTTAACAGCTTTCATATTTCTTTTTAGAGACTTTGATGTGTTCTCTCTCTTCGGTACCTTTGTCTTGGAATGATTGGCCACTGAAAGATTCCGCAGTTGAAGATCATGTAAAATGTGATCTTGTAAAGCAACTGCAGTGACTGCTAAGTTATCTCGTTTAGATGAATGACCCTGAAAAGTAGGAACAAGGCCATATAGACAGAACATTCTGTAACATATCGTTTAGAAGCCGAGGCTTTCCTACTCCACCTGGAAAGCCGCCTAGACCCAGTGTCCCAGGAAAGGCTGCTCCACCCCTTGTCGCTGGATGGGAGCAGAGCCGTCTCCTCATTATGGTGATGACATAGTCACAGCTGTTCATTTGGCCTCTGCGGATTAATTACAATGCAGATAAATTCGTTATGACCTAGTAAGCAGCAGTCACCAACCGGTGGTCTGCGGACCTCTGGTGGTCCGTGAGGTCCAACAGGTTGGCGCCCGCTGCTATAAAGGGTGTGCGTGCCTAAACACATTCTGTCTCACTCTAATTAAGTTAGACTGCAGGCCAATCTTGCTCTGCTATACCAGAGCATCTTGCATTTAGTAGATGCTTTTTTGGTAAAAACTCAATGGAATAAAATTGCCATGCAGCTAAGAGGTGCTGTGAATACAGTGGGCAGTTCCTCAGTGAAGTGAGGCTTGCCAGCTGTTTTTATACTCTCACATAGCTGAAGTAAAACATATCCATGACCACAATCAGGTGTATGTTTCAGAAAAGAATTGTATACCTTATTTTTTAACATGCTAAGTCAGAAAACGTTGCCACTTGCTTGGCTTTATCAAACTCTTTCAGCATGGTATTGCATTCCTTTCATTCTTCTACTTAGAAACATAGTCCACAGCAAGTCAGGGTGAGACTGCACAGGAGAGCGAGACAACAGAACGGTGTTACACATGAGTGCAAAAACCTCTGGTCAAAGACCGATTGAAGACTCCTCCAGAGAGAGCACTAGCTGCGGCCTGGAGGACGCCGGGAAGTGAACACACTACAGCACGTACACGAAGAGACTCAGCACGTGTTTCTCGCCCCGGGGAGAAAGGGGACAGTGAATGCAGGGGGCAGAGAGGAACGCTGGCTCACCTCAATGTGGCCACAACACACACATACACACACACACACACACACACACACACACACACACACCGTGCGGGGGCACCCTGGGGGTCCAGCCTTGCTCCACCTGTTTGCCGGGCAGTTTACTTTGCATATGAGTCAGCTTCCTCACCTTTAAACAGGTACAATAATACACACACACACTTTGCAGGGTTAGTGTTGTGATTACAGGAGGCAGTTTTTGCAAAGTGTCTTCTGCAGGCCTTTCACACCGAAGATACTCTGTAAATGGTCATTATTGCCCACGTCCCTCCAGGCTGCTGCAAGAGTCTGGGCTTGGCTCTTAGAAACTTAACCCTTGCCCCATATTAAGAGCTGAAGTTAATAGGAATATTCTTTCTTTGTAAACTCCAGTATTACCAAGAGGTAGGTTGGTAACGAAAAATACCATTGTGGTGCCAAAGTAATTAGTTACCAATTTGTTTAAGTGACCTTAAGCTAATTAATAAACATGCCAATTAAAAACACGCACATAAGAGATATACCATTTTAAGTACAATTGGTCATATTGTCTTATTTTTCGTAACTTGTGAATTCCTTGTTTGCACGTTTTTGGTGAGATCACAGCTGGTACGGCCAGAAGCATACAGACAAATGTAAAATTAAATTGTTAAATTCTCTGCAAAAACATGGCCAGGCCTTTGGATTCGGTTCCCTCTTATTCCCTCTTAAGTATCGGGTAGCGATAGGTTTCAAAAATCACCGATTTCAGACTGTTGATATTTTTAGGCCTCACCAAGGCAGGTCACCCTGGGCTGCCCTGGACGGAGGGGCTCCCTGCCAGGCGGGCGTGGCCCAGGAGCCAGCCCCGCCTCCTCACCTGCTGCCGACAGCGCCCTGAGGCTCACCTCTAGCTCTGGGTGGTACCCGCCCAGGTAACCGACCCCAGTCCTCCTCCGCGCCCCCACCACGGCCTGCTTCCCCACCTTTGTGACCGCTCGCCGTTGCCTAGCAACTGCCGCCTCCGCAGTCACCCTTCCCCCCCAGTGCGCATGCTCAAAGGCCAGTCTTGCCAGTGACAAGTTCTGGACACGGCCTGGGGGTCCGGCGCAGCCCCTCTCTGCACATGGCTACTCTGCGCATGCTTGCCGGCCCCCGCGGCACGGGGCCGCACTGCGCATGCTCCACTGGCCCGAGGGCCCCCACCACGCTCCCTGAAATATGGTGCTTCTAGGGGCCCTGCGGGTTTTCTTTTGAGCTTTGTGCTGGGAGGTCACTGGCTTCTTGGATCTGCAGTTTTCAGGACATTTGACAAAACTTGAGCCATTTATTTTTATTTTTTAAATATGTTTTTATTGACGAGAGAGAGAGAGAGAGAGAGAGAGAGAGAGAGAGAGAGAGAGAAAGAGAGAGAGAACATTGATGAGAGAGAAACATCGATGGGCTGCATCCTGCACCCCCACCAAGCCTGCTACCCAGGCATGTGCCATGACCAGGAATGGAACCGGCGACCTCTTGGTGCCGGGTGGATGCCCACCCGAGTGAGGTACACTGGTCAGGGCAACCATTTATTGGCTCCACTACCTTTTCTGCCTCCACCCCACCCTTCTCTGCTCTGGATTCCGGTTACATTTATATCAGACTTCTCTGTATGTATATGTGCACACGTCGGCAACATGATTTTTCAGCTGGACAGTGGTGCGAAAGCGTATGCATTTGGTGGAAACCATACGCTAGCTTTGAATTTGCACTTTCCCAGGCTGGGGATAGGCAGTAAGATGCTGTGTGGTGCTGGGCAGCGTCGGTAAGCCGCAGCCCCGGTCAGCCAGGCCACCAGGAGGCACACAGCCAGTACTCTACAGCGTAGTGTTAAAATCCGTTTTCCACTTACGGCATTTTCAACTTACGATGGCTTCATTAGGTTGTAACCGCATCATAAGTCAGAGAGCCCTGGGGATTCTGGGATGAAACGCATGACCAGCCTAAGCTGGTCAGGAGATGACAGTACCCTGGCAGCGCTACTTAACTGGGGTGGATATCTGACTGAGGCAGGCTGACTAGGTGGACTCAGTGTGTTAGTGGAAGCTACTGGAAAATTCCTTTAATTCTTCCTACTGAGGATGAACAAGAAGAGCCTGGAGATGACAGTGGTGCTGGCTCTCTCATCCAGTGAGAGCCCGGAGCTGCTGAGGACCCGCCAGGGCCTTGGGGGGCGCCTGGGCAGGGAGTGGAGGCTGGGACGAGGCCAGCCCTGACGCTGTCGTTTCAGTCTGCTGCTAACACGCCTCTCAGTCTTCTCACTCACCTGAGTGACTGAAGTCCCTTCACACTTCAGCCAGTTTTGGTCTGTTTTTCTGTTACTTGTAACAGGGAGTATTCAGTTGGTAAACAGATGTACTATCACCACCGTAGGGCTGTGGTGTGATGAAAACCACCCATGTGTGTGAACTCTTTATATCCATGTATTCCTTTCCTCTATCCACATATTTAAAATTTCACGACAGTTTTACTACCTGCATGCTCTATCCCAAAAAAATGGGTGTTTCTTTTTTTTGTTAATCCTCACTGGAGGACATTTTTTTTCTATTGATTTTTTTTCTTTTTTTTTAAAGAGAGCGTGGAAGGGAGGGAGGGAGGGGAATAAGAGAGAGAAACACTGCTGCCTCCCACACTCACCCTGACCAGGCTGGGAATCGAACCTGCAACCCAGGCACATGTCCTTGACCAGGAATGGAGCCCAAGACCCTCTGGTGCATGGGCTGGCACTCTAACCCACTGAGCACACTGGCCTGGGCAGACATGGGTGTTTCTTGTTAGCTACACGGAATACTTTTCTGCAGGCTTTTGTTTGAAAATTTAACCTTGCAGCTATACCGTTGTAATTCTTGACAGAAGCCTGGCTGACAAGATGGGCATTGAAGGCAGGGTTGTGAGGAACACCCTCCTTAGTCCTCCTCAAGATGCAGTCCCACCCTTGGCCTAAGACACATGGCCAGGAGCGGCGTTCTTGGATGGGGATCATTAGCACGTCGCACTCCCCGCGGCTCTCAGTGGTTGGTGTTTTATGTTGGGTTAGCGTTTTTGCTTGTTTGTTTAAAGAGGGGCCTAGGAAATGGCCCGGATGCAGAGCATGTGCGACTTCCAAGCACCCTCACTGTGCACACCTCGTCCCGCCCAGACCCGTGTGCAAGCCCTCGCACGGCGCATTTATTGTAGAATTCCGGTCACAGCGGAATACTTTGATACTGGTCTGAGGAGGAAGTTAGAGAACCAGTGGGCAGCAAGACGTGTCGGCTGCTCTGTTGAGTTGCTTGGAGAAGGACACGGATGTGCTTAGAGCAGCGGTTCTCAACCTGTGGGTCGCGACCCCTTTGGTTGTCGAACGACCCTTTCACAGGGGTCGCGTAAATACATCCTGCATATCAGATATTTACATTACGATTCATAACAGTAGCAAAATTACAGTTATGAAGTAGCAACGAAAATAATTTTATGGTTGGGAGTCACAACATGAGGAACTGTATTAAAGGGTCACGGCATTAGGAAGGTTGAGAACCACTGGCTTAGAGTGAACAGGCTGCGCCCACGCCCCCACTGTGCTGAAGAAATCAGCTGTTCTGTGGACTGTATTTAAGGGCTCTGTGTGTACACACGTGACAAGAAAGGTCATTGTGCCGCACATCTCATAGGACGGGCAGCCATGATGGAAGGGCTATGTGTGTGGGTAAGTGTTGGATGAAGGGGAATCTTACTCTGTGTCTTGTCTGTGCAGAAGCAATGCAGGAATGTGGCCAGATACTGGCAGCCGTGGAGCCTGTCTTCTGGTTTAGGAGGAGGTGGTCCCACACTTACACTAGAGACAAGTTTGTCTTTTGATTTTTCTGTGAAGTGATAGATATTTGTCATAAAATTCCTCACACTATGCAGTTGTACAAAGAAGAAAGTAAACATGTTTGCACCTAAATCTCACAACCCAGAGTAATTCTCAAGAGCAGATTCCCAAGGCCTGTGCATAGCTGGGTGGCTATTTTAAAATAAAAAGTATCAAGTTTAGATAAAAATCTTGTACTACAAATTTTTGTTTCTAAATGATCTTTCTAAAATGTGGGGGAGATTAAGAAAACATGAAGGTATTGATATCCCCGTTGCATTATCCCATTGCTCTGCTCACCCATTTATAAAACGAGCTCTGTGCAAACACCCTCCCACGCCTCGCTGTCACTGTGCCATCGGCCTCTTTGTGAGTCTCACAGACAGAGGACACCATAAACTGTTAAGAATACAAGGCAAATAGGTTGCAAAGCTGAATGACAAGCCTTGTGAAAGACTCGGGATTTAATGTAGCTGATGAAAGTGCCGGTGGACTCCAGCTAAAGCCGCCGCTGACTGGAGATCTGGGAGAATTAGGCCAGGTGATGATTTGACAAGGGCGCTGGCCGGGAAGGAGCTTCAAAAGACCAGGTTTGCCAGTGGAGGGATTAAGAGGAGCCCTTGGGAACACACTGAAGAATTTAAAATCATATGCAAAGAAAAGCCTGCTTTAAAAGTCCAAGTTGAAGTGAGCGAAGGTCACACTGGTTTTCGGTCTGGTCCTGTTTATTCACACAGCCATGGTCGGGCCCGGGGCCCCTCCTATGGTTTCTGGCCGTGGCTCTGTTGTCGCCTGTAGTCATGTCCCCTTCTCTACTCCTGCCTGTTCTGGAGACAAGGGACTCGCAAGTGAGAGCACCCAGGCCCTTCATTCAGAGCTCGCTGGGCCAGGGGGTCGGCCAGGGCGGGGGGAGGGCACCGCAGGGGGAACGGGGCGTGGGGTGCCTGATGCAGGCAGTGGACATGGGGGGCTGAATAGAAGAGGGACACTTCTCCGACTGGGCTGGGTGTGTCTGGCTTTCTCGGCTGGTCCTGAGTCCAGACATACAGAGGCTGCAGTCACCACCGGGTCCACCGTTTGGGGCTGGTTGCTGCTGAGGTTGTGGCTTCAGTTCTGTTGTCATGTCCGACTGGCCATCGTCCATTTGTATACTCTCCCCCTCAGTGTTTGTGCTGTGTCACTGTCTGTTGTGACAATAACACTGCAATGCAAGCCCCTCTCCCCTAAACTCAGCGGTTTCCAGCCATCGGCTTTGCTTTCCTTACGAGGACGCCTCAGGCGGGCACTAGGGGCTGGGCTGAGTGGGCGCCGACATCACTTCCCATCTGCACAGGCCATTGCAGAGGAAGCATCCAAGAAGAGAGGCCATGTGCCGGCTCTGGAGGCCGCTGACTGCCCAGGCCGCCGAAGCGTGCCCTCCTCCAGCCGCGGCCTGTGCCAGGCGGGGCGCCTGTCGGCATGCCTGTTAGATGCCTAGGCCAAGCAAGTCACGTGTGGAGCCCAAACTCAGGACGCGGGGCTTGCAGGGCTGCCCAGTGGGCGCGTGGGTGCAGAGAGCAGGGCGATGGCCAGCTCTGCCCTGGACACGGGCCCGCCGCCCTCACCCTTGCGCGACCACAGTTTGCTCTGTGCAGGCAAGCGAGACGTTGGGTGTAAGAAAGCAAGGAGTGGGCCTTGGTTGGCAGTTGTTCTCAAGTATGACAGCATCAGTGACTTTCCAATGGGGTCTTCGCCCCTGAGCCCAGGACTTGTTAATTTGCAGGTCAGATGTTCGCAGTGCGATCACGAACCTGCTTTTCTGTAGTTCACATACGTGTTTTGTTCAAAGCATAAGTAATTGGAGGTAAACGTTTTTGTGAAACTCTGATGCCGTATGTGACATGGGGGCAGGATTTTCACCATTACTTGCCTCCTCTCGCTGGTGGTGAAGGCTCCATTCATTTCTTCTGCATTTGCTTTCTTTCTTAGTCGTGAGCCTTTCGGTAGCAACTGTCTCGCATGTTATACTTTCCATTCCTGTGAAGTCCTGTTATAACTGTCACTGTCTCTTTATTACCTTCAAAATGAATCCTAAAGCCAGGGAGCGGGGGCCTGAAGGGCGGCAGGTGTGTGCATCTGGGCAGGTGGCATCACATCTGTGTACACAGCAGTGCATGGGGCGGGACTGAAAGGGTCCAGCTGCCTGGGCCCCAACAGCGCCCCATTGTGACCGCCTGGAAACGCTTTATGGCCCTTAGCAGACTCCCGCAGACCGGGGCAGACTCTCTCAGAGCCAAGGCCGTGTAAGAGCGTTTACCAAGTCTCACCTCTTTAACAGAAAGAGGGTTAGTGGCACGCAAGTGCCAAAAGAAACTGAGAATAAGGGAGCGATACAGGCACAGTTAGTCCTCTTTTTCTGAAATGGCTCTATTTTGTTATAATCCTGTCAGTGGTTTGGTGTGGGAGTATTTTCATGTATATTTAAAACAAAAACAAAATTTTCCTTTTTTTTTTTTTTTTTTACTTTTCAATTGCAGTTTACATTCAATATTATTTTGTATTAGTTTCAGGTGTACAGCATAGTTTTCATGTGTATTTTAACTGATGTCCATTTCTGTGTTATTCTCAGCATAACAATATGCTCAGTGTGGCTCAGTGGTTGAGCGTCAACCTATGAACCAGGAGGTGATGGTTCAATTCCAGTTAGGGCACATGCCCGGGTTGCGAGCTTGATCCCCAGTAGGGGGCGTGGAGGAGGCAGCCGATCAATGATTCTCTTTCATCGCTGATGTTTCTCTCTCTCTCTCTCTTTCTCTCTTCCTTCTTCTCTGAATCAATAATATATATATACACACATATATATTATATATATAATATATATATATTTTTTTACAGAGAGGAAGGGAGAGGGATAGAGAGTTATAAACATCGATGAGAGAGAAACATCGATCAGCTGCCTCCTGCACACCTCCTACTGGGGATGTGCCCGCAACCAAGGTACATGCCCTTGACCGGAACCGAACCTGGGACCCTTCAGTCCACAGACTGATGCTCTATCCACTGAGCCAAACCGGTTACAGATATATATGTATATATATAATTTTTAAAAGCATAACCAAGTTAGGAGAACAGGTTGCTCTGTCTTTACTTCCAGGTTTGACCCATTTGTTCCCCTAATACTTATTAAATGCCTGTTTTGTGAAAGGACCACACCGGGACCTACGGAGACCACCAAGTGAAATCGGTTAAGAGCCAGCTCTCAGGGTCACAGACTAGAAGGAGAAGAAGAATGACATGAAGACCTGGTGCTGTTCGGTGACAACGGGGGACGCGGGGCCAGTGCGGGGAGACACGGCCATCACTGCACTGTGGTGAGACTGACCGCTGGCAGGCGCAGAGTCCCTGGAAGGAGGGGCGTGGAGCTGGGCAGAGCGCTCTGCAGGCTGAAGGTGACGGAGCCAGTTGTGGGGGAGCGGGGCCCAGGCGCTCTCCGTGGCCGGGCAGTAGGGCAGGTTCCTGGGAAGGAGGCAAAGGGGCTTCGAGGGTCGGGTCCTTGGAGGGTCAGAGCCCAGGTGTGTGGAGGAGTGAGGACATTCCTACATCGATTCAGGTGACCAAAGCTCATTAAAAATAGTTCAATGTGAAAAGAAAAGAGCTTTAGATTCCTAGTTGAAAGTTTTCTTATCCTTTTTTTCCTGGAGGGATTTCTAGAATAACCTTTAAAAAAGATGTTGACAGCTGTACAATGTAAATATCACTGGGGCAGTCCAGTGGGGGGCGCTGAGCTTGGGCCGGTGCTGAGGATGCCTTTGCTGTCCCCGCCAGCATCTGGTCGGCGGGCGTTGAGACGCTGGTCACCTGCCTGCGCACAGTGCCGATGGGGGGGGGGGGGGGGCGGGCAGCAGCTGTCGCTCAGCAGTGTGCTGTTTCTGCGTTCGGTTGGCTGATTACCAGTTGCTGTCCTAATCACACAGATTGTGTTCGCTAATTATTCAGGGTCATTGTAGGGGCCAGAAGCATTAGTGAAAGCTTGAAATGTTGACTGGTTAGTTAAATTTTAGATCTACCAATTTGTAGTTTCTAGCGGGACATCTGAATCCAAAAATACATTTTTCAGATAAACCCAGAACATACTTCTCTGTACAAAATAAAAAAGAACGCCGAAACCGGTTTGGCTCAGCGGATAGAGCGTCGGCCTGCGGACTGAGGGGTCCCAGGTTCGATTCCGGTCAAGGGCATGTACCTGGGTTGCGGGCACATCCCCAGTGGGAAGTGTGCAGGAGGCAGCTGTTCGATGTTTCTCTCTCATCGATGTTTCTAACTCTCTATCTCTCTCCCTTCCTCTCTGTAAAAAATCAATAAAATATATATTTAAAAAAAAAAAAAAAAAAAAAAGAACTCGCGTTCTCAGTTACGGTACCCCCAGCATCCTGTCAGTACCCCGTCCGTACCCAGTGAGTTTTGTTGCATTCATAATTTTCCACGTTGGGAGGCCCATGCCATTTAAACCACTCTGGAAGGGGTAAAGTAGGGGAGCTTTTAGGTTCAGGAAGGCGTTTGAAAGAAAAGATCAGTGCATCACTTCTTAAGCCATTATAGTCACTCCTGTGTATTAGAGTGAAATGTTCTCACCCTGGTGCCACAAAGCTTGGATTTGGGAAGTAAAGGGGCGTAGTTCAAACCCAGGCTGTCACTCACTAGACGTGTGTGATCCGGGGCAAACTATTTAACTTCTTTGTGACTTCGTTTCCTCATCTGGAAAATGGGAATAATGATATCTACCTCGCAGGACTTCTTAGAGATTATATGAGGTGACATGTGTAAAGCACTGAGCCAGTCCCTAGCAGACAGCAAGCGCTCAGGAAACAGTCATGGTCCTTGCTGTTCGTAGTGGTCACAGCCCAGGTTCGGCAAACCCGGCTAACTTTGTCTCTGTCCCAGTTACTTAATTACCAGTCCTTGCTCAAGGGCCCCTCATGGTAAACGTTCACACAGGAAATAAACAGGTAGTTGCAGTGCTGCTGAATCATATAGCTTCTTTTGATACAGTTTGTGGGGCACAGATATACCACAAATTACTTTTCAACCAAGAACAGAGACACTTTAACATGTTTTATCTGAACGTGTCCTACTTGGTTTAAATTTTGCAGTGCGTTTCAGACAAGAGCGAAGTGAAACCACAGGCCTTTGAACAGCGAGACTCAGCGCTTGCAGAATGTGATTCTTCTTACGTCTTCTCCTCATTTAAAGCTCTCTGCTCTTTGAGAATGTGGCGGAGCTCTGTCATTTCAGACTTCAGAATTAGCACTGAAAACAGGGGATTCTTTACCTGGATGGATGAAAGTGATTTATTGTTTGCTGGGTCAAACACAGCATGCTATTTGTCACACTGTGGTTTGTGTACTTTCTAGAAGCTTTCAACTTTGATCTGAGTCAAAGTACACTCAGTAGCACAGATGACAGAGTTAAAAAACCCCCGTGATGTGCATTGTCACTCATAGAAACTCTAAGTCAACAAGTACAGAGACGCAGAGTCAAAACCTATTCCTTTAAAGAGGCTTGTACGTTCTTGTGAGGAGCAGACCTCTGCCTTTCTTGGGCGAGACAAAGGTGTGGGACAATTTATTAGTTAAAGATTGAGTTCACGATGTGCAATCAAAAGGCGCCTCTTCAAGGCCAGCTCCCAGCCCTGGCCTGTAGTTTTAGGTAAACACCCGCATTTGAAAGGCCTTGCCGAGCAGGGCTCCGGGCACATAAAAGCGGCTTTCTTAAACTGTCATCAGAGTGGATTTCAGGACGTGCTTTTAATACTTACAAGGTTGATGTTTGCCTTTTAAAAAATGCTATTCGAGATAGCTTTTTATTTAACTTTCCCCCCGGCATGCCTTTCACCTGATCGAGGCAGCATTAAGAAACTCACCTTGTTGTGAGACCAGACAAAGATTTAGGGAAATGTCGCACATGTGACCTTTTGAAAGTCAAGGCTTAAAAAAAAGAATCCTTGTTTAAACACCATAAAGACGAGGCGGGAAACAAAGGCACATACTCTTCAGCTGGACATTTGGTGTCAGATTCTTTTTCTTGTGCTTGGGTGGATGACGCTGTGAGATTGTTTTCCAGGATGGCTCTGTGCTTCCATTTCCTCTGGTTTTAACAAGCCATGACTCAGATCAATGAAAAGGTAAAAACACAGAGGTTTGGGGTATCTGCACTTAAGTCTTGCTCTTCTACATTATGGTTCTCTTAAAAGAAGTTTATTGCTGCTGTTCAACCTGCATTTGTAGTTAGTGATTAGTAGGAACTTTAAGCTTGATTATTAATATTAATAGCTGCAATAGAATACACCATATGAATGTAGCATTATTTATTTAGGGTGACTGTATTTATTGGTATTCCCTTTGCTTTCTGTTTTGAAACAACTTTCCTATAAATTTATATTTCTATTCTAGTACATTGTTAAATCAAGTATGTTGAGGTAAAAATTACATACACCTTTTAATTGTACAGTTTCATGCATTTGATCAAAGCAAATAGTCACCGAACTACCATCAAAATTAAGATTTTAAAAATACCCATCACCACAAAGAGTTTACCTGCCTCCATTTATAATCCATACCAGCCTCCCCCCTCCGCCCCTGACAGCCACTCGTCCGTTTTCTGTCCGCATAATTTTGCCTGTTCCAGAGGGTCTCATACACGAAATCGTACAGTATAGGACCCTTTGAATATGCCTTTCCACTTTAGCATGATGCACGTGAGAGTCAATCACGCCGTGACACGCATGCGCGCTTCCTTTTCATTGCTGAACCTATTCCACCCGTGAGTGTACCTCGCTCTGGTTGTGCACCCCCAGGTGGATGGACAAGGGGCTTGTCTCCAGTTCTTGGCAATTATGAATAGAACCACTGCAAACATTCGGGTCCCGGTGTCTGTGGGAGTATATGTTTTCATTTCCTTGGGTGAACGTTTGGGCGTGGGATTGTAGGGTCTTATGGTCAGTGCTTACCTTTGCAACACACGGTCAGCCGCTCTGTCAGAGTGCATCGTGGGAATGGCGGGCGCTCGGGCTGCCCATCACCTGGCGGTGCCAGGCTTCCGCTCAGGGCCAGCCCCGCAATGCCTGTGGCGTGGCTTCGGTTTCTGACGACGCCGTTGAGGTCCAGAATCATCTCGGCTGCTCCTTTTCCATCTGTAGATGCTCTTTGGTGAAGTATTAGTTCAGGTCTTTCTTTGCTTGTTTTTTAAAAATTGGGTTGTTATAAATTTTGTATTTTCTGTACACAGTCTTTTATTGGATCACTGATTTGCAAATATTTTCCCCCAAGTCTACAGCAGATCATTTTGTTTTCTTAACAATGCTTTTGCAGAGCAAATATTTCTTGTTTTGATGACGTTCAAGTCGTCAATTTTTGTTTTTCATGGATTGTGCTGTTGGTGCCATATCTAAATTATCTATCTAAGTCCAGGTCACAGATACTGCTTCTTGATTTCTTCTAAAAGTTTTACAGATTAACATTTTCTGTTAGATCTCTGATGCCCTGGGTTAATCTATATATATAAAAGCCTATGTGACCGAACGACCAAATGACTGAACCACCGGTTGCTATGACGCGCACTGACCACCAGGGAGCAGATGATCAGCACAGGAGCTGCCCCGTGGCGGTCAGTGTGCTCCCAAAGTGGGAGTGTCGCTCAGCTGACTCCTCCGTCCTGGTGACCCACCAGCCCAGTGGCAGCCACTCACTCCCTCAGTAGTCCTACAGGTTCAATCTCTGGAGAATGGGCCAGGCACCGACGCTGGCATGATCCTGACAGCACCCCTGGCCTCCTGGAAGTCAGCCTCGGGCACTGCAGCTGCTTCCCCTCCCTAGATGCTCTGCAAGGAAGAAATGATATACTAAAAGTGTCTGCCAGGTGGCTCCCAACAACCAGCGTGAACATCAGTGAGACGGATCCTAATCCTGGGCCTGCAAGGGCATCTCACCGCCCCCTGGAGGGCCGATTGCTTCCTGCCACCCCCACCTCCCCACCCTTGGGACAGGCGCCAGACGCAGGGCTCATGGCTGGCGAGTGCCGCTGTGGCGGCGTGAGCCTCTCCTGATCAGGAATGACTGGGCATGAACCCGCTGCAGGCAAAGTGGGGCTGGGATGAGTGGGAGTGGCAGGCAGGAGTGGCAGGCGGCATTGGACTGCTGGTTTTGGCCCAATCCCCACAGGCCACACCCATGCATGAATTCGTGCACAGGATCTCTAGTTTTTATATATGGAGTGAGGTTTAGATCACAGTTATTTTTTTTTGCATAGGGATGGTCAATTATTCCAAGTAGCATTTGTTGAAAAGACAATCGTTTTTTCCCTCTAATTGTCTTTGTCCTTTTGTCAAAGATTGAATGGTCGTCTTTGGTGGGTCTATTTCTGAACTCTATTCTGTTGCACTGACACCTGTTTCTATTTCTGTGCCAATACCACACTGTCTTGATTGCTGTATCTTTATAAATTGGACTAGAGGCCCGGGATTCATGCACTGGTGGGGTCCCTCAGTGTGGCCTGTGGGGATTGGGCAGAAACTGGTGGTCCAACACTGCCTGCTGCTCCTGCCTGCTGCTCCTGCTCATCCTGGCCCCGCTGCGCCTGCTGCCACAGCTCGGTAGGCTCGCTGCCACTCCGCTGTGGTCTCCAGGCTGTGGCGGCCAGCCATGAGCCCTGCATCTGGTGCCTGTTGGTCAACTGAGCAGCACTCCCACTGTGGGAGTGCACTGACCACCAGGGGGCAGCTCCTGCATTGAGCGTCTTCCCCCTGGTGGTCAGTGCACGTCATAGCGACTGGTTGACCAGGGTCATTTGGTTGTTCAGTTGTTTAGACTTTTATATATATAGATAGCGGGAGTCCTCCAACTTTGCTCTTCTTTTTTATAGTTGTTTGGCTATTTTGGATGCTTTGCAATTCCATAGCAATTTTGGGATCAGCTTGGGTGTGCACACAACAGTCCTGCTAGGATTTTGATTGGAATTGCATTCAATTTGTAGGCTGGTTGGGGTCAGTCTTCCAATCCAAGAAATTTGTATGTCTCTCCATCTAAGTAGGTCTTCCTTCCTTTCATTCATCAGGATTTTTTTTAAAAATATATTTTATTGATTTTTTACAGAGAGGAAGGGAGAGGGGTAGTCAGAAACATCGATGAGAGAGAAACATCCATCAGCTGCCTCCTGCACACCCCCTACTGGGGCTGTGGCCCACAACCAAGGTACATGCCCTTGACCGGAATCGAATCCGGGACCCTTGAGTCCGCAGGCCGACGCTCTATCCACCGAGCCACACCGGTCAGGGCCATGCATCAGGATTTTATAATTTTCAGAGTATGTTTGTACTTATGCCTAAACATATAATTTCTGGAGCTATTGTATATGGTATTATTATTATTTTTGTTTGTTGTTGTTAAACCTCACTGGAGGATGTTTATCCCATTGTTTTTAAGAGAGTGGGAGGGAGGAAGGGAGGGGCAGAGAGAGAGAGAAACATTGATGTGAGAGACAAATTGACTGGTGGCCTCCCGCACCCATCCTGACCAGAAGCAGAGAGTGAACCTGCAACCCAGGTTCGTGCCCTGGACCAGGAATTGAACTCGAGACCCTCTGGTGCACGGCCAATGCTCTAACCAGTGAGCAGCACTGGCCATAGCAGTATTGTTTTTAAATGTTTTCTTCCTCATGATTTATTGCTTATATAGAGGGTGTCCCGAAAATGTGTGCACACTTTAACAACCGGTAGCTGTAGATTCGACGGCGTTTTGAAAATAAAATGTGTTTTAATAGACACTGCCTTCATAATGTGTAAACATTTTGGGACACGTGATTTTTGTGGGTTGACCCTCTTGCTCAACTCACTTATTAATTTTAGAAGGTGGTTTGGGACATTCTTTGGGAACTTATACAATCATGTCTCATGAGAATAGGCAAATTTTCTGTATGCCTGTTCTTTTCTTCCTTTTTTTTCATATTGAACTGGCTGAGACCTCCAGTGTGATGGTGAATAGGAGTGGTGGGTGGCTTCCTTGTTTTAAGCAAAAGCATTCAATCTTTCATTATTACATAAAATGTTAGCTCTAGGTTTTTGTAGGCGCCCCTTATCAGATTAAGGATTTTCCCTTTACTCCCAGTTTACTGAGTATTTTATCATGAGCTGCTGTTGAGTTTTGTTAAGTGCTTTTCGGCATCCATTCATGTGACCGCGTGGTTTCTTTTGTTGGCTTGTATGATGGATCACTGTGATTGATAAGCCATCTGATAGTGGAGTATTATCCTTTTCCATGTACTGCTAGATTCAATCTGCTAGTATTTTGTTGAGAATTTCTGCATCTATATTCATGAGGGATATTGGTATGTGGTTTTCGTTTCTTATACTGGGCTTGCCTGGTTTGGTATAAGGTAAGGTAGGGTAAGGTAGGGTTCAGTTCCTTTTTCTTATCTATTATGTATAAATATGCATGTGAAAGTTTAATAACATAACATGTGAACCCACGATGGCAACGTTGGGCTGGAAGATTACCAGTCCTCCTCCGTGCATCCTGTCCATGAGTTTCTCTTCATCGAGGATCACGTACCTTTTCCTTGGGTACTGATGTATAGTGCTTTATGTCTTTTGAGTGGGGGTCGTCCTTTGCCAGTTAGATGTGAGGCTGATGTCCAAGTGTGTGAGTTATTTTTAATTTTCTTTATATTAATTTTTGATGAAGAGAAGTTCTTTTTTTCCCGTTATTGAATAAGATATTACAAATGTGTCCTTATCCCCCCCATGTCCTCTCATCCCCCCAATCCTGCCCTCACCCTCACCCCCTGTTGTCCACATCCATCACTTATGCTTATATGCATGCATACAAGTCCTTTGGTTGATCTTTCCCCCTGATGAAGAGAAGTTCTTAATTTTATTTATTTTATTTATTTTTTTACAATGCAAGCATTCCAATCACCTGCAAATTGTCATTTTTTAATTTTTTAAAATATATTTTTATTGATTTCAGAAAGGAAAGGAGAAGGAGAGAGAGATACAAACATCAATGATGAGAGAATCATTGATCGGCTGCCTCATGCATGTCCCCTACTGGGGATCGAGCCCACAACCCAGGCATGTGCCCTTGACCAGAATTGAACCTGGGACCCTTCAGTCCCCAGGCCAACGCTCTATCCACTGAGCCAAACCAGCTAGGGCAGGTTCTTAATTTTAATGTAGTCTAATTTATCGAACGTTCTCTTTCTAGACCTACTTTTTCTGTTTTGTTTAAGAGTATTTCTCTACCCTGAGATCATGAAGATATTCACCTAAGTGTCTTTGATTGACTTGGAATAGAGTTTTATTTATGAGATACTGTAGGGATCCAAGCTGATTTTTTTCCTGTATGGATACCTAACTTTCCCAGGACCGTCTAATAAATAGCTATTCTTTCTTCAGTAGTTTACAAAACTGTCTCTGTTTTCTATCAGCTCTCCATGCACGTTTGGGTCTAATTGTGGGCCTTCTATTCCTTTCTGGCTGTGTCATCACCTTGCATAGTCTACACTTACAGCATTTCTTGTGACCTGGTGGGCACCTCCCCACTGTCACTGTCCTGGAGGGAATCGCGGCTACTCTTGGCCTTTGATTGCCTTGTATGAATTTTAAAGTCAGTCCATCACGTTCCATAAAAACCCTCATCAAACTGAGATTGTGACTCCACGGCGCCTGCATTAGCTGCAGGGAGCTCACCTGGGCCGCTCTTCCTGTGCGTAAACAGTGTGCCTCTTGCCACTTGTTTTGTGGTTATTTTTAAAGCCTTTCTTAAAAAAAAATAGTTTTATTGATTTCAGAGAGGAAGGGAGAGGGAGGGAGATAGAAACGTCAGTGATGAGAGAGAATCATTGATCGGCTGCCTCCTGCATGCCCCCTCCTGGGGATCGAGCCCACAACCCAGGCATGTGCCCTCACTGGGAATCAAACCGTGAGCTCCTGGTTCATAGGTCAACACTCAAGAGCCACGCTGGCCGGGCTTTAGTGACTTTCAATCAAACTTGAAAAAAATGTTTCCATGCAGGTTTTGCCTATCTTATGTCAGCCTCATCCCTCATTATCTCTAGAGGTTTTCCCCTGCTATTTGAATATTACATTTTTTCCCTTTCTGTCACTGGTCAGGAAATAATGTTGGTTGTTGTATGTGGATCATATAATAAGCTATTTTGATCAACTGACTATTTTGATAAACTCTATCAGCTTATCTGAATATTCTTTTGGGGTTTCTGGACAGCTGGGTAATCTGTAAATAATAAAATCCCTTTCTTTTAATTCTCACGTCTTTAATTTCTTCCTTCCTAACTATGCGAGCTGCGCCAGTGTCCCCTGGAAGAGGGCAGCATGGCTTCTGGTGGGGACGTTTCACACCAGCGCCTGTGGGGCAGGGCTGCAGGGGCTGCTGTCGCTGAGCTCAGCTGGTGCTGGGCTCAGGTATGACCTGCTCCTGGAGAGTGTGATGAAGTCACTTGAAACCACCTGAGTGTGACGTTTTCTTAGGGAAAGAACTATTGATTCCATTTCATGGTTTTGGGACCCTCTCAGGCTTTATTTGATTTCTTGAGTCAGTTTGCTTAGTTATATTTTTTCCAATATTAGTTACATGTTAGGAATTTTTCAGTTTGCTCTGAATTCTCACATCTGTAGGTACAATATTATAACTCCTGAAATGTCCGTAGTGATGTCGTATTGTCATTCCTGGTGTTGGTGGTATGTTCCTTGTCTTTATTATCACTTTTTCTTTCTTTACTTTTCCACCCCCATTGAGATACCCTCTCTGCCCTCTTCCACCTCCCTCGCCTGTCCCGCAGTCACCATACTGCTGCCCACGTCCACGAGACTCTCTTGGTTTTCTCTTTGCGCAGCCCTGAGCCGGCTGCTGCTTTGAGTCTTTATTTATTTTTTTTTGTTTTTTTCCTTTATTGATTAAGATATTACGAATGTGTCCTTATCCCCCCAATGTCCTCTCATCCCCCCAATCTGCCCTCACCCTCACCCCCTGTTGTCCACATCCATCGCTTATGCTTATATGCATGTATACAAGTCCTTTGGTTGATCTCTCCCCCTCCCCCCCACCCTCCCCTACCTTCCCTCTGAGGTTTGAGCATCTGATCGATGCTTCTGTCTCTAAATCTGTTTTTGTTCACCGGTTTATGTTGTTCATTATAATCCACAAATGAGTGAGAGCATGTGGTATTTTTTGTGTGTGTGTGTGAATTTTTATTTTTTATTATTATTTTTTTTAATTAAATCTTTATTGTTCAGATTATTACATTTGTTCCTTTCCCCCCCCCCCCCATAACTCCCCTCCTCCCAGTTCCCGCCCCACCCTCCGCCCTCACTCCCCACCCACTGTCCTCATCCATAGGTGCACGATTTTTGTCCAGTCTCTTCCCACATCTCCCACACCCCTTTCCCCCCCAAGAATAGTCAGTCCATTCCCTTTCTATGTCCCTGATTCTATTATAATCAACAGTTCATTCTGTTCATCAGATTATTTATTCACTTGATTTTTAGATTCACTTGTTGATAGATGCATATTTGTTGTTCATAATTTGTATCTTTACCTTTTTCTTCCTCTTCCTCTTCTTAAAGGATACCTTTCAGCATTTCATATAATCCTGGTTTGGTGGTGATGAACTCCTTTAGCTTGTCCTTATCTGTGAAGCTCTTTATCTGACCTTCTATTCTGAATGATAGCTTTGCTGGATAAAGTAATCTTGGTTGTAGGTTCTTGGTATTCATCACTTTGAATATTTCTTGCCACTCCCTTCTGGCCTGCAAAGTTTCTGTTGAGAAATCAGCTGACAGTCGTATGGGTATTCCCTTGTAGGTAACTGAGTTTCTTTCTCTTGCTGTTTTTAAGATTCTCTCTTTATCTTTTGCTCTTGGCATTTTAATTATGATGTGTCTTGGTGTGGTCCTCTTTGGATTCCTTTTGTTTGGGGTTCTCCGCGCTTCTTGGACCTGTAAGTCCATTTCTTTCACCAGGTGGGGGAAGTTTTCTGTCATTATTTCTTCAAATAGGTTTTCAATATCTTGCTCTCTCTCATCTTCTGGCACCCCTATAATTCTGATGTTGGTACGCTTGAAGCTGTCCCAGAGGCTCCTTACACTATCCTCGCATTTTTGGATTCTTTTTTCATTTTGCTTTTCCGGTTGGATGTTTTTTGCTTCCTCGCATTTCAAATCATTGACTTGATTCTTGCGCTCCTCTGGTCTGCTGTCGGGCGTCTGTATAATATTCGTTATTTCAGTCCGTGTGTGCTTAATTTCTAGTTGGTTTCCCAATATAAGATCGAGGGTCTTATTAGTTTTCGTGTAGATCTCATTAAGTATATCGGCAGCTTCTAAACAGTTCTTGAGAGACCTTAAAAGTGTGGTTCTGAACTCTATTTCTTCCATTGACAATTTTGTCCTGTTTCTTTGTCTCCGCATTTTGTTATGCTTCTTTGGTGCACCCCCTAGTGGTCTTTGTTCGCAGTCTTATAGATAAATCTTGATTGTTGTAGCTAATCCCAGGGAGGGTTTGACCTCCAGGCCAAGTGGCTATGAGAATCAGCTGTGTCAGCAGTGAGAGAACTTCTGTCCTCTAGGGAGGTGCTAATCTAGCCTTTGCCTGAGGCTATCCGGCAAATGCCTCTGTGCAGGGCTTGGGTAGGGCAGGTCGCACAGGATCAACAGGGTGGGCCGGAGAGAGCAGTTATGGCGGCTCTCAGTCCTGTCCCCAGGGGCTCTGCCTCTCAGAGTCCCAGCACCCGCTGCAAAGCTCGGAGAGAAAGCTGCACTCGCTCTGACCGAAGCCCGACAGTCCGCTTCTCCCGTTTGAGCCTGGGTCCCTAAAGACTCGCCTGTATCTGGAGCTCAGAGTCTGCGACTCCCTCCGGATTGAAAACAACAACCGGGCCCTCCGCCGCCAGCCCACTCCGCGCGCGCACTCCGCACCTCAGAATTTGACTTCAGTACTGCGCCTCCTCTGAGTGTCCGTGTGCGTTTCTCTTTCCTCCTAGTTGTAGGACTTCCACTCAGCCAGCGTTCCTGTGGTTCTGGGTGATGTCCGTTCCGTGTTTTAGTTTCACTTTTGAAGTAGTTGTTCAAAGCAGCAAACTCCGGCGTTAACCTATGCCGCCATCTTGGTTCTCCGAGCATGTGGTATTTATCTTTCTCTGACTGACTTATTGCACTTAGCACAATGCTCACAAAACTGGGCACATCTACACAACGGAACACGCTGCTGCTGTAAAAGGAAAGGAGCTCCTGCCATTTGCAGCGGCACGGGGGGAGCTGGAGCCTTTAGATTCTTGTTCAGGGCCAGGAGGTTGTGAACTTCACTAATCACGTCGGAGAACACACTTTTGGCCTTTGCTTCTCCTTATCGAACATTTGCTTCTATTAGATAATTTCAGCTCTTTATTATTTCTTTCTCTTATTTTCTTTGGTTTATTTTACATTTTCTTCTTACTTTTTTGAGATGGATGCTTTGCTCATTTATATGTGGCTTTCTTCTTTTCTAACATACATTTACTAGTAGGACTACAGGTTTTCCATTTTGATGGCTCTAGCTGAAGTCTATAAATTTAATATGTAATATTTTCTTTATGATTCTTTTACTACTACCTTTACCTCGAATCTGCTGAAACCTCTTCAAGTGAATATTTTCTATCTTATGTATTATCAGCATGGGGCTCGGGGGAAAGGGCAGGCCCTTAGTTCGTATGCACATGAGCACTTTGATGGGAGTAGGTGGTGCAGATGCAGTAGGTCAGGGCGAAAGCTAGTTAACTATCCCGATTTTGATTGACTGAGTAGCAAGGGGAGGTATCGAACAACGTGACTGCTACAGAACTGCCTGTAAGTCTGTCAAAGCATAAACATCACAGAGCTCGTACAGTCAGTGTGACAATGCTCACCAGCTGTTGCACACATGCAGGACACGCTGACTTCTTGGAGTTGGAAGCTGAATGGACACATTTGCTGCCTGTGAGCACCTGGGATTTCAGGTGGACCTGGTCCCAGTCTGTTTTTTCCCTCTTGGAGGTGGCAGGATTGGGGTGGGGACATATCAGGGTTACATTTCACGGTAAATAATGAAGCTGTGATTACAGTCACTTAAACACAAGGAATCTGGCAGACGGGGGCCAGAGTGGCAGCTCCCCCAAATAATCTGACCCTCAAGATCCTCCTTTTCTGCTGCTGGAGTGATTGCATTCTCGAGGTCACTGCATCCGCTCAAGTAGCTTCTGAAGCTGCTGCTGTCTTGACAGAGGAAGGAAAGGAAGAAAGAAAGAGACCTTTCTTAGCTGGTTGGCTCCCTCACTGCCCCCCCACACCCTGGCCGGAATGCAGGCACAAGCCCACCCCTAGTTTCCAGGAAGGATGGGGGGCATGGTCTTTCATTCCTGGGAGCGAGGCGCCCAGCCAAAACCAGGCTGTTACGAGGAGGAGGGGATGGGCGTTGGGTGGGCCGCCAGCAGCCCTGGCCACAGCGAACAGGTCACAGTGGGCGGCGCCGGTGGGGAGGCAGAGACAGAGCCCTGAAGCAGCCGGGCTGTTTTTAGGAGAGGCATCTCCACGTCCAGCCCGGTTACTAGGTTATACAGTCGGGTGGGGGTAGGTAGACTTGGTGTTCTTGGCCCAGTCATGGTTTTCCATGTAACCTCCTCTAGGTTCGTGGTGACTGACGTGGTGCTGAGGGACTGGGCTTGGGGAGCCCTGGGTCCCGTGGCCAGAAGTCATCACAGAGGCCCTCTTTGTCTCTTTATTTCCAGCAATTAAGAAAAACCAGCCCGGCCGGCCTGGCTCAGGGGTTGAGTGTCAACCTATGAACCAGGAGATTGCAGTTTGATTCCTGATCAGGGCACATGCCTGGGTTGTGGGCTCAATCCCCAGTGGGAGGCATGCAGGAGGCAGCTGATCCATGATGCTCTCTCATTATTGATGTTTCTATCTCTCTCCCTCTCTGAAATCAATAAAAATATATTTTTTAAAAAAGAAAAACCATATGCTTGATGTGTCAACTGAGTAGTTTGCTGGGGTCCAACCCCAGCGGGTCCAGGGGTTCCCCAAAGGTGTAGACGGAGTCGGCGAAGAAGGAATGACACGGAGACAGCGTTCAGTTGATCAGCAGCCTAGCCAGGATCTCCAGCCAAGTTCTGGTCTGGATCTCCAGAGAGGTTCTGTGTCCATGTTCTCTTGCTAGGTTCTCCAGCCAGGTTCTGTCCAGGTTCTGTCTGAGATCTCCAGCCAGGTTCAGTCACCAGGTTCTAGTCAGGTTCTTTTGCCAATTTCTGTAGTCAGATTCAGTCCAGGATCTTTTGCCATGTTCTCTCGCTAGGTTCTGTCTCTAGGTTCTGAGGCCAGTTTCTGTCCAGGATCTTTTGCCATGTTCTCTCCAGCGAAGTTCTTCTGTCTCTAGGCTCCGTGTAGGTTCTGTCTTCTTGATTCTGTTCTAAGTTCTGTCTTCTGTCTCTAGATTCTGAGTTCTGTCTCTTGCTGTCTTGTTACATCTATATTTATACCAGTTGATTCCAATCCTATCAATCTCTATTCCAAAGGTTAGGGCGTTTCTTATCTCCATTCCAGGGAGTAAAGATTATGTAGCTTAAGCATGATTGTTCGTAGTTAAAGTGATTAATTACCCGGCTGGCACTTAGTTGAGGGGTTTTATTCCCTCCCTAACTTCAGGGGAAAATCCCTACCTGGGGATTCAACCTTTCTCAGAGAAGTGACCTTGGTTAAAACACAGCGCCAAGAAGGTGAGCAAACATATTAAGACCCGTATGCCATATATGCCAGGTCCCTTGAAACAGCAAGGATGGACCGGCTCCCGGCAGTAGTTCAGAGGCCAGCCGCTGCCATCGATGGTAATTGAGCTACTAAACTTGCTTTTTGTAAGTCATTGTGCTCAGCAATCAGGTGGATGAAAAGACTGGAAAGCTGAACAGGTGAGTTCACTTTCAAGTAGGGCACTGTTCACGTGCTCAGTGGCGACTTGTGTATTTTCTGTGGAGAAATGTCCATTCAACTCCTCATCATTTGGGAATCGGGGTGTTGAGTTGGGATTCTTTATAAATGCTGGGTATCTACACTCCCTGTGAGGTCTGTGGTTTGCAAACACGGCCCCCCATCCCACGGGCTGCCTTTACCTCTGCTGATATTCTCTGTTTCCCTCATTTTTTTTCTTTTTTCTTTTTTGCTGATAGTCTCCTTTCATGCACAGAAGTAACGCTACCTTGAAGATTTAAAGGTGTAGAAGCCTTTCTTAGAAATAAATGCATTTGCAAAGTACAGTTTCCACACTGGCTTGCTTCATGGGGCATTACAAATGTAATCATACTTATAAGTCCCCTCATCCACAAATTAGCAATGACAGTGTACAATACCGGGAAACTGCTACTCCTGGGGGCAGTGAAAACACACACGAAACATCAGCTCCGTTTCCAGGTGAACAAGTACCACGCTGCGCGGGTTTTTTAGTGTCCCGGCTCAGTGTCGCCATTTTGACCTGGGATCCAGTCAACACGAATCTCTGTGTTGAAACCGAGGAAATGTGGCCTCACTCTGTGGCGTCTTCACTGCGAGTGGGGTTCCGCCAAGCGAGGGCGCGGTTTGAGTTCGTGTCAGATCCCCGCTCTTAATCACAGCGGCGTTAAAGGGATCGGCGCGCAGGTGGCCGACGGGCTTTGCAGCTGCTGTTTTATGGAGCTATTAACACAGAGACACCATTACTTAAATGTAATTTTTATTATCACAATTAAAGACTGATTTGATTTTATGAGATCATGCATTCTTATGAAAGCCTTATAGTAAATTCAATTTAAGAGATGGCTCTGTGTTTAAAGTAACATATAAACAGGTGTAGTATTAAAGTTGTACTTCTTTTGTAAATTTGGTGTTAAGTTTTCATGCAGAGGGTGACTTCGGTAGGAACAAGTGTTTCCTGTTCTAACTGCGTAAAAGCTGAAGAAAAACGATCTTGGCTTATTTTATTTGTGAAATTACAAGCAATTGTTTGCCTATGAAATACATCATTAGGCATATTGTCGGTTTCTGTAAACGCCGCTTTCCTGCCCCGATGGATCGGAGTGCGCGCTCACCGCCGTCTCCCTGCGGGCAGAGTGGCCTCAGTGGCTGCTGGCCCTGGTCCCGACACCTCACAAAGCGCGGCGTTTAAGGAGCTGAGACCTGCACAGGGATCACGTGGCCGGGCCAGCTTAGGGGTTTGGAAGTTTGCATGCTGTATTTGCAGGCTTTTTTGTTTTGTTTTGATGGCAGCAAAGAATGTAAAAGAGTGTTTGCACTAAATAGAATAAGCTGTTAGTAAACACGTCCCCTTTAAATTACTGACGTGTGGACAAAGGAAGTGCTTTGTTGTTGTCAGCTGGGCTTGTCTTAAGTCACAGGGACCAACAAGTGGGGCCGGGCCCTCTCTACACCTCCTGGGAGGAGGTCAGAGGTTAATCAGAAAGGGTCTGTGAAGCGAGAAAATGGGTCGGATTCTCCCTCCCACTCACGGGGGCTAAAAGCTTGCTCTCCTCTCTCTCCAGCCTTTCTTAGGGGAAACCTGGGTTTCCAATATCAAGTCAGCATCGGAGCAAACTGCTCTGCAGTGTGAGTGCCTTTCAAGGTCTCAGCACCTCGTCCTGCGTGTCAGGTCTGATGGCACGTCCCTCCCTGTGGCCGTCCCAGGCCTGACGGTGATCATTAACCTCACCATCAGCCGCCACACAGGCCGCGTGTTCCTGCTGATGGGGGGCTGATGGGGGGCTGGTGGGGGCTGATGAGGGGCTAAAGGCTGGGCCGGGCCCTAGGCGGCTGGCCTTGTGTGCTCACCCTTTGCGAGCACACTGCGCAGTCACTGGACCTGTCACTTGTTTGGGAGAGAAAGGGAAAGAGAGGACCCGGGCTCAAGGCCTTTGTGGGGAAGGTCCTGGAAGGGGACGTGGGGCCCGAAGGAGGAGAAATGGCCCTAAGACCTGGGCATGAAGGGGCAGCGTCTCCTCAGGCCCCAGGGTCTGGGAGGAACATGGCGAGTGTCCACCACGCAAGAGCCAGCGCTGAGATCGAAGACGTGGGCGCTGAGTTTCTCCTCCATTCCATCGCGTCTGCTTAAGGAGTAACTAGTCCAGTGACCAAGTGAAGTTCGGGTTGTCCATAGTCGGGTTCACGAGGAAAAGTGGAAACGCATGAAAGGAGGCATCCTGGGTCTTTCAAGCAGAACGTCAGCTTCCTGCAGGAGGTCTCAGAAGCTGTCCGGGCGAAGGGAGAGGCCCCCCTCCCCACCCCAGGCCCTGCAGGGACGCCCTGGAGGGCACGTCTGTAGACAGGCAAGGGCCTGGGATGCAGGTGTATCCCCTGGTCTAGAGGCCTCAGCACCCTGGGGTCGGACCTGTGTGCGCATTTCCCATGTGTCAGCGGGAACCCGAGCTGAGTGTAGCGCCTGGGGGACAGGGACTGGATCTTTTTGTGCTTTTGAGGCCTCCCAGGAACTTGTCATCTCAGAGTCTTGAGCTCACAGGGTGGTCATGTTCACTGATAACAACAAGCGGACTTGGCTGTGACAGGGCTTAGTGCACGTTGGCCCCCCTCCCCCCTGCCATTCCAGAGTCCAGCCAGTGTAGATACTGCACCCCCCCGTCCCCCCCTCCCCAATCCCAGAGTCCAGCCAGTGTAGATACTGCACCCCCCCGTCGCCCGCTCCCCAATCCCGGAGTCCAGCCAGTGTAGATACTGCGCCCCCCCCCCCGCTCCCCCCTCCCCCAATCCTGGAGTCCAGCCAGTGTAGATACTGCGCCCACCCCCTCCCCCGCTCCCCAACCCGGGAGTCCAGCCAGTGTAGATACTGCGCCCCCCCCCCGCGCCCCCCTCCCCAATCCCGGAGTCCAGCCAGTGTAGATACTGCTCCCCCCCCCGCTCCCCCCTCCCCAATCCCGGAGTCCAGCCAGGGTAGATGCTGCGCCCCCCCCCCCGCTCCCCCCTCCCCAATCCCGGAGTCCAGCCAGTATAGATGCTGCGCCCCCCCCTCCCCCGCTCCCCAATCCCGGAGTCCAGCCAGTGTAGATGCAGCGCCCCCCCTCCCCCGCTCCCCAATCCAGGAGTCCAGCCAGTGTAGATACTGCGCCCCCCCCGCTCCCCCCTCCCCAATCCCGGAGTCCAGCCAGTATAGATGCTGCGCCCCCCCCCCGCTCCCCCGCTCCCCAATCCAGGAGTCCAGCCAGTGTAGATACTGCGCCCCCCCCCGCTCCCCCCTCCCCAATCCCGGAGTCCAGCCAGTATAGATACTGCGCCCCCCCCCCCGCGCCCCCCTCCCCAATCCCGGAGTCCAGCCAGTGTAGATACTGCTCCCCCCCCCCGCTCCCCCCTCCCCAATCCCGGAGTCCAGCCAGGGTAGATGCTGCGCCCCCCCCCCCCCGCTCCCCCGCTCCCCAATCCTGGAGTCCAGCCAGTGTAGATGCAGCGCCCCCCCTCCCCCGCTCCCCAATCCCGGAGTCCAGCCAGTATAGATGCTGCGCCCCCCCCTCCCCCGCTCCCCAATCCCGGAGTCCAGCCAGTATAGATGCTGCGCCCCCCCCTCCCCCGCTCCCCAATCCCGGAGTCCAGCCAGTGTAGATACTGCTCCCCCCCCCCGCTCCCCCGCTCCCCAATCCCGGAGTCCAGCCAGTGTAGATACTGCTCCCCCCCCCCGCTCCCCCCTCCCCAATCCCGGAGTCCAGCCAGTGTAGATACTGCGCCCCCCCCCCCCGCTCCCCCGCTCCCCAATCCTGGAGTCCAGCCAGTGTAGATACTGCTCCCCCCCCCGGTCCCCCCTCCCCAATCCCGGAGTCCCGCCAGTGTAGATACTGCTCCCCCCCCCCGCTCCCCCCTCCCCAATCCGAGAGTCCAGCCAGTGTAGATGCTGCTCCCCCCCCCCGCTCCTCCCTCCCCAATCCCGGAGTCCAGCCAGTGTAGATACTGCTCCCCCCCCCGCTCCCCCCTCCCCAATCCCTGAGTCCCGCCAGTGTAGATACTGCTCCCCCCCCCGCTCCCCCCTCCCCAATCCCGGAGTCCAGCCAGTGTAGATACTGCTCCCCCCCCTGCTCCCCCCTCCCCAATCCCGGAGTCCAGCCAGTGTAGATACTGCTCCCCCCCCCGCTCCCCCCTCCCCAATCCCGGAGTCCAGCCAGTGTAGATACTGTGCCCCCCCCCGCTCCCCCGCTCCCCAATCCCGGAGTCCAGCCAGTGTAGATACTGCACCCCCCCCCCCGCTCCCCCCTCCCCAATCCCGGAGTCCAGCCAGTGTAGATACTGCGCCCCCCCCCCGCTCCCCCCTCCCCAATCCCGGAGTCCAGCCAGTGTAGATACTGCACCCCCCCCCCCGCTCCCCTCTCCCCAATCCCGGAGTCCAGCCAGTGTAGATACTGCGCCCCCCCCCCCGCTCCCCCCTCCCCAATCCCGGAGTCCAGCCAGTGTAGATACAGCACCCCCCCCCCCCCCGCTCCCCTCTCCCCAATCCCGGAGTCCCGCCAGTGTAGATACTGCGCCCCCCCCCCCGCTCCCCCCTCCCCAATCCCGGAGTCCAGCCAGTGTAGATACTGCGCCCCCCCCCCCCGCTCCCCCCTCCCCAATCCCGGAGTCCAGCCAGTGTAGATACTGCACCCCCCCCCCCCGCTCCCCTCTCCCCAATCCCGGAGTCCCGCCAGTGTAGATACTGCACCCCCCCCCGCTCCCCCCTCCCCAATCCCGGAGTCCCGCCAGTGTAGATACTGCACCCCCCCCCCCGCTCCCCTCTCCCCAATCCCGGAGTCCAGCCAGTGGAGATACTGCGCCCCCCCCCCCGCTCCCCCCTCCCCAATCCCGGAGTCCCGCCAGTGTAGATACTGCACCCCCCCCCCCGCTCCCCCCTCCCCAATCCCGGAGTCCAGCCAGTGTAGATGCTGCTCCCGCCCCCCCCCCCGCTCCCCCCCTCCCCAATCCCGGAGTCCAGCCAGTGTAGATGCTGCTCCCCCCCCCCGCTCCCCCCTCCCCAATCCCGGAGTCCAGCCAGTGTAGATACTGCACCCCCCCCCCGCTCCCCCCTCCCCAATCCCGGAGTCCAGCCAGTGTAGATACTGCTCCCCCCCCCCCGCTCCCCCCTCCCCAATCCCTGAGTCCCGCCAGTGTAGATACTGCTCCCCCCCCCGCTCCCCCCTCCCCAATCCCGGAGTCCAGCCAGTGTAGATACTGCTCCCCACCCCCGCTCCCCCCTCCCCAATCCCTGAGTCCCGCCAGTGTAGATACTGCTCCCCCCCCCCGCTCCCCCGCTCCCCAATCCCGGAGTCCAGCCAGTGTAGATACTGCACCCCCCCCCGCTCCCCCCTCCCCAATCCCGGAGTCCAGCCAGTGTAGATACTGTGCCCCCCCCCGCTCCCCCGCTCCCCAATCCCGGAGTCCAGCCAGTGTAGATACTGCACCCCCCCCCCGCTCCCCCCTCCCCAATCCCGGAGTCCAGCCAGTGTAGATACTGCGCCCCCCCCCGCTCCCCCGCTCCCCAATCCCGGAGTCCAGCCAGTGTAGATACTGCACCCCCCCCCCCGCTCCCCCCTCCCCAATCCCGGAGTCCAGCCAGTGTAGATACTGCGCCCCCCCCCCCGCTCCCCCCTCCCCAATCCCGGAGTCCAGCCAGTGTAGATACTGCACCCCCCCCCCCGCTCCCCTCTCCCCAATCCCGGAGTCCAGCCAGTGTAGATACTGCGCCCCCCCCCCCCGCTCCCCTTCCCCAATCCCGGAGTCCAGCCAGTGTAGATACTGCTCCCCCCCCCCCCGCTCCCCTCTCCCCAATCCCTGAGTCCCGCCAGTGTAGATACTGCTCCCCCCCCCGCTCCCCCGCTCCCCAATCCCGGAGTCCCGCCAGTGTAGATACTGTGCCCCCCCCCCCGCTCCCCCGCTCCCCAATCCCGGAGTCCAGCCAGTGTAGATACTGCACCCCCCCCCGCTCCCCCCTCCCAAATCCCGGAGTCCAGCCAGTGTAGATACTGCGCCCCCCCCCGCTCCCCCCTCCCCAATCCCGGAGTCCAGCCAGTGTAGATACTGCGCCCCCCCCCGCTCCCCCCTCCCCAATCCCGGAGTCCAGCCAGTGTAGATACTGCACCCCCCCCCCCCGCTCCCCTCTCCCCAATCCCGGAGTCCCGCCAGTGTAGATACTGCACCACCCCCCCCCGCTCCCCCCTCCCCAATCCCGGAGTCCAGCCAGTGTAGATACTGCTCCCCCCCCCGCTCCCCCGCTCCCCAATCCCGGAGTCCAGCCAGTGTAGATACTGCGCCCCCCCCCCCGCTCTCCCCTCCCCAATCCCGGAGTCCAGCCAGTGTAGATACTGCGCCCCCCCCCCCCCGCTCCCCCGCTCCCCAATCCCGGAGTCCAGCCAGTGTAGATACTGCACCCCCCCCGCTCCCCCCTCCCCAATCCCGGAGTCCAGCCAGTGTAGATACTGCGCCCCCCCCCCGCTCCCCCCTCCCCAATCCCGGAGTCCAGCCAGTGTAGATACTGCACCCCCCCCCCCGCTCCCCTCTCCCCAATCCCGGAGTCCAGCCAGTGTAGATACTGCGCCCCCCCCCCCCCGCTCCCCTTCCCCAATCCCGGAGTCCAGCCAGTGTAGATACTGCTCCCCCCCCCCGCTCCCCTCTCCCCAATCCCGGAGTCCCGCCAGTGTAGATACTGCTCCCCCCCCCGCTCCCCCGCTCCCCAATCCCGGAGTCCAGCCAGTGTAGATACTGTTCCCCCCCCCGCTCCCCCCTCCCCAATCCCGGAGTCCAGCCAGTGTAGATACTGCTCCCCCCCCCGCTCCCCCCTCCCCAATCCCGGAGTCCAGCCAGTGTAGATACTGCGCCCCCCCCCCCGCTCCCACCTCCCCCAATCCTGGAGTCCAGCCAGTGTAGATACTGCGCCCCCCCCCGCTCCCCCCTCCCCAATCCCGGAGTCCAGCCAGTGTAGACGCTGCGCCCCCCCCCCGCTCCCTCCTCCCCCAATCCCGGAGTCCAGCCAGTGTAGATACTGCTCCCCCCCCCGCTCCCCCCTCCCCAATCCCGGAGTCCAGCCAGTGTAGATACTGCGCCCCCCCCCCCCGCTCCCCCCTCCCCCAATCCTGGAGTCCAGCCAGTGTAGATACTGCGCCCCCCCCCCCGCTCCCCCCTCCCCAATCCCGGAGTCCAGCCAGTGTAGACGCTGCGCCCCCCCCCCCCGCTCCCTCCTCCCCCAATCCCGGAGTCCAGCCAGTGTAGATACTGCGCCCACCCCCTCCCCCCTCCCTATCCCGGAGTCCAGCCAGTGTAGATACTGCACCCCCCCCCGCTCCCCCCTCCCCAATCCCGGAGTCCAGCCAGTGTAGATACTGCTCCCCCCCCCCCCGCTCCTCCCTCCCCAATCCCGGAGTCCAGCCAGTGTAGATACTGCACGCCCCCCCCACTCCCCCCTCCCCAATCCCAGAGTCCTGCCAGTGTAGATACTGCACGCCCCCCCACCCGCTCCCCCCTCCCTAATCCCGGAGTCCAGCCAGTGTAGATACTGCGCCCCCCCCCCAATCCCGGAGTCCAGCCAGTGCAGACGCAGCCCCGCACGTCCTCTCGCCCTAGCTCCTGTCTCACACTGAGTTTTGTTGGCTGTTTCTGAATTTGCAGCATCTTTACTTCTTAGCCCTCATGACTCAGATTAAGACCAGCCCGGCTAGTGTGGCTCAGTGGTTGAGCATCGACCTATGAACCAGGAGATCACGGTTCGATTCCTGGTCACAGGCTCGATCCCATTGTGGGATGTGCAAGAGGCAGCTGATCAATGATTCTCTCTCATCATTGATGTTTTTCTCTCTCCCTCTTCCTTCCTCTCTGAAATCAGTAAAAATATGTTAAAAAATAAAAAGAGCATTAGACGAGTCACCGCTCACCTGTGACTCTGTGATCTTGTCACGACACATGATCACCAGGTCACCGCCCGGAGCAGGGCCCTGTCTGCAGCCTCGCCGGCCAGTGACGGGCAGAGCCTGCCGCACAAGGTGCCATCGCCACGCCCTGTCACTCAGGTGTGGTCACCGGAGCGTAGCCATGGACCGTGAGCAGAAGGCTGGTCCTGCGCCTGGTCTGGTCCTAGACACTTCCCAGGATGGAACCTCTGAACTGTCCCCATCTGCATGGACGTGGGCACCTGACCAGCCTCAGCAGCCACAGAGCAGATGGGGAGGCCCAGCGGCACTGACCCTGGAAGGACACTTTCTTTCCACAACTGGAGGCTGGTCCCTCAATCCCTGTGCCAGAAGACAGCAGCAGCGTTAAGATTTTCTTTATTCTCATTTTTAGGCTAACTCCAAAGCTTGTGTTGTTTTATTCTAACTTTTTAAGTGATTTGAGGCTTCAGAGAGAGCTGCAGACTGCTCGTGGTGGCTAAGTGTCTATCACCAGCTTCCTTTTGTGCCAGCTCACAGCCATCACTCAATAACCCAACCAGGAATTCACGTGGGCACAACTCTACAACGGAACCGCCGATGCCACCAACTTCACCCGCTCAGGGACCTGGTAAGACATGGTAGGAACAGAACAGGAGGGTGCTCTGTAGCTTGGATCATAGACGCCAAGTATGGTTTGCACGTAGTGGGACGACAGCCAGCCACCCTCGGGGTGATCAACAAAGAGACTCCGTAGGCAGCAGACACGTGTCCTAAGAAAACTGATGAGCCCGCGTGATCATATGTGCCCTGTGGGGCTTGGCGAGGTGAGAGAACATGATTTGAATGAAGCTAGCCATTGATGACATGCAGGGTCTGCAGGCACACCCAGGTGCAAGTGAGGCCTGTGCACACCTGCTGTGTGGTGCTGGTCGTGCCTCTCCAGTGCCTGGTGGAGGGAGCAGTGTCCAGGTGGCACCATGTGTCCCGCCTGTGCTGCTGCCACCCCTGCACTGAGCTGGGAGCTGGGTGGGGTGGCCTCTCGTCAGAGCAGCTGGGCATCCCATGGCGTGGATGCTGCCTTTCCCCTCCCCGTTGTCTGGAAGGTGAGGGGCACCTGCCCGGGCCAATGGGCTGTGGATATGACAGCAGAGTCTGTCTGAGGATGCTGAGCTTCCTCGTGGGCTCCAGCTGCCCTTCACGGGAGCAGCACCCCTCCCCCTCCATGCCCTTGGCTCCTCCTCTCTCCACACATGAGGCTGTACACACAGGACTGGTAGGTTTGGGGTTGAGGGTGGGAAAAGGCTCTATGTAGGAGCTGCTAGAGGGGTGAAGTGGGAGTGGGAGGAGCCATACTTGGGGTTCCCTGGTGCTGGGAGGGAGGGAAGGTCCAGGAAGAAGGGGAGAGAGGCAGGGTCTGTGTCCCGTGGTGTGGACTGCACCCGTGTGTTAGTGCCCTTGGGCTGTCACACAAAACACCACCGACTGTGTGGTCCAAGCGACAGGGCTTTGATTCTCAGTCTGGGGCCATAAGCCCAAGCTCAAGGTGCGGCAGGCGGGCCTCTCCTGAGGCCTCTCTTTCTGACTTGTAGGCGGCAGCCTTCGCACCGTGTCCTCCATGGTCGTCTTTGTGAGCCCCCCAGTCTCTCCCTCTTCTCATGAGGACACCAGTTGTAGGGACCAGACCCCACCCCATGACCTCACTTGACCTTCATTCCTTCTCTAAAGGCCCCGTCTCCAAATAGGCTCACATTTGGGGTTAGGGCTTTGGCAATGGAAGTTTTTCTTTTTTGGGGTGTGGGGGGTACACGCTTCAGTTGACAACAGCCACATTGACTGTTTGGTCAGTAGATTTGAGCCATGAGCTAGGTTATAATCAGTTTTACATGAGAACAGGGGACACGCTTGCCTACAGAATAACCTGTCTGGTAAATACTCAAATGGCCCTTTCACTTCTGAAGCCTCGGATGCTAGAAACAAATCAGCCAACGTGCCAACAGGCGCGTTCCACACACAGCCGACCTGGAGTCACTCCCGAATTTCCCGTTTTGTATGGAAACAGCACCCAGAGGGAGAGTGGGAGTGGGAGTCCCACCCCCAGCTCTGCCCCAACAGTTCAACTCGGTCAGCCTCCCCGCCTCGCAGGTCTTCCTGCGACGGGACCAGAGTGTAGAAGATCCTACAGTGAAGCCCGTGGCTGTCCGGGGCCTGAAATAACAGCCTGGCTTTTGGATTCCATAGCTGCTATTTATTGAGAGTTTACTATCTTCCAGGAGGTATTGGGGATACAACATGTAAAGACATTTTTTTTCTTGTTTTCAAGCCAAAGGAAGCCCAGGGGGCGATGACCTCATACACAGGTCGTTTCAGGAGGGCAGAGGCGGGCACAATATGCTGTTTGGATGGACAGCTGGCTCAGCCTGGGCTGGAGGTGGGTGGTCAGAGAGAATTCTAATGTTAATCTGCTTACCTAGTTGAGGTAAACTGGAAACATAATTTCTGCGTATTTCTGTAAAAATAGAGTCATCATTGCTACTGAGGAAATCACTCAGCAAATAGAAAATAGTTCAGAGGTTGGATTCTGATACTGCACAAATAGTGTACATTGGAAACCCAAAGGAACCTGCAGGCAAACTTAGAATTAATAGAGAGCTTTTAAGGTTGCAGGACATAAGTTAATAGTAATGGCATTTCTGCACACTGTTTTTAGACAATTAGAAATAAAGTTTTACTAAAGTACCTGTAACATCACAAACATGAAACACCTAACCGCAGCCACAGGAAGATGGACCAGCGCCCTGTGTGTGTGCTATGAGATGCTGCTGAAGCAAATGAAAGTAGACCCCTGCCTATGGAGACACTTGCTGTGTCATCCACGAATTGGAAGCCACATTTCTGTAAAAATGTCATTATTCCCAAATGCATCCGGTAGATTCAATGCAATGCCAGTAAAAAGCCTGCAACGTTTTATGGAAATGAATTGATTCTGAGTCTGTGAGAAAGTGAAAAGGGCCAAGGATAGCAAAGGCAATTTTGAAGAAGAAAAATGGAGAATCACATATCTGGTAAATACTCAAAGTTATAGATTAAAATGGCCCAAGAAATTCCTGGAGGCCACGCGCTGTAAAGCAGGGAAGCCTCAGGAGGCCTCTGTGCTTGCGCTCCTGCCCAGGCCTTGCGGTGTGTCCAGGAGCTGGTGGCTGGCAGCCTGGTCTCCAGCCCCAGGGCCAGGGTCCCAAAGTGTCTGTGGGCACACTCCCCTCTGGCTTCTCTTTTTACTCTCAGCCTCTGGGTTTGTTTTTTTCTTTCTGTGAGCTCAGCTGTGTTCAAGCATAGTTTTTAACAGATACATATGTTTTTATTGATTTCAGAGAAGGAGAGGGAGAGAGAGAAGCATCAGTGCTGAGAGAATCATTGATCGGCTGCCTCCTGCACACCCCCCACTGGGGATGGAGCCCACAACCCGGGCATGTGCCCTGACCTGGAATTGAACTCTGACCTCCTCGTTCATAGGTCGATGCTCAACCACTGAACCGCCCCAGCTGGGCTTTCCCCCGCTTTTTCTTAAGTAAAGGACCCACCTTCAACTGGCTGGGAGTGAGCTGAATGATAGAGTCTATAGTAAAGAAAAAGCAGTTCGTACGATTCAACCTATACTTTCCCAATGAAAACCCGAATTCTGATTAAATTGTTGGCATTAGCATGTCCCCTGCTCGGTTACGTGTGGCTGAGGCGCAGGGACCTGCCACTTCCTGCAGCCTGCTGAGGGGGTGAGGCTGGGTGTCGCCCGGAAGAGCTGCCTATTCCCCGGCCCCGGCTCTGTCCGCACACATCGCCTGTCTGCTCACCTAGGACTTCCACGCGCAGCTGGGCCTCTCTCCTCCGTGCTTCCTTTCCGTGTTGATTGAAGTGAAAATCCATTGAGGACCAACTATATTTGTAGAAAATGAAATCCTGAAGACGTCTCAGGACCCTCTGGGAAGAAATGGGTCGCCCTATAGAAGTGATCCCCGGAGCATATTAAACAGTCTCAGGGAAGTGCCTTTGGGAAACCTAATTATTCACACCCTCTTCCTTTCCTGTTTTGTCGACTTACATAAAAAGCTCAAATGATAAAAGTGAAGCAACTATCTTCACGTTGGCTGCCTGCCTGGAGTTGTGTTAAATCGGATCTTATAAATATTCCATAAGCCCTAGCTAGGCAATGGCTGCTTTTTACTGGCAGAACGCCTGTGGGGATGGCATCAAACTTTTATGCCATTTTTGCAAAACTTGACAAAAACATTTCAGGCATTAATAGTTGTGTTAATAAATTACTCAGCACCAAAAACTATATATTATTTAAGAAAATCCTTGGGACCCACAGCTCTGCTGTTTTATTTTTGACTCTTGGTAAGACATCACAAGCCTACAAAGCATCTAGTCCTGTACCTCGGAGGGAGCCCCCGGAGGCGCTGCTGTGAACCCCGAGGAGGAGAGCAGCGGTCAGAGGGGGTTGCTGGTGGCCTCCGAGTTCACCCCTGGCCCCCGCACGTGGGCCAGACAGCTCTCAAGCCGTCAGGACGTCCACCGCCAGGCAGCGAGCACACGGGCCATTGACGCCAACGCACATTTTCAGACAGAATTTAAACTGCCTCAGGAAATGGAGGCGAAAATAACATCCTCAAATTGCATTATGTTCCATGTTTAACACATTGGAAAATATCGAACCATTAAGACATTGGTTCATGTTTCTAGATTGATCTCCTTTGGGACACTAAGATGAAGACACCCATCCTCTGGGAGCGCACATTGAACCCCTTAAAGCTTACTCATCTAAAGAGGTACAGTCCCCAGTGATCACTTTGCAAAAAACCCCGAACAAATTCAGGCTTGTGGCTCCTACTAACATCAAATTCTATAAAAGATCATGCAACCCCAGCGTGTGTGTGTGGTGTGTGGTGTGTGTGTGCATTTGTGTGTGTGCCATATGTGGCTCTGTGGTGTGTGGTATGTATGTGGTATGTCTCTGTGTGTGTGCCATGTGCTGCTTCGTAGTGTGTCCATGTCTGTCTGTGTGTGCCACGTGCCACTCCGTGGTGTATCTGAGTCTGTGTGTGTGCCATGAATGGCTCTGTGGTGTGTGTGGTATGTCTGTCTATGTGTGTGTCTGTGTGTGTGTGTGTGTGCCATGAACGGCTCTGTGGTGTGTGGTGTATGTGTGTGTCTGTGTGTCTTTCTGTGTGTGTGTGTGTGTGTGTGTGTCTGTGTATGTGCTGTGAACGGCTCTGTGGTGTGTGTGGTATGTGTGTGTGTGTGTGTGTGTGTGTGTGCCATGAACGGCTCTATGGTGTGTGGTGTGTGTGGTATGTGTGTGTGTGTGTGTGTGTGTGTGTCGTGAATGGCTCTATGGTGTGTGGTGTGTGTGTGTGTGCCATGAATGGCTCTATGGTGTGTGGTGTGTGTGGTATGTCTGTGTGTGTGTGTGTGTGTGTGTGTGTGTGTGCCGTGAACGGCTCCGTGGTGTGTGGTGTGTGTGGTATGTCTGTGTGTGTGTGTGTGTGTGCTGTGAACAGCTCTGTGGTGTGTGGTGTGTGTGGTATGTCTGTGTGTGTGAGTGTGTGTGTGCTGTGAACAGCTCTGTGGTGTGTGGTGTGTGTGGTATGTCTCTGTGTGTGTGTGTGCTGTGAACAGCTCTGTGGTGTGTGGTGTGTGTGGTATGTCTGTGTGTGTGTGTGTGTGTGCTGTGAACAGCTCTATGGTGTGTGGTGTGTGTGGTATGTCTGTGTGTGAGTGTGTGTGTGTGTGTGTGTGTGCCGTGAATGGCTCTGTTGTGTGTGGTGTGTGTGGTATGTCTGTGTGTGTGAGTGTGTGCCGTGAACGGCTCTGTGGTGTGTGGTATGTGGTGTGTGTGTGTGTGTGTGTGTGTGTGTGTGTGCCGTGAATGGCTCTGTGGTGTGTGGTGTGTGGTGTGTGTGTGTGTGTGTGTGTGTGCCGTGAACAGCTCTGTGGTGTGTGGTGTGTGGTGTGTGTGTGTGTGTGTGTGTGTGCCGTGAACAGCTCTGTGGTGTGCGTGGTATGTCTGGTATGTCTGTGTGTGTGAGTGAGTGTGTGTGTGTGTGTGTGTGTGTGCCGTGAACGGCTCTGTGGTGTGTGGTGTGTGTGGTATGTCTGTGTCTGTGTGTGTGTGTGAGTATGTGTGTGCCGTGAACGGCTCTGCGGTGTGTGGTGTGTGTGGTATGTCTGTGTCTGTGTGTGTGTGTGTGTGCTGTGTGCTGCTCCTTGGAGTGGGAAGCAGCTGGAGGGTTTACTTGGACGTGCCCAGCGCTGGCCTGTCATCAGTGGTGCCGTTGCAAGCGGACCCCAGCTGGGGCCCTGCCTGGTGCTCCAGGGAAGTGACGCCGGCATTATCGTCTCTACTAGAAAGTAGGGTGACGCAGCATGAAGGAGCGTGTCCAGAGCTCCTAGGAGCCCAGCGCTGAGGTGAGGGCTTGGCCCCCTGAGGCAGTCCTGGCCCCCCCTCATGCCGATTCCTCACACTGTCCCGGGCCCCCTCACACCATCCCTCACACCATCCCTCACACTCACGCCGTCCCTCACACTCACGCCATCCCTCACGCCGTCCCTCACACTCACACCGTCCCTCACACTGTCCCTCACACCGTCCCTCACACTCACGCCATCCCTCACGCCGTCCCTCACACCATCACGCCGTCCCTCACGCTGTCCCTCACACCATCACGCCATCCCTCACACTCACGCCGTCCCTCACGCCGTCCCTCACGCCGTCCCTCACACTCACACCGTCCCTCACACTCACACCGTCCCTCACACTCACGCCATCCCTCACACCGTCCCTCACACTGTCCCTCACACCATCACACTGTCCCTCATGCCGTCCCACACACCATCACACTGTCCCTCATGCCGTCCCACACACCATCACACTGTCCCTCATGCCGTCCCACACACCATCACACTGTCCCTCATGCCGTCCCACACACCATCACACTGTCCCTCACACTGTCCCTCACACCATCACACTGTCCCTCACACCGTCCCTCACACCATCACACTGTCCCTTACACTGTCCCTCACGCCGTCCCTCACATCATCACGCCGTCCCTCACGCCGTCCCTCACACTCAACGCCGTCCCTCACACTGTCCCTCACACCGTCCCTCACACCATCACACTGTCCCTCACGCCGTCCCTCACACACCGTCCCTCACACTGTCCCTCACACCGTCCCTCACACCATCACACTGTCCCTCACGCCGTCCCTCACACTCACACCGTCCCTCACACTGTCCCTCACACCGTCCCTCACACTCACGCCGTCCCTCACACCATCACGCCGTCCCTCACGCCGTCCCTCACACTCACGCCGTCCCTCACACTCACGCCGTCCCTCACGCCGTCCCTCACACTCACACCGTCCCTCACACTGTCCCTCACACCGTCCCTCACACTCACGCCATCCCTTACACCGTCCCTCACACCATCACACTGTCCCTCACACCGTCCCTCACACCATCACACTGTCCCTCACACCGTCCCTCACACCATCACACTGTCCCTTACACTGTCCCTCACGCCGTCCCTCACACCATCACGCCGTCCCTCACGCCGTCCCTCACACTCAACGCCGTCCCTCACACTGTCCCTCACACCGTCCCTCACACCATCACACCGTCCCTCACACTCACGCCGTCCCTCACACTGTCCCTCACACCGTCCCTCACACCATCATGCCGTCCCTCACGCCGTCCCTCACACCATCACGCCGTCCCTCACGCCGTCCCTCACACTCACGCCGTCCCTCACACTCACGCTGTCCCTCACACTGTCCCTCACACTGTCCCTCACACCATCACACTGTCCCTCACGCCGTCCCTCACACTCACGCCGTCCCTCACACCGTCCCTCACACTCACACCGTCCCTCACACTCACGCCGTCCCTCACACCGTCCCTCACACTGTCCCTCACACCATCACACTGTCCCTCACGCCGTCCCTCACACTCACGCCGTCCCTCACACCGTCCCTCACACTGTCCCTCACACCATCACGCTGTCCTTCACGCCGTCCCTCACACTCACACCTTCCCTCACACCGTCCCTCACACTGTCCCTCACACCATCACAGTGTCCCTCACGCCGTCCCTCACACCGTCCCTCACACCATCACACTGTCCCTCACGCCGTCCCTCACACTCACGCCGTCCCTCACACCGTCCTTCACACTGTCCCTCACACCATCACACTGTCCCTCACACCGTCCCTCACACTCACGCCGTCCCTCACACCGTCCCTCACACTGTCCCTCACACCATCACGCTGTCCCTCACGCCGTCCCTCACACTCACACCTTCCCTCACACCGTCCCTCACACTGTCCCTCACACCATCACACTGTCCCTCACGCCGTCCCTCACACTCACACCGTCCCTCACACTGTCCCTCACACCATCACACTGTCCCTCACGCCGTCCCTCACACTCACGCCGTCCCTCACACCGTCCCTCACACTCACGCCGTCCCTCACACTCACGCCGTCCCTCACACCGTCCCTCACACCATTATGCTGTCCCTCACGCCGTCCCTCACACTCACGCCGTCCCTCACACTCACGCCGTCCCTCACACTGTCCCTCACACCGTCCCTCACACCATCATGCCGTCCCTCACGCCGTCCCTCACACCATCACGCCGTCCCTCACGCCGTCCCTCACACTCACGCCGTCCCTCACACTCACGCTGTCCCTCACACTGTCCCTCACACTGTCCCTCACACCATCACACTGTCCCTCACGCCGTCCCTCACACTCACGCCGTCCCTCACACCGTCCCTCACACTCACACCGTCCCTCACACTCACGCCGTCCCTCACACCGTCCCTCACACTGTCCCTCACACCATCACACTGTCCCTCACGCCGTCCCTCACACTCACGCCGTCCCTCACACCGTCCCTCACACTGTCCCTCACACCATCACGCTGTCCCTCACGCCGTCCCTCACACTCACACCTTCCCTCACACCGTCCCTCACACTGTCCCTCACACCATCACAGTGTCCCTCACGCCGTCCCTCACACCGTCCCTCACACCATCACACTGTCCCTCACGCCGTCCCTCGCACTCACACCGTCCCTCACACCGTCCCTCACACTGTCCCTCACACCATCACACTGTCCCTCACGCCGTCCCTCACACTCACGCCGTCCCTCACACCGTCCCTCACACTGTCCCTCACACCATCACGCTGTCCCTCACGCCGTCCCTCACACTCACACCGTCCCTCACACCGTCCCTCACACTGTCCCTCACACCATCACACTGTCCCTCACGCCGTCCCTCACACTCACGCCGTCCCTCACACTGTCCCTCAGACTGTCCCTCACACCGTCCCTCACACCATCACACTGTCCCTCACGCTGTCCCTCACACTGTCCCTCACTACTCACGCCATCCCTCACACTGTTGGTCACACCGTCCTGCCTCCCTCCTGTGTCCAGGGCCCCCTCAGCCTCCGGGGGCCCAGGGCAGGAGGCGCCCAGCGGGTGGAAGAGACCGCACTGCAGTGCCTCCTTGTGAGGCGTGGGCCTCCTGCTCTCACCCCGCCCTGGGGAGCGTGCTTCCCTCACCCAGAAGCCCCCGCGGCCTTCCCACCACCGCAGCCCCATGCTGAGAGAGAATCATGGATTGGCTCCTCCTGCATGCTGCCCCCGCCCCCCGCCCATCCCCCTGGGGATCGAACCCGCAACCCCAGGCATGTGCCCTGACTGGGAACTGAACCGTGACCTCCTGGTTCCTAGGTCAGTGCTCAACCACTGAGCCACGCCCGCCGGGCCCCCTTGACGCTTTTAATTAATAGCCTGTCAAGGGGCAAAGTTCAGAAACGTGACCCAAGGCCAGGGCTATGGCTGGTGGATCATCACGTCCTCAGTAGCCTGTCTTCTTGGGACCTGCTCACCCAGCCGCTCGACTGAGAGGAAGGCCTACTGATCGGAAAAGGTATTTTACAGAAGTTTCGAAAAACTTCCAAGAAAAGTTGATCCTCGGGTGACAAAGAGTGGGCGCTCTGCTTTTCGTAGTCATTCCCCTGGCTACTGGGAAGTGACACGAGGGGCTCCTGTTTTTATTCTTTTTTTTAAATATATATATATAATTTATTTATTGATTTCAGAGAGGAAGGGAAAGGGAGAGAGAGAAACATCAATGATGAGAGGGAATCATTGATCGGCTGCCTCCTGCACGCCCCCTACTGGGGATTGAACCCGCAACCTGGGCATGTGCCCTTGGTCACAATCGAACCTGGGACCCTTCAGCCGTAGGCCCACGCTCTACCCGCTGAGCAAGACCAGCCAGGGCTCCTGTTTTTATTTGTAAAGAAGGAGCAGGGCTGCCGCAGTCCCGGGAGGTGTGCTCTCCGCCCGCCCTCCGGCTCATCTGCGAAGTGCAGCGTTACCTCGCCCCCGGCTCCGCGTCCGCGGCCCACGTGATAACCGCTCCGCGCACCGAGGCGGGCAGTGCTTATCAGCGCTTGAGGCTTTACTGACGCTCATCTTGATTAATCTTCTCGTGGCCCCGCAGTATTAATTCTGGGGAAGAGACCATGCTCTGCCCACGTGGGGTTCACTCATGGCTTCCACCCCAATTCCAGGGCTCTGGGTGCCCTCGGCCACGAGTCCCATTCTGGCTTTTCTAGGACAGATTGTTTTGGGTCTCTATAAACAATGAGCATTTTAAAATTAATTTTCAAGAAATGCCAGTAAGATGAAAAGTATGGCCAAAAAGTGTTTTATAATTAAGGGTGAAAAGGAATTTTTAATTTGTGCTTTAAAATAAAGTTTACTTTTTTTGATTATATAAATTTAAAAACATGTATCGTTTTTTTGGTGAGTGGGTTATTTTGATGGTGACTTTTTTTTGGTAATGTGGAAATTCTTTAAACATTTTTATTTTATTTTTAAATTTTCAATGACAGTTGATATACAGTATCATGTTAGTGGAGGTGTATAACAGTGTTAGACATTTATATACTTTACAGAGAGATCCCCCATAGGTCTGGCACCATACTTGTGACTGCAATGTTACCGAAGGCATTTCTATGCTGTACTGAGCATCCGCAGGGCTATGTCTATGGCTGGCGATTTGTACTTCTCATCCCTTCCCTGTTCCCCCATCCTGACGCCAGGAGGTCACTGCTGGACGCTGTGGGCACTAGACCTGCAGCCAGTGTGTGTGTGTGTGTGTGTGTGTGTGTGTGTGTGTGGTGGGGGAGGGGGGTTGCCTGGCGGGTGAGGAAGCCCCTCACAGGGAGCAGGGGGGCTGGGGGAGGTACAGAGGGTGTGGGAGGAAGGGGCAGGGACAGCCCCTGGCTTCAAGACGCTACATTTGCAAAGTACTTGATTTAAAACTTGTGGAAGTAGGGCCCGCTGGTCCCCCCCGCCCCTCCCCCCCCCATTTCTGCTTCACCACTGTCCTAGGACCGATGGCTGATCCACCCGGGTTGGGGGGTGCTGGCTCGAGGCAAAGTGCTTCCAAGTTTCCTCATGAAGAACAGTGTCTTCTGGGTGGGGCCACACTGTCAGCTCCTGTCCCTGAGCTGAGACTGGTCTGCACTTCCCAGCATCAGCGCCCGATTCACCTGAACCAGCCTCAGTCAGGTCATTAGTCAACACCTGCGGCGGGGGCACCTTCGGGGGGAGGCCCCCGCAGAAGGAGCGGAGGGACGGGAGGGGTGGGAGGCAGGGCCCCACTTCTGGCCCTGGAATCTGGGCCAGGTCACTGGGCAGCTCTCGTCACAGTCTGGGTTACGATGTAAAACGTGATCTGATTTAATGGCAACAAAGGTACATGCAGCGGACACTGACGTGTCAGAATTCTATTTGTGACTCTTGTTTCCAGCTTCCATTAAATCACCTTTCCTCAAGAAGGGCCATTTTTAAGGGAAGTTTTAGGTAATGTTTGCCAACGAATGTGCAAATGTCATGAATCTGAAATGCCTTCTATCTCTGTCGTCATTTTGCAGGTGATGAAACTATGGCGAGATGCAAAAATCTGCCCCTGACCGCAAGGCCCAGCCAGTGGCCCAGCACTGATCTCAGTTGGAAAGGCAGTGGTGCCGTGTTGGCACGCGGGTTCGGAGCTGTGGCTTCTGCTTTCAGCTCAGTTCCTCTCTGGTCTGTGCACTCCGGGACTGGGATTCATGTGTAAAGGAATGTTCTGATTAATTGAGAGGTAAGCAGTAAAGCTCATTAGTTTTTAACTGATATCTAAATTCAGAGAAATATCTGATTTGAACACCATTTCCATTGTTGATCGGCTTTTTAAACTCCGGCAAATTACTTACTCTCTCATCTGTGCCTCAGAGGGTTCTTGCGAGGATTAAATTGGGAGAAATGGGCCCAACACTCAGGTGATGCTCAAAATGTTGTAGCTCTTATTTACTGACGTGAGTTCTCCTGAAAGCGCCGGCAGAAGTAATCGAATCCTTCCATAATGGCTGGTGTCGGACTAGCTCCGTGGTCAGCAAACTGCGACTCGCGAGCCACATGCGGCTCTTTGGCCCCTTGAGTGTGGCTCTTCCTAAGGCTTAGGAGTATCCTAATTAAGTTAATAACAATGTACCTACCTATATAGTTTAAGTTTAAAAAATTTGGCTCTCAAAAGAAATTTGAATCAACAAATCAACAAATGACAAGTGCTGGAGAGGATGTGGAGAAAAAGGAACACTTGTGCACTGCTGGTGGGAATGCAGACTGGTGCAGCCACTATGGAAGACAGTATGGAGTTTCCTCAAAAAACTGAAAATGGAACTCCCATTTGACCCTGTGATCCCACTTCTAGGAATATATCCCAAGAACCAGAAACACCAATCAGAAAGGATATAGGCACCCCTATGTTCATAGCAGCACAATTCACCATAGCTAAGATCTGGAAACAGCCTAAGTGCCCATCAGTAGATGAATGGATTAGAAAACTGTGGTACATCTACACAATGGAATACTATGCTGCTGTAAAAAGAAGGAACTCTTACCATTTGCAACGGCATGGATGGAACTGGAGAGCATTATGCTAAGTGAAATAAGCCAGTCAATGAAGGAAAAATACCACATGATCTTACTCATTCATGGATAATAAAGACCATTATAAACTTATGAACAAAAATAGATAAAGAGGCAGAGCTGCCTCAAACAGACTGTCAAACTGCAGTGGGAAGGCCGGGGAGTGTTGGGGGGCAGGAGGGAGGGGGGTGGGAGATCAACCGAAGGACTTGTGTGCATGCATATAAGCATAACCCATGGACATAAGACACTGGGGGGTAGAGGAGGCCAGGGGATTGTCAAGGGCGGGGAAAAAAAAAGGACACATATGTAATACCCTTTGTAATACTTTAAGCAATAAAAAAATAAATAATAATAATAAAAGAAATTTGAATCATTGTACTGTTGATATTTGGCTCTGTTGACTAATGAGTTTGTGACCACTGGACTAGCCGATAGCTTGTGCCAGGAATCGGGACCATAAAGACAGGAAGTCCCCACACCCTGCGGCCACAGTCCTGGTGAGCCTTTCCTGGAGCAGTAAGTTCCCGGGAGCCCCTTCTCTGGGGCTGACAGCGCGGACAGGGAAGCCGAGGGCTGGCTCCCGTGGCTGGGGAGAAGGCTAAGGCTTGAAATTCTTGTCTTCAATTCAATGTCCAGTTTCTTCCTGACACAGGTGATGCCGATGAGAAAGGTGGAGGCTGGGGCTTTGCGGGCTTAAACAGGTGAGATGTTAAGATTTGGGAAGAGAGGAAGCGGCAACAGGAAAGCCCAGAGGTATGACATTTCCGGATGTGTTTCTGGGACGATGAGCAGGTTTGAACATTAAGAAGGAAATTAAGTCAGCAAGGAAATGGCTCTGATGGTTAAAGGGGAAAGTGGGCCTGGAGAGAACTGTGTCAATCTTGAGTTTCGTCCCAGCTCAGTAGAGAGCACCTCAAAGGCAGTCACGTGGCTTTGCTGGAACCATGTGTAACACGACAGCTGTCCTGCCGTCTGGGCCGAGAGGATCAGTCCATCTGGAGCAGTGGTTCTCAACCGTGGCTGCACATGAGAATCACCTGGGAATCTTTTTTAAATCCTGATTTCTGGGCCTCATCCTCCGGAAATTCTGTTTCTTTGTTATGGGGTGGGGCCACAACATTAGTAACAGAGAAACAGAATTTCCGGAGGATGAAGCCCAGAAATCAGGATTTTAAAAAGATTCCCAGGTGATTCTAATGTGTAGCCACGGTTGAGAACCACTGGTCTGGAGGCTCTGGGAGATTAAATTGGGAGAAATGGGCCCTAACACTCAGGTGATGCTCAAAATGTTGTAGCTATTATTTACTGACGTGAGCTCCTGCCCCCCCCCCCCCCCCCGCTTCCTTTCTTCCATGGAGGACAAAACTTTTTTCCTGGACCCTCCTAGGGTCCATGCTGGGTCTGACAAAGACACATTAGTAGGGGAAAAGCACAAATTTATTTACAATAACCAGAAACCCAAATTCGCATCTTTAAAAGTTAAATCTTTCCTAGCTTCTCTTAGCGGCTATTTGTGGTTTGGATATTATCATTTTATCCCAACCATTCTGAAATCCACATCCATTTTCTGCTTCCATTACCCCCTGAGGTAATGAATTTAATCAGTGGGGTGTCTGTGGAGTTTACAGGACTGGTGGTGAGCCTGCTGGGGTGAAGATAATGGGGGAGAAGGAGAAAAGAATCATAGATAGAGAATGAAGCATAATTTTGGGGGGACGTGCATACCCACTCTCCACAGCCCCGAGGAGTGGGTAATGCAATTTTCTAGGGCAGACGCATCTGTTTTGATCAAGCTCACCAATTCCTTCTTTCTGGTTTGGATCAATCATCTTGAAAGCCTCTTGGAATTACTAAATTCACAACGAATCTCCTGTGATTGTTACGAATGTGAATGAAGAAGAAGAAATCATTGCAATTTAATTATTTAGTTTAATTAAACCAAAGGGCTGGGCCTGGCAGTCCCTCCCTACCCGCACTGAGCAGAAAGAGTGGCACACACATATGACTCACGACTACAGTGAAGTAAGGTAAATAAGTCTCTCATCTTATGACAGATGTTAGCATAGATCACTAGCTCTAATGCATTTTCTTCCTGAATACTGTAGGGGCACATGGGGAAACTACAGAATAGGCACATTTAGGGGGCATTTGCTTGACCACTGAGCCAGTCTCCTGTCTTTGAGTCCCTGACACATGCAGGTGCATTAAGTAAAAGACACATTTGGTGTGGCCTGACCACTGTGGCCCAATGGATTGGACCAGTGCAGACACTGACTTAGGCTCAGCCAATCAGAGTCTCCAAAAGGTTTGAACTTGGAGTCTGCTTCCACCTGGACTGTAGGAGCAGCTCCTGAGCCGAGAAAGGTCAAGGCAGCCGAGAGAGGGACCGAGTGGGAGGCCTATCGAGGGCTGGGTCTCCAGCAGTTCCTCCGGTCTGCGTGGGTCTGACTGTGTGTTAGGAAAGTGGACCACCAGGCTTCTCCAGTCTCAACCCCGAGAGAAACATGCCATTGGATGGAAAGTGCTCTTCCCACAGCAAGAGCCTGGGTGAGGGTGGGTGGCGTTGCCAGGGGTGCACTGCACCGGTTCCCACCCGGTAGGCCAGCTCAGTCTCCCCACGAGCTTGCTTGGTTTTAATGTTTTCCTGTCTTCGAATGGACAGTAGTTGAAACGGATTTATTCTCTAAATTATCCCTCAGTTCAGGATTCACTTAGAAAAATGGGGCTATAAAATGAAGTGTCCACGGCCCAGTGCATTCTGGGGGATAGGCTAGTAAAGGCCAGTGCCCACCACCCAAATATGCCCTGTGGAACATGAAGGAGTTCTTCACATTTGGAAAGCTCATAATATTATAAATTGGGTGTAACATCATCTTTTACCTCATTTAGAAAGATTGTCAGAAGGTCCAGGCCGTTGCAGATGTGGTACTTTCAAAAATGACTGGGGCCCCGGGAACACTGGCCTGGATGATACCTGATAATTTTCTCTTCCTTCCGGTGGCTGCACTCGTCATCTCTCTTCCTTCCCTGGAGTTAGTCCTTCTAAGCTCTCCTTTCCCCTTCTCCCCTCACATACCTGCCTCCTGAGAGTGTCTAGGGGTCACCAGGCAGATTCGCCCCTTCCCATTCTGCTCACCCCCAGGTACAAAGTTCCCTGGACCTCACCTCACTTTCTTTCCCATGAGACTCCTAGTGCTGAGAGAAATCCCAGGAGATCCGCTACATTGATGTTTCCTCTGAAAAAGGTAAATCTTCCTCTAGCTCTTTCATCCAATATTTGATAAATGCCTATAGGAGGGCACTTAGTAGGTCATAAATCCCGAGGATCCAAAAATTAAATTAGGGAGTCGCTTATTCCTGGGAGCCTACTGTGCATGGGAAGGCAGACTAGCCAAAGATCCTAATAAAATAATTGTTGCAGAGGAGATAGATTCTGAGGAGGGCTTCCCAGTGGCCTGGGGGAGTAGAGTGGCTACTACAGAGAGGAAGCAAGTCACAAAACCTGCAAGCTGAGTGAGCACATGTACACACACACACACACACACACACACACACACACACACAGTGGTGGTGCAAGTAGCTGAGAATCACTGAAAATTATAGTGTAAGAAAGGTCATGAGGCTGGGAGCTGGGCAGGGCCAGATGATAAGACCTTCCCTGCACAAAAAGGAGTGTAGATTCATCCCAGAGAGCTATAGACACTCAGCATGTTCACACCACAGTCAGGGGAGCAATAGACACGCAGCATGTTCACACGACAGGCAGGGGAGCTATAGGCACTTAGCATGTTCACACCACAGGCAGGGGAGCTATAGACACTCAGCATGTTCACACCACAGGCAGGGGAGCTATAGACACTCAGCATGTTCACACCACAGGCAGGGGAGCTATAGACACTCAGCATGTTCACACTATGGGCAGGAGAGCTATAGGCATGCAGTAGGCTCATGCCATGGGCAGGGGAGCTATAGACAATCAGCATGTTCACACCACAGTCAGGGGAGCAAGACACGCAGCATGTTTACACCATGGGCAGGAGAGCTATAGACAATCAGCATGTTCACACCACAGTTAGGGGAGCTATAGACATGCAGCATGTTTACACCATGGGCAGGGAAGCTATAGACAATCAGCATGTTCACACCATGGGCAGGAGAGCTATAGGCATGCAGTAGGCTCATGCCATGGGCAGGGGAGCTATAGACAATTGGCATGTTCACACCACAGGCAGGGGAGCAATAGACACTCGGCATATTCACACCACAGGCAGGGGAGCTGTAGACACTCAACATGTTCACAGGGCAGGAGAGCTATGGACACTCAACCTGGCAGTGTTGAGGGGATGGCCAGGCAAAGTTCATGTGGCTGTCTCCCAAGACATCTTGTGGGATGGCATCATGGTTTCTTAGGATTCAGGATCTGACCTTAGAATTTTGAAAGTCTCAGGAACAAATTTACCCTAAATAAATGTGTGATACGAATGCATAAAACCAGAGTGCTGCTTATCTATCTATCTATCTATCTATCTATCTATCTATCTATCTATCTAAAGGTAGTGACCCTGACGACTGAAATGACTGTTTGACTGGTCACCATGCGGTGCTAGCATAGATGCATAGACACAGGTAAAGTCTATGAGTGAACTAAGAATGAACAAGACAAATGCTTGCCTTCACAGAGCTTTCACTGTAAGAAGGTTAGGTCAGGGATGAGAATTCAAAATTGCCACCAGCACAGACCTGAGGTGCAGCTTCTCAGAGTGGCCAGAGATACACCCGGTAGTGGACTGGGGGCATGACTGAAGGGCTGGCACCGACATGAAGGCCTGGCCGTTCTGGATTTCCCAGAGGAGCCAATGGCTGCCTAGGAAGTGGAGCTTTTGATGCTGACTGGCATCAAAACCAATCAATCAGAACCTAATCTGGGTGAACTGCGAAGGCAGAACCTAAGGTGGGGGCTGAAGAGGGGTTTTAAGGGCAACAGCTGTCTGGTGTAAGGTGTAAGAAAGCTTATTCAATTTTTATTTTTTTTTGAATGATTTCTTTTTTTTTAATTTTTTTTTATTTTTTATTTATTGCTTGAAGTATTACAAAGGGTATTACATATGTATCCATTTTATCCCCCCCGCCCTAGACAGTCCCCTAGCCTCCCCTATCCCCCAGTGTCTTATGTCCATTGGTTATGCTTATATGCATGCATACAAGTCCTTTAGTTGATCTCTTACCCCCCTACCTCCTGCCCCCCAACCCTCCCCGGCCTTCCCGCTGCAGTTTGACAATCTGTTTGAGGCAACTCTGCCTCTGTATCTATTATTGTTCAAAAGTTTATAATGGTCTCTATTGTCCATGAATGAGTGAGATCATGTGGTATTTTTCCTTTATTGACTGGCTTATTTCACTTAGCATAATGCTCTCCAGTTCCATCCATGACGTTGCAAATGGTAAGAGTTCCTTCCTTTTTACAGCAGCATAGTATTCCATCATGTAGATGTACCACAGTTTTCTAATCCATTCATCTACTGATGGGCACTTAGGCTGTTTCCAGATCTTAGCTATGGTGAATTGTGCTGCTATGAACATAGGGGTGCATATATCCTTTCTGATTGGTGTTTCTGGTTTCTTGGGATATATTCCTAGAAGTGGGATCACAGGGTCAAATGGGAGTTCCATTTTCAGTTTTTTAAGGAAACTCCATACTGTCTTCCATAGTGGCTGCACCAGTCTGCATTCCCACCAGCAGTGCACAAGTGTTCCTTTTTCTCCACATCCTCTCCAGCACTTGTCGTTTGTTGATTTGTTGATGATAGCCAGTCTGACCGGTGTGAGATGGTACCTCATTGCTGTTTTGATTTGCATCTCTCGGATGATTAGTGACTTTGAGCATGTTTTCATATGTCTCTTGGCTTTCTGGATGTCCTCTTTTGAAAGGTGTCTATTTAGGTCCTTTGCCCATTTTTTGATTGGATTGTTTATCTTCCTTTTGTTAAGTTGTATGAGTTCCCTATAAATTTTGGAGATTAGGCCCTTATCAGATATGTCATTGGCAAATATGTTTTCCCACACAGTGGGTTTTCTCATTGTTTTGTTGATGGTTTCTTTTGCTGTGCAGAAGCTTTTTATTTTGATGTAGTCCCATTTGTTCATTTTTTCTTTAGTTTCAAGTGCCCTAGGAGCTGTATCAGTGAAGAAATTGCTTCGGCATATGTCTGAGATTTTGTTGCCTTTGGATTCTTCTAGAATTTTTATGGTTTCCCGTCGTACATTTAAGTCCTTTATCCATTTTGAGTTTATTTTTGTGTATGGTGTAAGTTGGTGGTCTAGTTTCATTTTCTTGCATATATCTGTCCAATTTTCCCAGCACCATTTATTGAAGAGACTATCTTGGCTCCATTGTATGTTCTTGCCTCCTTTGTCAAATATTAATTGAGCATATTGGTTCGGGCCGATTTCTGGGCTCTCTATTCTATTCCATTGATCTATATGCCTATTCTTGTGCCAGTACCAGGCAGTTTTGAGAACAGTGGCTTTGTAATACAACTTGATATCTGGTATTGAGATCCCACCTACTTTGTTCTTTTTCAGGATTGCTGCAGCTATTCGGGGTCTTTTTTCATTCCAGATGAATTTTTGGAGAGTTCGTTCTAGATCTCTGAAGTATGCCGTTGGTATTTTAATGGGAAGTGCGTTGAATTTATAGATTGCTTTGGGTAGTATGGACATTTTAATGATGTTGATTCTACCAATCCATGAACACGGTATGTTCTTCCATCTGTTTATGTCTTCCTCTATATCTTTTTTCAACGTCCTGTAGTTTTCTGAGTAGAGGTCTTTTACCTCTTTAGTTAAGTTTATTCCTAGGTAGCTTAATTTTTTTGGTGCAATGGTAAACGGGATTGTTTTTATAATCTCTCTTTCTGAAAGTTCACTATTGGTGTATAGAAATGCCTCAGATTTCTTGGGGTTAATTTTGTATCCTGCTACATTGCCAAATTCATGTATTAAGTCTAGTAGCTTTTTGATGGAATCTCTAGGGTTTTGTATGTATAATATCATGTCATCTGCAAATAAGGACAGTTTTACTTCCTCTTTTCCAATTTGGATGCCTTTTATTTCTTCTTCTTGCCGAATTGCAATGGCTAACACTTCCAGTACTATGTTGAACAGGAGTGGTGAGAGGGGGCATCCCTGTCTTGTTCCTGTTCTTAGGGGAAATGGTGTTAGTTTTTGTCCATTGAGTATGATGTTGGCTGTGGGCCTGTCATATATGGCTTTTATTATGTTGAGGTATGATCCTTCTACTCCCACCTTGCTGAGAGTTTTTATCAAAAATGGGTGTTGAATTTTGTCAAATGCTTTTTCTGCATCAATTGATATGACCATGTGGTTTTTTTCTTTCAATTTGTTTATGTGATGTATCACGTTTATTGATTTGCGGATATTGTACCATCCTTGCATCCCTGGGATAAATCCTACTTGGTCATGGTGTATGATCTTTCTGATGTACTGCTGGATCCGATTTGCTAAGATTTTGTTGAGGATTTTGGCATCTATGTTCATGAGGGATATTGGCCTGTAATTCTCTTTCATTGTGTTGTCTTTACCTGGTTTTGGTATTAGGGTGATGCTGGCTTCATAGAATGAGCTTGGAAGTGTTCCTTCCTCTTGAGTTTTTTGTAGTAGTCTGAGGAGGATAGGTTTTAGTTCTTCCTTGAATGTTTGGTAAAACTCCCCTGTGAAGCCGTCTGGTCCTGGGCTTTTGTTTGCTGGAAGCTTTTTGATGACTGCTTCAATTTCTTCCATAGTTATTGGCCTGTTGAGATTTTTAGATTCTTCCTGATTGAGTTTTGGAATGTTGTATTTTTCTAGGAATTTGTCCATTACCTCCATGTTGTCTAGTTTGTTGGAGTAGAGCTGTCCATAGTATTTTTTAACAATCATTTGTATTTCTGTGGGGTCTGTTGTTATTTCGCCTCTATCGTTTCTGATTTTATTTATTTGGGTCCTCTCTCTCTGCTTCTTGGTGAGTCTGGCTAGAGGTTTGTCAATCTTGTTTATCCTTTCAAAGAACCAGCTCTTGGTTTCATTGATTTTCTGTATTGTTTTTTTGGTCTCTATGTCATTTATTTCTGCTCTAATCTTTATTATCTCCTTCCTTCTGCTCACTCTGGGGTTTTCTTGTTGCTCTCTTTCTAATTCTTTGAGTTGTAGAGTTAGATGATTTACTACCGTTTTTTTCTTGTTTTTTGAGATAGGCCTGTAGAGCTATAAACTTCCCTCTCAGGACTGCTTTCATTGTGTCCCATAGGTTTTGGATTGTTGTGTTTTCATTGTCATTAGTTTCCAGGATGTTTTTAATTTCTTCTTTGATCTCATTGGTAACCCAATCAATATTTAATAGCATGCTATTCAGCTTCCAGGTGTTTGAGTATTTTGGGTTGTTTTTATTGTAGTTTATTTCTAGTATTATGCCATCGTGGTCTGCGAAGATGCTTTTTATGATTTCAATCTTCTTGAATTTGGGGATACTTTGCTTGTGACCCAATATGTGGTCTATTTTTGAAGATGTACCATGAGCACCTGAGAAGAACGTATATTCCCTGGCTTTGGGGTGAAGTGTTCTGAAGATGTCTATTAAGTCCATCTGATCTAGTGAGTCATTTAGGATTGCTGTATCTTTGCTGATTGTTTGTCTATAGGACTTATCCAGTGCTGTCAATGGTGTATTAAAGTCCCCTACTATGATTGTATTGTTGTCGATCTCTCCTTTGATATCTTCCAGGAGTTTTTTTTATGAATTTGGGTGCTCCTACATTGGGTGCATATATGTTTATCAGGGTTATATCTTCTTGTTGTATTGATCCCTTTAGTATTATGAAGTGGCCTTCCTTATCTCTTGTTAAGGCCTTCACTTTGAGGTCTATTTTGTCCAATATAAGTATTGCTACCCCAGCTTTCTTTTCCTTTCCATTTGCCTGAAAGATATTTTTCCATCCTTTCACTTTCAGTCTGTGTGAGTCCCTTCTAATGAGGTGGGTTTCTTGTAGACAGCAGATGTATGGGTCATGTTTTTTTATCCATTCAGCCACTCGATGTCTTTTGGTTGGAGCATTTAGTCCGTTTACGTTTAAAGTTATTATTGAAAGGTACTTGTTTGTAGCCATTTCTTTTTGTGTGTGTGTGTGGCTGTTTTCTTTCTGAGCTTTTTATTTCTTCTTTTTATACCAGTCCCTTTAGCATTCCTTGCATTGCTGGCTTGGTGGTGACAAACTCCCTTAGCCTTTTTTTTGTCTGTGAAGCTTCTTATTTCCCCTTCAAGTTTGAATGATAGCCTTGCTGGATAGAGTATTCTTGGATTCAGTCCTTTGCTTTGCATCACTTTGTAAATTTCAGTCCATTCTTTTCTGGCCTGATGTGTTTCTGTTGAGAAATCATTTGACAGTCTAATGGGAGATCCCTTGTATGTAACTTTCCGTCTCTCTCTTGCAGCCTGTAAGATTCTCTCTTTGTCCTGAACATTTGCCATGGTGATTATGATGTGTCTTGGTGTGGGTCTTTTCGGGTTCACCTTGTTTGGGACTCTCTGGGCTTGTGTGACTTTTTTCTTCCCCACCTCAGGAAAGTTTTCTGATATTATTTCTTCAAGTAGGTTTTCTAATCCTTGTTCATCCTTCTGTTGTTCTGGTACTCCTATTATTCGTATGTTGTTTCGTTTCATGTTGTCCCAAAGCTCCCTTAGGCTCTCCTCCTGTCTTTTAATTTTTTTCTCCAATTGCAGTACATTTTGGGTGTGTTTTGCTTCCTTGTCTTCTAATTCACTAATTCGGTCCTCCGCTTCTCCTAGTCTACTGTTGATACTTTCAATGGAGTTTTTCATTGCAGCTATATCACTCTTCATTTCTTCTTGGGTCTTACTTAAGTTGTTGATTTTTTCATCTGTTTCTTCTAGCTTCTTCCATATGTTATCGATTTTTTCATCTGTTTCTTCTAGCTTCTTCCATATGTTATCGATTTTTTCATCTGTTTCTTCTTGCTTCTTGAAGAGGTTGTCGATTTTTTCCTCCATCCAGTTTATGCACTCTAGGATCCTTATTCTGAATTCTTTATCTGTCATGTTGCATGCCTCTGTATTACTTAGCTGCTTTTCTGGAGAGTCCTCCTTCTCTTTCCTTTGGGGGTTTCTTTGTCTACCCATGTTTGATCTCACTGACATATCTAGATGTTGAGTCGTTCAGTGGTTGCTCCCTGGGTGGCAGTGACTCCTTGGTCTGTGGTTGCTCTTCGGGCGGTTGTGGTAGCTGCTGCTCTTCAGTTGGCAGCAGCTCCTCTGGTGGGTGCTGTTCACAGCTGTGGTGGCTCTTCTGGCTGGTGGGGCGAGGTTTCACGTACAGCTGCTGTTCCTCAGCAGAGGATGTGGTGCTCAGGAGGTTGCTGTTGCTTGGATCTGCTGCATTGATTTAAAGGCACAAAATACAACACAACAAGGCACCACGTACCAGGCACTATACACAAATATATTCACGATATTAATAACTCCAAATAAAGGTGACCACCTGAATTAAGAGAATTAGGGGATAAGGAAGAAGGAAGAGAAAAAGATAAAAGAAAAAAAAAGAAAAGAAAAGTAGGGACCAAAAAAAGGAGTGCAAAAATGAAATCGGGAAAAAGGAGGGGGGAAAATAAAAGCGAGAAAAGAAAAGAAAAAAAAAAAAGAGCGAAAAGAGAGAATGAAGTGGAAGAGGGAAAGAGACTTTTTATATGAGGAAAATACTCCTATAGAACAGCCATTAATCCCAAAAAATTCCAGCAACAGCTCCCTGGATATGAATGCAAACTAGAAACAACCAATAATATAACAATGAAAATAGAGTGGAGAACACTAATCCCAAAATAAAATAAAGAGAAAATAAAATGGCACTTTAAAAAATGGTAAAATGGTAGCAGTAATAACACTGATTAAAAAATAAGAAGGTAGTAATTAAAAGGGTAAAATCAGGTGATGGAAAAAGAAAAAAAAAAAGAACAGAAAAAAAAAGAAAAAAAAATTGATTTCTTAGTTAAAAAGTGAAAAAAGAAAAAAAAATGCAGTAGTGAAGGTCCTTCGGTTCTTCTATTCTTCAGTGTGGCTCGCCTTAGACCTTCCAGGTATTCAGGAGAGTGTTGAGTTTCCCTGCGATATACTGTTCCTCTGTGTTGTGAACCACAGTCCTTATTTTAAAGCAGGTCGCATTTATTTCCCAGACTGCCTTATTTTGTGTTTAGCAAAGAGTCAGTTTGTGGGTCAGCCTCTGGGTGGCAGTGTTCTGGGGTTGGCCTCTGAGGCTATAGGGCCTCTCTTTCCAGTGGAAGTTCACTGCCCAGAGCTGACTGCGTAATAGTTAGTTACCGGCGCTATGTTGTTGCTGGGATTGAAAATCCCCCTATAGGCCAGACCCTGTTAACTCCCAGGGACTGATAAGGTTATCTTAATCCTTGATCTCGTACAGGGTGGAATCTGGGTGTGGCTGTGCTCCTTGCCTGGGGGCCGGGGGGGAGGAGTCTCACTCTCTGGAGAGAATGGCTGCCCCAGTCTTGGGCTCAGGGGTGTCTCAGCACTCAATTCGCTGCCACCTCTCCCGGCTCCCCCTCTCTCCCCAGTCTCTCCCCAGATTCCACTCCTCCGCACACTCTCCCTCTCTTCAGCACAGGTGAGTGTCTGTATCCGAAATGTCCCATGAACAGGATTCAGTGAAAACAGACAAACAAACGCCGGCCACGGAAACGGGGAAGGCTTGGTTTCTGTAAGCTTCTTCTCTTACTGGGACTGTATGGTCAGGTCAGCTCTTCAGGCTGCCCCCTTTAGGCTCAGTCCTCCGCGGTCACAGAACCCAGCTCTCAATTTCCCTGGCGGTGCCAGGAATCCCGCGGTTCTCCTCCCCCCCCCCCCCCCCCCGTCAGGGGCTGTGCCTTTCCCAGGGGACGCGGCTGTCTGGCACGCGGTCTCCCTCCGACTCTCTGGGCTCAGAGGTCTGGCAAACTTTCCTGCCCAAATCCCTGTTTTTTTTTACCTTTCCAGGGGAGTTCTGCTCTTCCCGGCTGCAAACCCTCTCACCAGCTGAGCAATTTCGCCAATTCGGTGTGGGTGTTACTAGTTTCAGCTGCTCATTCCATTTGCTCCGGGACACGACCTGGGACGCGTCTGCCTATATCGCCGCCATCTTGGTTCTTCCAATATGTGAATGATTTCAATGCTAGGGGAATCCTTTTCCAGGTGTTCCCAAAGGTGTAGACGGAGTCGGCGAAGAAGGAATGACACGGAGACAGCGTTCAGTTATCAGCAGCCTAGCCAGGATCTCTAGCCCGGATCTCCAGCCAAGTTCTGGTCTGGATCTCCAGAGAAGTTCTGCTTCAGATCTCCAGCCAGGTTCAGTCACCAGGTTCTAGTCAGGTTCTCTTCCCAATTTCTGTAGTCAGGTTCAGTCTAGGATCTTTTGCCATGTTCTCTCCAGCGAAGTTCTTCTGTCTGTAGGTTCTGTGTAGGTTCTGTCTGTAGGTTCTCTCTTCTTGTTCTGTGTTCTAACTTATGTGTGCTTCTGTCTTCTGAATTCTGTTCTAAGCTCTGTCTCCTGAGTTCTGTGTTCTAAGTTCTGAGTCCTTATTCAATTTTTAAATAACCGGTTTGGCAGTATAGTGCATATGGCTGGCTATCAGTCCAGATATAGGGATTGTGTGTTTTTGTCTGCCAAGAGCATCTCCTCCTGCTGAAAAAGGCTTCCTTCCTCTCCCCTCTCCCCATTTAAGCAATCCTATCCCATATAATCTATCTATACTGATAAAAGGGTAATATGCCAATAGGATCAAGTAGACCGGCCATCTTCCGATGTTCGACTTCCTTTTCGACAAAGCCATGGTGGTGGGGGATGAGGCAGAGGCAGTTAGGGGCAAGATCAGGTTGGCAGGGGAGGGCAGTTGGGGGCAAGATCAGGCCGGCAGGGGAGGGCAGTTGGGGGCATTAGGCAGGCAGGCAGGTGAGTGGTTAGGAGCCAGTGGTCCTAGTCGGATATCCCCCGAAGGGTCCTGGATTGGAGAGGATTCAGGCTGGGCTGAGGGACACCCTCCACCATGCACGAATTTCGTGCAGTGGACCTCTAGTCCTATATAATAAAGAGCTAATATGCAAATGGTCATCATGCCCTCACACTGTCACGCGGTAATGGCTCAGACACTCAACACTGGGAAGAGAGGAATGGGACCAGCCAGGCACAAATGAGCTTGCAAGAGAGGAATGCGGACCAGCCAGACACAAATGAGCTTTCAAGAGAGGAATGCGGACCAGCCAGGCTGCGGCCCGGTAGAGGGACAAGCTGCCCACCCATAGTCCCCTGCAGTTGGCCTGGGCGAAGCTGGCCCGGATCCTTGGTGCCTGCGGCTGGCCAGAGGGAGGGAAGCCCGGGTCCCAGGTGCCTGTGACCAGCCAGAGGAGGGAATACTGGGTCCTGGGTGCAGGGCAAGGCAGAAGTGGTTAGGGGCGATCAGGCCAGCAGCGGAGCAATTAGGGGAAATCAGGCAGGCAGGCAGAGGTGGTTAGGGGCGATCAGGCAGGCAGGCAGGGGTGGTTAGGGGTGATCAGGCTGGCAGGCAGGTGAGCGGTTAGGAGCCAGTGGTCCCGGATTGCGAGAGGCAGTCAGACATCCCCCAAGGGGTCCTGGATTGGAGAAGGTGCAGGCTGGGCTAAGGAACCCCCTCCTGTGCATGAATTTTGTGTACTGGGCCTCTAGTTAATTTATAATGCAGAATAGCAGTGGAGGTCTGAGAGTTCTAGAAACATCCACATGGAGAGTACACTTTCTCCCTGTAGGCCAACTTACTGAACTGTGGTCAGAGGGCTGGTGAGCACACCCTGAGGCAATGTGGGGGACTCACATGCCCCCCACAGAGATGACTGTGTCACCCAAGGGGAAGCTTTACCCAGGGGTCTGGGTTCTCAAACTTTCTCTGCCCAGGACATGCTGGTTTGGGCTGAGCCAGAACTTATGTCTGAGCTTGTATGTGGATTGCATGGTCAACCAAGTATGTAGACCCCCGGGTGTTGCCTATAGACTAGCATGTCCTATAAGGCCAGAGAGAAGTGCGGTGAGCTTGGGAGGCACGCTCCTTCAGGTGGCGTAGGCGCCTAGGAAGGCAGTATCTGGACCAAACAGAAAGGACAGTGGCACGAATTCCCTTTATTTGTTGTTAATCCTCACCCACCTGACTGGAGGATATTGTTTCCATTGATTTTTAGAGAATGGAAGGGAGGGGCTGAGGGCAGGAGGGGGATAGAGAAGGAGGGAGGGAGAGAGGGAGGGAGAGAGGAAGAGAGAAAGAGAGAGAGAGGGAGGGGGAAGCATTGGTGTGAGAGACACATCAATTAGTTGCCTCCGGCATGTGCCCTAACCAGGGCGGGTGTGGGGCTGGGGCAGGGGCGTCAAACCTACAACCCAGGTACGTGCCCTTGTTGGACTGATGCTCTAACCACTTTGCCAGCAACACTGGCCAGGGCTAATTCCCGTTATTTTAAAGGAAAACTTCTGAGATGTATAGATGTGGGACTGATTCAACTTAAGCCTGTGCTAGGTCTTCATTTTCTGCTGGTGCAGTTCTTAATGGGAAAGCAAGTTGGGTCCCAAGCCAGTCATTTGTGCACTGGAGTGTGCAGGCCCTGGCCAGGGTCTTTCTCCCCACAGGACCTGCCCTCCCCAGCCACGCCCTCCACTCCACCCCCTGCCCTCGACCCATCCATCTGCCCAAGGCTTGTTCCACCAGCAGCTCTTTTGCCCCCAAGATCCAATCAGAGAATCTAATTATTTTAACAACTACTTATCTCATTCAAGGATCCAAGTTTAAAAATGATACAATTCAACACATTTCTCTGACTATGTCATGCCGACTCTACAAATGCCTATTTACTTTTTAACACAAAATTCCTGGATGGATTCTAAACATAAACCATATCACTTTTAGGTGGTTCTCTTTTTCAGGGAGGAAAAACTTGCATTTTATAGGAATCACAATAAATATCCTGTCTGGCACCTACTTCACTTTATTTCCAAATTTAGATCATAAACAACATTAACAACCAACGAAACACCTGTCATAACACGCACCGGGAAATCCTGGGACGCTTTTATGAAAAATCGTTACGCCTACACTTTCTCCTTTCTTCTGTGCTCTTCGCATTGACTTCCAAGGCGCCCAACGGCCCTGACTGCTTAAGTATGCGTCCCCACCAGCTATGACATCACAGCTCATTAATCAGGCGACCAGCCAGCTGAGTGAGATCAGAATGTGGGGCGGCCAGTGTTCCCGAGTGATCGCCAGGTGTTTGATCAGCGTGGTCACGGGCTGGGTGCTTCTGCCAACGCAACACCTTCACACCACAGTGTCCACAGGAGTTGCTCTGAAGGCGAGGGGTCAAACACACTCATACACGCCTTTAAATCGGTAACTGAAGTGGTGGGTTAGCAATTAGTGAATGATCGTTATGAAAAGCTCAGCGAGCAGAGGCAGCTTTAGAGGATAAAGGAAAATCACTCAGCTCGTACTATGTATTAATACCCATTTAAAAATCCTTCCAGATTTTTTTTGTTATGAATACACACAAAGACACTCTCAAAGGACATGAAACATTTATGCCAGGTTTATTATTTCATAACCTGTTTCTCATGTTATGTTATATTTTGAATACATTTCCAATTCAGCACATACAGACTCATATCATCATAATTGATGTCCGCTGACCCTTCCATTGTCTGATGTAATCTAATTTTTTATTTTCATTTTAGCACTTCTAATTTTTGCTTTAAAATTTTTAAAAATTATAGTTGACATACAACATTATATTAGTTTCAGGTGGGCAACATAGCAACCTAATTTATGTAGTGGTATTGTTTTAATATCAATTTCTGTTGTTTGTTCTGATTCTCTCCAGTCTGTGTGACGGAGCAGCGCTGTGGGCGGGCATTCCGGATGCTCGCACGTGCCTAGGTCAAGGTCAATGTGCTAAGCAGCCTGCAGAGTGTCCACGCCAGTCAGATCCATGAGACGTGTGGTCTCTTCTCTGCCGAAGGTCAGGTGAGTTGTAAAAATTAACCTTCATTGTTACATTTTTCTCCAGAAAGTTTGTGTCAACTTGCACTTCTTATTTTAAAGGTTTTTATTTATTGAGTTTAGAAAGAAAAGGAGGGAGAAACATCAATTTGTTGTTCCACTTATTGATGCATTCATTGGTTGATTCTTTTTAAAAAATATATTTTTATTGATCTCAGAGAGGAAGGGAGAGGGAGAGAGAGATAGAAACATCAATGATGAGAGAGAATTACTGATCGGCTGCTTCCTGCATGCCCCACATTGGGGATCGAGCCTGCAACCCAGGGAATGTGCCCGTGACTGGAATCGAACCTTCAATCTGCAGGCCGATGCTCTATCCACTGAGCAAACCAGCCAGGGCCATTGTTTGATTCTTGCATGTGCCCTGAGCAGGGATCAAACTCACAACATTGGTGCATAGGAAGGATGCTGTCCCCGCTGAGCCCTGGCCAGGGCGTTTGCACTTCTCACAGCATCCAGTTCTTCCAGCTCCTCCCGCATTAGCGGCATTTTAGAAAACAGAGTCTTACAGTAAGTTTCAAATTACTAACGCAATTTCCTTTAATTTTTTTGCACCTCTCTGCATTTTTAAATTTCTTTTTCAGTTGATTGCGTATTTCACAAAATTCATAAGTTTTGCGTAAATTGTTAAAACATTGTCATAAAGTAGTTCATAATATTTCCCTGTTATCTTTATGATATCTGTAAGATTTATTGTGATTTCTCTTTTATTCCTAATCCTGGAAATGTGCATTTTTTTCTCTTTCTTTCTACCTAAAATTTATTATTTTATTAATTGTTCAGAAAACCATTGTTTTGTTTCTATTGTTAGTTTATTTTTAAATTTTATTTTAGCTCTTTATTATTTTTCTTCTGTCTACTAACTTTGGGTTCAATTTGATTCATATCCCTTGATCAACCAAAATAATTTATTTTTTTATTTTATCACAATATAACCTTATAAAACATCTTCATTGTAAAACATTTGAAGGGAATACAGGGGAAAGTAACTTCCCTGCAGTGCTGCGCAGTAACGGCAAACCCCAACATCCCACAGACATTCCAATGCACCCAGTGGGTGCAGGTGGAGCCTTTGCGCGCACGCACCCCTTTCCCCCCGCCCCTCGTCCACTCCCTGTGCAGTCCTTCTGAGGGTTCCTACTGCTCCACGTGCCTGTGCAATAACCAGCACATATTCTGGCATATATATTTTTCGAATCATTATTTTATAGAAATACATTTACAGGGGGGCCTTGACTTACGAGTGTCCCGACTAACGAGTTTTTTGAGATACCAGCTGTATCTCGGCCGATTTTTTGCATTGAGTTGATAGAGTAATTTGAGTTAACGAGCTCGGTCTCGGAACGAATTAAACTCGTAAGTCAAGACCCCACTGTATATTCATTTCCATATATCTTACTTTTTCTTATATATTCCTTATAATCAATACATAATCAATAAGTAATAGACACATGGGAAAATTGGACAGATATATGCAAGAAAATGAAACTAGACCACCAACTTACACCATACACAAAAATAAACTCAAAATGGATAAAGGACTTAAATGTACTACAGGAAACCATAAAAATTCTAGAAGAATCCAAAGGCAACAAAATCTCAGACATATGCCGAAGCAATTTCTTCACTGATACAGCTCCTAGGGCACTTGAAACTAAAGAAAAAATGAACAAATGGGACTACATCAAAATAAAAAGCTTCTGCACAGCAAAAGAAACCATCAACAAAACAATGAGAAAACCCACTGTGTGGGAAAACATATTTGCCAATGACATATCTGATAAGGGCCTAATCTCCAAAATTTATAGGGAACTCATACAACTTAACAAAAGGAAGATAAACAATCCAATCAAAAAATGGGCAAAGGACCTAAATAGACACCTTTCAAAAGAGGACATCCAGAAAGCCAAGAGACATATGAAAACATGCTCAAAGTCACTAATCATCCGAGAGATGCAAATCAAAACAGCAATGAGGTACCATCTCACACCGGTCAGACTGGCTATCATCAACAAATCAACAAACGACAAGTGCTGGAGAGGATGTGGAGAAAAAGGAACACTCGTGCACTGCTGGTGGGAATGCAGACTGGTGCAGCCACTATGGAAGACAGTATGGAGTTTCCTTAAAAAACTGAAAATGGAACTCCCATTTGACCCTGTGATCCCACTTCTAGGAATATATCCCAAGAAACCAGAAACACCAATCAGAAAGGATATATGCACCCTATGTTCATAGCAGCACAATTCACCATAGCTAAGATCTGGAAACAGCCTAAGTGCCCATCAGTAGATGAATGGATTAGAAAACTGTGGTACATCTACACGATGGAATATTATGCTGCTCTAAAAAGGAAGGAACTCTTACCATTTGCAACGGCATGGATGGAACTGGAGAGCATTATGCTAAGTGAAATAAGCCAGTCAATAAAGGAAAAATACCACATGATCTCACTCATTCATGGACAATAGAGACCATTATAAACTTTTGAACAATAATAGATACAGAGGCAGAGCTGCCTCAAACAGATTGTCAAACTGCAGCGGGAAGGCCGGGGAGGGTTGGGGGGCAGGAGGTAGGGGGGTAAGAGATCAACTAAAGGACTTGTATGCATGCATATAAGCATAACCAATGGACATAAGACACTGGGGGATAGGGGAGGCTAGGGGACTGTCTAGGGCGGGGGGATAAAATGGATACATATGTAATATCCTTTGTAATACTTTAAGCAAAAAAAATAAATAAAGAAAGAAAGAAAGAAAGAAAGAAAGAAAAAGAAAAGAAAAGAAAAGAAAAAAGTAATAGACACAGCAATCCTTCCAAGTTCATTGGTCAAGTTCTGTCTCATCCTTTTTAATGGACTCCACGCGTTGTGCTGTGTGTACACCCAGACCCAGTGTTAGTTTCCCCTCCTTGTGGCAGGGAAGCCAGGCGTCTGCAGATCTGTGTGTCTGCCTCTGCTCCCATCGCCACGCGCAGGTCCTGGGAGAGGGCTCCAGCGGGAGGCCGATGGGTAGGTTTGGTTGTAGAAATGTGTAACAACACATGTTTCTATACGCAGCCAACGAGAGTTCCCTTTACCCAGATCTCACTTTCATAATTTACCGCAATTCTTCGATTAACATTTTGGACAGGGTCTTCTTTATTTCATTGTATGACTGAAGATTTAATTTCAATATGGTGATATTTCTATTTTCATTTTAATCAGTAAATAGTGCTTTTGGCACGCAGATATTTTACACCTCACTCCTCCAGCCTCTATGGTTCTGCTTTGATGTCAGTCTTCGCTGCCGTCACCTGGAGATTATAGGCAGTCATCTAATTACTTCTACTATCTCTCCGGTCTTGTTCTCTCCCCTTTCATCTCCAGTCTACCTATAATTTATCTGAATATAAGGCGTGAGAGATGGATCAGACATAATTTTTTTCCAAATGCAGTTGTTCTAAGAAGCATTTCTTGGGTAGGCCGTCTCTCTCGCAGTGAGTGAGCGCCTCCGCTATTGCAGGGTTAGTTCTGCATGTTCTGGGGTCTATGTTTGGAGCCCGTTTTTGTTCCACTGATGCAAATAACCATTTCTTCCACGTGTTCTACACTGGTATGGTCATTGTTTGTCTTTTTAATTACCTGGTAGTGCAAGTCCCCTTAATTTTTCTCCTTTTTGTATATATGAAAGGTTCCTGGTGAATTGCACAACTTTTCAAATTTCTAAAATAATCTCATTAAGAGTCATATGGAAATTATATTACTTATTTAGGGAGAAATGACATTCTTTTTGTTAATCCTCACCCAAGTATATTTTTCCCATTGATTTTTAGAGAGACTGGAAGGAAGGGGGGAGAGAGAGAGAGAGAAACATCGATGTGAGAGAGACACATTGATTGATTGCCTCCTGCACGTACCCCAACATGCAACTCAGGTAGGCACCCATGACCAGGAATCGAACCCATGATCCTCTGGTGCTCAGGCTGAGGCCTGGCCACCGAGAAAATTGTATTTGTTCTATTTATTCTATAAACTGGCATCTCAGTTATTCTCCTACTGTGGCGAAGTGAGCTCTCAGGAGGGCCTTAGTGTGCCCGGTCAGGTCAGCTCCCCTGGGAGTGCAGAGTGGGAGCTTCTGGAGGGCACCCCACCTTGACCTTCCCCCTGGCGGGTCCTGCGGGAAAGGTGAGGAACGTGGTTGGTTGTGCATCTGTGAAGGACGCACGCCGAGGCCTGGTCAGCCCAGCCAGGTTCAGGCAGACCCACTGCCTCGCGGCGGGTGATCTGTGGGGTCCAAGCGCTGGTTCTTGGGGTTCTGAGTTGGCTCCCTCACCCCCACCGTCCTACTAGTTTCTGGAGAATCGGAAAGCGGCCGCTGTATTTCCAGGCGCTCCTGCACCTGGGCGTGTGGCCTGCACCTGAGCTGGGAGGGGAGACAGCGCAGCCTCCGGCCTAGCACGGCAGAGCCGACTGCCAGCCCGGGCCCTCAAGGGGCAGCAGCCACAGCGGCCAGCACGACTGTATGTCACACAGGAGAGAAACACGCCGTCTCTGCAGCCCGCTGTGTGGGGCACTTCCTGGTCAGCCGCCTCCTCCGCAGCAGGAGGCCCCCAGGAGGCAGACACCGTGCCAGTGCTGGGCGACTTGTGGGCCCTGGGAGCCGTCTGCAATTAGTGCCAGTGACCACCCAGAGCCGGGGCTGAGCACGGCCTCAGGAGCCACGACTCTGGGGAAGCGTCTCGGGAAAATGAAAGGTTTCAGTGCGTGTGGGTCCTTCCTTCCCACTCACAGCCGCGCACTGGGAGAGAGCTCGGCCGGCGAGGACTGGCTGCGCAAGTAGAAATGGAGGGGCCCTCCTGTGAGGCCTCCCGGACCTGTGACATAAACCATGTGCTGGTTTTCAAAACGGATTTGTTGCCCTGGCTGGGGTGGCTCAGTGGGTGGAGTGTCGTCGCGTGCACTGAAGGGTCATGGGTTCGATTCCAGGACAGGGCACATACCCAAGTTTCGGGTTTGATCCTCAACAGTATGGGAGGCAACAGACTGATCTCTCTCTCTCTCTCTCTCTCTCTCTCTCTCTCTCCCTCTCTCCCCTTTAGTTTGGACACTACCTGTTGACCTGTCTTCTGTTCATGAGCCTTCTCTTTTATTGCATGTCATCTCCTGTCAAGCCCATCTTTGGCGTTCTCAATTTCCATTACTATATTTTTCAGTTCTAAAATTTCTAGTTGATTCTTTTTAATAGGTTTCAGTTTTCTGATGAGATTATCCCCTTTTTTCATTGTTTTCTCCACCATGTCCTTGAACATATTCATAACTATTTTAAGTTCCTTATCTGATAATTTCAGTATTTCCATCAAATGTGGGTCTGTTTCTATTAGATTGATGGTTTCCTTGACATTTGGTTAAATGGTTCTGTCTCTCTCTTTTGAAAATCCTCACCTAAGGATATATTTATTGATTTTTAGGGAGAGAGAAAGGGAGAGGGAGAGAGGGAGGAAGGGAAGGAGGGAGGGAGAGAGAGAGAGAGAGAGAGAGAGAGAGAGAGAGAGAGAGAGAGAGAGAGAGAAACATTGGCTATCTCAAGTAGGGATCAAACCTGCACCCTAGGTGTGTGCCCTTATGGAAAATCGAACCTACAACCTTTGGATGCACAGGACGATGCTCCAACCAGCTGGGCCGCTGGCCAGGGCTGAATGGTTCTGTCTCTTTATACACAAGACACTTCATCTCCCTGAGGCTGACGCTGTATATGAGCAGCTGTAAGTCTCCTGCTGTCTTCGCTCCAGAGGCTCATGCGTTCTTTGCTGGGAAGCCAGGTGGGGTGTGATGGCCTCTGTGCAGCCCTGTGCTGAGCTGACTTGATTCTGGGCTGTAACTCTCTTGTCAGCCCTTCTACCAGGTATTTTAACTGCAGCGATCACCTGGGCGCTCCCCCCCCCCCCCCCCCCGTCATCCTCACCTCTAGTCCTTGACAGGAACCACGGGCTGCACATCTCAGCATGGCCTCTTCCTTTTGGCGCAGTGCTTCCTGCCTCAGCACTGTCACCCAGCACGTGCCTGGAGGAGAGCTCTGGGCAGCAGGGCCCTGCTCATCCCTCCCTCCCTCCCTTCTCACTGGGGCCTGGCCTCCCAGCTCTGCTCTTCCTCTCTGTGTGTGGGAGGCGCCAAACCTGGTGGGTGTCTGACTGTGATCGTGGCTGTCAGATGGCCCCTTGTTTAGGTCCACAATCTCGCTCGGTACCAGAGTCAGCAATTGCATTGATTGAGGAGCCGCAGATGCTGCTCACCTCCCCTCCCCCCTCCTTCCCCTCCCCTCCCCTCCCCTCCCCTCCCCCCTCCCCTCCCCTCCCCTCCCCTCCCCTCCCCTCCCCTCCCCTCCCCCTCCCCTCCCCTCCCCCTCCCCTCCCCTCTCCTCTCCCCCTCCCCTCCCCTCCCCCCTCCCCTCCCCTCCCCCCTCCCCTCACCTCCCCTCCTCTCCCCTCCCCCTCACCTCTCCCCTCTCCCCTCCTCCTCACCTCTCCCCTCAAAACCCCCTCACCTCTCCCCTCCCCTCCCCCTCCCCTCTCCCCTCCCCTCCCCCTCCCCTCTCCCCTCCCCTCCCCTCCCCTCCCCTCCCCCTCCCCTCCCCCTCCCCTCTCCCCTCACCTTTTCCTTGCTACCCCCCTCACCTCTCCCCTCACCTCCCCTCTCCTCTCCCCCTCACCTCTCCCCTCTCCCCTCCCCCTCACCTCTCCCCTCTCCCCTCCCCCTCACCTCTCCCCTCTCCCCTCCCCTCACCTCCCCCCTCACCTCCCAGGAGAAGCCACAGATGCCCCTCTCCTCCCCACTCACCTCCCACTCACCTCCCCTCTCCCCTCCCCCTCACCTCTCCCCTCTCCCCTCCCCCTCACCTCTCCCCTCTCCCCTCCCCCTCACTCTCCCCTCTCCCCTCCCCCTCACCTCCCCCCTCACCTCCCAGGAGAAGCCACAGATGCCCCTCTCCTCCCCACTCACCTCCCCACTCACCTCCCCTCTCCCTTCCCCCTCACCTCTCCCCTCTCCCCTCCCCCTCACCTCTCCCCTCCCCCTCACCTCCCCCCTCACCTCCCCGGAGAAGCTGCGATGTCCCTCACCTCCCTGTGTGATTTCCTGACCTGCTTCCCCAAGTCCTCGTTGCCACAGTGGCTCTCCAATGCTTTCAACAACTTTTTGGGTATTTCCCTCCCAAATTTTCCATTTATTCTTGGAGGGACCAGGGTTTGCCACCAGCTTCTTCACCATCGCTGGGAGGGAAGCCCACTGTAGGTTCTCTGTGATCTTTCTTGGGGGTAGAAAAATTTAAGTTAGGGAAGTACCTTTCTAGTGTCTATATTGTTTCAACACATGAATGATGGTTAATTTTATAAAATGGTAGCTCTAAATCCGTTCAGGCAACCATATGGCTTTTCTTTTTAAATCCAACAGGCTAATTTGGTAGATCACCTGATTAAATGTTCTGATGCTGAACCACTTACATTATTTTTTAAAAAATATATTTTTATTAATTTCAGAGAGGAAAGGAGAGGGAGAGCAGCAGAATCATCAATGATGAGAGAGCATCATGGATCAGATGCCTCCTGCACGCTCCCTACTGGGGATCCAGCCCACAACCCGGGCATGTGCCCTTGACCGGAAGCGAAGCATGACCTCCTGGTTCCTAGCTGGATGCTCAACCCGGCACCAGGCCGGCCGGGCACCTTGTGTTCTTAAGCGAGGCCTGCTTTGTCACGATGTGTCTGTCAGTCTGACGGGCGGGCTTTATTTGGAGGCTCTGTGCTGGGTGAGGAGGAGGAGGGTGCCTGCCTGCTCCTGTCCTCACTGGGGCTCTGCTGCATTTTAAACGAGCCAGATGCCCACCCTGGGCTCTGCCGCTGTCAGCCCCGGGCGCTGGCGCGTTGGCAGGTGCTGCCCGCCAGCCCGGCCGCCTCCTCTCGGTTTCACCTTGGAGTCACCGTGGCTCACAGAGCTTGGTCACCTCATTTTGTTGTTTCGTGGCGGAAACATTGGAAAGTAAATCTCAGGTTCTCCATCACCTCGCTCGGTCCCTCACGTGCGTCCCCGGAGCGTCCTGGGCCTGGAAGTAAGCTGGCCCCGGTGGCTCCAGGACAGGCGGCCCTGCCGCCCTCATCTGGCTGCCCTGCCACCCTCGTCTGGCTGCCCCTCGCTGCTCCAGGGCACAGCGCAGCCAGGGCGCCCTCCAGCAGGCCAGCGGCCCCTGCTCCTGCCCAGGCGGTGGCGGGTCGGTGCCACGGCCTCGTTCCCGCCGAGGCCTCGTGTGTCTGCCTTCGCTCCCGGCCAGCACGTCAGTGAACAGCGAGCGGCGCAGGTCTTCACGGTGCGTGTGCTCAGGCCTGGCCGCTGCTGCGAGCGCGGGGCCTGGGCGCTGGGCTGGTGCCTGGTGCTCGGACAGGCGGCTGGAGTCCCGACCCGTCACCTGCTTCCGTGCGACCGGCAGACACAGCCTCAGGTGTTCCACACTTGGGTGTTATCCTAACAGCTGTTAAAAACGGGAAGTTTGTTTCCAGGGTCCGAGATGCGGGAGCGCCCCACACGCCGCCACCTCGCCTGGGCGCCGAGCTCCAGGGTGGAAGCAGGTTGCTGACGGCTCCGTCCAAACGAACACATCAGCTCCCAGCGACCGGCGGGTCCGAGGCTGCACTGCTGGAGGCTCCGGCTCCTCGCCTGCCTCAGGTGGTGTGTCTTGGGACTGCGCAGCTCCCCTATTGAAGGCTGACACACTGCCCTGCGGGTAGCTCGGTGGTTGCAGCATGTCTGTACACCGAAAAGGGTGCAGGCTCGATCCCCCGTCGGGGCTCATGCCTGGGCTGGGGTTCAATCCCCAGTCAGGGTTCATACTGGAGGCAACAGAGCGATGTTTCTCCCTCCCTCCTCCTTCCTCTCTTTCTAAAATCAGTAAAAACATATGCTCATGTGAGGATAAAGAAAAGAAAAAGGGGCCCTAGCTGGTTTGGCTCATGGATAGAGGGTCGGACTGTGGACTGAAGGGTCCCGGGTTCGATTCTGGTCAAGGGCACATGCCTGGGTTTCAGGCTCGATCCCCAGTGTGGGGAGTGCAGGAGGCAGCCAATCAATGATTCTCTCTCATCACTGATGTTTCTATCTCTCTCTCCCTCTCCCTTCTGGTCTGAAATCAACAAAAATAAATAAATAAAATCAATAAAAACATTCTTAGGAAGGCTGACTTACCTCCTGCCCGTTGTTTTTGGGTTCAGACGTGGGCAGCTGTGATGTGTGAGGTGCACGCCAGCTGCCAGGGCCTGCGAGCTGTGCCCCCTTGCCTGCACCCCTCGCCCACACCCTGCACCTGCACCCCTCACCTGCACCCCTCGCCTGCACCTCCACTTGCTCTGGGGGCGCCCCGCACGGCCACCATTCCCAGGGAAAGGCCCGAGGAGTGAAGCTGAGCCGCTCCGGCTGGACCCGGCACATGGCAGCTGACCGCCAGCGGCCGGCAGACAGGGAGACCATCACGCTTCCCGTGGGCTCCTGGACTGTGTGGCACTGACAGGCAGCGTCACTGCACCTGCAGGGACCCTCCTGACGTCAGCGGTCGGGCAAGCCTTGCATCTTTGTCTGAACTGAACGTGGTACAAAAATATGGTACTTACCCATGATGTACGTGTTTCCTTTTTGACAGTGTTTGTAATAAAAACAATCAACAACTATAAACGCGCGCGTTTCCTCCTGCTGACTCTGGGTGTGTGTCCGTTGTCAACGAGGAGGAAGCAGCACGATGAGTTAGGGCTGCGCCCGGCTTCTGGGCCTCAGTCCAACGCTCTTCACTCCACATCTAGACATTCTTACGTAGCGAAAACAGCGGCAGGACCCACACTGGTGTGCTGTGCACGCGAAGCGAGCAGTTAAAAGCCACCGCCCCTGCATGGAGGCCTGCGCCTGCGGAAGCAGGTCTAGCACCGAAACCGTATGGAATTGGCTCAGCGCGGAGGCCTCAGGCCCCAGATTCCAGCTGAGAAATGGCGGTTGCTGGGGACTCCTGTGCTCATAGGCACACGATGTCACTCTCGTGCTTGCTGTGCAGGTAACACTCTTGTTGAAATGTTAATGCCTTTAATGATTTGCCTTTTTAGCCCAGAGTGAACTAATCAGACAGCCTGTGCCGAGACATAAATCACGGCATCTTCCTGGGGAACCTCAGGTGACATAAATCAAGATTCTTTTTTCCATCAGCTCTTCATTCTTCTTAGTCACGCAGAAAATATGGCCCGCACTGTATTTACAAGCTGATGGTAAGGAGATGTTTAACATCAATGCGGGAGATTAAAAATGACAAGTTATATGGTGAAGAGTGTGAAAAGGTGTTTACACTGACACGTAATATCTGGGTTGATCTACAACTCAGTAATAGGTCCCATCCATCTGGCAGGCACGCGAGTGTGGGCGTGGGTAAGCGAATGCGGAGGTCAGCGTGTGCACGAGGCACATACCCGCGTGGAGGAGACGAGAGCACTGGTCAGGGCTGACCAGCGCCTGTGGGACGTGCACCTGAGCGGCGAGCGGTGTCCTTCTCGGGGAGTGGCTGCGGGCACCACCTCTCACCCCCCGACACCCACTGTTCCTGATTCCTGCAGATGTCGTGCCTGAGACCCACACACCCATTTCCTCTTCCTGTTCAAAGAATTAAAATATGTTTTCCAGCCCTGCCGGTGTGGCTCCCTGGTTGAGTGTCCACCCAGGAACCAGGAGGTCACCACTTCGATTCTCGTAGGGCACATGCCCGGGCGTCCTGCTCCATTCCCAATGGGGAATGCGCAGGAGGCAGCTGATTGATGTTTTTCTCTCATTGATGTTTCTCTCTCTCTCCCTCTCTCATCCTCTCTCTCTAAAAAGCAATACAAAAAAATCTGAAACTAAAAACACTAACAACAAAAACCATGTTTTTCTGATTTATGTGAGTGAAGAACAAACCCAAGAAAACAATGTTTTTATTCCACTTCTGCTCCCAAACAACTTCTAATTCCTGCAAGACAATTGGGGATTACAGATGTTTTGGGATTTTTATCTAAAAATGAGTCTTATGTAAAACATTCAGTGTAAAAACTTGACAGACACTAAGATTATTAAAGTTATATGTAAAGTAAGAAGTGAGTTTGCTCTGAGAGCCGAAAGGCCTCTCACCACCTTGTGCTCCCAGCTTGTGGGGCTGGCCGCCTCCCTAGTTCCGTCTCTCTGTCCAAATCGACATTTATCTGAACTTACTCACACACATCACACACACACACCACACACACCATACACACACCACACACCATACACACACCACACACACAACACACACACACACCACACACACCATACACACACCACACACACCACACCACACACACCACACCACACACACACCACACACACCACACACACACCACACACACCACACACACACCACACACACACCATACACATACCACACACACCACACCACACACACCACACACATACCACACACACACCACACCCACACACACCATACACACAACACACACACATACCATACACACCATACACACACCACACACACACACCACACACACCACACACATACCACACACACTCCACACACACACACACACACCATGCACATGCCACACACACCACACCACACACACCACACACCACACACACCACACACCATACACACACCACACACACAACACACACACACCACACACACACACCATACACACAAATTCCACACACACACCATCCCCCCCACACACCTCACAAATACCATACACACAACACATATACCACACACAACACACACTCCACACACATACACACCCACCATACACACACACCACACACCACACACCACACACACACACACCACACAGCATACACCACATACACCACACCACACACACACACACACACAACAGGTTCCCTGCTTCTCAGCTATGTGACAGGCTAATGGTTTTGAACATGGGATGGATAATGGGTTTGTACCAGTCTATTCACACTCATTTGAATGTGATTGCATCTGATACCAATAGGAGGTATGTACTAGATAATGACCCCAGTTGTGGGATCCCTGCGTAGCAATAGCTTCTTATGAATTTTGCTTATATTTAGTAAGTACTTGTTGAAAGCCCATCACATTATAGCAAAACGCGGCTGCTGAGGACTTAAAGGGACCCAGGCCATGGCTCTTCCCAGGGCAGCTCACTCCATCTGGAAAGATAACAGATGCACATTCTGCTAATTAAATCATGTTAGAATCAACGGAACTGGCTCAGCCCCATCTAGAAAACAAAAATATTTGACCAGAGAAAAACAATGACTTTAAAAAAGAAATAATTTTAGCCAATGTTCCGTTGTAATTTTTTAAACCCCATTTCATAATAGTATAGAATGTAAGGATTTCTGTGGCAGGATAATTCTTTTCACAGCATATCATTTTCATTTTTCCAGACTCTCTTCCACCCATGCATGTTATTTAAGACTAGAGGCCCGGTGCACGAATTCGTGCACCATGAAAGGAACTGTGGGCCACAAGGCTGTGGTGGGCACAGGGGCAGGTCTCGGCCCCTCCTCCACACCCCTGCTCAGCCCCCCTCGCTGCACCCATGGTCCCCAGTCTGCTGGCAGCCCTGCTCCCACTGCTGCCGCTCCCATGCGCTGATGGCACCAGTCCTACTTGCACCTGCTGAAGACGTGGAGCAATTGGGGCCGGTGCCAACAGCGGTGCAAGCTGGGCCAGTGCTGTCAGCAGGTGCAAGTGGTGGCTGCTGCCCCAATCGCCCCTCAGGAGTAGGGGGAGGTGGAGAAGCCCTCAGGGGTGATTGGGGCTGGCGGCCGCCACTCGCACTTGCTGACAGCGCCGAGCAGTAGCTCAGGCTCCTGCTGCAGTGTGAGTGGAGACAGTGCAGGCAGTGGGTGCCAGTGGCGGCTCTGACACTGGCAGCAGGTGCGAGCAGTGGTTGCCGGTCCCGATCGCCCCTCAGAAGCAGGGGGAGATGGAGAAGTCCTGAGGGGCGATTGGGGCCAGCAGCCGCCACTTGCACCTGCTGACGGCACCAACTAATTGAGGCAGGTGCTGGGCGCCGGCAGTGGGTGTGAATGGGGTCAGTGCTGGCAGCAGGTGCGAGTGCCGGGTGGGACTGCAGCATGCGGGAGCAAAGAATTTCCAGTAACTACCAGAGGCTCGCCCAGATGACAGCGACTGGTGCCCTGCCTTGTTCTGGCACCCCCGTTCACTTGCTCCACCATCCCGCCATGGCCAATGCCCACCATGTTCCATGCTCTGTTGCCTGCTGCTGACACCCGCCATGTTCCATGCACGTCCCCTGTTGGTCAGCGCCCATCATAGCAACCAGTTGTTCAGTTGTTCAGTTGTTCCACTGTTCAGTCTATTTGCATATTAGCTTTTTATTATATAGGATGACTGGAGTTGGTGAAGCCACTGTAGTGCCAGGGCTGGCTTCCTGCATCTGCCTCTCTAGCTTACCTTTCTAGGAGGGCCTCTGCCTACCACATCTCCTGGCCATTGCACACCCTCCTCTCACCTCTTCTTCATCCTCCTTCTCATGATGTCTTCTCAGGTCTGGGAGTTGCAACCTGGCCTCACTGTCTTACCTTGTCCCAGGCAGGCTGTATTCACATCATTCATCTGCATTTCTGAAAAATTTGTGATATCATTTCCTATATTCCTGCCTGGTACTTAATAGTAAAACCTCAGAGGAAATCCTGCTAAAAACATGTAAAACTGTGAGTGCTTAGTAACCCGATCATTATTTAATGCTATTCTGAAAATCCTAGCAATTACAAAAATTATCTATTTCTCTATATAAAAGCCTAAGAAACGGTCGACCAGGCACTATAATGTGCACTGACCACTAGGGGGCAGATACTCAATGCAGGAGCTGCCCCCTGGTGGTCAGTGCGCTCCCGCAGCCAACCTCAGTCCCTCCCACAGTCCCATAGTCCCTCCCCCAGCCGTCTGGCCCCCATCTGCCCCTGGTGCTAAACGATTCATAGACGACCTGCTTCTGGGTTGGAGTCTTGTATGTAGCAGAGCAGCTTCCTTGCTGCGATCTATTGAGAGTCAGCCCTCGACATAAGGGTTTGTCTTGCTCCCTTCCTCTCCCTTTCCCGGGGGCTGTCGCCCACCTCAGTGGCGGCGTGGTGGCAAGGGAAGGAGGGGGGGAGGCAGGGAACCGTGTGGTGGCAGAGTGCGGACAGCGGCATTGCCGTCCAGTGACCATTCCTTCTGCACCCGGCCCAGTGACCATTGTCTCCTCTCCTGACCCCACTAGGGTCTTTGGGCCTTGGGCTGGGATGGGGAACCAAGGGTGGGTGGCAGTAGACGTGGTCCCTTTCCTGGGGGGCCGAGGGTCAGCTCCCTCCTTGGGGCCAGCAGCCAACCTCCCGCTGTCCCTTCCCCCGGCTGGCCAACCTCCTGCAATGCCTACCCCATCCCTCTTCCTGGCTGGCAGGCTCCCATTGGCCTGGCCCCATTGGCTCTGATCACCAGCCAGGCCTAGAGACCCCACCCATGCACGAATTCATGCACCGGGCTTCTATTTTATCTATCTATCTAAAAAGCCAGTGACTGGAATGCTGTAACTACTGAAACGACCGGTCACTATGTCGCCCACTGAAGCCAGTGAACCGGCCCAATTAGGGGGTGGCTCTGGCTGGCCAACCTCCTGCGGCCTCTCCCCCGAGCTGACCCCACCCCTGATTGGACTCTCCCACCACGATGGAGGGTGGGGCAGCTGGCCACCGCCCCCCGATGCCCCTACTCCCTGGCCGGCCCTGCCCCCAATGGGCCCTCCACCCCATTCTGGGGCAGGGCTGGTCAGCCCACTGCCCACAGCCCCTCCCCACGGTCAACCCCACCCACGATCAGCCCCCACCACCCCAATTGGCCCACGGCTCCTCCCCCAAGCCAGCTGCGCCCCCCGATCGGTCCCCCACCCCAAATCAGGGGTGGGACTGGCCAGCCAACCTCCCAAGGCCCCTCTCCCAGCTGCTGACCCCTGATTGGCCCATTTGGGGGTGGGGCCAGCCGGCCCACCACTCATAGCCCCTCCATAGCCCCATGCTGGCCCTGCCCCCAATCGGCCCCCCCACCCCAATTGGGGGCGGGGTCCACCAGCCAATGCCCACAGCCCCTCCCCCTAGCAGGTATGGCCCTGATTGGGCCCCAATCTAGGTGGGCTGGCCAACCTCCCGCCGTCTCCTCCTCCCAACAGGCCCAGCCTGATCTGCCTCGATTGGGGCCAGGCCGGCTGGAACCCACCTGTGCAAGAATTTGTGCACTGGACCTCTAGTATATATATAAAAGCCTAAGTGACCATTATGACTGAACGACTGAACTACTGAACAACGGGTCCACTGGTTGCTATGATGCACACTGTCCATCGGGGGCAGACACTCAGTGCAGGAGCTGCCCCCTGGTGGTCAGTGTGCTCCCACAGCCAACTTTCCACGGCTGGTCAACCTCCCACGGCCCCTCCCCGTGGCTGGCCAACCTCCTGTGACCCCTCCCTCCTGGTCAGCCAACCTTCCACGGCCCCCCATCCTTGTCCGGCCAACTTCCCGTGGCCCCAATCGGCCCTGATTGGCCCCGACCACTGGCCAGGCCCAGGGACCCCACCTGTGCATGAATTTGTGGACCAGGCCTTTAGTATGACAATAAGAATACATTTTTAAAATTGGGGGGAATCAATTGTTAAGTGTAAGAACTGAAAACTCTAAAAGGAATCAAGTTAAAACAATTGGATTTGGTGAGTAGAGTAGCTCCTGGATACATAATAAATACACAAATGCCAAGATTATCACTATGTACAGGGTGAAGGTGTGGGGATAATGAAAGCAAGTCCTGCTGATGACAAAGGTGTGTGTCCTGTCTGGGAACCCTGCCAGGTAGGCCTGACCTGCTGACTGCACTTCCAGGGATCTTGCCCGCTGCGCCCACCCCTCCCCAGAGCAGTCTCCCACTCGGCCTGTGCTGCTCGTGCCTCTCACCACACACCCTCCCCTCCCAGATGGGACGGGCTGGCCCAGGGTGAAATGTTCCTCCAAGCCAGCCATGACCAGCCAACAGCAAGCACACTGGGTTTCTCTCCTGCGAATAAGAACCACAGAGAGGACACTTCACTGGTGGGACAGCGCAGGGCAAAATTCTCCTGGGGTGGATGTGGGCCGTGACGAACCAAAGCCCTGTGCCAACTAAAACCACTAGCGCTACGGAGGAGCAGGGACCATGAGTCAGCAGAGAAGTTGGTCCGGGCCCAGCCACTTGTCAGTCATGATGCTCCACCTTTACCCCGGAGCTCCCACTGGGCTGCAGAGCCGCGTGGAAGCCCAAGGCCTCCCCCAGCTCCCATCCTCTCCCTTTGCCTTCTACAGGTGTCAGGCCGAAGACTGGCCTGGAGCTGTGCCTGCCTCCTCCGCTCGCTCTGCCCGTCCCTCCACGGTGCTGCCCGCAGTAGTCACCTGCTTGGCTAACTCTGCTCTGACATCTGCCCAGGGCCCTGAGCGGACCCAGCAGGCGCCCCGGGGGCTGAAACTGAGGGGATGGTTTTGGGTGTCTGTGGTGTCCTGAAGTGGGGGGATAAATTGCTTTGAGTAACACAGACATATTCGGTGCACAACCAGTGTGAGGCCACATTCTTGGAAGATTATGAATACTCCACTAAGGAAGGCAAAGTCTGCCCTCGCTGGTGTGGCTCTGTGGATAGAGCGTCATCCTGCGGACTGAAGGGTCCTGGGTTTGATTCTGGTCAAGGGCACATGCCCGGGTTGTGGGCTCGATCCCCAATAGTGGGTATACTGGAGGCAGCCGGTCAATGATTCTACCTCATCATTGATGTCTCTCTCCCTCTCCCTTTCGCTCTTAAATCAATAAAAATATATTTTAAAAAAGAAAGGCAACTTTTATTCAAAAAGACAGCGGGAACCGAGACCCTGTCCAACCAGAAACAGGCTAAGCCCTGGGAGTGTCGGTGGGAGCTGGACGCGGTGCACACAGGCGGCCACTGACGGCTGGTGGAGGTGCCCCAATGGGGCTGAGTAAATCGTGTCGCACGGCCACGTGTCTTATCCAGAGACCTAACGATTTTAGAGCCAGGACACTTGAGCATCTCCACCTGACAGTGCACATGCCTGTGTCCCCAACACGCATGTACTGAGGCCCTAACCCCCATGGCCCCTTTAGTCCACCTTGCCCTGTTTGATTTTTTTAAATGCATTTTTCCCCATTTTTGATGCAATCACAACTGGCTTTCTACCATCAATAAGCTTTTGTGGGGAAAGGTTTTCTGATGGGGCCGGTTGTGCCAGTCGTCGTGAGCGGTGGGCTGTGGGTGGTAGGCGGTGGGTGGTGGGCGCTGAGCTCCAGGGGGCTCGCTGAGAGAAAGGCGCGGGGTCTATCTGGCTGCTGTTTTACCTGCCGTCCCTACAGGCACGTGGGGCCTCTGGGGTGGGACGCAGGCAGGTGGGCTGGCGCTGCCATCACCAGGGGCCTCGGTGTCTGGGACGGAACCAGTGCAACTTGAAGGACGTCCTGTGCAAGGTCCTTGGTGGATGCAGAGCCTGCGCCCTGCGCCCAGAGTGTTGGCCGCAGCCCTGATGGTCATTCTCTTCCTCGAGGGGAAAGGCCAGGCGCCTGTTGCCCGTTCGTTTCATGCTGGAGGGAAGCAACAAGGACACGGAGTGCTGCCTGGCGCTCTCTGTTGGGTTAAGTCTCTCCCTCATGCCCCCACTGCCGTCCTGTCAGTCTCCTGGTGGGGGGAGCGGATGGAGATGCGGGGGCTGTAATGAAGGGGCCGCTCAGGGCGAGTTTAAAGAACCACCGGGCAGCAGCAGCGGCACCCGGAGCCTAGGGGCTGTGAGCTGGCGGGAGGGGCTGGGCAGGGGGTGCACTTGCCGTCAGTCTGTCCGTCCACTGTGCAGTGGGGGCGGCCTCCTTCAGTGTTTCTGCTGCGGGGCCTCCAGGCTCTGAGGCCCTGGCTGCCCCTCGCTGTCAGCCAGGGAGAGGGTGACATCCAGGCGGTGAAGCTGCTGTCCGGCCATGTGGCTGCGGGAGGAGGGGCCGAGGACGGGCGTCTGGGGGACGGAAGCCACAGAGGCTCCGGGCAGCACACGGGGCCACGTGGGGCTGCCTGGCTCTGTCTGGAAGCCAGGAGCTGGGGTCAGTGGGAGCGCAGTACCGCCTGGCCTGCTGCGCGGGGTGGGGACTCCACTTCCCCTCCCGCAACCACGTTGGCAGTAGGGCCCTCGTCACCCTCTCTCTGGTCAGTCCTGCTGTGGAGCTGGTGGGAACCCAGTGCCCGTGTCTCTAGGGAGTCGCCCTGCCCACACCCATGGACAGCCTCCCTCCACCACCCGCCCCGCCTGCCCGCTGGTGCTCCTCTGGGTCCCACCTCATCCCCCTCGCAGCTCAGCTCTGGGTCAGCTCCGGGCCAGCACTTGGGCCCGACCTCAGGCACCTGGGGCGGCCCTGCGAGTTGGCCTCCCACATGAAGGGAAGAGGGGACCTGGTTCGCTGGTGTCTACCTGCCCCACTGTCTGCTGGCCCGGACCCAGTGCGTCCCCCATGAGGCCATGAAGCCGGGGCCTTAGTGCCATAGGTGCGGGGGCTTTAGTGCCATAGGTGCGGGGGCCTTAGTGCCATAGGTGCGGGGACCTTAGTGCCATAGGTGCGGGGGCTTAGTGCCATAGGTGCGGGGGCTTAGTGCCATAGGTGCGGGGGCTTTAGTGCCATAGGTGCGGGGGCTTAGTGCCATAGGTGCGGGGACCTTAGTGCCATAGGTGCGGGGGCTTTAGTGCCATAGGTGCGGGGGCTTAGTGCCATAGGTGCGGGGGCCTTAGTGCCATAGGTGCGGGGGCTTTAGTGCCATAGGTGCGGGGACCTTAGTGCCATAGGTGCGGGGGCTTAGTGCCATAGGTGCGGGGACCTTAGTGCCATAGGTGCGGGGGCTTTAGTGCCATAGGTGCGGGGGCTTAGTGCCATAGGTGCGGGGACCTTAGTGCCATAGGTGCGGGGGCTTAGTGCCATAGGTGCGGGGGCTTAGTGCCATAGGTGCGGGGGCTTAGTGCCATAGGTGCGGGGGCTTTAGTGCCATAGGTGCGGGGGCTTAGTGCCATAGGTGCGGGGGCTTTAGTGCCATAGGTGCGGGGGCCTTAGTGCCATAGGTGCGGGGGCCTTAGTGCCATAGGTGCGGGGGCCTTAGTGCCATAGGTGCGGGGGCTTAGTGCCATAGGTGCGGGGGCCTTAGTGCCATAGGTGCGGGGGCCTTAGTGCCATAGGTGCGGGGGCTTAGTGCCATAGGTGCGGGGGCCTTAGTGCCATAGGTGCGGGGGCTTAGTGCCATAGGTGCGGGGGCCTTAGTGCCATAGGTGCGGGGGCCTTAGTGCCATAGGTGCGGGGGCCTTAGTGCCATAGGTGCGGGGGCCTTAGTGCCATAGGTGCGGGGGCTTTAGTGCCATAGGTGCGGGGGCCTTAGTGCCATAGGTGCGGGGGCCTTAGTGCCATAGGTGCGGGGGCCTTAGTGCCATAGGTGCGGGGGCCTTAGTGCCATAGGTGCGGGGGCTTTAGTGCCATAGGTGCGGGGGCCTTAGTGCCATAGGTGCGGGGGCTTTAGTGCCATAGGTGCGGGGGCCTTAGTGCCATAGGTGCGGGGGCTTTAGTGCCATAGGTGCGGGGGCCTTAGTGCCATAGGTGCGGGGGCCTTATTAGACGAGGGAGGGACACAGGGGTGTGCACACGGGGCAGCACGCGGAGAGGCACCAGGAGGGTGGCGTCTGCAAGTCCAGGAGCGAGGCCTCAGGCAGCGGGCCCACCCTGGGCTGGGAGGAGGCAGGACTGTTCTTGCAGCCGTCCGAGTGCCAGCGGAGCGGACTAACCACTCACAGGCGGGCGCCAAGCCCTCGGCCCTGGCTGGCCATTCTAGGAGGTGCCCAGGCTGCTCATTTAGCCATCCATTCAACAAATGTCCACGTTCCCAGCACCAGAGTGCGGGCGAGCCATGTAGGTGCTGGTGCGCCGGACTCAGGAAGGGACAGCCTTAAAGCTGGTGATTTTAGGGACTAAGTCCCCTCAGACAGCACGTAACGTAAACTTGTAACTAACTATGTTTTATGAAAAAGTGATTGACCTTATCAGCCACTGTTACCATTTTAAAGGACTATTTAGAAAATAAAACTGTACAGGGTTACACATGCATCCTTTACCCCAATCAGAAAAGGGCAAGGCCTCCTGTGGGTCAGGACATCACAGCAATGATAATACTTCTAGCCCTAACCTTCAGCCACTTCTCCTGACAGGCCTGTCTCCTCCAGGTGGGGAAGGAGAGCACCTCTTGTCATGAGAAGACAATGTGGCCCTGTGAATGCACACATATCATGCCAAACATCACACCTCAGCCATGGCACAACAGGCACACACACAGGCACACATGTAGACACACATAGGCACACATGGGCACACACAGAGACACACAGACACATACAGGCACAACAGGTACACACACAGGCACACACACAGGCACACACAGCCACACACGCAGTCACACACAGAGGGACACACACAGGCACACACACAGACACACAGGCACACAGACACACAGGCACACACAGACACACAGGCACAACAGATACACACAGGCGCACATACAGGGACACACACAGGCGCACACACAGGCACACATGCAGGCACAAAAAGATACACACAGGCACACACAAGTGTACACACAGCCACACACAGTCATACACAGAGGGGTACACACAGGCTTACAGAGGCGCACACACATCCACACATGCGGTCACACACAGGTGCACACAGGCAAACACACAGTCACACACAGGCGCACATAGGCACACACTGGCACACACAGAGACACACGCAGGCACAACAGGTACACTCAGGCACACACAGGCACACATGCGTGCACACAGTCACACACAGGGGCACACACAGGCACACGCAGCCACATGCACACATGCACACACATTTCACGAGGACAGACACCCCTGCAGGCACCCTCCCCTTTGTTGTGTCACTAGCATCACATCAAAGCAAAGCTGCTGCTTGTCTGAAGGGACAAAACGTGTTGTGAACGCATCTGGGTACACAGACACGCAGCCATTCCCAGCATTGACCTCCTGGCGTGGGTCTGGTTCCCTCAGCCTGTGCTGTGTGCAATGTTCTCGTGGGTCCATGCCCGGCAGGCAGAGCCAGAGGGACCTGGCCAGCTTGAAACACCCAGGTCAGGAGGTGGCAGTGTTTTTGGTGAGCACAGAGGGGCCTGGATCTGAGCAGGAGTGAGTGGGGCCATGGGCAGGGCTCTGGTTAAAAATAAAAGTACGAACAAGAGGAGGACGCAGGGGCTGCAGCTGGAGGACAAGGCCGGCTCATGGCCATCATCCTGGACGGCACTGTTTGCCTTGGCGTGTCTTCTGAGGGCTTTCTGACATGTCCGAGCCAAGGACAGGTCTCTGCGGCCCGAGGCAGTGGCTCCCCAAGGTGGCGGTGACCCGGCACACATAGGCACACATACAGGTGCGCACAGCACACACAGGCACACACACAGGTGCACACACAGCACACACAGGTGCACACAGGCACACACAGAGCACACACAGGCACACATAGTTGTACACACAGGCACACACAGCACACACAGGCACACACAGGTGCACACAGACACACAGGCATACACAGGCACACACAGACACACAGGCACACACAAAGCACACATAGGTGCACACACAGGCACACACAGGCACATACACAGCCATACCTCCGTCAGGCTCTACAGGGCTGGGACTCCGTGCCTCAGGTTGCACGTTAATGACAGGGGCACACACATGTGCATTCCTCCTGACCCTCTGATGTGCAGCACAGATGGGACGTTATGCGGGGTGGCCTTATTTGATTTTGTCTTCAACTTATGAAAAGTTTCAACCATAAAGAAGCCAGTAGGATAATGGCCGTATATCCTATCTAATAATAGACAAACATGGTAATTAACTGTACCTTTGCTACCATCGCCATTGGCTGATCAGCATGATATGCAAATTAACTGCCAGATGGCGGCTAATTTACATACTGCAGGCAGGGCAGAACACTGGGAGCTGCCATCCAGGCCCCTGTGTGCAACCCCAGGAGCCGCCGGAAAGCCAGGCCACAGGCAAGGCGACCTCCTGAGACCCAGGAGCCCATTGGCGAGGTCTGCAGGCGAAGCAGTGATCAAGCTATGAGGGGGAGGGTGGGGGGCGGAAGGAGCTACAGGAGCAGCTTTGGCTGGAGACTGAAGACTCTGACCGGAGCGAGGAGCAAAGACTGAAGGCTCTAGCTGCAGCAAAGACTGTGTCCAGAGCGAAGATGAAAGGCGGTGGCCAGAGTGAGGTCTGGGTCCTGGGTGCCAGAGGAAAACTGGTGCTGGCAGCCAGGGAAAGAAGGCCTATTGCAGGAATCTTCATGCAGCGGGCCTCTTGTCTTTCAATAATTGTTAACATGTTGCCCTAATGTTTTTGCTGAAACGTCATAAATTAAAGGTGTTATAGATATCAGGGCACTTTATCCTCCAAAACATGGGCACCTGCCGTTTCAAAACAAGGAGATTTGTTATGTAAACACAATGCCATCATCACCGTTACATCCGCCTCATGCCGGGTCCTGGTCACACTTCACAAATCGCTCTCAGTTCCCAGCAGCGGCCTCATCCCCCCACTGCCTGCAGTGGTCACTACCGAGCATGAGCCTCTGACATGGAGTCACTTGTAAAACTGAAAGACTATATTAACTTGGGGGATTATTTTTAGGAGAAAATGAAATTTCTCAGAGATAAATAAGGTAGGATTTTCCATGTGGATCATCACTGCGGCAGACAGAAGTACCAGAAGTACATGAGAGACGGGGTTGTTCTTGGGGACAGTGGAGCTGGGAAGGCCACACCCCTTACATCCTGTGGGGGCAGGGCACAGAGATGGGAGCCAGGGGCAAAAGCCACACCTTCGGAGGCGGCTTGTGGGGTGGCCTGATGGGGTGTCAGCCCCTCAGTGTTCCTCCAGCTCTGCGCCCTCAGCACTCCACCATGATGTCTCTCCAGGGGAACCTCATTTCCGTGGTGTGGTCAGAAATGTGACCATTGCTGTGAAATGTCGCCTCATGAAGTCTGGCACTTCTTGAATTCTGTTCTGGGTTAGAGACATGGAAGCATGGAACAGAGTGGAATCCCGGAGGGAAGGTGGGAGGTAATCACTGAGGACCTTGTATGTGTGTACATATATGCATGGCCCCTGGACACAGACTGGGATGGTGAGGGCCTGGGGGCGGGCAGGAGGGGTCAATAGGGGAAAAGGGGACACCTCAGACTTTCAACAATAGAGACTTATTTTAAAAATGCTCTGGGGTCTGGTCTCTGCAATAAATTGTTAGTCCCCCCCCGCCCCCCCCCCCCCGGGCTGGGGCAGTAGCTCAGGGCTTCTGGGCACAGACAGGCGGCTGAGCGTGCACATGGCGCCCAGATCATCGCCATGGCTCAGCAGTGGAGACGCCTTCTTCAGTCCTGAACAGTAAGTGAAGAACAAGGATGGTGCCAATTCTATAATTTTGATTAATTTAGCACTTAAAAGGGAAACAGAGGCTTTTTAATAATTGAATTTATGGTGTGAGGTACCTGGTGTCTCTTGTTGCCACTCTTCTGGGAAATGCTTTACATCCTTGAAAGATTTGACCTCGCATTCCAGTTGGGCATCACAGAAGGGAGCAGCGGTCTGTGCGGCGCCTCCCACGGGGGGTGGGGACTGTGGGGCGCCTCCCACGGGGGTGGGGACTGTGGGGCGCCTCCCACGGGGGTGGGGACTGTGGGGCGCCTCCCACGGGGGGTGGGGACTGTGGGGCGCCTCCCACGGGGGTGGGGACTGTGGGGCGCCTCCCACGGGGGTGGGGACTGTGGGGCGCCTCCCACGGGGGGTGGGGACTGTGCGGCGCCTCCCATGGGGGGTGGGGACTGTGGGGCGCCTCCCACGGGGGGTGGGGACTGTGGGGCGCCTCCCACGGGGGTGGGGACTGTGGGGCGCCTCCCGTGGCACCGTTGCAGAGGACGAGGAGTCTGGCCAGATGGACACACAAGACCCAGGACACACCCGCGGTCTCTCAGCGACTAGCTCAGCGTTGCAGTTCACTTGACAGAAGGAACACCCCCCGCAAACGGCGGGGCCTCTTCTCCTGATGGAGCACCTCTGTGATGTTCCAACCTCGTGTCTCCTCTCCTGTTACTCACAGCCCTGAGCGCTGAGCCCGAGAGTCTCAGTGCGTGTGGCGCTGAAGGGCTGGGGGTGTGGGGGGAGCTCCGGCCCTGGCGCTGACTGCGGGCACCTAAGGCTGGTTTTCTCCTTTGAAGGCGGGAGTGACAGCGGCGCCTCTCAGAGATGGTCAGTGTGGCGCCGGGCGCGAGGCAGTGCTCAGTGAGCCCTGGCTCTTTTTGCTGTTCATACGGTGACTTACACGGGCCTCCGCCCTGCAGCGCATGTTTGTGGCGGGCCTGAACAGGAAGGGGCCGCGCGCGGAGCCTCCTCAGGCTGTCAGTGCTGCCACAGGTGCCTCTGCAGCCCAGGGGGCGCGTTTGGTGTGAGGGGTGTGATGCTGCTTCCCGGGGTCTCCTCCCCAGCGCTGAGCGGCAGGTGCTCCGGGGAAAGGCGTCAAGGTCAGGTGCACGCTGAGACAAACGTGGGTTTAAATGTCTGAATTAAAGAAACCTGGTTAATTTGGTTAAATGCAAAATTTCCTGAAATTATTTGTCTATTTTTCTTCCTCTTTTGAGTTCGTTTGGCCCCGTCTGCATTCGGCGCCGGTGCTTCCCGGGCGCACGGAGCAGGCTGCCAGCACCCGCGGCCGAGTCTCCAGGAACCGCGTCCTGGTGTCCTCACACCTGCAGGCCTCTGCGTGCGCCCTCGGGCCCCTCGGAGGAAGCTGTGTTTCTAGAACTGTTTAGATGTTGCAAAAGTATGTGTACTACCAGGCCCCCAAATCCGACTTGATATAATAAAGTAGAATAAAAATGGAATTATTAATTTCCATGAAGGACAAGAAATAATGACCACAAAATCAGCACCAGCTTAGCCTGTGAACTGAAAGTCCGCTTCCCCGATGGGGTGGCTGGGTGGGTGAGTGTCAATCCAGGAACCAGGAGGTTGCAATTTGATTCCCGGTCAGGGCACATGCGCTGGTTGTGGGCTTGGTCCCCTGTGTGGGGCGTGCAGGAGGCAGCCAATCAATGATTCTCTCTCATCATGGATGTTTCTATCGCTCTCTCCCTCTCCCTTCCTCTCTGAAATCAATAAAAATATATTAAAAAGAGGGTCCACTTATAAAGCCCAATACATGGCCATTTAGAGTGATGATGGGTAATAATTACATTAACACTTATTTTCTTCTTAGGAGTCAGAATTTCAAGGGGAATGAATAAAAGAAAGGAATCTAGTTATTTATAACTTCCTTTAGCTGGAGACACTGGTTTTAATGTTAAAATTTAGCCAGTAAGCTCATTTAATCATCTTTCAAAATTCATGAGTCGCCAGGGTCCATTGGAGACGAAAATTATTCTCATTTTTACCGAATGTGAGGAGAGGGACGCTGGCGGGCCCGGGCGCGGGCAGGTGCTGCTCCGGAGCCTGGTGTTCCGGAGCTCAGTGCGACCCGCTCGCCACCGCTGCCCACCTGCCTGCTGCTGGCGGAGGAGGGCGGAAGCCCTGTTACTTTTCTCCCTCAGTCATGAAGGTTCTTGTCGAAGGAATGAACGCTGCTGCTATTTTTTATAGGAAGCAATAGCAGGGAACAAAACTCAGTCTTTCTCGTGTGCCTGCAATTGTCTGGGCCATGATTCTGAAAGCAAATTTGGTTTGTCCAGGAGGTTGCCATAGCGGCTGGACAGTGGCCGTGCGGCAGAGCCCTGCTTGACGCTGAGGGGGAGTGAGCCAGGCCTTGGCGCCCCCGTGGAAGCTGAAGAGAGAGCAGAGGGCCTCTCAGTGTCGCGAAGAGGCTACTCCAGACGGGCCTGCAGCTCCCCATTGCTGCTTGCATGTGGCACCTGACAAATGCTGGCTCTTGTATGAATCAGATATCGAAAGGAATAAAGAGTGCGATGTGTAGCAGGACTTTGCTGAGCAGAGGCTCCTTCCTATAAAAATGGAGGCCACCAAAATAATTTTTAATTGAGGTTTTTGCCTATTTGAATTCTGCCATTCTCTACAGGGAGAAATCAGGGACATCCCGGCCTTAATAAAGAAGAATAAAAAGGAACATATTTAGCCAAGAAATGTGAACCAAGGAGCGTTGATGAAGAACGTTCTGTGGAACCCTGGGAAGACCGCCAGAGCTCCGTCGTCCCGTTCGCGAGTCTGCAATGTGGATCTGCGCAGTCAGATGCAGCTCCCTGCCAGGGGCTGAATTGTGCCCCCCCCCCCCCCCCGCCGCAGTTATATGTAGAAGTCTGACCTCCATGGCCTTATTTGGAAACAGTGTTGTAGATGTAATCACGTCAAGTCAGGATGAGCCCATCAGGGTGGGCTCTAACCCAACACCGCTGGTTTTCTCAAAAAAAGGGAAAATGCGACACAGACAGGTGCATGGAGAGCGCCAGGTGACGATGAAGATGTTTATTGACAAGTAGAGGGGCGAGGCCTGGAACAAACTAAACCTGCTGACACCTGGAATCAGACTCTGGCCTACAGAATGGGGACAATTTCTGTTGTTCAAGCTACAAAGTTTGTGATACTTGGTGACGGCAGTGCCAGCAAATGACACATTTCATTAAAATCCTTTGAGTTTCCACCTAGACTTTGGTTACAGTGGCCAGCGGCTCCTGATGTGAATCGCTCCCCTGAATTTCCCTGGTACTTCACACCCGTGGTCCTTCTCTTCGTATTTCTTCTGCAGGATTGCCCACTCTTTGCTTTTTCATCAATCAAAGTTCTCATCAATCTCTGTTTCAGTTCAAGAGCCACTTTCTTTGTGTAGCTTTTCTTAACAGTGCTACATCATCTATCCATCCATCCATCCATCCATCCATCCATCATCCATCCATCCATCATCCATTCATCTATCCATTCATCTATCCATCCATTCATCATCTATTCATTATCTATCTATTCTTGATCCATCCATCCACCCATTCAACATCCATCCTTGATCCATCTATCTATCTATCCATCATCCATCCATTCATCCACCCAGCATCCATCCATCCATCCATCCATCATGCATTCATCATCCATCCATCATCCATCCATCAATCCATCCATCCATCTATCCATCATCCATCCACCCATCACCCATCCATCCATTCATCCATCAATCTATCCATTCACCCACCCATTTGCTGGCTCACTCATTTAGACCTATTACCTTAATGTAGCACCTACAGGGCGCAGGTTTAGTCCTTCCTTTCTCTAGTTGCCAGAGGTCTGTTTAAAAAAACCTATAATAATAAGAGAGTAATATGCCAATTAGACTGGACAGCCGAATGACCTTCCAGACGTCATTCCGGACATCCTTCTGGATGAAGCCATGGCAGTGGGGGCTGAGGTAGAGGCGGTTAGGAGTGATCAGGCAGGCAAGCAAGCAGTTAGGGGCAATCAGGCAGGCAGGCAGAGTGGTTAGGGGCAATCAGGCAGGCAGACAGAGTAGTTAAGGGTGATCAGGCAGGCAGGCGAGCGATTAGGGGCAATCAGGCAGGCAGGGAGGCAAGTGGTTAGGGGCAATGAGGCAGGGAGGCATGTGGTTAGGGGTGATGAGGCAGGAAGGTGAGTGGTTAGGGGCGATGAGGCAGACAGGCAGGTGAGCGGTTAGGAGCCAGTGGTCCTGGATTGTGAGAGGGTGCAGGCCGGGCTGAGGGACCCCCCCCCCCCGTGCACGAATTCCATGCACCGGGCCTTTAGTGTGTGTATGTGTGTGTGTGTGTGTGTGTGTGTGTGTGTGTATATTTATATTTCAGAGAGGAAGGGAGAGGGAGAGAGAGATAGAAACATCAATGATGAGAGACAATCATTGATTGGCTGCCTCCTGCACACCCTCAACTGGGGATTGAGCTGCAACCTGGGCATGTGCCCTTGACCAGAATTGAACCTGGGACACTTCAGTCCACAGGCCAACTCCCTATCCACTGGCCAACCAGCAGGGCAGGGCCTGTTTTGTGTAACGAGGGGCACTATGGGCTGTATTGTTCATAGGCTGTTCGCCACCTCAGTGCAGTAGCTGATGTGCACAGCAGGCGCTGGGATGTTACAGAGGAGCATGAATATGTAAAGAAACGAGGGGCATTAACTTTTGGAAGAAAATATATCTTTCTTAATTTATCTCTTGTGTGAATTAAGACATTTCTATTTCATGTGTTGGGTTACCTTAAAGCAAGCAACCTTCTTAGGGAATTCAGTGCCTGAGAAGACAGACTATTTACTATATTTCACCAATACTCCTAACTTCTAACTTTATACCTACAGTCATCTCTGACACCAGCTTTAAGTGCTGAAACACTGGATGGGAGGGTATTTCCATAATTTAAATGCAAGTTTTACCTGAAGAGATGAGTTGTGGTGAATCAACTGAAAGCATCCTTGGGGCTTGTTTTATTTTTTAAATATATTTTGATTGATTTCAGAGCATAAGGGAGAAAGAGAGAGGGAGAGAGAGAGAGAGAGAGAGAGAGAGAGAGAGAGAGAAACATCAATGATGAGAGAGAATTATTGATTGGCTGCCTTCTGCACACCCCCTACTGGGGATCAAGCCCACAACCTGGGCATGTGCCCTGACTGGGAATCGAATGGTGACCTCCTGGTTCCTAGGTTGATGCTCAACCACGGAGCCACACCAGCCAAGCCCTGCGTTTTATCTCTTCAACCAGATTCAGGAGGAGTTACTACTTCCTCAGCACAATCTAAGCTGCTATTGTGAATATCACTCCTAAGTGCTTAGGTCTGTTTCCTTCCTGGTAACAGTGCGATGACTATTCCCTCGTTCAGAGCTTATCTCCCTCCTGGATTGGCTGCTGGCTCTGTTACCATGTCCCTCACTTCTTGTTTTTTGTTTTGTTTTTTAATTTCAGAAAGGAGGTTCACTGCTCTTCCTATTTCAAGGGCGATTGCTACCAATGCTGCAAGGAAACGGACAGTAGGACCACACAGTAAGTTTGTGGATGTGACCCCAACAGTGAACCTGCGTCTGGAGCTGTGCTTCTTGGGACTGTGCTGTCACTGGCTCCTGCACTCTCTTTGGGGCTTTTCTTCGTTTCTCCATTTTGTGGAGGAAGCCTGTGTGTCCTCTCTTGTCTTTGGTCATATTTGCATCTTTCTGATTTTTTTCTGTTCTTCCTTCTGAGTTGTTGAAGGTAATTAAGCCCCAAGTATATGCTGAACGTGGTGCCAGGCACTCCCCAGGGATTTTATGGAACCTGGAGAGTATGCTGAGTGAAATAAGCCAGTCAGAGAAAGGCAAGCGTCACATGACCTCACTCATATGTGGAATCTAATGAACAAAATAAACTGATGAACGGAGTGGATCCAGAGGCATGGGAAGCAGGGAACAGTGTGGAATCTCAGAGGGAAGGCGGGGGAGGGTGGGTGGGTGGGAAGAGATCAACCAAAGTCCTTGTATGCATATACGCATGGCCCATGGACGCAGAGGATAGAGTGGTGAGGGCCAGGGGTGGGGGGCGGGGCCAAGGGTGGGCTAGAAGGAGTCAATGTGGGGGGGAAGGGGACATATGTAATACTTTCAACAACAAAGACTTAGAACAAACAAACAAACAAACAAACAAAAAAGATTCTTATAACTATGATTAAGCCAAGCAGGACAAATCTACTAAATAAACGAATGAAGGAAAAGTACATGACATTGTATGATGACGTCCTAAAAGTTGTACATTATTTCCTCCATGGAAACAGGGGAGGTAAAAAGCGGCAAGAGTTTTCTGGCAATAGAGGACATAAAATAAGAACGCTGCAATCCACTTATTTTGCAGTGGAGTTTGTGTTCGAGGGGGGATGGCTAAAGGTTAAATTGAGCCAGGCTGACCTGACCAAGAGCTTCCCGGGCGGGTGCGCAGGGCATAGCGCGAGCGCGGCGTGGGGACAAGCAGGACAAAGCTGGCCGTGCAGCGTGGCCGCTGTGCCCGCAGCCTGCTCGGCTGTGTTTCTAGGGGCCCTGCCCTGGAAAGGGCCCTGCCCAGTCACCCCGTCCGCACCGCCCAGCCGCGCGTCTTCGCCACCGGGCCTGGCACATTTCCGTGCTGGCTTGTCATGGTTTACACACCCATCTTTCCAGGGAGGCGTGTGTGTGCGCGCGTGAGTGCATGTGTGTGTGTGTGTGTGTGTGTGCGTGTGAGTGCATGTGTGTGTGTGTGGGGGGGGTGGGGGTGGGGAGGCAGAGTGTCCCTGGCGCAGCGCCTCCTGCAGGAGGGACGCCAGGAACGGGGGCCCTGAGGCGTCTGACTAACCTCAAGATCGTTCCCTGAAGGTGAAATGAGACAATGCGTGTGAAGCCTTGGCATTTTAGAGGAGCAGCCACAGCACTCGCTCCTGTTGAGCCCGTGCTGCCGCCGGCCCTGTACGCTGGCCGCTGACTTGACTTCTCTTATGGGCGAGCGCCTGTGGCAGCCGGGCAGCCCCGGGAGAACAGCAAACTGCGGTGCTCCTAGGTGTGGGGCCCAGCAGGACTGAGCACCATGGCCACGCCGCTCTACCAGGCGCAGTGCACTCCCGAGGGAGTTGGTGCCGCTGTCTATTAAATCCACGTTTTGCCTATTTATTAATTTCCCACAGTTTGTAGCTTCCTACCCCTTGTAGTCGTTATTCCTCCTGAAAAAGACTTTTATTTGAAACTCTTTCTAAAGTAATGGGTTTGTGGATTTCTTTCCATCTTTATTACCAGAGATGTAGACAAACCAAAACCCAAATCTTCACGGTCACTGGCTTCTCTGAAAGCAAGTGCTGTTGGAAGAGTAAGAAAGCCCCGCCACGTGGCTCAGCGGCTGAGCGTTGACCTATGAACCAGGAGGTCACTGTTCGATTCCCGGTGGGGGCACATGCCTGGTTTTCGGCTCAATCCCCAGGAGGGGGCGTGCAGGAGGCAGCCAACCATGTTTCTCTCTCATCAATGTTTCTATCTCTCTATCCCTATCCATTCCTCTCTCTCTAAAAATTCAATAAAAAACATTTATTTTTTTAAAAAAAGACAGAGTAAGGAAACTGTAGGATGTTGGGCCAGGGAAGCACTAATGAGAACCTCCAGGTACCAGGTAAAGAGAGAGCCTGGGGGTGGGGGCGGGGGAGGCACAAGGCGTCCTTTCGCTGTGGCCCAGCCCCTGGGAGGTGTCCTGAGGGTTGGGGCAGTTCGCAGCCCCGAGAAGGAACCCTGCTCTGTCACAGGGATTTATGGGCCCAGCTCCGTTACAAGGGCACAGAGTTACTTTCATTTATAACCTGTCAGTTGGCAGATAATAAACACTCCTGATGTATTTCTGCTATTAGATTGATAGTTTTGTTTTTAAATAGGGCAGAAAAGAATGAGTTTGTCTAAAAATAGAATTGAATTAGCCATCATATCTTTGCACTTTCCTCCGATATCTTCTCGTTGATATTTAGTAGCTTTGTGTCTGCCATCTGGTTTCTCTTTAGTGACACCATTTGGCCAGTAATCAAAGAAAACTCCGTTATAGCTTTTTAAAAAAAGGTGAACATAATGAAGACTTTGGTTTTGAGCATAAGGTCAAGAAATGTCAAACATAGACCATCAAATTAAAAGTAACTAAATCAATAACATTAGGAGGCTAAAAATACTTCTCAGCAAGGGGAAACGCATAGGCCTATGAAGGCATAAGATTAAAAAGGTGTTAATACAATGGAACAAATTTCAAAAAATTCAAAGCACAAATGGGAAAGGAAGGAGGAATAAGAGGTAAATCTTGCCTTTACCAGGGAAGGCGGAAGCTAAATAGATAAATGTATAGACACATCCCGACTTGGTGATGTTGGACTTTCATCAGTGGAGGTTATCAATGTCCATGGGAAGGTTTTTCCATATTAAAGCGAGCATACTCCCCCCCCCCCCCCCCCGCCACACACACACTCCCTACATCAAGGAGAGAGCGTCACAGGCCAGTCTCTCATGGCACCTCAGCCTCCTGTCTGACCATGATGCTCCTAAATTCCTGCGGAATTGGCCCCACGCACGTTTTGTGGGTCAAGTGCCAGGAGGGGCCTCTGGCCCTAGGCCCGCAGTAACCCTGCTCTCACTCTTGTTTCCTCGTCAGTGAAACAGGAATCTGTGTATTACTTTCCCTGGTTGCAACTTTTTTTATCGAGGTGAAATTCTCCTAACATGAAAGTACTCATGTTCAAGTGCACGCTGCAGTGCTGGTTAGTATATTCCCATTGTCTGGTCCCAGACGTGTTCATCGCCCAAAGGAAACGCCACGCCCACCCGGCAGTGCTCCCTGCTCCCCTCCGCCAGCCCTGTTGCCGCCGGCCTGCTTTCTTGCTATGGGTTTACCTGCTCGGCATATGTCACATAAACAGAATTGTACAGCATGTGATCTTTGCGTCTGGCTTCTCTCACGTACGGTTTTCAAGGTTCAGCTCCTGTGGCAGGTGGCAGGGCTCCAGCCCTTTTTCATGGCCAAGTAACATTCTTGCTTATGTATGTGTCAGTGTGTGGCCATTCGGGTAATTCCGACCCCTTGGCTGTTATGAAGCGTGCTGCAGGGAACGTTCCTTCACACAGATCGTGTGTGAGTCCCTGTTCTACCTGGGAGTGGAATTGCTGAGTCATATGTTAATTCTGTGTTTAGCTTTTCAAGAAAATGCTACATTTCTTTCCACAGCAGTTGAACCATTTTACATCCTCCAACCAACACATGAGGGTGCCTTCAGAGAATCTTGAACAGAGCTTTGAGCTAATTGCACCTGTTCTGGGGACGGACTGAAAGGCAGTGGGGCTGGGGGCAGGCTTTGAGGGCGGTCTCCTGGCTAAGGCTGCTCTGCCCGTGGGCTTCTTCTAGAGCTGCCGCCTGGCCTGCCTGAGGGGCAGGAGGGAAGGAAATGCTCAGGAAGGCGCTCCCCTCCCCCACGCGGCCGCCTGGTGACCACAGGGATGCGCCCCACTCACCCTCTGCCCCTACCATGGCTCCAGCCGTCTCTGTGAGGAGTGGTCCCGAATGGCCCCAGCTGCTGCAGCAAACACACCGAGGGCCCCTCACGCGCCCCTCTTTATCCTCCTCAGGACTCGGCTCACACTCTCCGTCCCCCAACCCCCTACACCCCCACCCCCGTCCCAGGGCTCTGGGGAGGGACAGCTCAGCGCTGGAACCCGGGTCCTGGCCCAGTGCAGGTGCCAGAGGAGCAGGCGCATAGAGCGGCAGGCAGTGCCGCAGGCTCACCACTTCCTACGACGGGCGGGACGTCAAATGAGACCTGACTCACGGGGTGCCCGACACCCCCTCTGAGAGACACCCAGCCTTGGGTTATGAAGGGTCACAGGTCACCCCTTTCATGTACTTGCCTTCCTCAGTCATACGCTCACCTGGTCAGGGCGGAGAGGACAGTGATGGGTCATGGTTCTAAAGTCCCATGGGTGAGCCCTGGCTGGTGTTGCTCAGTGGTTAGAGCATTGGTCTGTGGACTAAAGGGTCCCAGGTTCAATTCCAATCAAGGGCACACACCCGGGTTGCAGTCTCGTAGGGGGCGTGCAGGGGGCAGCCGATGCATGATCCTCTCTCATTGATGTTTCTCTCTCTCCCTCTCCCTTCCTCTTGGAAATCTATAAAAACATATTTAAAAAGTGCCGTGGGGGGCACGTGTGGAGAAAAGTGCACATGTGGGGCTGCGTTCTGCAGAGGGCTCAGCACAGGGGGCGCTACAAAGGTTTGAGCAGAAGGTGGTCCTGGGGAAGGTCTACCACACAGGAGTGCAGTCAGGGTGGCCCCCCCGGCCCCGGCCCGCGTGACCGACGTTCCAGGGCAAACTGAGGGTCTCTGCGCTCCAGCTCGGCCGGCCTCTCCGGGGCGGGCACCAGTCTTTTCTCCTAAAAACAAGTTTAACTGTTTTTCCACAGACAGCCGACAGTCGCTGTTATTTTGTATGGGCGTCAGGTGCACAGCGCAGCGGTCAGACGGTGTGACGTAGTGAGCCCGGCACGCCCCGCCCCGCCCACAGCTGTCACTCATTGCTGACCGCACTCCCTGTGACTGTCCCCGCGATCTCAGTCCACCCCCCCCCCCGCGCCCTCCGGGCACCAGAGTCTTAACCTGCAGTCCCCTCAGGGCGGGAAGCACGCCAGTCCTTGGTGACGGTGCCGGGGGAGAGGTGGCACGGAGCGTCACTGGGCAGCGACGGGCTGAGCGGAGCGTCCCTCCTGGAACAGACGGCGGTGGTCACGCAGCATAAAGTCATCAGCAGGTGTTAGGGGATGGTGCTCCCTGAGCGCTACTCTGCCAGGCCCTGTCTCAGCCTTCTCTAGGTACTGCCACCGCCGATGGGCGCTAGTGCTATTGTGCAGCCAGGGTTCCGAGGGAAACTGAGGCACAGACAGACTAAGGACTCTCCGCAGTCAGCACAGGGAGGGCCACTGCCTGTGGCTTCTGACGCAAACTCCTCCTCCAGGACGACGTGGCCGAGCCGTCCTCGCCGGGGAGGACCCGCTGCCCCAGGCCTGCCCGGTTCTTCTCCCAGGACTGTCGCAGGCTTCCCCCGCCGCTGCCCGCGGGGTCTGAGAAGCCTCCTCGCCCATGGGAACCTGGGAGCCTTCTTCCCGCTCTGCGTGGTCGGTGGGGCGCGGGCCTGAGATGACACGGCTCCTCTCCGCGCAGGGGATGTGGGGGACCAGCCACCTCTCGGTTCCCACGCCTCACGCCCAAGCATTGGCATGTGTCCCCCACCCCCGAGTTATTTATACACAAACAAATTCCCCGAGAACCGTTTCCTGGGCAACATGTGCAATGGAGACAAAATGTTGTTAATGTGGGAGGACATCTGGACCCAAACTTAAATGAAATTTACATGAAAGAAGCAAAGCGGGGAGTTCTGGGAAATACACTTCTGAATTCCCAAACTTATTCCTCTGTGTCCTCCTTGTCTAGGAGGCCATGCTCACCTCTCAGTGACGCAAAAGCCCCGGTCCATTCTGTCCTGAGCTCTGTGCGGGAGCTAAGGCCACAGGGCAAAGCCCTGCCTCCACTCAGGAGCTGGTGACCTCGTTAGGACAGGATCCGCACAGTGAGGATCCGCACAGTGAGGGTCCGCACAGTGAGGGTCCGCACAGTGAGGGTCCGGAGAGGCAGGGGTGCTCCGGCCGGAGGGGGTGCGGCCTCATGGAGGAGCTATTGATCCGGAGCGGAAGGAGGGGAGAGGCTTGGGTGCAGATGAGCTGCACGGATGCCCAGGAGAGGCGACGAGGAGGGAGCGAGACTCTGAAGATACCTGGGAACAATCCCGGTCCACAGTGAATGGGGGCCGCCTCCTACATTACAGGAAAGGGCTTTTAGGCTCCAAAGATGGATATGAAATACGACTTGGGCATTAGTGGTTTAATGAGAGGCAAGTCTCTAAACACGAGACCAGCATGTTTACGACACTGGCTGCAACTCAGATGCGAGGCCCACTGGTGGGGGACAGAGGGAGGGTCGGAGGGAAAGGAAGCCATAAATACAGGAGACAGTTTAAAGGGACCCATCAGAGCCACTGGCTATAGAGAAGGTCAGACATTTAATTAGAACATAATTGTTGATCTCGTGTGTGTAAAGTCCTGTCTTAATTATGTGGAGATGTGAAAAATGAACCAGGTCAGCCATATTGTTGGGGTAAGATAAACACACTAGGTATGAGCTTATGCAATCCAGTTTCTGAATGTGGGTCACTAAGGGATGATGTGTCGGGTGGGGATGGTAAAGGGGCTACAGAGGCCGCCTGGGGGTGGGGGACAGAGCAGAGCTCGGCTGCTCTAAGTGAGGTATGTGAGGGCGAGGTCGCACAGGATGGAGGTATAAGGCTGGAGGGCGGGTGACAGTGTAAGGACTCAAGGCAGAGATTTAAAAGCCACCTCAGGGAGGGTTTGTGAAACTGTGTGAGTGGGTAAGTACTTTGATCAAAAATTTATAGGAAGCCAAGCCGAGGGTTGAGCCTTGGGAATGTCCAGCTCTGGGCTGGGAGGGGAAAGAGCAGCAGAAGCAAAGGCAGGTGCGGAACTGTGGGGCGGCCAATGGCTGGGGTGTCTCAGGAAGGAAAGTGACCGTCAGGAAGGTGCTGCGACAATGGCCCAGCTGTTGTCAATCAGGTGACCCACCACCACCCGCTGCCAGGGCTCAGGAGGGCATGTGGCGACAGGACTGAGAATTTGTTCAACAAATGCTTAGCGAGTGCCAACTGTGGTGATGAGTATTGGAATGCAACGGTCGTTGATAGAGCAGCCCCTCCGTGAGGGAAATGGAAGGCATTTACCCAAGTGGCCGTGGCAGATGGTGTGCAAGGGAGCAAGGGCAGGTGCTGGTGTGGCTCAGAGGAGGGGAATGGTGTTTCTAGCTTGGGGACCCCATGCAGTAGAGATGGGAAGGAGGGTGGGGGGGTCAGAAATGAACCAGGCAGGAAGTGAGGTGAGTTGGGTCTTGACAGATCACTAGGATTTGAATGTCTGCAGATGGTGCGATAGGATTTTAAGAAGCTTGATCAGAAGGGGCAAATAGTTTGGGTTTGAAAACAACAGTGGTAAGATGTGTAGGGTAGGAGGAGTCATCTGCAAGGTGATAATGGGTGAACGGGCTAAAGAGATCACAGACAGCTGATTGTGGAGGGCCTTGGTGGGCAGCACTGCATGCCTTTCAAGTAAGCAATGTGGGGTTTACACGAGTGTGCACGTGCACACACTGTATTCCTTTGTCTATCTCCACCTCCACCTCCACCTCTATCCCTACCTCTATCTCTCTATCTTTATTGAGAGTATAATTTACCCCCCCACCCCCACCCCCCGGCCTGCTGTAAACACTGACTGCCACATAGTTCTGTCTTTCCTGGGTTCTCTTGTACAGGACCTCACAGCGTGCCTAGTCTTTGCCTGGCTTCCCTCAGGAATATCTACATGGCTGTATGTGTTGGTGGTTGAGTCACTTTTTGTGGCTGAATAACGTTTCATGTGTTGGATACAATACATTTTGTGTATCTGTCCACCAGTTGATGGACTTTGTGTCCTTTCCAATTTTTGGCTGTTATGGATCCTACTATGCACATTCACATGAAAGTTGTGGGTGGGCATATTATTACTTCACTAGGGGCCCAGTGCACAAATTCGTGCACCTTGAAAGGAACTGTGGGCTGTGAGGCTGCAGTAGGCACAGGGGTGGGTCTTGGCCCATCGTCTGTGCTCCCGCCGGCCCCTCCCACCTCGGCTCCCAGTTCCAGTCTGCAGGCAGTCCTGCTCCTGCTGCTGCTGCTTCCAGGCACTGATGGGGCCGGCCCCACTCGCACCCACTGATGGCGTGGGCGATGGAGGCCGGTGCCAGCAGCGGGTGTGAACAGTGGCTGCTGCCCCAACCGCTCCTCAGGAGCAGGGGGAGGTGGAGAAGCACCGAGTGATTGGGACCGGCACCGGCCACTGGCAGCGGGTGCAAGGGGTGGCTCTGGCACCAGCTGTGGGTGCGAGTGGGGCTGGCACTGGTGGTGGGGGCGAGCAGCAGCTGCTGCCACGATTGCCCCTCAGGGGCGATCAGGGCTGGCAGCACCCACCGATGGTGCCAAGAGATTGGGACTGGCGCCAGGCACTGGCAGTGGGTGCAAGGGGTGGCTCTGGCACCAGTAGTGGGTGCGAATGGTGGCTGCCAGCCCAGATCTCCCCTCAGAAGCAGGGGCAGGTGTAGAAGCCCTGAGGCGGTGATCAGGCTGGCAGCCACTGCTCATACTCGTGGACAGATCAAAGCAATCAGGGCCAGTGCTGGGCGCTGGCAATGGGTGCCGGGTGGGACCATGGCACAAGGGAGCAAAGAATTTTCAGTAACCACCAGAGGCTCGCCCCAATGACAGCGACTGGCACCCCGCCTTGGTCTGGTGCTCCCGCTCACTTGCTCCACCATCCTGCCTTGACTGATGCCCGCCATGTTCTGTTCACGCCCCCTGGTGGTCAGCGCACATCATAGCAATCGGTTTTTTTCGGTTGTGCAGTTGTTCCGATTGTTCCGCTGTTTGGTCTATTTGCATATTAGCCTTTTATTATATAGGATTTTTCTTGGGTAGATGGGTCTGTTGGTAAGTGTGTTTACTTTAACATGAAGCTGCCAACCTTTTTTTCCCATTTTCTACTCTCAGTATTAATGCATGTATATTATTTCATGACGTTAGCTAAAGGTTTAAAAATTTTATTGATATCTTCAAAGATTTTGGTTTTATTGATTTTTGTCATTTCATGATTTTTATACTATCTTTCCTTCTCACTTTAGATTTAATTTGTTCTTATTTTTATGGCTTCCAAAAGAAGAATCCTATCTAATAAAAGAGAAACATGGTAATTGGCATATGACCGCTACCCTTCCCATTGGCTAATCAGGGCAATATGCAAATTAACTGCCAGCCAAGATGGCGGCCGGCAGCCAGGCAGCTTGAAACTAACATGAGGCTTGCTTGCTTCAGTGACGGAGGACTCCAACGTTCCCCGACTGCCGCTGCTGGCCTCTGAGCTGCAACTCTAAGCAACTATGTAACAAATATAGAAGCTAAACAAAACCTCAGAAACCTGCTTTAGCCGGGCTTCAGCCAGCAGGATCGCAACATTGTAAGCAAAGGCCAGAAACCTACTTTCAGCAGCGGAGGCCTAAGAGCTGAAGCCAAGCCTCAAAGCTAAAGCTGGCCCAGAATAAAAAAAGAAAAAAGAAAAAAAGGAGCGGTTGGGAGCTTCAGTCACCCCCAGCCTGAAAACAGCCCTCAGCCCCTCACCCAGACTGGCCAGGCACCCCAGTGGGGACCCCCACCTTGAAGGGTGTGTGACCAACTGCAAACAGCCATCATCCCCTCACCCAGGCTGGCCAGGCACCCCAGTGGGGACCCCCATCCTGAAGGGTGTGTGACCAGCTGCAAACAGCCATCATCCCCTCACCCAGTCTGGTCAGGCACTCCAGTGGGGACCCCCATCCTGAAGGGTGTGTGACCAGCTGCAAACAGACATCATCCCCTCACCCAGGCTGGCCAGGCACCCCAGTGGGGATCCCCACCCTGATCCAGGACACCCTTTAGGGCAAACCAGCCAGCCCCCACACGTGCACCAGGCCTCTACCCTATATAGTAAAAGGGTAATATGCCTCCAAGCACCGGGATCAGCGTGACAGGGGGCAGCGCCCAAACCCCCTGATCGCCCTGCGGCTCTGTGTGTGACAGGGGGCGGGGCCACAACCTCCCTATCTGCCCTGCTCTGTTCGTGACAGGGGAAGGCGCCCCAACCCCCTGATCAGCCCTGCTCTGTGCCTGATAGGGGGGAGCTCCCCAACCCCCTGATCGCCCTGCGGCTCTGTGTGTGACTGTGTGGCGCCCCAACACCCTGATCGGCCCTGCTCTGTGTGTGACGGGGTAGAGCCATAAACTCCCCATCGGCCCTGCCCTGAGTGTGAGAGTGGCGGTGCCCCAACCCCCTGATAGGCCCTGCTCTGTGGGTGATAGAAGGCGGTGCCCCAACCCCCTGATGGGCCCTGCTCTGTGAGTGACAGGGGGCAGTGCCCCAACCCCCTGATTGGCCCTGCTCTGTGCATGACAGGGGATGGTGCCGCAACCTCCCCATCGACCCTGCCTTGAGTGTGACAGGGGACGGTGCCCCAACCCCCCAATTGGCCCTACCCTGAGTGTGACTGAGGGTGGCATCACAACCTCCTGATCGCCCTGCTCTGTGCATGACGGGGGCGGCACCCCAACTCCCCAATCGGCCTTGCTCTGAGCCCGACCAGGGGCTGCACCTAGGGATTGGGCCTGCCCTCTGCCACCCGGGAGCAGGCCTAAGCCAGCAGGTCGTTATCTCCCAAGGGGTCCCAGACTGCGAGCGGGCACAGGCTGGGCTGAGGGACCCCCCTCCCCGCTGAGTGCACAAATTTTTGTGCACTGGGCCTTTAGTTTTATATAATTGATTATAGAGTTTCTATTTTAAAAATATTTTTATTGATTCTTTTATTTTAGAAAGAGAGAGAAAAAGGGAGAAGCAGAGAGAAACATCGATCGGCTACCTCCTGCATGGCCCCCCACCCCTCAATGGGGATCGAGCCCAAGGAATTGAACACACGACTTTTTGGTATACGGGATGACACTCAACCAACTGGGCCACATGGGCCAGGGCTAGAGTTTCTACTTTTCTAATATACAAGTAAGTTTTTAGTGATGAATTTCCCTCTAAGCATGACTTTAGCTGCATCTCACAAATTTTGATATGTTGTGTTTTCATTTTCATTATGTTCAAGTTATATTTTCCTGATGATTTCTCCTTTGATCTCTTGATTATTTATAAGTGTATTATAGTCTTTCCACATATTTGGGGATTTACCAGACTTTTTTTTCCCCATTACTAACTTAAAATCTAATTCTGCTGTGGTCAGAGAATATGGTCTTTATGATCTCAGTCTTTTTAGATTTATTAGGACTTGTATTATGGCTCAGCATGTGCTTGTCATGGTGAATGTTGCATGTGGTTTGAAATAATATTTTGTTGTGATATTCTGAATATTTTGCCTATTTTGCTATTCTTGGGTGTTTTATAGATGTCAATTATTTGATAGTGTTGCTTAAGTCTTCTATTTCCTTGCTGGTTTTCTGTCTACTGGCTCTATGAGTTATGGAGAGAAGAGAAGTAAAACTCCAGGTATAATTATTTGTCTGCCTCTTCTTTCAGTCCTGTCAGTTGTTGCTTCGTAGTCTTTGGAGCTCTGTTGTCAGGTTCATATGTGTCTACATCAGTGGTTCTCAACCTTGGCTGCACATTAGAATCACCTGGGAATCTTTTTAAAATCCTGATTTCTGGGCCTCATCCTCCGGAAATTCTGTTTCTTTGTTATGGGGTGGGGCCACAACATTAGTAACAAAGAAACAGAAGTGTGTTAAAATAAACATTCCCAGCGAGACCGCAGGATCATGGCAAAGACTATCTGCGAGCAGGTCTCTGGATACCTTCAAATCGCACCTACTTCAGGACCACGAAGAACATGACCTCCCCGCAGGGCTGGTGGCAAGCACCAGGCCTCACAGTTCCTGGTCCCTCCTTCCACGACCCACACCAGCTCACAAGCCCATTCCCAGCATCAAGGTCACGTGTCGTCACCAATGTCACGTAATAATTTGTTCTCTGCTTCGCTAAGGCAACATACTGTTTACTGGCCCACGTCAGCCTCTCTGACTGGGCCACCCACATCCTCCCTTGTCCTGCTTTTTACCCATTTTTAATATAACTTGCTACACACTTATACCACGGGCTTCGTGGGCAGGGGCGTGTGGGCACTGTCATTACACAGACCGAGAGGCACTAGCTGTCCAGTGAGGAGCAGGGCATGCGCCGTGCGGCATTGGGAGGAAGCGCCTCTGTCGTCACCGTGGCAACTGGGGCAGATGCTGCTGCACCTCAGGTGTAACATCCAAATAGTGACCATGACTCAAGACTATTTCCACATGTGGGTTGCCTGTCGCTTGGACCTCCCCTCGACCTTCCTCTGCCTGCAGGGCTGCAGGGTGCTCCACCTGGAACCACGAACTAGTTGCCCTGGCTCCCGTTAGGCTCTTGTTATGGTCTCTTGTATTCATCTTTCATTGATGTTTTTTGGAGCAAGAGAAAGAGAAGGGAGAGAGAGAGAGAGAGACATCAATTGGCTGCCTCCCGCATGCACCCTGGGCATGTGCCTTGACCAGGAATCGAATCGGCAACCTTTTAGTTCACAGGACAACGCTCAACCAACCGAGCCACTCCAGCCAGGGCTTGGATTCATCTTTTTAATTTCCAACAACTCAGTTTGGAGTTTGAGTTCCAACAATTGTCCTGAAAGCTAACCATGGACTCATCACTCGGTGCCTCCTCCTGCCACTCCCTCCCCACCACCCTGGCTCTGAACGCGCCCACCTCGAGGCTCTTGCCATTGCCCACCCAGTTCACATATTCGCCCCCACTGGCCTCCCTAAAAACAAACCTGGATCATTTCTAAAGTAAAATGTTTCCTGTGATGGCATCATGACAATATTAGACGGTGCATTTTTGACCAATTAAACTGTGAGGATTTGGAGTCATCATTTGCATGAGGATTGACCAATCAGAGAACAGTGGCAGGGACTTTTCTCTATATAAGCCAGCTCCCTTCTGGCTTGAGAAGCACATGTTCTCTTTCCACCGAAGACTGTGTCTCCCCAGCTGGAGCTGAAACAATGGGGATATTTCAGCAGAGCAGACCAAGGGGCCTTGCAGCCATGCTGGACCCGGCATGTGGCTCCATCGAGTAGTCCACAGCCCGCTGGACCACTGCCCCCAAATGGGGATTCTGTTGGTGCTGAATGGGTGCCAATGGCCACTGGTTGACACAACAAATAACTTCTGCAGTGTAAGTGTGTGTATGAGCTATTTGAAATACACTTTTACTGACCCATGATTTGTTGTTGGTTTGGAATTCCAGCCTACCGATGTTGTGTGTTTATTGGTTTGCTCAATCTCGCAGCCCCAGCTAGTGTGTGGCTCTCATGAACGTGAGTAGCTGCCTTTTCCCTTTTACAGACCCGACCCTCGCTGTCAGTCAGGCTGCTAAGGACAGGTCGTGGGAGGCTGCAGGCCCCAGCCCTGCAGGGCAGCACAGTCTCCGTGGGGAAAGCTGCCGGGTCAGAATGACCGTGGTGGTGGCAGAAGCCAAAGGATGATTAGAGACATGTGGGTTTTGGGACCCCAGTTTTCACCATTCTGCTTTCCTCTTCAATTCTAGGCATAGCTGACCCAGGTGGTTGTGTTTGGAGGGAGAAAGTTCTGGGTCTGACGTAGACCCTGTTGAGAATTGTGGAAGAGTAAGACCCCTGGTTCAAACCCCACCCCCAACCCACAGCTGTCAGCGTTGAGCCCTCTTCTCTGTGGGACAGTGGGGGCTGGGAAGGACACGTGACACTCCTGGCGCCCTCCCTTCCCACTCCCCTGTCTCCGTGACTGGGCCAGGGGAAGGGCTGCTGCTGTGAGTCCCGCCAGATTCTGGGGTTGGGAGCTGCGTTTGTAAATGGACCTGCAGCACAAGAGAAAAGAAAACTTTTACCTACAAAGGAGTTCCCATAAGGCTGACACCTGATTTCTCATCAGAAACTCTACAGACTAGAAGGGAATGGCATAAGTACTCAAGGTAATGGAAAGCAAGGATCTGAGACCAAGATTACTATATCCAGCAAGGCTATCATTCAAAATAGATGGTCACATAAAGAGCTTCCCAGACAAAAAAAGGCTAAAGGAGTTCATCCCCACCAAGCCAGCATTACAAGAAATGCTAAAGGGATTGCTGTAAGGGATTGCTGAGAAGAAGAAACAGAGAGAGAAACCTAGCCATGCAGAATTAAAATGGCTATAAATAAGTACCTCTCAATAATAACCCTAAATGTAAATGGATTAAATGCTCCAATCAAAAGGTGTAGGGTAGCGGAATGGATACAAAAACATGACCCAACTATATGCTGTCTACAAGAGACCCACCTCAAAGCAAAAGACACACACAGGATGAAAGTGAAGGGATTGAAAAAAATTATGTTCAAATGGAAAAGAAAATAAAGCTGGAGTAGCAATACTCATATCCGACAAAATAGACTTTAAAAGCATCATGCTAAGCAAAATAACCCAGTTAGAGAAAGATAAATATCATATGATCTCACTCACTTGTGGAATATAATGAACAGCATAAACTGATGAACTAAAATAGAGCCAGAGGGGAAAAATATACTAGAATATAAAAGAAGTAATCTTGTTATATGCAGATTTTTAATATTTCCTACAACTTTTGTGATATCATTCTATGTTAGTACAGTTTTGGTAATATCATTATACTTAAAATCCTTTTATTCTTGAAATATTAATGTTTATTGCATTAATATTACTATATGTAAGATCATTTTTCTTGAATAATTGGTGTTTATTGCATGTAACATTATCATATTTAAAATCATTTTTCTTGAGATAAAAAAATGAAAAAAAAATGGACCTGCAGCAAAAAATCACTGTGTCCTCAAGGTACAAGGCAGTGTGAGCAAGAGAAAGTCAGGGGCACCTGTTGGTGTAGTTGACTTTTGAGAAAGGATTTGTTATAATACAAAGTGCTGATTGCTTTCAATAATAGAGGGCAAAAACAATGAGCTACCTGGAAGTTCTAAGTTGACCCAAGGTGAAGGAATGAATTGGGCCCTGACAGCGTGACAGGATGCGGGCCGCCTGTAAGATTTAGACATTTTGTAAAGTCTCAAGGCTGGCCGGGGCCTAGGAACGGGCGCGGGACCCAGCTCCGCGTCTGAACCGAGCTGCTTCTGTGGGCCTTCTGCTGATGGGAGACCATCACTCTCCACGGTGGCTGCGATGGGCTCCCAGGCTCGAGCAGGGGTTTTGCTGAATTCCATTCATGTGCAACCTATCCCTTACTGGCAAGTCAGGTGACCGCATGCCTGGGGAGAAAACATCATACCTGCTGTCTGCCTCATGCCCACGGAGTTTGAGCCGGCGCATTCTCCACGTTCCTTTCTGGTGGGAGTCCAGGGTCCACTTCCCACCTGCAGGAAGCCAGCCTGGCACCCACTCCAGGAGGTTTTACGAGGAAAACCCAGTTCCTCACATTAACATTCTTTTCTGGTTTTAAAGCTGTAGTTAAGCATGGGGGAGTGACGGGAAGTGGTTTGCTGGGTAGATGGCCTGTGGCGGGTACGGTGGTGTTTCGTTGAAGAGCCAGAGCCGGCAGAGACTGAAGGTTGTGCTATTGTGGACATGTGGGTTTTACTTGTTTTAAGAAAAAGATACGTCTCATCCAATGTGCTGCTGTTTGTGTATCCATTTCCCTGACCAATCAGCCAGGTTCTTGGGCACCATTTGTTTGGGTGGCTCGCCGCTCAGCGTGGGCGGGTGGGGACCCACCGGCTCTGACCTGCACAGGGGCCAGGAAGGGCCACGCCCCGGGCGGACAGAGGGGCGAGTGGGGCCTTGGCCTCAAGAATCTTGTAGAAAGGAGATAAAGCAGAGGCCAGCAAGGGCAGAAATGCAAAACGTGGCTGGTGGGCTGCACAGGAGACACAGGGAAGGTGCAAGCTGATAGGTTTTGACTCTGACATTGGGAGCAGGGCCTTGGGGACCACACGAGGCCAGATTTCACCCAATAGCCATGACTCGTTGCTCTCTTTATTGATTGTGAGATTTAAAAATAATTATTACCTTGGAAAAGATACTTTCCAGACGCCAAACCCAGCCGTTCTCCTGGTTGGGCTAATGCATTATGGCCATTAGCCTCCAAGGGACAGGAGCAGGCCCGCATCGATCCCGCTGTCGATTTGCAAGAATGAGGCTGCCAGGTGCACCTGGAATTCTAGAAGCTTCTGAGTGAGTCTGAAAGAAGGAAGGAACATGCTCTTCCCATATTCCTCCCAACTGATCTTCAGAAAAAACCACGAGTTTTGCCTTAAATCACAGGAGAAGCCAGCAACTCTGCGTTGACTCCTTTTGATGCCAAGTTTGCTGGAGGGTTTAACGGGAATGTCCTATTGGAACACAAATGTGAACCCTGCGTTAGTGAGAGCCAGCGCCCTTCTCACAGTAAACTTTAAAACCAGTCAACACGCGGTGAAAACATAGTCCCTTTACACCAGGTGAGGGTGCACGAGGGCGCTCAGGGAGGGGCGACAGGAGTGGTCCTGAGTGCACAGCGGGACACAGTTTATCCACAGGGTGACGCCAGGCACCGTCCAACTTCTACAAGGAGCCGAAAATGACAAATAGTGTCATAACTTTGTGCTGAAATGTCTTTTTATTAAAATCACCACGCTCTTTCAGAATAAAGTGATTTCTAGGACATGGGTTAGGTCTGGAAATTTTGGGTAAACACTCCTCACCTTTTTGAAAAGACCTTAATAATTGTACGTACTGGAATGTTGGTAGAGGAGAAAATGGCATTATTTATTTCTTGATGTGGAGGTTTTTGGGTTTGGTGCTATGTATATGTTGTGGGATGACCTTACATGGTTGCACTTCTTTTTTCCGTGTGATGAGGACCTCTAAGATCTATGCTCTTAGCAACTTTTAAATATACAAAACAGTGTCATTACCTATTGTCATGAGAGAACTTCTATTTAGATGGAACATTTAGTCTCATGCAAATTTTTGGGACCATGTTTCCAAAAGAAAGGCAAGCAGTGACAGGACATGGAAAGAGCTACAGGTGAGGTGCATGCCGTGAGCGCGCACGCGTGTGTGCGTGTGTGCGTGTGTGTGTGTGTGCGTGCGCACGCACGCGCATGCGTGTGTCCGGAGCGGCTCCCCACAGAGCCTCTGCTGTCTGCGCAGGAAATCCCGGGGTCCTGGTTCCCTGGGAGAGGCATCAGCGACCCGCAGCCAGCCCAGCAAGCATCCGCTGGCTCCAGCGACGGCTCTGTGAAGCGAGTGCGTTTACCTCTCCTCCTCTTAGTTTTCCTTTGCTTAATTGTAGGTGATGATTCAAAAAAAGCCTTCACCTGTTTCGCCTGGCTTTCATCTTTTGCAGACAAAGCAGGCCGGGGCCTGGCCTTGATCTGTGCGTGCTTGGGGCCGAGTATGAAAGGGCTGGGTTGCCCCCAGGCTTTTAAGGGTTTTTGGGTTAAATTGATGAGCATGTATAATAAATTGAAGCTTTGTTGTTTGGCAGTTTTTTTTGTATTTGTTATTCTTTTATCAGTTGAGAGATTTGGGGGAGAGCACCAACCCCCACCCCCGTCTCAGATTTGCCCTCAGATGTAATTGACCGAGAGGGGTTTTGATATTACAAATATTTTTGTGTGTTTCTGTTTCTCAAGTAATTAGCCCCAGTCCAAGAACCTGAGTGTCTATGTATCTAGTGCTGAGGTCCCAGCAGCGTGGGTGCTGGGCCCGGTGTCCCATGGCCTTTCCGGTCTCTGCAGAGTGGCCAGACCCCCGTGGGAGTCCCGGGCACCCTCCTACCATGCGAGGTGCCTGGTGAGCCTCCTCTGCCGGGTAAGGTGCTTCCCCTCAGTCCGGTCTGTAGTTTAGTTAGTTAGCTTGTTTAGAATTTCATTTTGTTCGAAGCAGAAGCGAATGAGCCTGTGAGCATGTACATGGGGCCTGCTAGCCGGAGGGCTGCTGTGATCAGGAAGGCAGAGCAGATGCAGCACCTGAGCTGTGAAGTCTGTGCGTGGTCCGAGGCGCACAAGCTGGTCGGGCTGTGAAGACGTGGCCCGCACTGGGTGCTCCTGTCCTCGATGGGCCAGTGAAAGGCTACAGCGCAGGGTACCTCTGCTTCTGACCTGGCAGAGTGCAAACAGTCTGCACATGTGTGTGTGCCGCAGGTGTGTGCAGTATGCATGTGTGTGCGCCTGTAGGCACATGTGTGTGCATGCATGTGTGCTCATGTGTGCCTGTACACACATGCGAGTGTATGCACGTGTGCATGTGTATGCATGTGCGTATGCATGTGCGCCTGTATGCACATGTGAGTGTGTGCACGTGTGTGTGTATGCATGTGTGTATGTGCGTGTGTGGCTGTGTGCCGTGTGCCCATATGTGCAGGGCGCGTGTGCTGCCACATTTATTTGGGGTGGAGGAGGGGACTTTTATGGAGCATTTCCTTTTCCCTTCACTGCAGCGGGCACCGTGCCCAGCAGCGTGTGGGGGAGCCCGAGAGCACACAGAGCGCGTGTTGACTTCGTGTCCGTCCCCCGGTTTCCATGAGTTGAGGTGATGGGGCGCTGCCTGAACTTGCTCAGACGCTCCGCTCCCTCTGCCGCTCTTTGTGAATAGCACCAACTCCCTCCCTTGCACTGCGGCTCATTCTCGTTTCCTTCACGCTGCGACCCAGTCTACTCGTATCTCTGGGAAACGATATGGGAAGGCGAGGCTGTTTCACTCCATCGGATTTAATAAGTTTGGATGCTTTCCAAGCACCAGGCATTCATCATACTTCAATTCGCTGGGTGGTTCACCCACCCGGAGTGTTCGCGTCACAGACAGAAAGCGGCCGGCCCTAATGCCCTGTCCTCTCCGACGGCCCTCACCTGGTGTGAAGAAACTCACTTTGTGTCGAGGGGTCGGGTGAAGACTGGAGGTGGGGAGTTTTACATCCTGGGAAGCGTTTCATGGATGACTTTTCCTCTCCTGTTGGAAAGCTTTGCAGAATTATATGGGAAAGGAATGAGCGGGGCTCGGAACAAGGAAGGATTGGTCCCGCGTGGCAGCGTGCAGGGTTCTGTGCCATCGAGGAGATGGAGAGCAGCATGGCGGACGCTCTCCGTTATGGGGCCTCCTCTCCGGGGAGACAGTGACCTGGGACAGCGACGTGTGCTCTCTCCAGGGGGTGGGTAAGGTGCTCCCTGGCTGAACTGCTTGCTCGATAGAAGGTAGGGCTGCAGGGACACAGACAGAAATGACGATAAAGAACCACTTTGCTGGCTCGCGCCTCAGACGGGCCTTGCTGGGTCCTTTCTAATGGCTGCTTTCTGTCGCCCGTGGCCCTGTGCCACATGCCCTCTGAAACGCCGCCCTGAGTGTGTTTTGGGGGGGACGTCTTCCTATTGTCTTGGTGATTGCAGTGCCGAGCCAGAGTGATGGCAGGGGCACCTGCTGGTGTCTGTGATGACTCGATGATGTCATCAGCAGAGACCGGCTCTGATGGACAAGGCAGTGGGAGAACAGAGTCTGCCTGTGGGCGGCACTCACCCTCGCCGGCGCTGACCCTGGTCACTTTGATTTGATGTCTGCACAGCATGTGCCCTGTGGACCCTCCTGGGCTGTGAGGCAGGAACACCTGCCAGCCAGCACACGTGCCTGCACCGTGCTCTTGGGATTAATCGCTGTAGGAGACACACGAGAAAGTCTATGGTTCCGCAGTCTTATAGGCACCCTCTGTGCCACCTGACGGTGTCAGCGGGGGTGTAGACAGAGTTAAGCACCACTCACACCAGCTGTGGGGCTGGCTGACCGGGTCAGGCAGGTGCAGATGGTGAAGCAGACGCTCCAGAAGGGATGGCTGGGCCCGGAGATGCTGTGGGAGCGAGGGTGGAAGCCTGCCTCAGTCTGAGGCTGGAGGCCTTGTCTCTTCCAGTCGCTCACAGTCCCTGACTCTCCGTAGCCGCACGTGGCCCTCGGCTGGCCACTGTGGGCTCCACTGCTAGAGGGCCTTTCTCGGGAGCACGTGTGCGCCTGTTTTATTTCGTTGCAAGAAGACGCCACATACAAGATATTTCAGCTTTAATCTGAGGGTATAATAAAGTACCTGGAGAACAAGTAAGCAAACAAACATGCGGCCAACTAAAAATCCTAATACAGCAGACAGTTCATGATCTTACAGCAATCGATTAGCATCAGGCAAGTTCCTTATCTGGGAGATTGCTCTCACCTCTCTTTTAAAAAAAATTATTTTTTAAATTTATTTCAGAGAGGAAGGGAGAAGGAGAGAGAGATAGAAACTTCAATGATAAGAGGGGATCATTGATCGGCTGCCTCCTGCACTGGGGATTGAGGTGGCAACCCGGGCATGTGCCCTGACCAGAGCTGAACCATGGCCTCCTGGTTCATAGGTCAACAACGCTCAACCCCTGAGCCTGTGGCCAAGCAGCCTCCCGTTTGGATGTGTCATGCTTAGACGGAGTCTATCCTGAGAGAGTATGGCCCGAATAGGCGGCTATCTGCTTCAAGTTTGTGAGTGTCTAAAATTCCCGCTGGCCTCAGCATTGATGCTCAGGGTTTAGGATATGTTTAGCTGGGGTTGTTTTATCCACTGGTCATAGATAAACACATCTGTGCATGCTCGCACACACAGGCCCAGCGTTTGTTTGGGACACACCTGGGACCATCGCACGGTAGACACTATGGCACTGCTCCCAGTGCTGCCGCCGGTGGCAGGCTGCCCCTTAGGAAGCGGACAGTTTTTACAATGGTTGCAATCTTTCTTGGAAAACATCTTAATGAGCATGACCTCATCCTGTGAAGTAAGTTGCGCTGTCTGACTCATTCCCTCAGCATGAACTGGAGAGTATTTATGGAATGCCGTACGATCCAGGCTCCCTTGGTGGGGGTGGGGGGGTGGGGAGGGATGGGGGGAGTGTGTGGGGGGGGGTGCAAGAGCCGGGAGCTGCATTCTCTTGGGAAGAGCCAGGGCAGCCATGTGGGGTCAGCACAGGGACGAGTGTAGGGCGATGAGGTAGGGAGCAGTGGGAAGGCTGACACTCGGTTGTGGCCAGAGAAGTCCCTGCTGATACAGGGCATGTGTCAAGGCCTGAATTCAGGGACCGAGTGGAACTTGGAGGCACCTGAGGGAAAGAACAGTCTAGAAGGAAGAGGAAGCAGGAAGACTTGAAAAGTGTTCTGATGTGTTCAGAAAACAAACACTGTTCTCTGACGGCATATATTGTCTGTATGAATAGATTTTTAACTTAACCAAGATTTTCAAGTATAAATACATTGCATCCACCCTCGTTATGTGTGTGAGGGCTGAGACGGGTGTATCTGTGTCTGGGCTTTAACAATGCTTAGCCTAATGGTGAATCATAACAAGTGCTTGACAAATGCAGGCTAACACGAATGGATCCAATGATTAAAATATTTACATTAACATTAACTGTAATGTGAAGGGTATGTCGTGGATATACTAGTAGAACTGTTTCCAAGATAAAGGAAAAAAATATTCGGCCGTCTCAACCTTTTTTGTTTAGTTGCCTTTCCATTAAGATTTTATGTAGGCCCTGGCTGGGTGGCTCATTGGTTAGAGCGTCATCCCCATACTCTCAGGTTGCAGGTTTGATCCGCAATCAGGGCACATCTACCTCATGGACGGGGAGACCCTCATCTACCTCATGAGGGGGACCCCTCATCTACACCATGGGGGGGGGAGACCCTCATCTACCTCATGGAGGGGGAGACCCTCATCTACCTCATGGGGGGGGAGACCCTCATCTACCTCATGGACGGGGAGACCCTCATCTACCTCATGGAGGGGGAGACCCTCATCTACCTCATGGAGGGGGAGACCCTCATCTACCTCATGGAGAGGAGACCCTCATCTACCTAATGGAGGGGGAGACCCTCATCTACCTCATGGAGAGGAGACCCTCATCTACCTCATGGAGGGGGAGACCCTCATCTAACTCATGGAGGGGGAGACCCTCATCTACCTAATGGAGGGGGAGACCCTCATCTACCTCATGGAGGGGGAGACCCTCATCTACCTAATGGAGGGGGAGACCCTCATCTAACTCATGGAGGGGGAGACCCTCATCTACCTCATGGAGGGGGAGACCCTCATCTACCTCATGGAGGGGGGGACCCTCATCTACCTCATGGAGGGGGAGACCCTCATCTACCTCATGGAGGGGGAGACCCTCATCTACCTCATGGAGGGGGAGACCCTCATCTACCTCATGGAGAGGAGACCCTGATCTACCTAAGGGAGGGGGAGACCCTCATCTACCTCATGGAGGGGGAGACCCTCATCTACCTCATGGAGGGGGAGACCCTCATCTAACTCATGGAGGGGGAGACCCTCATCTACCTCATGGAGGGGGAGACCCTCATCTACCTCATGGAGGGGGAGACCCTCATCTACCTCATGGAGGGGGGGACCCTCATCTACCTCATGGAGGGGGAGACCCTCATCTACCTCATGGAGGGGGAGACCCTCATCTACCTCATGGAGGGGGAGACCCTCATCTACCTCATGGAGAGGAGACCCTGATCTACCTAAGGGAGGGGGAGACCCTCATCTACCTCATGGAGGGGGAGACCCTCATTTACCTAATGGAGGGGGAGACCCTCATCTACACCATGGAGGGGGAGACCCTCATCTACCTCATGGAGGGGGAGACCCTCATCTACCTCATGGAGGGGGAGACCCTCATCTACCTCATGGGGGGGGGGAGACCCTCATCTACCTCATGGAGGGGGAGACCCTCATCTACCTCATGGAGGGGGAGACCCTCATCTACCTCATGGAGGGGGAGACCCTCATCTACCTCATGGAGGGGGAGACCCTCATCTACCTAATGGAGGGGGAGACCCTCATCTAACTCATGGAGGGGGAGACCCTCATCTACCTCATGGAGGGGGAGACCCTCATCTACCTCATGGAGGGGGGGACCCTCATCTACCTCATGGAGGGGGAGACCCTCATCTACCTAATGGAGGGGGAGACCCTCATCTAACTCATGGAGGGGGAGACCCTCATCTACCTCATGGAGGGGGAGACCCTCATCTACCTCATGGAGGGGGGGACCCTCATCTACCTCATGGAGGGGGAGACCCTCATCTACCTCATGGAGGGGGAGACCCTCATCTACCTCATGGAGGGGGAGACCCTCATCTACCTCATGGAGAGGAGACCCTGATCTACCTAAGGGAGGGGGAGACCCTCATCTACCTCATGGAGGGGGAGACCCTCATCTACCTCATGGAGGGGGAGACCCTCATCTAACTCATGGAGGGGGAGACCCTCATCTACCTCATTGAGGGGGAGACCCTCATCTACCTCATGGAGGGGGAGACCCTCATCTACCTCATGGAGGGGGGGACCCTCATCTACCTCATGGAGGGGGAGACCCTCATCTACCTCATGGAGGGGGAGACCCTCATCTACCTCATGGAGGGGGAGACCCTCATCTACCTCATGGAGAGGAGACCCTGATCTACCTAAGGGAGGGGGAGACCCTCATCTACCTCATGGAGGGGGAGACCCTCATTTACCTAATGGAGGGGGAGACCCTCATCTACACCATGGAGGGGGAGACCCTCATCTACCTCATGGAGGGGGAGACCCTCATCTACCTCATGGAGGGGGAGACCCTCATCTACCTCATGGGGGGGGGGAGACCCTCATCTACCTAATGGAGGGGGAGACCCTCATCTACCTCATGGAGGGGGAGACCCTCATCTACCTAATGGAGGGGGAGACCCTCATCTACCTCATGGAGGGGGAGACCCTCATCTACCTCATGGAGGGGGAGACCCTCATCTACCTCATGGAGGGGGAGACCCTCATCTACCTCATGGAGGGGGAGACCCTCAACTACCTAATGGAGGGGGAGACCCTAATCTACCCCATGGAGGGGGAGACCCTCATCTACCTAATGGAGGGGAAGACCGTCATCTACCTCATGGAGGGGGAGACCCTCATCTACCTCATGGAGGGGGAGACCCTCATCTACCTCATGGAGAGGAGACCCTCATCTACCTAATGGAGGGGGAGACCCTCATCTACCTCATGGAGGGGGAGACCCTCATCTACCTAATGGAGGGGGAGACCCTCATCTACCTCATTGAGGGGGAGACCCTCATCTACCTCATGGAGGGGGAGACCCTCATCTACCTCATGGAGAGGAGACCCTCATCTACCTAATGGTAGGGGAGACCCTCATCTACCTCATGGAGGGGGAGACCCTCATCTACCTAATGGAGGGGGAGACCCTCATCTACCTAATGGAGGGGGAGACCCTCATCTACCTCATGGAGGGGGAGACCCTCATCCACCTCATGGAGGGGGAGACCCTCATCTACCTAATGGAGGGGGAGACCCTCATCTACCTCATGGGGGGGAGACCCTCATCTACCTAATGGAGGCGGAGACCCTCATCTACCTCATGGAGGGGGAGACCCTCAACTACCTCATGTGGAGGGAGACCCTCATCTACCTAATGGAGGGGGAGACCCTCATCTACCTCATGGGGGGGGAGACCCTCATCTACCTCATGGGGGGGAGACCCTCATCTACCTCATGGAGGGGGAGACCCTCATCTCCCTCATGGAGGGGGAGACCCTCATCTACCTCATGGGGAGGGGGAGACCCTAATCTACCTCATGGAGGGGGAGACCCTCATCTACCTCATGGAGGGGGAGACCCTCATCTACCTCATGGAGGGGGAGACCCTCATCTACCTCATGGAGGGGGAGACCCTCATCTACCTCATGGAGGGGGAGACCCTCAACTACCTAATGGAGGGGGAGACCCTCATCTACCTCATGGAGGGGGAGACCCTCATCTACCTCATGGAGGGGGAGACCCTCATCTACCTCATGGAGGGGGAGACCCTCATCTACCTCATGGGGGGGGGGAGACCCTCAGCTACCTCATGGAGGGGGAGACCCTCATCTACCTAATGGAGGGGGAGACCCTCATCTACCTCATGGGGGGGAGACCCTCATCTACCTAAGTGAGGGGGAGACCCTCATCTACCTCATGGGGGGTGGACCCTCATCTACCTCATGGAGGGGGAGACCCTCATCTACCTCATGGAGGGGGAGACCCTCATCTACCTCATGGGGGGGGGAGACCCTCATCTACCTCATGGAGGGGGAGACCCTCATCTACCTCATGGAGGGGGAGACCCTCATCTACCTCGTGGAGGGGGAGACCCTCATCTACCTCATGGAGGGGGAGACCCTCATCTACCTCATGGAGGGGGAGACCCTCATCTACCTCATGGGGGGGATACCCTCAGCTACCTAATGGAGGGGGAGACCCTCATCTACCTCATGGAGGGGGAGACCCTCAACTACCTCATGTGGGGGGAGACCCTCATCTACCTAATGGAGGGGGAGACCCTCATCTACCTCATGGGGGGGGAGACCATCATCTACCTCATGGAGGGGGAGACCCTCATCTACCTCATGGAGGGGGAGACCCTCCACTACCTCATGGGGGGGGAGACCCTCATCTACCTCATGTGGGGGGAGACCCTCATGTACCTAATGGAGGGGGAGACCCTCATCTACCTCATGGGGGGGGAGACCCTCATCTACCTCATGGAGGGGGAGACCTTCATCTACTTCAGGAAGGGGAGACCCTCATCTACCTAATGGACGGGGAGACCCTCATCTACCTAATGGAGGGGGAGACCCTCATCTACCTCATGGGGGGGAGACCCTCATCTACCTAATGGAGGGGGAGACCCTCATCTACCTCATCGGGGGGGGAGACCCTCATCTACCTCATGGAGGGGGAGACCCTCATCTACCTCATTGAGGGGAGACCTTCATCTACCTCATGAGGGGGAGACCCTCATCTACCTCATGGGGGGGAGACCCTCATCTACACCATGGTGGGGGAGACCCTCATCTACACCATGGTGGGGGAGACCCTCATCTACCTCATGGAGGTGGAGACCCTCATCTACCTCATGGAGGGGGAGACCCTCATCTAACTCATGGGGGGGGAGACCCTCATCTACCTCATGGGTGGGAGACCCTCATCTACCTCATGGAGGGGGAGACCCTCATCTACCTCATGGAGGGGGAGACCCTCATCTACCTCATGGGGGGGGGAGACCCTCATCTACCTCATGGAGGGGGAGACCCTCATCTACCTCATGGAGGGGGAGACCCTCATCTACCTCATGGAGGGGGAGACCTTCATCTACTTCATGGAGAGGAGACCCTCATCTACCTCATGGAGGGGGAGACCCTCATCTACCTCATGGGGGGGAGACCCTCAACTACCTCATGGGGGGGGAGACCCTCATCTACCTCATGTGGGGGAGACCCTCATCTACCTCATGGGGGGGAGACCCTCATCTACCTCATTGGGGGGAGACCCTCATCTACCTCATGGGGGGGAGACCCTCATCTACCTCATGGGGGGGAGACCCTCATCTACCTCATGGGGGGGAGACCCTCATCTACCTCATGGGGGGGAGACCCTCATCTACCTAATGGGGGGGTGACCTTCATCTACCTCATGGAGGAGGAGGAGACCCTCATCTACCTCATGGGGGGAGACCCTCATCTACCTCATGGGGGGAGACCCTAAGCTGGGCAAGCTCTGTACTCTGTAGAGAAAAATGCAAATGCAGAACCCCTTCTTCAAGAGTGATGAAAGCTCAGGACAGGACAGCCAGGCCCAATGTGGAGCTAGGCATGGAGCCATCTAGGTGTGGCCTGTATACATCTACACCCCAGATGGCAAGCCCTTGGCTCAGCTGCCTTACCCATGAGGCGTGCTCCTGAGCTGGTGTCTGCTGGGGGAACCCTGTGGATTCACAGGTGGTCCCTTGAGAAGGGGTGTCTCTTTCCAGTGTCCCCCTCCCGTTTGGAGGTTTGTAGGGCGCAGCTATAGGGTTAAGCCTCAGACTGACCTATTGTCAAGGCCACAAACAACTCCCAGCTTAGAGGGCACAGTCCTCTTAGCATAATTAGGCTTGACCTTATGACGCTCCCTAGATCTTATCTGGGAAGCTAATGATGTAGCAAGTGCTGCCAAAACAAGTGAAACTCACAAGAACATTGCAACTATGGTGACCACTACCTTGTTTACCTCTGGCTATAAAATAAAGGCTCAGCTTGGCTCTGGGTCTCTCTCTGTGGCCTCAGCCAAGCACAGGAAGATAGACCCAGCTTATTCTCTCTGTCTGTCATTTCTTCATCCTTCACTGTCCTCACTCAGCCTTGCGGAACCCTTGGCTGAGCTGGCTCGGCACAGAGGTTGTCTTGAGACCTCTGCTGCCTGGCATCCGCCTGCCCTGAGTGCAGAGGCCGGCGCACCCCAGGGCTGGGGAATGCCGCAGCCGTGGTGGCCCCAGGGCGGGTCGCACCTGCTGAACGCACTTGGGCCATGCACCTCCCAGAGGCCACTTCCCAGCAGAATGGGCAGGAGCCCCTTCTTGCACCAGCCTCCAGCTGCAGAGCACATGCAGAAGGCAGCGTGGGCAGAGCGGGTTCTGCTGGGGCCCAGTGGGGACCCTGAGGGCCATAGAGAGGGCGTCACGGCGGAGGCTCCCAGGCATCCCTATGGGAGTGGGGGAGGGGTCAGTGAGAAAAGCCTTCGCTTGGAAACTGCAGACAGAACAAGCTACACTGTGAGGAGGAAGTGGACTGGGTGGCCATCACTCTTCTGGGCAGTCCTCTGGGGGATAGTGAAAATGCCCCCAGCCTGGCCGGCGTGGCTCAGTGATTGAGTGTTGACCTATGAATCAGGAGGTCACAGTTCGATTCCCGTCAGGGCACATGCCCAGATTGTGGGCTGGATCCCAGTGTGGGGTGTGCAGGAGGCAGGCAATCCATGATTCTCTCTAATCATTGATGTTTCTATCTCTCCCTCTCCCGTCCCCTCTGAAATCAATAAAAATATATTAAAATTCCCCCAAATTTCACTGAACATGACACCAGCAAGTACCAGCCGAGGAGGCGCTATGTCCATCACCATCAGGCTGTCTCAGGCTCCAGTTCTCTAGAGCAACAGCCAGGTCTCCTGGTTCTAAAGGTCTAGGAAGAGCCTCCATGTTCTTGGAGACCAGTGTGTGATGGGTGTGTGTGTGTGATTGATGGGAAGCTACACGTTAAAAACTGCGGCTCTAAAAGATAGCCCGCAACCATCCTCTAGGAAGGCATGCTGCATCCCTTCCTTGGGACGTTACAGCTTTTGTTGTTGTTTTTAATCCTCACCCAAGGATGTTTCCTCCTCCTCAGTCCTCCCCATTGAATTTTAGGGAGAGTGGAAGGGAGGGGGAGAGAAAGAGAAACATTGATGTGAGAGAGACACATCGATTGGTTGCCTCGGGTACGCAACCCGGATCAAACCTGCAACCAAGGTATGTACCCTTGACCGGAATCGAACCCAAGACCCTTCAGTCTTCAGGCCGACGCTCTAAACACTGAGCAACTGGCTGGGGCAGAATTCACAACTCTTTACCGTACTTAATAAAGTGGCATGTTTTTCTAAATAATTCTGCACATGAAAATTATTATAGTCTGAACACGACACTCTTCTTACTAATCTGGGTCAGAGTCGGATTTTCCCAGCAGCTGCTTAGATTGGTCAGGATGTTCAAACAGGACCAAGAAAAGTAATGAGGCCATGCGTGAGGGCAGCCAGGCGCGTGAAAGCTCCGACACCCTCCCGCACCACACACCGCAGCCCCGGGAGAACGGCTCGACCAGCAGGCTCCCCGCCACTTGCGCCTGGTCGCGAAGCCCCTCGGAGAACTTGACCTGGTCCTGCAGGGGACCCCATGGGGCCTGGGCCCAGTTGTGGGGGACACCTAGGCTTGCCTATTCTCCTCCGAGGTTGCTGCTCTCTCCGGTCACTTTCCTTTCCAAGTCCTGCTTTACTTGCCAAGCACAATTGATAGGAAAAACCTGTCAGGAATCTTTCAAGACATTTCATGGAATTTATGTTCCCACCATCAACCTCTGACTCAGACAGAAATGGTTAACTGGGAAATTTGAATGATCTTACTATTGATTTAAGCCTTTAAATGGTCTTTTGGATGTTTTATCCTAATGCCATCATGAGACGCAGAAGGGCAGAAATGATTTTCTAATTTATGAAATTCCTACATTAAATGGCATAGCCAACGTGGAGACCCAGTCCCTTTTATATTTAACTTGTGCTTTAACGTTTGTGCATTTTTTAAAAAGACAAGTTGGGTGCTCGTCCTGTGACGGATGCCCGGCTGGATTCATGCTTCTGGAGTGGAATCAAAAACCCGTGGCTTAGCAAGTGACGGCCAAGAATGTCGTCTAGCTGGTGATGTTGCCCAAACTAAAAATAATCATTTCTGGTGGCTGTCCTTTGGCTCCTCGGTGGGTGGTGTCACCTCCTCTATTAAAATAAGTGAGTGACTATGCAGAGCTCACTCAGGTCCTCTGCTGGTCATCGCAGGAGAAGGGCAGGGGGGTCCTGAAAGGAAGAGCTGGACGCTGGTGACTTCAAGACAAAGATACCACGGCCCGGCTTGTTTGGCACAGAACTTTATGGCTTCAGGAAACCGCACACACTCACGAGCGCCGACTCCCCCTGGGCTCCTGCTTCTCCCTCCCCAGGTGGCCCGCACACGAGGTGGGCTCTCTGCCTTTGTAACAGAGCAATCCTTGCCATCCACGTGGCTAACGTCTCGCAGCCTCGGTAGCTCCCTCTGGCGCGTGGAAGTCTGGATGACATGGCTGGTCTTTAGTCCAGGCCAGTGCTGACCAGTCACCGTCCCTAGCATTACGTCCATTTGAAAGAGAGATAGCACCCTGTAACCTGAGCCATAGCCGTTGGACCCTCAGAGGAGTGAATGTGCACAATTCTGCCCAACATTATGCCCATCAGGCCAGTGAGGCACAGCCACATGTAGGTTGAATTTGCAACTTTGGGGGAAGTTCCGTTGATAGAATCACATTGCTCAGGGCCCCTATAGCTCTGTCCCAGGATGGCGCTACCTTCCTCTGAGCTGGTGTATCTACCTCAAATAAGGAGGATGTAACTCAACTCCAGGTGTACTGCAGGAAGTCTGTCTGTCTGTCTATCCATCCATCATCCATCCATCCATCTATCCATCATCCGTGGTGGCTCATTGTTTAGAGCATTGGCCTGAGCACTGAAGTATCTCAGGTTTGATTCCCAGCCAAGGGCACATACCTGAGTGCGTCTCTCTGTCTTTCTCCCTTCCTTTCTTTCTCCCCCCACCACACTTGTTATTGCATTCATTGGTTGCTCCCTTCCCTTCTTCCCATGCTCTCTAAAAATCAATGGGGAAAATGTCCTTGGGTGGGATTAGCAACAACAACAACAACAACAACAACAAAAGCCCATGGCTGTCAGCTGTTCCTATGTGAGGCTTCACTCTTGCTAGTGCTACTACGTGACTAGCAAAGGACTGGCAGGCACATCATTCGTTTTTATCCAAATAGTATTGAGTCCCTGCAAACAGAACGGAGGCAGCCCTTGCCCTCATAAACCTGCAGTCAAGCCACCAAGCTTGAGTAGCATTGTGGGAAGCAAAGAATGCCCATCTCAGGGATGGGGCCTCGAGCAAGCCGACCTGGGAGACGGAGGCCTGGGTGGGGAGGTGTCTGTGCAGTGAGGGTGGGAGGGTGTACTCAGCGGGCGTGCCGGGCCCCTCCCAGCAGTCCTGCTGGTGTGGACCCAACCCCTCCCCGTGTCCCGTGGAGCCTGGGCTGACCTCTGAGGCCGCATGGTCCTGGTTCATACTTGCTGGTGCTCTGCCTAGTAGTATTGTTGGCATTTTCTCTTCAGGCACAGAGGTATCTTTTTGCACCCAAGAACAGGCCCCTCAAATGTTTCATAAATACTTATTGCAAAGCAACTCTTATTATTTGAAAAATATAGTCCTTAAACAGCACATATTTTTTGGTAGAAGATACAGAGAAGCAAATAAGAGGAAATAAAATTCACCCATAACTCCACTAGAAAGAGAAACTTGTTTAACATTGAGGTGCAGTAAAAACCTAGCTGGCCTCCCAGGCACTTGTCTCTCATGTAACTAGAGCATATGTGTACAGGCATACCTATGCATATCTATGTATATTTATAAGCATAGATGGACATATTCATATATAGCCACACAGGGCACATATTTATAAACTACAAATTACTATTTTGTAAATTTTGCTTAATAATATATTCTTATCATCTTTCTATGTTAATATATAGTTTTCTACAGCATTTTAGAGTTTGTTGCTTTTCATTATAAACATGTTTAAAAATATTTTAGAAGATGCAGAAGTTTTAAGAAAGAAATTAAGAGCATTCATAATTTGATCATTCAGACACGGTTTTTAATGTTGAAATAGGGTTATTTCACTGTATGACCAGCTCATCATGTAGCTGAACAGTGGCCGCTGCTGGACACCAGCACTGTTTTTATTTTTTTCTGTTAAGATTAATGCTGTGATAAGAGCCGCATGGCCGAGTCTTTGCACCCCTCCCTACATTCTTTCCTGAAGATGGGTCCTTAGAAGTGAAAGGGCAGCTCAGTGAATGTGTGCCATTTAAATGCTTATTGTGAAAAATTTCAAATTTCCTCCATCAAATTTCCCATCAAATGGTGAACCATTTACACGTTCACCAATATTTTATGAGTATCCCTACACTAGGTCATTGGGATTGTCTTTTTACGAGTGTATTTCTATTTTTTCTGATACAAGAACCATACACAGGGAGGGGGAAAGGAGGCGCCTTCTGTTTGTATGGACCGTGACACAGTAATTGAAGCACAAGAATCAGCTCTGCTTTGCTCAGTAGCCACCCCCGTTTTTTTTTTGCTTTTTGTTTTTGTTAATCCTCACCCGAGGGTATTTTTCTATTGATTTTTAGAGAGAGTGGAAGCGAGAGGGAGAGACAGAGAGAGGGAAACATCGATGTGAGAGAAATACATCGATTGGTTGCCTCCTGCAGGAGCCCTGACCAGGGCCTTGGCTGGGGAGGAGCCTGCAACCAAGGTACGTGCCCTTGTCCAGAATTGAACCCGGGACCCTTTGATCCACAGGCTGACACTGTTCCCACTGAGCCACACTGGCTAGGGTGCCCCCTTTTTGTTTTTAAAACTTGTTCACTCCCCCAATAACATCTTGAAGGGTCCAAGCGCAGGTGCTCGCCCTGAGCTGGGCGGGAGGGTCCAGGCCAGGTCTCCCCCAGCGGCGGGTGCCCCTTTTCAGTGGTTCTTCCTGAGCATCCAGACAACGGGGCGTTTTAACTTTATGAATCTTTTTTTTTCTTCAAGCGCAGGGAGACTGGGAGTAGCAAATAGTTCAAATTAATCAGACAGCTACAGTAGCACCAAGTGTCAGTCAACGTCGTGTATTCCGATGTTGCCCTGGCCACCCTTTGACCCCACGTGAGTGCGTGGTGCAGAGGCCCCAGGAGGTGGGGAGGGAGAGGATGTGGGGGGAGAGGCTGTGGGGGGAGAGGCTGTAGGGGGGAGAGGCTGTGGGGGGAGAGGCTGTAGGGGGGAGAGGCTGTGGGGGGAGAGGCTGTGGGGGGAGAGGATGTGGGGGGAGAGGCTGTGGGGGGAGAGGCTGTAGGGGGGAGAGGCTGTAGGGGGGTGGAGAGGCTGCAGGGGAAAGGCCCCAGTGGAGAGGCCGCCGTAGCTGCACGCGCCGTGGGCCCCATGCTGCCTGTGATGAACGGTTGGCAGCATCTTCACTTGGTCAAGGTGAACCATGCCCACCAGTCACTTGCTCAGGGCTCAGAGCTGCAAATATGAGATTAGAGGCTTTAGTCCAATGTGGGGGCAGCAGATGTGCCCGTGGCCTCGGTGCGGTTGCTATGGGTCTGGGCGCCCGCAGTCACTAGGGGGTCGTAAAGGACGCCGACAGTGAGGCCCTCTCTCTGAGTAGGTCGGAGATCTGGGAGCACTTCATGTCTGTGAGCAGGATGTTGGCTTGAGGAGAGACATGGGCCTGTGATTCCTGTTGCTGACGACGCAGAGCCCAGGACCCAGCCCTCCCTCCATAACAGCCCCCCTGACCGGAAGGAAGTGATTTTGAAGGAGATCAGCCTGCGCCCCAGTCTTTCCTGTCTTGTCCCATCTCTGCCTTCGTTTCGCTCCCTGACTTCTGGCAGTTCCTTGGGCCGCATGTCAGAACCACCTGAGGTTTTTCCTCAAATTCCGCAGTCCAGGCTGCACCCCCAGCTGTCAGCCTTGCTGGGGGCGGCGGGGGGTGGGGGCTGGGCCAGTATTTAGAACGACTGCAGGTGACCCACGCAGCCCGGCTGCAGAGCCCGGGGCCACACACCTCCCCACGCCACGGTCAGTGTGCCCCCGCAAAGCTAGCCCTAATGGGGATCCTGGGGAAAGAACCTCTAACATTTTGTTGTTACTAAACTCACCATCCGTAACGACAAACAATGTCACCCACTCGACTGCAATCTTTGGTCAACTAGGAGGCCAGGAGGAGTGATGTTTAAATACTTTTTGCTGCATGAGAACTTGCTGCGTCTCCTACGTCTGGGATTTTCTGTCATCATCCATCTCTTGTTTTTCTCAACCACAGTCACCTCTTAGTTAAGCGTTTCCCTACAGGCACTCCAAGCCCCTCAAGTTGGGGTCCCTCCTCCTTTAATCTCTGTGTTTGCAGGGACTAAAGCCGCAATCTCCTCTTTCATGGGCAGCACTGCCTTACTCTGAGGCACCATTTACTGCAGCCTGGGCACGCACACGCTTTGGAGCCCAAGCTCCATGAAATGGATCGGTGCTGACCCCTGGCCTGCGGCTGGGAGGAAGGTGTGGTCCTGGGACCGAGGGGTCTCGTGGCTCTGGGAGGGGTGGCTGGGATGGTCGCAAAGCTTCTCCACTCGATCCCCGAGGACATCGAGGCCTGCAGAGGCCAAGGAACTTGTCCGAGCTCATAAGTCAACCAATTTCATGTCCTGGGAGCAGAGATAATAAAGTATGGATGGCAGAGCGTTTGAAACTGAACTGAAATGAGGTTTCTGGATTAGCCGTGGACTCCAGTGCCCGACGCCCCTCCCTGTGGACAGGCGCGCGGGTTCTTTAGAATAAGGGCTCATTTCACAATGAGCTTGACCCAGAGAAAAATGGCAAAAATGAGTGGCACAAAAATGAATTTTCTATTTTTTATGGATCAAAAGCTAATTTTAGATTTTGGTGCTGCTCTAACAGGCTATTTCTAGCTCATGCTTATTGCCCCCTTTTATTGGCTCTAATTTTAGACTTGAGCTTGGAGAAGAAATTTGATAAGTTGGAACTTTTAGGCTTGAAAGAGGAAACTTGAATGAGACAATTTACAAGTAGTGACCAGGGAACTCAGGAGTGTAGGAATACATTCGCAGGTTATTACTCCTGTAAAAGTCACTCTTCACTTTCTGCCCAGCCTCTCAGGCTGGCGCGCCTGCTCTGGGCTGGCTACCCGCAGTCGCAGGACCATAGCTGACAGTTACCCAGAGTGCACTGCTTCCGCCCCCCCCCCCCCCCCGCCCCGGCAGCGACCACTTCCTTCCATCTTCCTGGCCCCTGAGAGCTCGCCCAGCTCCTGTGCTGTTTAAACACACAAACGCGAGCCTGCTCAGGGCCTTTGCACGTACTGTCTCCATTCTGTGTGAGAGTCTTCATCTCATTCCATGTGTGGTTCCCATTGCCTTTGGTCCCACCCCTTCCTTCCAGTGTGGACCGAGCTCTCGACCTAAATGACACTGCTTTCCACGCCTACCACCTCTCCATTCAGCATTGGGTTCCGTGTCTGCTTCTTAGAGCAGCCTCATCCAACCACGGCACGAGCCGGACACCCAGGATTTGTCCTCAGCACTTCCCATCGCTACTGTGTTGCCACGGCCTCCTCCTCTCACTCCCAGACCCCAGGAACCTGCCCGCCTCTGGCCATGACTTTGCCCCAAATTCTTAGCATCTCTTGCGTAAGCCATGCCAATCGTCTGCTAGTGTTGCCCTCTGATACACCCTTGCAGACTTTGAATAACAAGAGTTAGTCGTGACTTCCGGTATCTGATGGCTGTTCACGTTCATAGCCACATGCGCTTCCTCTGTGTGAACATGTCATGACAATTCATTCATTCATTCATTCATTCATTCATTCAGCACATGAGGCAATTGAGTTGTTTCTAGTCTTTTGTGATAATTGTCAACTATACTGCTTTTAACATCGTTGCATATTTTTCCTCAGGCACATGCCAGGGTTCCTCTGGGATAGAAGCACCCAGGAGTGGACTTGCTGGATATCCAAACGCTCAACTTCACAAAGTAACAGCAAGGCACTTTCCACCCCACTTGTGCCCATGTCCACCTGTGGCTCAGCAGGCTGTGGGGGGAGAGCATTTCCTGAGTCTGACTGCGTGTGGATACCTTGGGCACAGGATGCGACCTCATGTATTCGTAGTGTAAGAGCTGATTGCTAGTGAGACCGGACAGCTTTCCAGATGCTTGTGGTGTTTTCTGTATGTGCCTGCTGCATGTATAGGAAACAGTTCTGTGTCTTCCCCTGCAGCCCTCACTGTGTTACTGTCTCGCTTTCCTGACCTCACTGGCTCTGGTCTCGGCTCCGGGAAAGGGAAGTCGGCAACAGCGGCCTGTCCTCGCCTCCCCGCAGGAGCTCCGTGCCCAGGGCTTCCTCAGGGAGGACTGTGCTTGGGGCGGAGATCTTACACGCAGTCTTCTCCACATTAAAGATGCTTCTCCCATTCCCAGCTTGAATAATGTTTTATTATATTAAGTGTGTTTTTCTGATTTATTATAGAGATAGCCATATGATATTATTGTGGTGTTTTTTTTTACAATATTCTTAATCTGATGAAATTGTGAATGAAGTTTATGGATTTTCCAACATTGAAACCCTCTTATATTTCTGAAATAAATCAAGCGTGGCCACCATGTTATTATATTTTTGTATTTACTGTGTCTCTGGCTTACAATGTTCTATTAGGATTATACTCATGAGTGAGGTTGGTACTGTCTGCATTCAGCATCCCAGTGTCCCGCCTCCTGGGCTGACAGGGCCCTCCTGCCCGCCCTGGAGAAGTGGAAGGACCTGCTTCCTGAAGACTTGCGGGCGCACTGTTACCCCTGCCTGGGGCTGGCTTTCTGGGAAAACCCTTGACCGCTGCTTCGGTTCCTTGAATCGTGTAGAGTCTTCAGGGTTCATTTACGCTTGAGTCCCTATAAATGATGAAGACCACATCCTTGCCCATGTCTGCAGTAATTAGTGCTGGCACATGTCCCTCAATATGTGGCTCCTATTACTTAGTTGTGTTTTTCTTTTATCAGTTTCTCCAAAATTGTCTATTATTGCTCTTCCTAAAGAACCAATGTGTAGCTTTGTTGATGGCCTCCAGGTTTCTGGAGACCGAGGAGAGGTTGTGCGTGCGGGGCAGAGTTCCAGCGATTAGAAACTGTATGGCTTCGGCTGTCATCCCGGTTGGGTGTGTGCGGGAAGCACTCCCCCCCCCCCCCCCCGCCCCCGCCTTCTACAATTACTAAAAACATAACAAAAACACGATGCAGATGCATGGAGCCTGCTGGATCTTCATCCGGGGCCAAGAGAACGTCTGTGCTGAGCAGGTTTAAAGGGACAGTAGGAGACACAATCACAGCTGCTTCTGACTCCTGTGGGCATCCTGCCTGTCTGATGAATGGTACTTGGAGTGTCTGTACTGGTCACAAAATAACCACATTGCGAGGTTTGCTCAGGAAGAGGTGATGCTGGGGAACAGTGAACTTTGGGAATGTCTTAACTTCAAGCTGTGACTTAGTCTGGAAGCAGGAGCAGGTAATTTACAATGCACAGGGGCCGGTGCCCAGGAGATGCGCTCACAGTACAGGGGGCGCTGGGGAGCGTAGAGCTTACCTTTCAAGGCCAAAGCTGGGTCAACAATCGGTCTTTCTTGTAAAATAGCCTACATTTTTTTAAAAATTAAGTCTTTATTGTTCAGATTATTACAGTTGTTCCTCTTTTTTCTCCCCATAGCTCCCCTCCACCTGGTTCCCACCCCACCCCATGCCCTTAACCTCCCGCTATTGTCCTCATCCATAGGTGTAAGATTTTTGTTCAGTCTCTTCCCGCACCCCCCACACCCTCTTCCCCTCCGAGAATTGTCAGTCCACTCCCTTTCTATGCCCCTGATTCTATTCTATTCACCAGTTTATTCTGTTCATCATATTTTTTATTCACTTGATTTTTAGATTCACTTGTTGATAGATGTGTATTTGTTGTCACTTAGTTGTTCATAATTTTTATCTTTTTAAAATTTTTTTATTTTTTCATCATTTTATTTTATTTTTTAAAAATTTTTTATTTTATTGTTTAAAGCATTACAGACAGTAGTACATATGTCTCCTTTTTGCCCCCCATTAACCTTCCCCACGGCCTCCCCTACCCCCCCCCCCCCACCCCAGCACATGCCCTCACCCCACACCCCCAGTGTCTTACGTCCATTGGTTATGCTTATATACATGCATACAAGTCCTTCAGTTGATCTCTTACCTTCCCCCCTCAGCACTCCCCAGCTTTCCCACTGTAATTTGACAGTCTGTTTGAGGCAGCTCTGCCTCTGTATCTATTTTTGTTCATAAGTTTATAATGGTCTTTATTATCCATGAATGAGTGAGATCATGTGGTATTTTTCCTTCATTGACTGGCTTATTTCACTTAGCATAATGCTCTCCAGTTCCATCCATGCTGCTGCAAATGGTAAGAATTCCTTCTTTTTTACAGCAGTGTAGTATTCCATTGTGTAGATGTACCATAGTTTTCTAATCCACTCATCTGCTGATGGGAATTTAGGCTGTTTCCAAATTTTGGCTATGATAAATTGTGCTGCTATGAACGTAGAGGTGCATATATCCTTTCTGATTGGTGTTTCTGGTTTCTTGGGATATATTCCTAGAAGTGAGATTACTGGGTCAAATGGGAGTTCCATTTTTAACTTTTTGAGGAAACTCCATACTGTTCTCCATAATGGTTGCGCCAGTCTGCATTCCCACCAGCAGTGCACGAGGGTTTCTTTGTCTCCACATCCACGCCAGCACTTGTCATTTGTTGATTTGTTGATGGTAGCTATTCTGACAGGTGTGAGGTGGTACCTCATTGTTGTTTTGATTTGCATCTCTTGGATGATTAGTGACTTTGAGCATGTTTTCAAGTGTCTCTTGGCTTTCTGAGTGTCCTCTTTTGAAAAGAGTCTATTTAGGTCCTTTGCCCATTTTTTGATTGGATTGTTTATTTTCCTTTTGTTGAGTTGTATGAGTTCCCTGTAAATGTTGGAGAGTAAACCTTTATTAGAGATAAAATTGGCAAATATATTCTCCCATGCAGTGGGCTTTCTTATTGTTTTGTTGATGGTTTCTTTTGCTGTGCAGAAGCCTTTTATTTTGATGTAATCCCATGTGTTTATTTTCTCCTTAGTCTCTCTTGCCCTAGGATCTGTGTCTGTTAAGATATTGCTATGACATATGTCTGCAATTTTGCTGCCTATGGAGTCTTCTAGAATTTTTATGGTTTCCCATCTTACATTCAAGTCCTTTAGCCATTTTGAGTTTGTTTTTGTGTATGGTGTAAGTTGGTGATCTAGTTTCATTTTTTTGCATGTATCTGACCAAATTTCCCAGCACCATTTACTAAAGAGGCTATTTTGACTCCATTGTATGCTCTTGCCTCCTTTGTCAAGTATTAATTGAGTATAATGGCTTGGGTCAATTTCTGGGTCCTCTATTCTGTTCCATTGGTCTATATGTCTGTTCTAATGCCAGTACCAGGCAGTTTTGAGAACCGTGGCTTGGTAATATAGTTTGATATCTGGTATTGTGATCCCTCCAACTTTGTTCTTCTTTCTCAGGATAGCTGTGGCTATTTGGGGTCTTTTAAAATTCCAGATGAATTTTTGGAGGGTTTGTTCTAGATCTTTGAAATATGGCATTGATATTTTAATAGGTATTGCATTGAATCTATAGATTGCTTTAGGTAGTATGGACATTTTAATGATGTTGATTCTACCAATCCATGAACATGGTATGTTCTTCCACTTGTTTATGTCTTCCTCTATCTCTTTTTTCAATGTCCTGTAATTTTCCGAGTACAGGTCTTTTATGTCCTTGGTTAAGTTTATTCCTAGGTATCTTAATTTTTTTGGTGCAGTGGTAAATGGATTGTTTTTTTGATTTCTCTTTCTGTGAGTTCATTATTGGTGTATAAAAAGGCCATAGATTTCTGGGTGTTAATTTTGTATCCTGCTACATTGCCAAATTCATTTATTAGCTCTAGTAGTTTTTTGATGGAGTCTTTGGGGTTTTCTATGTATAATATTATGTTGTCTGCAAATAAGGACAGTTTTACTTCTTCTTTTCCAATTTGGATGCCTTTTATTTTTTCTTCTTGTCTGATCACTATGGCTAGTACCTCTAGTACTATGTCGAACAGGAGTGGTGAAAGTGGGCATCCTTGTCTTTTTCCTGTTCTTAGGGGAAATGGATTTAGTTTTTGCCCATTGAGTATGATGTTGGCTGTAGGTTTGTCACATAGGGCTTTTATTATGTTGAGGTATGATCCCTCCATTCCCACTTTGTTGAGAGTTTTTCTCAAGGAAGGGTGTTGGATTTTGTCAAATGCTTTTTATGCATCAATTGATATGATTATGTGATTTTTGTCTCTCAGTTTGTTTATGTGATGTATCACATTTATTAATTTGCAATATTGAACCATCCTTGCATCCCTGGAATAAATCCCACTTGGTCATGGTGTATGATCTTTCTAATGTATTGCTGAGTCCAATTTGCTAGGATTTTGTTGAGGATTTTAGCATGTATGTTCATCAAGGATATTGGCCTGTTGTTCTCTTTTTTTGTGGTGTCTTTATCTGGTTTTGGGATTAGGGTAATGCTGTCTTCATAGAAAGAGCTTGGAAGTGTGCCTTCCTCTTGAATTTTTTTGAAATAGTCTGAGGAGGATAGGTTTTAGTTCTTTGAATGCTTGGTAGAACTCCCCTGTAAAGCTGTCCGGACCAGAGCTTTTGTTTACCAGAAGATTTTTGATCGCTGTTTCAATTTCTTCTGTAGTTATCGACCTATTCAGGTTTTCTAACTGTTCTTGGTTGAGTTTTGGTAGCTTGTATTTTTCTAAGAATATGTCCATTTCATCTAGGTTGTCCATTTTGTTGGAATAGAGTTGTTCATAGTATTTTTTCATAATCTTTTGTATTTCTGTGGGATCGGTTGTTATTTTGCCTCTTTCATTTTTGATTTTGTTTATTTGGGTCCTCTCTCTTTGCTTCTTGGTGAACCTGGCTAGAGGTTCATCAATCTTGTTTATCCTTTCAAAGAACCAGCTCATGGTTTTGTTGATGTTTTGTATTTTTTTTTTTGTCTCTATGACATTTATCTCTGCTCTGATCTTTATTATTTCCTTCCTTCTGCTTACACTGGGCTTTTCTTGTTGCTCTCTTTCTAACTCTTTGAATTTTAGGGTTAGATAATTTATTGCCAGTTTTTCTTGTTTTTTTTTGAGACAGGCCTGTATAGCTATGAACTTCCCTCTCAAGACTGCTTTCACTGTGTCCCATAGATTTTGGATTGTTGTGTTTTCATTGTCAGTTGTTGCCATGATGCTTTTTATGTCTTCTTTGATCTCTCTGGTAACCCAGTCATTGTTTAATAGCACACTATTTAGCCTCCAGGTGTTTGATTTTTTAAATTGTTTTTATTGTAGTTGATTTCTAGTTTTATGCCATTGTGATCTGAGATGGTGCGTGATATGATTTCTGTCTTCTTGAATTTGAAGAGACTTTGCCTGTGACCCAATATATGGTCTATCTTTGAAAATGACCCATGTGCACTTGAGAAGAATGGATATTCTGTGGCTTTGGGGTGAAATGTTCTGAAGATGTCAGTTAATTCCATCTGATCTAGTGTGTCATTTAGGGTCGATGTTTCTTTGCTGATTTTTTGTTTAGAAGATTTGTCCAATGGTGATAATGGGGTATTAAAGTCCTCTACTATGATTGTATTACTATCAATCTCTCCCTTGATATCCTCCAGAAGTTTTTTTATGTATTTGGGTGCTCCTGTATTGGGTGCATATATGTTTACCAGAGTTATATTTTCTTGTTGGATTGCTCCCTTTAGTATTATGAAGTGGCCTTCCTTATCTCTTGTTATGTCCTTCACTTTGAGGTTTAATTTGTCAGATATAAGTATTGCTACCCCAGCTTTCTTTTCATTTCCATTTGCCTGAAAAACCTTTTTCCATCCCTTCACCGTCAGCCTGTGTGAGTCCTTTTTTCTGAGGTAGGTTTCCTGTAGACAGCAGATATGTGGGTCATGTTTTCTTATCCACTCAGCTACCTTATGTCTTTTGATTGGGGCATTTAATCCATTAACATTTAAAGTTATTGCTAGGTACTTATTTGTTGCCATTTTTATTCTTTACACCTGCGCTCCTTCTTTGTTTCCTATTTCATCTTTTTACAGCAGACCCTTTAGCATTTCTTGAATTGCTGGTTTGGTGGTAATAAACTCTTTTTAAAAAATTTTTTAAATTAAATCTTTATTGTTCAGATTATTACAGTTGTTCCTCTTTTTTCTCCCCATAGCTCCCCTCCACCCAGTTCCCATCCCACCCTCTGCCCTTACCACCCCCCTCCCACTGTCCTCATCCATAGGTGTACGATTTTTGTCCAGTCTCTTCCCGTACCCCCCATACCCCTTCCCCCCCCAAGAATAGTCAGTCAACTCCCTTTCTATGCCCCTGATTCTATTATATTCACCAGTTTATTCTGTTCATCAGATTTTTTATTCACTTGATTTTTAGATTCACTTGTTGTTCATTTGTTGTTCATAATTTGTATCTTTAACTTTTTCTTCTTCTTCCTCTTCTTAAAGAATACCTTTCAGAATTTCATATAATACTGGTTTGGTGGTGATGAACTCCTTTAGCCTTTTCTTATCTGTGAAGCTCTTTATCTGACCTTCAGTTCTAAATGATAGCCTTGCTGGATAGAGTAATCTTGGCTGTAGGTTCTTGCTATTCATCACTTCAAATATTTCTTGCCACTCCCTTCTGGCCTGCATAGTTTCTGTTGAGAAATCAGCTAACAGTCGTATGGGTACTCCCTTGTAGGTAACTGAATTTTTTTCTCTTGCTGCTTTTAATATTCTCTTTTTGTCTTTTGCTCTTGGCATTTTAATTATGATGTGTCTTGGTGTGGTCTTCTTTTGATTCCTTTTTATTTGGGGGGGTTCTCTGTGCTTCCTGGACTTGTAAATCTATTTCTTTCACCAGGTAGGGGAAGCTTTCTGTCATTATTTCTTCAAATAGGTTTTCAATATCTTGCTCTCTCTCTTCTTCTGGCACCCCCATAATTCGAATGTTGGTACACTTGCAGTTGTCCCAGAGGCTCCTTACACTATCTTCCTATTTTTGGATTCTTTTTGTTTTTCTGGTTGGGTGTTTTTTGCTTCTTCGTATTTCAAATCTTTGACTTGATTCTTGCGATCCTCTAGTCTGCTGTTGGAACTCTGTATAATATTCTTTATTTCAGTCAGTGTATGCTTAATTTTTAGTTGGTCCTTTTTCATAACCTCGAGGGTCTCACTAGATTTCTTGAGGGTCTCCCTAAATTTATCAGCGGTTTCTAGAAAATTCTTAGAAAACCTTATAAGTGTGGTTTTGAACTCTATATCCAGTAGTTTTCTTTCCTCCATTTCTGTCATTTGTGACCTTTTTCTTTGTCTCCGCATTTTTTTTATGCTTCCCTGTGTTGATAGAGTGGCTTTCTGTACTAGGTGTCCTATAGGGCCCAGTGGCTCAGCCTCCCCAATTACCTAAGGTGGACACTCTTGGTGAACCCCACTGTGGGCTTTGTGCACAGTCTTGTTGTAGTTAAGCCTTGATTGTTGAAGGTATCACTAGGAGGAATTGACCTCCAGGCCAATTGGCTGTGAGAATCAGCTGTGTCTGCAGTGGGAGAACTTCTGTGCTGGAGACACCCTTCTGGGGCAAGCTTGCTTCAGTGGGGCTTTGGTGCTCCCTGAGTCTTCCCCCTGAGTGTGTCCCTTATGGATCTGAGGAGTTGTAATCTGGATGGTCCCACTCTGACCACTGGGTACACTGGCTCTTGGAAATCTAAGGAGGTGCTAATTTAGCCTCTGCCTGAGGCTACCCAGCAGGAGCTATGGAGAGATCTTCAGATTCCTCTTCTTTGTTTGGGGTTTGGAGGTGCCCAGATGAGGCCCAGCTGTGAAGCAATGCAAGCTGCTGTGGGGCCTTGGGCCTTCTTTTGGAAGTTCTGGGTCTCTCTGACCCAGCTGCAGTTTGTTAGTTAATTTTCAGATTGCAAAGGGCCAGGCCTTTCATATGCAAAAGCCTCTGTGCACAGATTGGGTGGGGCGGGGTCTCAGGGGATCAACAGGGTGGAGCAAGCAGCTATGGGTGATCCTCAGTCCTACCCTAAGAGGCCCCACGTCTCGGTGTCCTGGAAATTGCTACAAGCACCTCTGAGAGAAAGCAGCCCTCGAGTTCCGACCGATGCCAGACAGTCCAGTTTCTCCCCTTATGAGTCTGGGTCCCCAGAGACTCTCCTGGAACTGGAGTTCAGAGCAGTTGGGAGCTTGTGTCTCCCTCCCGATTGAAAAAGACAATCACGCCCTCAGTTGCCAGCCCTTTCCACGTGCACCTCTGTACCTCTGCACTTCACTTCCGCACCTCCTCTGAGTCTCAGTGTGCTTTTCTCTTTCCTTCTAGTTGTAGAATTTCCACTCAGCCAGCCTTCCTGTGGTTCTGGATGATGTCTGTTTTGTCTTTTAGTTGTATTTTTGAAGTGGTTGTGCAAGGCAGCAATTTGCCATGTTTACCTATGCCACCATCTTGGTTTCTCCTCGCTAATAAACTCTTTTAGTCCTTTTTTGTCTGTGAAGCTCCTGATTTCTCCCTCAATTTTGATTGATAGCCTTGCTGGGTACAGTATTCTTGGATTCAGACCCTTCCTTTGCATGACTTTGTATATTTCATTCCATTCCCCTCTTGCCTGGTGTGTTTCTGTTGAGAAACCAGTTGCTAGTCTGATGGGAGATCCTTTGTAGGTAACTTTCTGTTTCTCTCTGGCAGCTTTTAAGATTCTTGCTTTGTTGTTGGTGTTTTCCAATGTCATTATAATGTGCCTTGGTGTCAGTCTTTTGGGGTTCATTTTTTGGGGGACTCTGTGAGCTTCTTGGATTTGTGTGAGCTTTTTCTTCCCTATATCAGGGAAGTTTTCTGTCATTATTTCTTCAAACAGTTTTTTTATTCCTTGTTCAGTTTCCTCTCCTTCTGGCATCCCTATTATGTGGATGTTGTTTCGTTTCATATTGTTCCAAAGTTCCCTTAGGCTCTCCTCCTGTTTTTTAAGTTTTTTTTTTCTAGTGCTGCTCTGCTTGGGTATTTTTTCCTACCTTGTCTTCTAGCTCACTGCTGCAGTCCTCTGCTTCTTCTATTCTACTGTTGATACTTTCGATTGAGTTCTTTATAGCAGCGATGTCATTTTCATTTCTTCTTGGTTCTTACACATATTGTTGAATTTGTCTTCCATTCTTTTCAGCCACCTTATGACCAATTCTCTGAATTCTTTCTCTGACATATTGCTTGCCTCCTTTTTGTTTACCTCCTTTTCTGGTGATGCCTCTTTTTCTTTCATTTGTGGGCTGTTTCTTTGTCTCCACATGATCTCTCTTCTCCGGGTGTGTGGTTATATAGATCTCTCTCTCCATCCAGCACTGCACGCAATTCTCCAAACGTCTCTTCTGCACATCCTTCCCCCCGCCCCCGGCACTAAGCAGCCGGCACACCGGTAAAATCTGAGGCTGCCTTTTTGTGCCCAGTCCAGCTATGGGCTGATTTTTAGAGTTCCCTTCTGCCAGCAGCCCTGCTGATCCCCTTCCACACTCATGGATCATGCTGGCCCCAATGGCCATGGACTTTGTGGGGTGCAGACTTTTCCCATGTGCATTTCTCTCTCCAACCTGGATTGCAGATCTCACCTTTCCCTAGGTGAAATCTGACCTTTCTGTAGGAGGAGCAGGGCTCGACCTAGTATATGTATTTGTGCTGCTTGAGATCTGGTTTCCCTGGGTTCGTAGCTGGTCCCTGGTGCCGTGGTTGCAGGGTCCCGGGATGTATATGCTTCCGATAACAGCCACTCTCCCCTTCAAGATAACACGGTCTCCCTTTGCTGGACACAGAGCTGGGCTGGCCATTGGATGCCTGGCAGAGGTCCCTGTGACCGCTGAGCAGGTGAGAGGTGCTCCCTGGCCAGAGGTGACAGCTGGGTATAGAATGCAGCATTGGGAAGCAACTCTGCCATTTCACCCATAATTTTTATCTTTACCTTTTTCTTCTTCTTCCTCTTCTTAAAGAATACCCTTTAGCATTTCATGTAATATTGGTTTGGTGGTGATGAACTCCTCTAGCTTTTTCTTATCTGTGAAGCTCTTTATCTGACCTTCAATTCTAAATGATAGCCTTGCTGGATAGAGTAATATTGGTTGTAGGTTCTTGCTATTCATCACTTCGAATATTTCTTGCCACTCCCTTCTGGCCTACATAGTTTCTGTTGAGAAATCAGCTAACAGTCGTATGGGTACTCCCTTGTAGGTAACTAACTGTTTTTATCTTGCTGCTTTTAATATTCTCTCTTTGTCTTTTGCTCTTGGAATTTTAATTATGATGTGTCTTGGTGTGGTCCTCTTTGGATTCCTGTTTTTTTGGGTTCTCTGTGCTTCCTGGACTTGTAAGTCTATTTCTTTCACCAGGTAGGGGAATTTTTCTGTCATTTTTTCTTCAAATAGGTTTTCAATATCTTGCTCTCTCTCTTCTTCTGGCATCCCCATAATTCGGATGTTGGTACACTTGCAGTTGTCCCAGAGGCTCCTTACACTATCTTCCTATTTTTGGATTCTTTTTTCTTTTTGTTTTTCTGGTTGGGTGTTTTTTGATTCTTCATATTTAAAATCTTTGACCTGATTCTTGGGATCCTCTAGTCTGCTATTGGATCTCTGTATATTATTATTTTTTTATTTCAGTCAGTGTATGCTTAATTTCTAATTGGTCCTTTTTCATATCTTTGAGGGTTTCAGTAAATTTCTCGGAGGTTTCCAGAAGATTCTTGAGTAACCTTATAACCGTGGTTTTGAATTCTATATCCAGTAGTTTGCTTTCCTCCATTTCTTTCATTTGTGACCTGTTTCTTTGTCTCCACATTTTGGCTGCTTCCCTGTGTTGATAGAGTGGCTTTGTGTGCTAGGTGTCCTATAGGGCCCAGTGGCTCAGCCTCCCCAGTCACCTGAGGTGGACGCTCTTGGTGTACCCCTTTGTGGGCTGTGTGCACAGTCTTGTTGTAGTTAAGCCTTGATTGTTGTAGAATTGACCTCCAGACCAATTGGCTGTGAGGACCAGTTTTGTCTACAATGGGAGAACTGCTGTGCTGGAAACACCCTTATGGGGCAGGACTTGCTTTAGTGGGGCTTTGGTGCTCACTGAGTCTGCCCCCTGAGTGTGTCCCTTATGGATCTGAGGAGTTGTAATCTGGTGTGGTCTCACTATGACCACTGGGTACACTGGCTCTTGGATCTCCAAGGAGGTGCAAAGTCAGCCACTGCCTGAGGCCAACCAGCAGGAGCTACAGAGAAATCTGCAGATTCCTCTTCTTTGTTTGGGGTTTGGAGGTGCCCAGATGAGGCCCAGCTGTGAAACAATGCAGGCTGCTGATGAGCCTTAGGCCTTCTTTTGGAAGCTCTGTGGTTTTTTGACCCAGCTGCAGTTTGTTAGGTTAGGTTGCAAAAGGCCAGGCCATTCATATGCAAAAGCCTCTGTGTGGCAGCTTGGTTGGGGTTGTAAATTCGGTGGGGCGGGGTCTCAGGGAACCATCAGGGTGGAGCAAACCTCAATGGCTGCCAGTCTGCTCTGCCTCGGAGTGGTCCTGGGGTCTCTGTGTCCCCATCCCAGGCAGGAACAATGATCAGTGCAAGCACCTCTGCGAGAAAGCTGCCCTCGTGTTCTGGCCCGATGCCAGACAGTCCAGTTTCTCCCTGTATGAGTGTGGGTCCCCAGAATCTCTTCTGGAACTTGAGTTCAAGCAATTGGGAGCTTGTATTTCCCTCCCGATTGAAAAAGACAACAGCGTACCCAGTTGCCAGCCCGTTTCCACGCGTGCCTCTGTACCTCTGCACTTCCGCACCTCTGCACCTCCTACCGGACTGAGTGCGCTTTTCTCTTTCCTTCTAGTTGTAGAATTTTCACTCAGCCAGCCTTCCCGCGGTTCTGGTTGAGATCCGTTCCGTCTTTTAGTTGTATTTTTGATGTGGTGTGTGTGGCAGCAAGTATAAGTGTGTACCTATGCTGCCATCTTGGTTCCTCCTCATAGCCTACATTTTTAATGTTGACACAATGGCAGGTGTCCCCCTTCCTCCAACCCTTTGCCACCCCCCGGCCTTTACCACATTGTGGTCCATGCCTATGGGAGATGCATGTATGTCCTTTAGCTAATTCTTCACCTTCATTATACAGCCCCCCCATCGGGCATCGGCCAGTCCTTGAAGACAAATCGGGCTTCAATGGTCCATATGTGTGCTCAACAGGGCATTTTATCTGATATTTCCCATTAATTAAGTTGAATTCACTAAGTATTGTCTCCGCCCATCCCCTTTTATTCCTCAGTGGCACTGTGGTGTCTGTCACAAAACTCAGCTCAGCATTGAAGATGTGATGAGTCCCAGTGGTTGGGATCCCTGACTTATGCCAGAACATGTTGTAGCCTACATGCTACACAGAACCCAATTTCATTTAAAAAGTCTCTTAGTGTCATTCAATTCTCTAAGTTAGGAAAATGTGGATCTTCCAAATACATGACAGGGAGAGATTTTGAATGATAAGATCTCAGGAAAGAATCGTTGAGGCCCTTTATCCTCTGTGAATGTCTCGGGTGGCGGGAGATGCTGTCTATCTTCTAAGGCCTTCTCCCCAGGGCTGGTCCCTGATGACTCAGAAGAACCACGTCACCTTTTGGGAAAACTCATGTGTCCAGAAGAGGTCGTGTTGGCTGTTACTTTGGTTTGTGGATTCTGTTCTGAGAAATTCTTTGTGTCTAGGAAGTTTCAGAATAACAGCCCCTACACCAAGCATGTCAAACTCAAAGGCTAACATGGGCCAAATAAACAAGGTTTAAGTTTGTGTGGCCACAAAAAAACAAAAGCTTCCATTTTCATGGAAACATAGGTTTATTTTGATAAAGATATGTGGATACAAAGGGCTGAAATAAATGAGTATTTGTTAATATAATAGAGCATTTTAATGAAAATTAATATTTTGTCTCGAGCATTAACTTACCCGACACTGAATAACTGCACAAATTAATAAGTATAATGCAAATAAACCTATTTTTCTTGTTCTCTGAAAGTGAAATATTTCCTGTTGCGCACACCAAACAAGTCAGTACAAGACTAATGATGTGACCATCGGCTGCTAAAGTATCCGCTGCTAGTATTAGTGGAGAGAAATGGTGGGCCTGTGCATGAGGCATGCAAGGGAAATGAATGCAACACGATTATAATAATCAGTCATTAGCAAACGTTGTAGTTTGTTATTAATAATTATGTATAACAGAATATTGTAAAAATTAAGTTACAACATTTTTATTAAAACATTTCTTACATACCATTATATTGGCTGGGCTACAAAAATATTCATTGTGGGCCACATGTAGCCCGTGGGCTGTGAGTTTGACATGCTTGTCCTACACACACACACTCTCACACACTCTCACACACAATCACTGCCGGGGTCCAACCCCAGCAGGTCCAGGGGTCCCCAAAGGTGTGGACGGAGTTGGCGAAGAAGGAAGGACACGGAGACAGTGTTCAGTTGATCAGCAGCCTAGCCAGGATCTCCAGCCAGGATCTCCAGCCAAGTTCTGGTCTGGATCTCCAGAAGGTTCTGTGTCCATGTTCTCTTGCTAGGTTCTCCAGCCAGGTTCAGTCACCAGATTCTAGTCAGGTTCTCTTGCCAATTTCTGTAGTCAGGTTCAGTCCAGGATCTTTTGCCATGTTCTCTCGCCAGGCTCCGCCTCCAGGCTCCGAGGCCAGTCCCTGTCCAGGATCCTCCGGCATGCTCTCACCAGCGAAGTTCTTCTGTCTCTAGAGAACGTTCTGTGTAGGTTCTGTGCCTAGGCTCTGTCTCTCTTGGTCCTGTCTTCCAAGTCCTGTGTCCTTAGTTCTGTGTCCTGAGTTCTGTCTCTCTGTCTGGTTACATCTGTATTTATACCAGTTGATTCAATCCTATCAATCTCTATTACAAAGGTTAGGGCGTTTCTTATCTCCATTCCAGGGAGTAAAGATTATGTAGCTTAAGCATGATTGTTTGTAGTGATTAACTACCCGCCTGGCACTTAGTTAAGGAGTTTCATCCCCTCCCTGACTTCAGGGAAAAATTCCTATGTGGGGAAACAACCTTTCTCGGAGAGGTGACCTTGGTTAAAACACAGTGCCAAGAAGGTGAGCAAACATATTAAGAACCGTATGCCATATATGCCAGGTCCCTTGAAACAGCAAGGATGGACCGGCTCCCGGCAAATCACAAACACACACTCACACACTCACATACACTCATGTACACCTACCCACTCACACACACTTACACACTTGTGTACACACACACACACACACACACGCATTCATTATTGCAACATTGAAAATGCTCAATGTTTGACTGCATACTTAGTGACCCTCTTTGTCTCTCTCTCTTCCTTCCTCCCTCTCATCCTTCCGCTGTCTTTTCCTCCTTCTTTCCCCTCCTGTCTCCCTCTCTCCTTTTTTTTCTCTACATAGACCAACCATTATGCCCACAATTGCCCAAGACTGTCTTGTTTAAAGGCCTATCAGTAGCATTATTACTCAGTCTTGGGGGCTGTTGCTCCATCTTTGCTTCAAGGAAAATGTTAACTGATGTTATAATGCTAATGATGCAGGCCCGCCTCTGTTGAAAATCATTACAGATCAATAGATTATGGCGTGGATTAGAACATAATTCACCAGTGTCCCTTTAAATATTGACATAATAGTTTATTTAATTCATAAGACTGGTTATTTTTCCATTTTTATAACAATCGAGTAAAGCCACAGTAACATCATGATGGCCAGCAGTGTGCCCTTAGATGGGCATCTCCCGTCCTTCGCGTGGGTCCCTGCTCAGTGCCCCTGCTTTCCAGGTTTGGGGCCCTGCCCTCCGCTCGGGGGAAGTGGCTGGAGGCTCAGCTGGTCGACCCCTCGGTGAGCCGTGAGCATGGAGAAGCCCAAGCTGCGGAGCAGAACAGACAAGCTGGTGGTCAGCGTGACATCCCCAGGACAACATGTGACATGCCCAGGACAGCGTGTGACATCCCCAGGAAACATTTGATATTCCCAGGACACATGTGATATTCCCAGGACAACATGTGACATTCCCCGGACAGTCTGTGACATGCCTGGGACAGCATGTGACATCTGCAGGACAGCGTGTGACATGCCCAGGACAGCATGTGACATCCACAGGACAACATGTGCCATCCCAGGACAGTGTGTGGCATGCCCAGGACAGTGTGTGCCATTCCAGCACAGCGTGTGACATGCCCAGGACAGCATGTGGCATGCCAAGGACAGCATGTGGCATGCCCAGGACAACATGTGCCATCCCAGGACAGTGTGTGGCATGCCCAGGACAGCGTGTGCCATTCCAGCACAGCATGTGACATGCCCAGGACATCATGTGACATGCCCAGGACAGAATGTGACATTCCCAGGACAGTGTGTGACATGCCTGGGACAGCATGTGACATTTGCAGGACAGCGTGTGACATCCCCAGGACAACATGTGACATTTCCAGGACAGTGTGTGACATGCCTGGGACAGCGTGTGACATCTGCAAGACAGCATGTGACATGCCCAGGACAGCGTGTGACATCCCCAGGACAACATGTGCCATCCCAGGACAGTGTATGGCATGCCCAGGACAGAATGTGACATTCCCAGGACAGCTTGTGACATGCCCAGGACAACATGTGACATTCCCAGAACAGCTTGTGACATTCCCAGGACAACATGTGACATTCCCAGGACATGTGACAACTTCAGGACAAGATGTGACATGCCCAGGACAGCATGTGACATCCCCAGGACAACATGTGCCATCCCAGGACAGTGTGTGGCATGCGCAGGACAGCGTGTGGCATGCACAGGACAACATGTGACATTCCCACATTCCCAGGACAACATGTGACATTCCCAGAACAGCTTGTGACATTCTTAGGACAACATGTGACATTCCCAGGGCAACATGTGACATGCCCAGGACAGTGTGTGACATGCCCAGGACAACGTGAGACATCTCCAGGACAACATGTGGCATTCCCAGGGCAACATGTGACATTCCTAGGACAGCATGTGGCATGTCCAGGATAGCATGTGACATGCCCAGGACAGCGTGTGTCATGCCCAGGATAGCATGTGACATGCCCAGGACAGAGTGTGTCATGCCCAGGATAGCGTGTGACATGCACAGGACAACATGTGACATTCCCACATTCTCAGGACAACATGTAACATTCCCAGAACAGCTTGTGACATTCCCAGGACAACATGTGACATTCCCAGGACATGTGACAACTGCAGGACAGCGCGTGACATGCCCAGGACAATGTGCGACATCCCCAGGACATGTGACATTCCCAGGGCAACATGTGACATGCCCAGGACAGCATGTGACATTCCCAGAACAGCTTGTGACATCTCCAGGACAACATGTGGCATTCCCAGGGCAACATGTGACATGCCCAGGACAGCATGTGTCATGCCCAGGATAGCATGTGACATGCCCAGGACAGAGTGTATCATGCCCAGGATAGCGTGTGACATGCCCAGGACAGCGTGTGACGTGCCCAGTCAGAACCTTGCCTGCAGCGGCCCAGGCTGCCAGGACTGGGGCACAGCCTTTGTGTTCAGAAGCAGCCGCGCCTCCTGTGGAAAGAGACCCAGTGATCCCTGTCAGAGAGTGGAGAGCCAGCCTTTCTCACCGGGGTTTGATGCACTGGGGCCCCTAGTCCTGGGACCGAGATGAGGTGGACACGGCAGGCCTCACTCTCCTGCTGGGCCGACAGTTGGCCAACCTCAGGCTGAAGCAGTGCATCTCAGACGGCAGCGGATGCAGCCAGTTCACTGTTAATGCCACTCGGGACCCTCTCTCACTGCAGAGTGCGCCTCGGTGCCAGGGCCATGACAGGCCGGGCGGCAGGGTCTCACGCTCGGAGCTGCTGCAAGGTGCCTGCCCTCCGAGGGCTCTCCGGACCCCCTGGCCCTCGACCAGGGGACCTGCAGGTGGGCTCTTCTGGCACGTAACTCAGGCTGTTTTTTCCCGCGGCCTTCGGTCAGGCGTGGTGAGTTGTTGCAGCGGATGAAGCTTGCGTTGAACAGACTTCAAATGCGGTGGTTCTTCCTAGTGCGCTGCCTCCTGCCTGTGCGTGTGGACACGCGTGCTGTGGTGTGCACGCAGCATGGCCTGGGCAGGAGGCCCACGGGACCTGCCTGCTACCACTTTTCCAGTTCGGACACGGGGTTGCCATTGGTCCTCATCCCTTCTTGTGTGTGCTGAGCCCATTCTTCAGGAGCCCTCTGTTTTTTTCTTTACTTATTTAATCCTCACGTGAGGATGTTCACTGAGACAGAGAGGAGAGGGAGAGAGAAAACGTCGATCAGCGGCCTCACACGCCCACCCCACCTGGGTCAACCCACAGCCTCTCCTCCAGGGCCCCGATGGCCTCCGCCCGCCGAGCCTGCTGTCCACCAGGGTGATGTGGAAGGTGCAGGCCGAATAGCAGAAACCTGGGCTTGAATTCCAGCTCCATGTGTTCTAGCCGTGTGTCTTTATTTCCATGCCTCAGTTTCCCCATCCTCAAAATGAAGGGATGACAGTGTCTACCTTATGGAGTCCCAGAAAACCCCCGGACACATCGATTAGGTGGCAAATAGCAATCACATCCCTGTCACAGACCCGGCACATTTGGAATGTGAGTCCGCTGAGGAGCTCCTTGCTGCAGAGCACCAGCCCCTTGGAAAATGACATACAATTAAACCAATTAAACGCCGGACAATGTCCGCTCTCCTGACTTTCCCCAGGAAATGGTGTGCACGGCTACACAGTCAGGACAGTGGGGGGGAAATGGCACCAGAATGGGAGCATTGGCTCTGAGGGGGAGTATTGGCTCTGAGGGGAGCATTGGCTCTGAGGGGGGAGCATTGGCTCTGAGGGGGGAGCATTGGCTCTGAGGGGGGAGCATTGGCTCTGAGGGTAACATTGGCTCTGAGGGGGGAACATTGGCTCTGAGGGGGGGCATTGGCTGTGAGAGGGGAGCATTGGCTCTGAGGCAGGAGTATTCGCTCTGAGGGGGGGCATTGGCTCTGAGGAGGGGCATTGGCTGTGAGGGGGGGCATTGGCTGTGAGGGGGAGCATTGGCTGTGAGGGGGGGCATTGGCTGTGAGGGGGGGCATTGGCTCTGAGGGGGGAGCATTGGCTGTGGAGGGGCATTGGCTGTAAGGGGGAGTATTGGCTCTGAGGGGGGAGCATTGGCTGTGAGGGGGGAGTATTGGCTCTGAGGGGGGGCATTGGCTCTGAGGGGGGAGCCAGCCTTGGTCTCAGGGGGGATGTGGAGCAAGGATGGCTGTGATGTATGTGGAGCCTCCTCGTGGCCTGTCAGGGTGCAGTCCTGGGCTTGTGTGGAGACATCAGGGGTGGTGGGAGCCATGGAATGAGCAGATAGTGAATGTGACCCTGGCACAGGGATGGGGAAGGTGGACCTGCCGGGTGTTTGCGTAGCATTGGCGGCAGGAAGGTGTTAGATATGAGGGTGGAACCAGCAAGCCCATCCTGTGTGTTCAGCCAGGACTATGACTGCACAGACTCCCTGCAGCAAGTGGCCAGCCTGCGGGCAGGTGAGGTGGATGGGAGCTAGACCCACAGGAGATGCAGCCCTGCTTGCTCCACGGAGTGGCGTGTCTCAGGGGGTCAGGCAGCTCCGCTCCGAGAGCTGTGCACCTGCACCGCCCCCCCTTCACTTTAAATTCCAAGTCAGTTGGTGCCAAGCGTCCCGATGACCAAGGAGCTCAGCTGCCTCTCCCCTTCCCCATGTACACACAGGCCCGGAGGGAGAGCTGGCGGGTGCTGCTGGCGGCCAGGCCTTAGTTCTGAAATGCGCAGAACCAACGTGTTCCCTCTCAAAATAAGGTCATTGTTGGCTGAGCTGCGAACAGTTGCCAAGTTTATTCTCAGGATGTCTTTGCTTTTAGTGGCACCTCAGGATTTAATGCGCTGAGTGATGGTGTTTTCATCTTCCTCACTTCAGCGGTGCAGGCAGCGAGGGCTCCATCTCCGACTGAACTGCCTTGCTCTGTGCGGGCACCAGATGGCGCCATGCTGCAGGCTCTTAAAACATCATTAATTTATTATTTTAAAAACGAATTTGGGAATGATGGCTGCTGGCATTCTAGGTTCTCTAGCGTTTGCTTCGTGTTTCAAGCTGTGGATAAGAGATTTAAAGACTGTATTTAAAATGTTCTTTCCATTCTCCGTTTTCCTCAGTTGTCACAGTAGACTTCCTCCCCAAATCTTGATTTTCAAGGGAAGTGGGATGGTCCTGGGCAAAATGCTGATGTCTTTGCTCCCGCCTTATTATTGGTTTTGTTCTGTTCTTTGTTTTCATCTGTAGAAAAGTGATCTAGTGAGAACACTTATACTAAAATGACAGTGACTTATTTCACTGAGAAATCGCTACAAAAAATCATGCTTGGTGCAACGGATTGGGCTGTCATGGATTTTCAGCTCTCAGTGACAAACCGTCCAGGACCCAGGTCTAGATGTGTGTTTATTTTTACCTCTTGCCATGCCAGTGTTCTTTCCATCTGGATAGATAATAAACACACACGCTCTTTTGTGTGATAAGCGCATTTTGTGGAAGGCACATTCAGTTTTCTTTGTTTTCACAAGGACATTGGCACTAAGAATGGCCATCGCAGGTTCGCGGCGAGCCAGCACCGGCCGGGAGCTGGTGTGGAGTGAGAGGGACTGTGTGAGAAACGGCGGGACAGGCTCTCCACATCCAGGAACGCGGTAATTGATGTGTTTGGATCTGAAAACACTGTTTATCGTCGTGGCTAATGCGGAATAATATCTACCGCTGGTGCTTCAAACGGGAAGGGTGAATTCCACGTGGAAATTACAGCGTCTAGGGTGCATTCTTTTGGGTTATCCTTTATTTTCATAAAAATATCCCTCCTGCTGAACATGTATTTTGAGATTAGGAAGTGCCCTTCCTCCCCCAGAGAAGGGTGTTTCTCATGCTCCGTTCTGAGCACAGAAGGCCCTACAGGTGGTGGTCTGCATCCCCGCGCAGGATGGGGACGGGGAGAAGCGGCCAGAAGCAGAGGGGCCTCCCCACTGGGTGCTTCATGCAGAGGGCCCTCCGAGCGCCTGCCGCGGGCCAGGCACGGCCAGCACGGCGCCTGGGCTGGAGCAGCGAGAGGAGAGTGTGCTCACCAGACGCCAGGGGCTGGCTCCCGAGGGCGGGCACAGTGGGCCGGGCTCAGGGGGGTCCTGGAAGAGCAGTGGACAGAACATAACCGTCTTTGGAAACAGAGGGGCAGGGACGGGACAAGCATGGGCTTCCCCACGGGCTTCCTTCTTCCCTAGGACTCACCCTGCAGAAGCAGATCGGGCAGGAGTGTGTGAGCAGAGACCTTCCGGGGAGCTCTTCTAATTTTCTTAATGTTTTCCCCTCTCAACTCTGGGCACCACTGGACAAGGACATGGCTCCAGGGCACCCGCCCCATCTCCTCGTCCCACGGCTAATCAGGAATGGCTTCTAGAACTGAAGGCCACCCCTGGAGTAACAGCCAAGACGAGCGAAGCCGGGGCACTGGCGGGGGGGCGGGGGGGCGCAGGGGGGATGCTGTGGAGAGGCACGGTGCCCCTTTCCCACTTTCCCACTTGTGGCGGAATTAGGCCTGTGCGCTCCCAGCACGAGGTGGGGGGGGGGGGCGTGCAAAGAAGCTCTTGTTTGACGTTTATTGACTCAGCCACTCATTCCACAAGGACTGGCTCCGTGCTGTTTGCTACGAAATCTGCCACCTGGCGCCACTCGCCGGGGACCCGGGCACCCCCACACCCTGCACTGTCATCGGCGAGGACCAGTTACTCCTCCCATCGGCGTGGATGTTGTTCCCTCCCTCATGAGTGGATCCCAGGCTGGTGGTGGCCTGAGAGAGGGCGGCTCCGGAAGGAGGCCCCGAGTTAGGTTCAGGCTTCTTTTGGGGCTTCATCCTTTTTCTCAGGCCTTTGAGGGCATGGGCTGGCATGTGACAGTGAGGCTGGTGGCCCTGTCCCGGCTCCGGGACAGGGAGTGATGAGTGATGGCCACGGCCGACTCCCGCCGGCTGCGTGCGGGGCAGAGGAGAGGAGAGGAGAGGAGAGGAGAGGAGAGGAGAGGAGAGGAGAGGAGAGGAGAGGAGAGGAGAGCTGTGTGCAGAGGAGGACTCGGTTCTGGGCTCGGACTGTGCTCGGCCCCTGTTTCCTCACATTTGCAGCCGCACAGAAGCCCTGCTGCTCTCTCAGCCCCGCTCCCTTCCCCTCCCTGCCACCTCACTGCACTGCTCATGGACTCAGGTTCCAAGAATGAACCTTGGAGAAATGGATGATGGGACTGGTTTCCAGTTCACCTGCTCCTGCGACTCTTAGGACGACACAGACTGTGGCTTGTGGCGCAGGTGTCACGGGTCCACCTCCCTCCGACCACTTGGGGCACAGAGTAACCAGGACTCGGAGACTTCCACCTGGTCCCTCCTTCCCACCAAGTGCCCCCTTCCCACCAGGGAACCCCTCCTCCTCACCAGGGGACCCCTCCTTCCCACCAGGGAACCCCTCCTTCTCACCATGGAACCCCTCCTTCTCACCAGGAACCCCTCCTTCTCACCGAGGTCCCGCAGCACCTATGGTTGGGTCCCTCGCATCCCCTCCTGGGAGCTCCGCCTGCACAGCTCTCCTGGTCTCGCCTGATGAGGAGGAAGGACGTCCAGTGGCCCTGGGATGGCTGAGGGCATGGAGGAAGCTCGCCCTGGCGGGGCTGGGAGGCCCGTTCCCTTGCCCGGAGCGAGGGCCATGCCGGTGGCCTTTCCTCAGGTATCCAGGGTGCTACAGGGTCTTGGTGTTGGGTCACCTCTGAGGTGCTGTGTGGGGCCTCCCGCACAGAGAGCCCCGAGCCCGGCCTTGCGGCGGCCTGCTCCAGTGGAGGGCACCGAGGGCAGGGCAGGGCAGGGCAGGGCGGTGACGGGAGGGTCGGGGGAGCTGTGCCTGGTGTCTGCACCCCGAGCGGAGCAGCTGTGCTCAGCCCGCCTTTCTGGATCCCTATCCCCATCACCGGGGCTCACTCGTGTGGGTCAACTCCGTGACGCTACACCCCTCCAGGGGAAGGCTGGCCACAGCGGGCACCCCTATCTTAGTAAATACTCTATCCTATGATCCGCAGCAAAAAGGTTCGTCCTCATCAGAGAATGGCTCAGCCTCAAGGGTCACTCTCATCTCGGTTCCTTTGTGGGCCTGTGGGCCGGACCCTCTGCTGCTGCGTGCTGTGATTCTTCTGTGGCCGCTCCCAGCGCACCTCAGGAATTCCAGGCATTCCAGCAGGGACCCACTTCAACTCTTAAGCTGCGAACCAAGACACACAGAGGCCTCCTGGGTTGGAGCGCAGGCGATTTGCATGGCCCTCCTTTCCTCCTCTGGGCACCACGTAGGCCGTTTAATTACTCGTCTCCGGGAGGGACTAGCGACCCTCTGTGTTGCCTCTTGTCTTGGGGACCAGACAGCCACAGTTTACTTGTCATAACAGAATTCCGTCACGGAGAGCCCGCGGAAGTTTGTTTTGTTTCATCTGCGGATTTAGTCCATATAATGAGCCTCGTTATGAACGGGCTCGGACAACATCGCAGGCGTAGCTTTTGTCTTGGCGACTGTAGGGATCATAAATGTAGGCACCACTAAATTATGCCGTGGACTGAAGTGGGGTTTTACCATTAATTGGATCTAGGCCCTCTGACCTTTTCACAGGAAGCAAACTGAAGTGTAATAATTTTTATAAAGATGAGCTTTCTGTACCTCCAGTCCTTGTTTTTAAACACTGAAATGATTGCTGGACAATCAAAGAGCTCTGGCTTTACTGTTCTTGAGATAAATAGGGCTTTGCTGCTTCAGGGTGTCACATTCTCTGTCCCTCCTTATCACTCCCCACCCTGCCCCCAGCTGCAGGGACAGGTCAATAAACTCAAAGATAACTCGTATTCGGGGACAAAAGTCTAATGGAATCACATTTATATTTCTACTGATTTATTTCTTTTGTGAGTAAATACTTTCTGTAAGATTTATAAAACTCGGAGACTGGAACTTAAAGCAGGCTCAAAAGGTGGAAGCTTCCAGCGGCTTCGAGGGAACCAGCCGGAGGCAGCAGGCAGTTGCACATGGGTCTCAGCGTGCTTTTTTCAGAAACCAGGTCATTTTTGTTGTTTTGAGTTTTGTCTATTTTGCATGGGCTCACTCCATATATTGTTTGGACCACTGATGTTCTTACTGGCTCCGCCCAATGCTGTGGTTGGTTCAAGAATTGATTTTAACCTCATCTAAATGGAGTCTGCACATCGCCTGAGAGAACTGAATGCATATGGTGGGTAGGTTCACACTGCCCTTAATGTGATGCACAGACAGCCAACTTTTCCGTGTTTAAAAATATAATGAATTGCCTTGGCCGGTGTGGATAAGTGGTTAGAGAGTCGGCCCTCACACCAGAGAGTCCTGGGTTAGATTCCCAGTCAAGGGTGTGGGTTGTAGGTTCCATCCCTGGCCCTATTGGTGTGTGTGTGGGAGGCAACCAATCGATGTGTCTCTCTCACATCAATGTGTCTCTCTGTCTGTCTCCCCCTCCTCCCTCCATTCCACCCTTCCTAAAAAAATCAGTGGGAAAAACGTCCTTGGATGAGATTAACAACTATATATATATGAAATGAACTGATCAAATGCTGGGTCTACGAGTGCTTGTAAGCCCTGGGTGGTGGATACAGACCACGTGAGAGGGTAGAGGAGTGTGTGTTGTCGCCATTCTTCTCTTCCGCCTGACGCTCCTCAGCCTCTCACCACCTTAAGAATCCCTGCCATTTCAGGTCCCACACCACATTCTCCCCAGGGGACTGGGCACAGCTCAGCTCACCGACCAGGTAACTGCTCATTCTCTTTTGGTAGCTCTGCATTTAAATGAGATAACCAAGCCCTTTGAGCTGTACCTGTGAAAGCCTTGCCTTGAGATGATAGTATGGAATCTCATTGAGGATGGCTGTGCGGACGTAAGAGCCAGTCACTTTGCTGTGCAGTCAATAATGTACCAGAAGTATGTATCTCTGTGCATGCATTTATACACACGCATTTTTATGAAATAATTTGCAAAACACAGATGCATCTCTTTATCTGCCTGACTTGTACAGCCGTGGCAAGATAATGAACAACATGTATAAAGTATGTTGTGAGTAAAGACATGTGAGAAGCAATTATTCATCCTTCTGCCAAACCTTCAAGGTTGCAAGGTCAACAAGACACAGACCGTGGGCCGAACGCTTTATTTGAAGTGAAGGCGTGTGATCTTTAAAGGAAGTTATTAACAATGTGACAGAGATCTCGAAAAACCACTCATTTCAGTGGGAAACTCGAGCCAAAGCCCTGTGCTCACAGGTTAGTTGCCACAACACAGCTCTGGGGCTATCGTATTAGAGTATTTGCTTCCACAGTGAAAAGTCAGGAAAAGCATCCACTCTGTTCATGTTCGGAGCCTTTTGGTTGAAACCTGATCAGGGTAACATGTTACACAGCAAACGGCTTCCTACTTAGGCTGCAGCTTCCTCTTCCTGGTGGTGGTGAATTATCCGAAGGTTTCACTGCAGCCCGGCCGGCGCAGTTCAGTGGCTGAGCGTCCGCCTAGGAACCGGGAGGTCACAGTTCGATTCCCAAACAGGGCACCTGCCCGGGGTTGCAGGCTCATCCCCAGTGAGGGGCGTGCAGGAGGCAGCCGATCAATGATGCCCTCTCATCATTGATGTTTCTATCTCTCCCCCTCTCTTCTTCTCTAAAATCAATAAAAATATATTTAAAAAAATAACCAAATTCTAAAGGTCAGAACATAAACATTGTGAAAAAAAGAGAAAGCTCTCATTGGAGGCTAACCCTCATTCCCGCCGCTCCCCTCCTGGGGGAGGGGATGGAGACTTGGGGTTGGTGTGAGTCCGACTGCAAGGACCGGCACAGGCCAGGCCCGTTAGCCACATCCACAGAGGACAAGGAGGCACCCAGGGCCACATTTATTCTAGAAACTCCAGAACTCCTGAATATTCTAGCGCCCACGTCTCCCCAAATAAATAAACTGAGGGACGAGTACCAATGGGAACCACCCCTTTGCACAAAGGGAAGCCTTCTCCCAGGGGTGGTGCCGTGAGGGGGAGGGGGTCAGGGAGGCTTGAGAGGAGGGTCCGCCCGGCCTGGGATGACCCCAGGAGGAAGCGGCTGCTGTCCTTCGTCAGTGTCCACGGCCTCAGAGCCGGGCAGGTGGGCCGGGGCACCGGCCGGAGCCACCGCCTGCTGCTGTGCCGGCACAAAATCAGGTCACGTGGGTACTAGGAGCTCTGCTCCTTTGGAAATCACTGTGGGAAGGCCTGGGAAGGGTGTTCTCCAGTTCCCTCCTGTCCCCGGAGGAAGCCGTCGATGCCCTCCCAGGTCGGAGCCGTCACATGGGGCTGCCTCAGTTTCCGTCTCCAAGTTACTCTGATTTCCACTCACCTGTGCTCCTCAGAGCCCCTAGGCAGGTGCTTTAGCCAGAATACAGCCCACACCGCGTCCTCTTGCTTCTTGGAATAGAAACATCTAGAAATGCTTCGCTTCGGGCAGGGAAGGCCCTGCTTTTTGCAGCTCTCTGCTCCCGGAGCCAGTCCGCTTTCCCCGCAGCCTGCGGCTCGTGTCTGTGTCGCGGTGACTGTGTCTGTCCAGGTCTCTCTGTGGAAAGAGCAGCCTTCCCGGCCGCCCCGACGGCTGCGTACTGCTGCTGTCCGCGACGTGGGACACACAACAGCTTTGGATCCAAGAGGATCATGGGAGCTCGTTCCCGTGAAAAGGAAACAAGCATTTTGAGCGGCTGCCGGGGCGAGGGCACCTGGTCCGTGGGTCCGCGGGGCGGGTCCGGCTGTGTGGACAGAGGTTTAGGGGAAACACTGGGGAGCGAGGTGCTGCTCTCTCCCAGACACCCAGCTGCTTGTTCGGAGGCTGTTGGCACTTTCCAGAGGGTTTCAAACAGGCCGAGCTCTGGCCTCGCAGCTCCTGACCCCGTGGCAGCCAGAGCTGGAGGCTCCATGGCGGCAATAGCCTGCGAGGCTGGGAGACCGTGAGGCTGCGAGGAGAAGGTGCGGCCTCCGTGCTGAGGACACGCACAATGGCCTTTGTGCTGAGTCACTGTGACCCAGAGATTCACAGTCTGCAGGTCAGGGGTGCGCGGGACTGAGTGAGCATACAGCCCTTTCCACCGGCTCACATGCTTGTCCATGTTTTCCTCACATGCAGACCACGAGGACTCCTGCCGAACAACATCTTCCCATAAAGGAAACAGTCCGTCCACACAGATTCAGAGCCTTAGAAAAGGCTGTTTCAAGGAAAAGATTCCTTCCCTTTTCGCACAATCAAGCTTGACATATTCCTTCACTCCCTCTATCACTCCACATATAGAGGGAGTTACTGACCACCTACTATGTGCCAGGCTCTGTGCTGGGTGTTTAGGATCAGAGAGAAGCAGCCAAGCTGTGCCGTAATAGAGCTCATGTTCTCATTCAGAGGGACAGACTGCAAACCAGCAAGTGCATAAAATGCCGGCGTGGCAGGTGGCGGCCGTTGCTGTGGAGGGAGTGGTGCAGGAGCGGGTGTGCTAGGGGGCGGGTGGGCCTTGAAGCAGAGGCCAGGCCTGCAGGCAGGGTGCCCAGGGGCAGGGCTCAGAGCCAGCACGGGACCCAGCAGGGAGGCCATTGGGACGGGTCAGGGAGTGACCTGGACACAGAATTTTAGGAGGAGGTGGGAACCATTGAGGGTCTCACATGAGGAGTGGCCCTAGCTTGATTGATCTCTTTTTTATTAAGGTAAAATACACATAACATAAAAGTTACCTTTTTAATCATCTTTAACTGAGCAGATCAGTGGCATGAAGTACATTCTCAGCATTGTGCAGCCGTCACCACCATCCCCAGAACTTTCCATCTTCCCAAACTGAAACTCTGTCCCCATTAAACACCCTCTCCCCTTCCCCCGCACCCCGCACCCAGCTCCTGGCCCTGCCATGTACTTTCTCTCTATGACCTTGATGTGTCCAGGAGCCTCATGGACATGGGCGCCTACAGTCCTGTGTGACTGACTTGCTCACTGAGCGTAGTGACCTCAAGGCTTCTCATGTAGTCGTCAGGGTCTCCATCCTGGTCAGGGCTGAGAAGTGTCATTGTGTGGATGGACCACAGTCTGTTGACGAACATTTGGCCTGTTCTCACCTGCGTGCTGTGGAGAACATGCTGTTTGAACGTGATTGCAGATGCCTGAGCCCAGGCATCCATTTCTTCACACAGGCAGGTGTGTGGAAGGGGATGCTGGGCCACATGACAGCTCTGTTTGCTTCTGAGGGACCTTCCCACCGTCTTCCAGCCGCTGCCCACAATGTCCCCCCAGTAGAGCACCAGGGTGCCAGCCCCTCTGTGTCCTTACCTACATTGCAGCTTTCTTGTTCCTTTCTGTGTCTTCATGATGTGGCTTCTCTGAAGAAGGATCATAGGCCCACCTGTCCCAGGAGCAGTGAAGAGGCTGGCTGGGCTGGGTGGCCACTGGGGCCCACCTGTCCCAGGAGCAGTGAGGAGGCTGGGCTGGGTGGCCACTGGGGCCCACCTGTCCCAGGAGCAGTGAGGAGGCTGGGCTGGGTGGCCACTGGGGCCCACCTGTCCCAGGAGCAGTCAGGAGGCTGGGCCTGGGCGGCGGCCGCGGGGTGCTGCCTGGGGTTGTACCAGCTGTGCTTTGAAGCTGTGTTTGCGATGGATTAGAGGTTGGGTGTGACAGAGAGAACAGTCCAGGAGGGGCCAACATTTCTGGCCTGTACAACAGACAGGAAGGCCTTCCCTTTGCGGAGACGGGTGTGGGGCGGGTCAGGTCAGACTTACAGCTATAGACATCATCAGCCATCTCCTTTTGCATACAGACTAAGAAGGGCTGTGGTGTGATTTGTGTATTTCTGATCAAATCCAGAACCATCTAATGTCACTGTGACGTCGGAAAGTATGTACGTGATGCAGTGTGGGACGTTGTGCCTTAGAAAGCCTCTGGCTTGGAGTTATGCCTGCAATTGCCCTCTGGGCCCCCCGGTCTCTGCACCTCCCTCTTACGTGTCCTGATCTCCATCTGCAGGGGCAGCACCTGGCTCCCCAGGGGGGTCTGCCTCTGTGGGTCTCCCAGAAGCACTGCGCTCTCTCGTTTGCAGGGTTTCCCGCCCACCCCATGGGGTTCTGTCGTATTGCCTAATGTCCAGCCAGTAGCCATGTTCACTTGGTCATGTCAGCTCGCAAGCCCAGGATGCAATGAATGTGATACTATGTGGCCCTTTCATATCTGAAGTTGATCTCATCTAACAGTGTCAGGTGCCGGGTATGTGGGAACAGCGGGGACACTGTGGGCGCAGACGGGTCCCTCCACGGGGAGCCTCCTGTAGCCCAGGCCTCGGTGCCCCAGCTCTGCGTCCTGGCCTCGGCTCTTCTCCCGTTTCGACTGGATCATAAGAAACATGTTCTTTCCACCTGCACCCCCACCCCTGCCCCCCAAGGGAACGGCAGCTTCCCGGGACCTGCCTGTCGGCACGGTCTTTTGTCGTTCATGAGTTTACAGAGTAATTGCCCCTTCTCTGAGGCTTCACTGAATTCTTTTTCCTGTTTCAAGCCATTTGGGTGCAGAATCCTATTTCTTTGTGGGAATGTCTTGCTTCTCAACTCGATGGCCAAGATCTGGGGACAGGAGCCATGCACAGTGAGCGCCGCCTCTCTCGGTTCCAGCTTGGAGGTGTGTGTGCTCCATGCACCCGGGGGTGTGGGGGGGCTTGCATGCCCCCCTTCCCATACACGTGGGTGTTGCTAGGAGATAAGCAGCACAAGCAGTGAGACAGGCAGCCTGTCCCTCTCTCCTCAAGTCGTTCAATCTGACATCAGCACGGCGTTAGGTCTGAAGACAAACAGTTCGTGCTGTTTGCTTTGATGAGGACCCGCCACGGGGCGTCCAGCACAGGGTGCCCGAAGTGCTCCAGAAGACGGGGGGGTCCATCAAATGCACCAGCCCGCCTGACCCGTGCACTTGTGGCGAGTCCTCGTGGTCCCGAGACCAGGCACGAACAGGTGCGCTCCTCGCGGCGGCCGACAGCACGCGCAGCCTCCTCGCGGGGCTGACCGAGTCCCCTGTTTCTTCTCCACGCTCCCCTGGGGCTTCGGCACTCCGTCGGCTGGGAATAAACCGAAAGCTCAAAGGGCAGGATTCTTCATTACCTCCAGGCCCCCAAGCCGGAGAGCATGTGCTACACACACAGGACCAAGGTAGTCACGTGGGCGCCCATCTGTGTTTCCTGAACAGTAACGGGTCCTGCTGATCTCGGACCGCCTCGCGCCCTCAGCTGGCGCTGCGCAGGTGGGAATGCCTCATGCGGGTGCCGGGCAGGGAGTGTCTTTCGGACGCCTCTGCCCTTGGAAGCCTGTGCCTGAGTCATCGCGGGGCTGGGACTACAGCCGGACGGCATCTCGCAGGCGAGGCAGCCCTCGGAGTTTTATCTAGTGCCCTCCCCCGCCCCAGAGCCATTGTCCCCCTAAGCGAGGAACAAACCAGGACCCCAACGGCATGGTGACCCCAAGCAAACGGCGAGCGCGATGGCCTGTGGCGGCTGTAGCCGGAGAGGGCCGGCCGGGCCCTGAGCAAGCTGAGAGCGGGTGGGCGCGTCTATGATGCGCTCTGCCCAGCAGCCCCGCCCGCGCCAGGACCCATGCCCCTCACAGTCGTCTTGGTGAACCTCAAAGCAGGGCCCCCACTGGCAGCTCAGCCCCGCCCAGACCCTGATGAGGCAGAGCCTCCCTCAGCCCATGCACAGCCGCGGCGACATTGACATTGGTGTCTCAGCCTTCTCTCTGTCCCCGGGTCTGAAGTTTGGTGCCCGGGGCCCTGCACTGCCTTCCTAGACACCTGCCAGGGGCCTCTGGAGGCCAGACCCGCACTTGCCGGGACCCCACCCACCTCACCTGCTGGGACCGGGCCCAAGCCCCTTCTGTCCTAGTCACACATATTACATGCACATCCTACATACACACCACACACATATCACACCACCACACACCATACACATGACACACACACACACACCAAACACACACACCACACACCTCTCTCGCACACACACACATTACACACACACTGCACATACTACACACACACCACACACACCACATATACCACACACACATCACACAGACCACACACATATAACCACATACACCTCACACACACACGCACACACACCCACCCAACACACCACACTCCCACACACATACAATGCACACCCACATTACACACACAAAACACACACACCACACATGCATCACACATCACACACATAAACACCACACATATCACACACACACCACACATCACACACACACCTCACAAACATCACACATCACACACCACACACACCACACACACATACCACCCCCCCAGATACATCACACACACATAACCACACACATCTCACACACACATGCCCACACACATGCATGTGCACACACACAATGCACACACATTGCAATGCACCCCCACACACACATGCACACACGTGTGCACACACACACAGGGAAAGTCCCACAGCAGCCTCCAGGCTCCAAGGGGCCCCTCCGTGTGGCCCGAGGAGATGACACAGTCCAGGGCTGTGGCTCCTGGTTACTGTCCTCGGTAGATCAGCCTTGCCTCTTGGAGCCCCTGTCCTCGCAGACTGTCCGCTGCCAGGAGGGCTTGCAGATGGGGCTGCCTCTTTCTGTCGCTCAGCCCAGGGACCGCCCGTGCCGTGAGCAGCGCCCTCAACTCCACAGCACCTCTGGGGACCACAGGAGTGACACCAGAGGCTCAAGGGTCTGGTGATTGGGGCCACTCGGCCGATGGACTAGCTGGAAGCCCTGAGCCTCAGTGCTGGGCTGCTCCTCACTGCCTGTGGGGATGGAGAGGGCACGGGAGGTCGGCCTGGGAGCGCACGGAGCAGGGGGACAGGGAGGCCACGGGAGATAGTGTGGAACCCGAGCACCCACCGTGGACTCGTGAGAACAGTGAGATCCTGTGCACACGTGCTCACTGCCGGAGACGTGGCCATGGAGATGGGGCCTGCGGCCACGGGGTCCCAGGGCCCACACGCCTTGGAGGAACAGGCATCCCGCTGAGCCGACCCCAGACACAGGCTCAGGGCGCCCTGCCCCTGCCCACAGGACTCCCAGATGCATGCCAGCCCCCACGTCCTCCCACGACATGGGCTCTCGAAGGCGATGGCAGCCGTGGATTCTCTCACCACGCTCGGGCTGAGTGCTCTGAGGGCGTCGCCCGGATTCCTGGGGGTGATGTTCAGGGTCTTGGGAGCCTGCCACACAGTCTGAAGGCGAGTGTGGCTGGTCCCCACGGAGCCTGCCTGGCGGTGAGGGTGACCGCCCCTCACTCGCAGGGAGGATGAGCTTCCATTGGGTGCTGTGTCGCCCACAAGTGGTCGGGGACAAGCCGAACAAGCACCAAACAGGAGAGAACAGTCTGGGAAAGAACTGATTCTTAAAATACAGCCTCAGAGTAAGTGTCGCAGAACAGAATCGGCACTCACTGGACTTCTTTAGAGCCATGTTTTTGGAAGAATCAGATTGTGATTGGATTGAGTATTTGGGGGAAGCAGCAGTCTTTTTAGGAGCTCCAGGCCTCCGAAGGTCTTCGCTGGCCTTGACTTAATAAAAGCGCAGAAGTGAGTGCACGCGGTGCTGTCTCCTGCTCCCCCACGTTGAGACGCGGGCCTCTGCTCCTCATGGGAATTTTCAACACAGGTCCTGGTGAGGGAAACAGGACAGGAAAGAGAAATGTCAGGATATGTGGCGTAAAAACGTGAAGGAGTGAGACACTGCTATCACTTTTCATGTGATGTGATTATCTGTACAGAAAACTTTGCAAAATCAGTGGATAAACAATTAAAACCAGGACAGTTAGTGAAGAAGCTGGGTTCACAGTCCACCAGTTCTCCGCATGTTTTACCTCATCAGCAGCAAACGGCTGGGCTACAAAAGGCACGTCCACACAGCGACGCTGGTGAGAAGGCAGCCCCCTGCCCAGAAGGCTCAGCATCTCTGACAGAGCATCAGCGGGTTAACTGGTGGAGAGAGCCTGGTTTCCCGGGTGCAACAACCATTTAACATTGTCAAGACGTCAATTTGTCCCAAATTAGTCAATCATTTCCATGGAATGACAACAAAAATTCCAGCAAGATTTATTTTAGGAACTCAAGAAATGTGTGTATTTGGCAAAATAAAAGTCCACGAATAACCTGGAAATTTTTTCAAAGGGAGATGGGACAGGAGAATTCCTGCTCACGTGGGAGGGCCGTGAAGGCAGCCGCAAATGCAGAGCCAACCAGTCCTGAGAGGAGCCGTGGAGGCAACCAGAGCAGCCCAAACCGTTGGCGACGTTGATCAGAAGTAATGATAGCCCTGGTGCGGGTGGGCAAGACCGGGTGGAGCTGGCGTGCTGTCCACAGAGCAGCACGCAGGTGAGGGGCAAGAGCTTGCGAGAGCAGATGAGATTATTGGCTGATCCATTGATTCCAGTTTGTTCCTGCCCAGATCCTGGCTTATTTAGTGCAAACACAGCCTGCCGCCCCCCCAGTTGAGGGGGCTTCGTGTCTGCAACCATTCTGGTTCTCCGAGGCACCCCTCTGTGGAATGAGCAAAGCCCCATGAGCTCATTTCAGCTGAACCCATTCCCAGTCCCACTCCTCGAGCCACGCCCTCCTCCGCTCTTCCCAGCGGCATACCATGTGCTGCTCCGTCAGAGTCTCATCGGAATAATCCTGTCCGTCCTCACCGCTTCCACCCCTTAAATATCTGACGATGTTCGTCTTATCTGCACTTAGGCTCCGATTAAGGAACAGCATGCGCTTAGCATCCTTAATCTTTCTGCCTAAATCAATCTTCAAAACCAGCCCCAATACTGCTGTTTCTCTGCTCTGCTCTGAACCTCTTCCAAATTGCCTGCCTTCCTCGTTCAGAGCCGCCTGGCCCGAGCATGCGGACCTGCGCCGTGATGCGCTGCGGCAGCCGCTGGCCTCCTCGAACTTGGCTGCCCCCACCCGTTTCTAGCTGTTGACACAAGTGCCCGCTCTCTGTCACCCCTATCTCTTCATGCAGGTTTATCGCTTTCTAGTTATTCCTGCAACATGAGAGGCTGAAATGCAAGTCGGAGGAGGAAAAAGCTCAGGTACAGAGGCATGTCCTCAGCCCCCGGGGCCTGAGAGGAGGCCCTGCCCTCCTTCTCCAGACAGGAACTGTTCGACATGAATGTGTCCTTTGTGTTTCCCCACGAGTTTTCCCCAGGACCCACCTGCAACCCTAAGATGGGCCCTGTCTGGGTGTGTCCCTGCGTGGGGTTGTGACCCGAGGCCCAGGGGGGACCCCAGTGTCTCCTAGCCCTTGCCCAACAGCCGCCCACCCCACAGTGAAGTCTCGCTTGCTGCTTGCTCTGGACTTTTTCCCAATCATCAATCCATTCTGATGCTCCTCCTTTGATGATCTTTAAATGAGTCCTGCAGGCCCACAGGCAGCTCCCCGAGGCTGTGTGTGGCATGGAGGCGCCAAGCGCCTCCTTCAGGGTTAGGAGGGTTGGCCCTCAGGTGTCTGAGTGGCTCACTGTGGGTGCCACTGTGGGGAGCTGGTACCCGGGAGGAGCAGACTGGTGGGCCTGCATGGAATGGGTGGAGGCCGCTGCCCTGGCCTGCGGTCCCCTGAAGGCTTTCCCTGGTGGAGCAGGAGCGCTGTGCAGGGCTCTCCACTGGCCCTGTGCTCCCAGGGCAACAGCTATTTCTCTGAGTGAAGAAGGAATGCCTGTATCTTCCTCACCTGCACGACTTAGCTGCTCAGTGGGCATCTCCTAGTTTTATTAAGGACTAGTGGCCTGTTGCATGAATTCATGCACAGGTGGGGTCCCTCAGCCTGGCCCATGATTGGGGCCAATGGGGGCCTGTTTTGCCCAGTCCCAATCAGGTCGATTGGGCTGGCTGGGGGAGAGACCATGGGAGGTTGGCCAGCCGGCTGGGGGGAGGGACTGTGGGAGGTTGGCTGTGAGAGTGCACTGACCACCAGGGGGCAGCTCCTGCATTGAGCACTGCCTCTGGTGGTCAGTGCACATCATAGTGACCGGTTGTTTGGTTGACTGGTCTTAACGGTCGCTTAGGCTTTTATAAATATTGATGGGACTCATTCTATTGTGGTTGCTGGGCTGACTTCCTTTCCTCTCTCCAATGTACCACCTCTTGCTAACCTGGCACACCAAGATTCCAGGGCAGGATCGCTGGAGCAGGAGGGATGCTGTGAGGAAGCCCCACTGTTTCAGAACACAGAGCAACATTGGAAATGCACGCTGCATTGGCAGGATGCTGGGCATCCCGGGGATGAGCACAGACCAGAGAGATGCCAACCACACTTGAGGCAGGCACCCAGGGGCCCCGCTGCAGCCTCCTGGTCCCCAGTGGCTTCCCCCTGGGGGTGGGGGTGAGGCCGGGGTGGGGGCAGGAGGAGGGTCCAGGGAGAGATCGATAGGATCTGGCTTAAAGGGGCTTGGGCATAATAAAGGAGTGGGGACACAATTACCATTGTAATGCAAGTTTCAACCTGGCCAGTTTCATGGAAGAGATAAAAGTGCAGTGGGGTGTCCTGGGGGAGCACCACTTCCATGGAGGAGCAGGACCCACGGTGAGAGGCAGGGCCGCGTCACGCCCACTCTCAGAGCAGCGCACTTTGTCATGACTTTGTAGCTCTTTTCAAAGCCCAGAGCCTCTCCCCCTTTCTCAGAGTTTAACTTAAGAGCAGTTAGCAAATGACGACTTCAAAACTTTGCTGTGTGCAGCCCGCTTGGCGGCACCCCAATCTTTGCCTCTGTGGCAGCGGGAGAGCTCGGAGAAGGTGCCCTGTCTGCTTCTCCATGAGACGACTGGGGAAATGGCTCACACTGCCAGTGCTGTGCTGCTGCAGCAGGCGCCTCTCTGTCCTGGGCCTCCACAGCCACTGCCCCGAGTGCTGCAGAGAAACTGCGTGGGGTGTGAAGGGCTGTTAGAGGGAGGAAGACGGATGGGAAGGAACTAAGAGAGAAAGGCAGAAAGAAAGAGAGGCAGGAAGGAGAGGAGGAGAAAGGCAAGCGAGCTGACAGCCCTCTTAGAAATGCGGTCTTTTCATCTGTGTAATTTAATGATTTCTTTCGTTTGAAGCGATGTAAAGGCAAGTAATTATTGTTATTCCTAATGCCCTAATGCCAAGCCGTAAACGGGGGTGCTGGGGAGGGGAGGGGCGCTGCCTTGATGAGCTGGGGCCGATGGCCGCGATAAGGCCCCGTGCCCCGGGGCAGTGCCACGCCAGGGAGGTGTCTGCTCGGTGTCGGGTTCCTCACCCCGGAAAATAAAAAATAAAAGCAATTTGCAGAAACCCATGCGGCTGGCAGCTTCGCCCGAGCCCCCGGGCGTTCTGGAAGCTCTATCACAGGAGGAATATCAGAGGATCCGCTGCCACGGCGCTGCGCCCCTGCCCCACAGCCTGCGAGTGCTAAGCAGGCAATTAACAAGTCAGAAGGCACAGGTGTGCCAGGTGAGGTTTGGTAAATTGCTTTTGATCTAAATTGAGATGCTCTGGGGATTTAACTTCTTAGACAAAAAGGGCATAAATAAATAATCAGGATTTTAAGGCTGGGACTGGTGAGCCGGCTCTAAAATGTCTTAATGCACTTGAGTTGGGCTGCGGCGGGCTGGAGGCCAGGCGCGGGCGGCCCTCGCTCCCCTCTGAGCTGGGCTCCAGCGTGGCAGCGCATCCGGGACGGGAGGGGAACATTTTGTCGGGAACATGAGTTGCTCTCAGATGCCTGCAGTTTTGCTTCTTATCTCATAAGAGAGAAACAGGGAGGAGAAGCGACTCCCAGCGGCCAGCGTTCCCAGGAGGCGGTGTGCCCACGAGGGCCAGGCCCTGCGGCTCCCAGACCCCGCTGACCGGGCCCCGCACACATCCGCATCCACGCCCTCGGTAGACAGGCCTGTGGGGTTCGTGACAGCTCAGCTCGGGCGCTTTGCGCCACCTGCTCAGGTGCAGCTCACACGAGGACGCCACGCTGCTGGCAGTTCTCAGTCCTCCCCGACATGCCAGGCATCCGGCCCGTGCTGAGCCCTGGCTGACCCCTGCCCCATCCTCAGGGCTGCCTCACCCTCTGGCTTCTTGGGTGTGAACGCTGGTGCTGGAGAGAGACCAGAGGCGGGGGCGCTCCTTTCCTGCTGGCCGAGGTCCCTGGTCCGCGTCCAGGGCCAGAAGCGGTCTTTGGGGATCTCACCTTCCCTCGCCCCTCGCCCCTGCATGTGCAGTGGCACCCGTGGGAACCTGTGGCCGCCCCCCGCCCCCCCCACCCTGCAGTCTAGCCTCCCGTGCCTCAGTGGAGACACCATTCCCACCGCCAGCCGCTCCTCAGAGGGCCCTTTCCGGTTCCGCTGCTGATCCCGCCCGGTCTTCCCAAGGCCTAGAAAAGCCCTAACCCCCGACCTTGCCATGGCCTTCTTAGCGCTTCTTAGAAGACACACCGCCTTTGGGAGGAAGTGACTCCTTGTGGTTCGCTGGCTGGGATCGGATGCCATGCCCTACTCCTATGTAGCAGGCACTTTTTTTATTTTGTTTTGATCACCTGAGGATATTCTTTCCATGGCTTTTCAGAGAGAGTAGAAGGGAGAGAGAGGGAGAGAGAGAGAAACATCGACGTGAGAGAGACACATAGATCGGTTGCCTTCCGCATGCTCTCCGACCCAGGGCAGGGAGGGAACCCACATCCCAGTATGTGCCCTTGACCAGGAATCGACGCATGGCCCTTCGGTGTGCAGGCTGACGCTCTAACCGCTGAGTCACACTGGCCAGGGCTGTAGCAGTTTCTGTTATTGGCTTGTGCATCTGTCCACTTGCCCATCAGGCTGCTGCTTTAGAAGTGGACATGGACCTGGTGACCCCCAGGTTGCACCCATGGGAGAAGTGCTTCCAAGAGAAACATGGAAGGAGTCACGAGGCTGCAGAGAAGGGGGTGGGGAACAGCTTTGCAGAGGAAGGGGTATCTCAGGAACAGAACCAAGTCTGTAGAGAGCAAGCTTGGAGAGGGACAGGGTGTGCAAAGGCCCTGGGGTGAGAGGAGAAGGCTGTGCGGGGGAGGGCCGGCCTGTCTATCACCGAGTGTCAGGAGGAGCGGGCGTGGGGGTTGGAGTGTCTTGGGGTGCCTCTGAGGGTTGGGGTATAAGAGTGACCAGCTCAGAGCTCTGGAGTCACTCCTGGTGTTGGGGAGAGTGGACGGGGCACGATCTGCTTGCAGCTGGGGAGCAGGTGGCAGATCGAGGGGTCTCAGATAGGGGCAGCTGAAAGGAAAGGTGGGACCTATATTGGGAAAACTGGCAGAATTTCGGTAGCAGCTATCTGGAATTTGAATTTGGGGGGAAGCAGAGGCAAGTACTGAGGAGGCGTCCCTGGCGTTGGGTGAGACAGGGACCCCAGAAAGAGCCCAGGTATGGGGAGCCCTTGTTCCGTTCCAGGGTCTTAGGGGCCCTGGAACGAGACTGTGCTGTGGGGTGTCGGTCTTCAGACTCTGCCCCTGAAGTTGCGGTGTTTCTGCTGAGCTGGGTGCTGCAGGCCCGGCCGATCTAGGCCCAGGGGCTCCTCAGGGTTTGGTTCAGAAGGGTTTTCAGACATGAAATAATTTGTCAGAAATATGATTGGACACAGCCTGGGCTGCAGGAGTGTCTAAACGACCATCCTGGCCTGATGTCTGTGATGGCCGCCGCCTGCTGTCCCCTGCCTGGCCACTTTGCCTTGACCTCCCTTCATGGGGCATTTGCTCTCTTCCTGCAAATGTTCCCTTTTCTGAAGGTTTTGCTTAGATGGGAAGGTGGTCAGTTTTACATTCTCCCTCACCCCGGTCTCAGCACCCACCTCTCTCACTTCACACAGTTTCTGGAGTCGGCCCGTCGCTGAGCCGCCCTCACCGTAGACCCTGCCCCACGCACCTGACAGCCTCCCCTGCCTGGTGTGCGTCATCCCCTCGTTTCCACCAGCAGCTCTCCTGGCTTTTGTCTTTCCTGAGTGCCAGGTCCTGGCATCTGTATAGGCTCTGGCTGTGTTCGCACAGTCTCCCAGAGCCTCACCTGCAATCCATGATTCCCAAGTCCCTCCTGGAGCTCAGACGCCTGTTGCCTGCATAGACTCTGCTTTTTGAATGTCCTGCGGGCCTGAGATGCCCAGTGTGAACTGGTCTCTGCGTTCCCTTCTGTCCTGATACTCGGACCTGGGTCTGCCCAGCGCCCCAAAGGCAGGTGGGAGCCCTGAGCAGGGGCCGGCCCTGTGCCCGCACGTCCCTGCTCTAAAGGACCTTGGATGCCAGCGAGCATCCAGTGTCAACTGCGTCCACCTTTCACCCTTGCCCGGGACCCTCCACAAAGCTCACCCAGGGCTCCCACTGTCTTCAGCGTGGAGCCCCTGGCCTGGGTGCACCTCACCAGCCCTGCTTGCCTCCATGGCCACTGCATTTCCTGTCCCCCTTCTTCCAGCCTCAGGGCCCCAGTCATGCCTCTCTATTCTTTTTTTAAAAAATATGTTTTTATTGAGTTCAGAGAGGGAGAGGGAGAGAGAGAGAAACATCAATGATGAGAGAACATCATTGATCAGCTGCCTCCTGCACACCCCACACTAGGGATCGAGCCGCCAACCAGGCCTGTGCCCTGACTGGGAATCAAACTGTGACCTCCTGGTTCACAGGTCGGCGCTCAACCACTGAGCCACGCAGGCCAGGCCATCCTTCTGTGTTCTAATTATACAAAGATTTGTTTCCTTTTTCTGAGTCCTCAGGGCCCTCATGTGCTTTCCCTCCTCCTCACTCTCCCTGGATTCTCACCTGTTCCTTCAGGGCTCGGCCAGAACCCGTCCTCCTGCAGTGACCCTCCCACCTCCTTGCCACAGCGAGCCCCCAGGATGGTCGGTGGCGTCTGTTGCTTCTAGGTCACAGATGTTGTCACACTGCGTTGGAGCTGACGTGGTGTCGTCAGTGCCACACTCGCTGCCTGCTTCCGAAGGCTCCATCCCCAGGCTGCTGGAGCCTGAGCCACTGGGAGCTGCTACCTGAGTGACTAAGTGCACACGCTCAGTGCCTGCTAGGGCTGGGGCTCCCATATTTGTGGGTTTCATAGATCATGCAAAGGGAAAAAGGAAAATGAAATTTAGATCGCCAACTTTACATTTTCTAAGTGAAGATATTAGTTAACATAAAATTAATTTATTCTCATCACAATTCCATAAAAGAAATAGCATTTAAAACCAAACTATTAGGAGGGCATTCTATTAGAATGAAAAAAAATTAGCTTAAAGAAAAACTCACCAATTTGTCATTGATCACAATCGTCCGCCTCTTCCCCCAACGTCTGAACACCACTGTGCAGACGGCACCTGGCTGCCGACAGGCGCGGGAAGCATTCTTGTCGGGAGCAGGGTTAGAAGCTGGGAGGACCGAGGCTGGGACATGGGGACAGGGAGACCTGGGTGTGTCCAGGGTTCTCCAGAGAAGTAGATAGGAAATAAGGAGAACCATGCATGTGCTAGGCCTTCAGCTGCTTGGGGGAGGCCAACCCACATTGAGGAGGGCACCTGGTCTTCTCAGGCCACTGACCTAAGTGTTCTCTCAGTCAAAGCACCTCACAGACACACCCAGAGTGACCTCTGACCCGAGGTCGGGGCAGCCTGTGGCCCGGTCAGTTTGGCACATGCATTTACCATCACAGGGCATGTGTGGTACAGGGGAAATTGTTCTGACAAGAAGGGCAACGTGGCAGGAGTGATGGCAGAGTAGAGTTGGAGAGGGGCCTCCAGGGGGCCTGGGAAGTGGGCATGGGTTGGCGAGGGAGGGAGGGAGGGAGGGAATACTTTGATTGACATGGTGGGAGATGGCTCTGGCTGAGGGTTGAAGAACTGAGGCCTCTGCCATGTTCGGCAGGGAATGCCCTCCGTGGGGTTGGCAGGGTGTGGCCTTGAGGAGACAGTGATGTAGCTCCGCTGGTCTTCTCACCCGGCACCTTTCCCCGCAGGTCCTGCAGGAGTGAGTGTGCGCCTCCACCACTGGCACCAGTGCCCGGGGGTTGGCAAGGGCACTGGAGAGACTGCAGGAGGACGGCTAGTGTCCTGGCTCTGGGGGCCTCAGGGGGCTCCGGCCTGACAGTGCGCTCCTGCTGGGGGCGTCCCCGTGCCTGGCTCCTGCTGGCAGGGCTTCCTGCTGCCCGGTTGACTCCTCCAAAGCTGACTTCTGTACAGCCGGTGCCCTCCCCTGCCGGGTTCCTGCAGGGGCGAGGTGGACAGCAGCTCCCCTGGGCAGCCTCCCGGCCCCGTGTGTGGCAGAGCTCCTGCAGCGAGACCTTCCTGTGAGCTGCGTCCCCGCGCCCGCGGGAGGGTTTCTGGCACATTCCACAGGTGACACTGCGCAGGCCTCTCTGCCGTAGCCGCGTCTCCCCCGGGGCCCAGCCTGGCAGGGCTGCTCCTTGCTCTGCAGTCCTTCGGGCCCTCCTTCTCCAGCACACCCCTCGTCCTCATCCCTCTGCGCGTGGACATTGCGCTGGTGTGCGCGACGGTGGCCTCGCTGACAGCTGCGGGCAGCACTGTTTGTCATGAAGACCTTTTAGCAAACCTCAGATTTCACCACGGGCTTCGGCTGATCCGTGCGGGCAATGGCTCAGACTCCCGCTCTGCTAGCATTGATTCGTCTAAGTACTAATCAAACATTAATGCCGGTTGTTTGGGCTGAGCGCCTTCCCACGTGCGGGAACTCAGCGCCTTCCCGGGACCTGGCTCCTGTGGTTCCCTCGCGGGAGGCTGTCCGGGGTCCCAGGGGAGCAGACCCGAGCCCACGGCTGGTGGTGCGCAGCAGCGCTCACAGAGTCCTCCCTGGATCTCGTGCCCTCGTTCCATCTGTGGACCTGCTCTCCTGCCAAGTAACCTGGCACTCTGGGCACTGCCCCGTCCCGTCCAAATCCGCTCGCCTTAGCAGTGGAGGCGTCTAGTGCCTCACCCTTCTGATGAGTGTTTTCTGGGGAATTCTGCTCATCAGGACTTTGGGCCCATGGCCCGGCCTTGAACAGGATACTCAGGGTAGTCTGAGTGCTGCCGAGTGCCCTTCAGGCTTGCAGGCTGGGGAGAGGGCAGAGATGCAGTGGAGGAGCTCGTGGGAGACATGGGCAGAGAGGTTCACTGCACTGAACGCACCCTCCCTTCCTGCGAGTGCTGGTGTGAGTTCAGCGGCTGCAACAAAAATGCCACAGACGGGTCGGCTCACCAGAGACATTTCTCACAGCCTGGCGGCTGGAAGTCCAACATCAGGCGCCAGCAGGTCCCCAGTCTGGTGGGACCCCATCTGTTCACACACGAGCCTCCTCACGCCCTTGCCTTGTCCCCACTGGGCAGCAATGGCGGGGGCTCTCGGGGTCTCTCCTCCTAAGGGCACCGATCCCACGATGAGGGCTCCACCCTGCTGACCTAGTCGCCTCTCAAAGGCCCACCTCCTAGGTTTCAGCATGAGCTTGGGGGAGGGGCACAGTCCACAGTGGCGATTCCTGATGAAGAAGAAAGGAGAATGAAGAGGGTATTCATGTGTCCCGCCCGCCCTGCTGGGCCTGGAGGCGGCTTCGCAGACCTGAGTGCGCCCTGCGCGCTTCCCGGGCTAATGAGCTGCTGCTCACGGGGGAGGAACCTCCTGTCTCCTGGGAGATGCTGCTTGTGAGCTAATTTGAATGATTACATTGTAGCCCAGGTTCATGGGCAAGGTCTGCAGCAGAATTACTCCCGTTGTCATGGTTTCATTTCAGGTTAATTTCTCGTGGGCACATCTGAGACAGGCAGTGACAAAAATATATCCAGCTCCCAGCCGGGTGGCTGCTGGCAACAGATACCTGGTAACTTCCAGCTTCGGGTTTTCCTCTGCGGAGTCGCTAGGGAGCACCCACCTTTACGTTTACTCGCTGCAGCCCATGCTTCCCGCGAGTGCCTTGTGTGGTGGGATGTCCCCAGCATTCCTGAAAAGCCGCAAGCTCCCTGACTCTGTTTGGTGCACACAGAGGTCACCCCAGCTCATTTAACATGGGACGCAAACCTTGTCATTGTTCCTGAGTGACTCAGGGCTCCTGTGGTGTTGTGAGGAAAGCCGGAGCCACACCCAGGCTGCGAGGCTCGGCGCTGCCTACTGCCCCAGCAAACCCAGCGTCCTGCTCCCTTGTCCGTGGCCCCTCTTTGCTTTGAAATTGTTGTGGTGGGACGAACACCTCACATGAGATCTACCCTCCGAGCAGGCGTTTGCGCTGGGGCAGCTTGCCTTGCTGGACTGAAGCCCATCCCCTGGCCAGCACCTCCCGCCTCCCCCGCGCCTGCCCACTCTGCCACGCTCTCTCCAAGTGTGGCTCCCGGGGCGCTCGGGCAGTGCAGCGGCCGCCGGTGTCCTTCTGTGACTGCTTGCTGCACTCAGCACCCTGTCCTCTGGGCTCATCTCCAGCACCATGTGGCAGATCTCCCTTCCTTCTGTGCCGGAATGACATTCCATTGTGTGTAACACTGTTCCCACAGCTCGGCTACTGTGGAGGCGCTGCAGGGAACACGAGGTGCAGGTCTGGATTGCACGCCATGTGGGTAAATACCCAGAAGTGGGACCATGGGGTCAGATGGTTGTTCTAGTTTATGTTTCTATCCACATTGAGGAACCCATCCACACTGTTCCCACAGTGGCCGCACCAGCCTCCCTCCCACCAGCAGTGCACATGGGTCCCTCTCCTCCACATCCTCACCAGCGCTTGCCCGGCGGCGTCTTTTCTGTTTGACCTTCAACGCGCCTCACTCTTTTCCTGACCGTGCCCAGGCCAGCTCCCCTCCCTGCCCTCTGTGCAGCAAGCTGCCTCTCCTCCTCTGAGTTGCTTTCTCAGGAAGGACTTCCTGGCATCCCGGGTACCGTGCTCTCAGCCCCTTCCCTCACTGAGGGGTCAGTGTCTGGGCAGGTTGCCCACCTGAACATGGTCTTTGCTTTTCGTATCTGTAACTACTTCCCCAGCGAAGCGCGCAGCCTGGCTCTAAGAAGGGGCTTGATGAAGGCTAGTTTGATGAAACAGTCCATCGAAATTTTGCATTTCTAAGTTGAAACAGGTTGTGTTACTCACTTTATTGTCCGCCTTGTAGATGCTGAGATCATGGGTGACCAGCTCCTCACGGGGGTGTTGGATGACTTGCAATTCTTCACGTGAAACTCTCGTCATCATCATCATCATCATCATCATCTTGTTGCCGGAGTTGGCAGGTGAGGGGATAGTTAGTCATCAAGACACCGCAAGTGGTCACAGCTTAAGAAATCTGTCTGAATGGATACGTTTAAACCTGTAGGCTGCCATTGACATGAAGGGACTCCCAGGATCAGTGTATTAAACAAACTGGAATTCAGCTCCCTGGACAATTCTGCAGGGGTTCCTAGTGGATGGACAGATGGAACACATGCTCCTCCGTGGGACGTGGGTGTTGATAAAGGGGACACAGAAATTCCTTTGAGCCACAGCCATTACTGACGGGGCTGCCTTGCTCCCGTTCTGCAGCCCAGAAGCGACCTTCTGGACAAAACCGAGATGTCGGACATCCACAGAGCGTGGGGGATGCTGCCGGCAGGAGTGTGTTGAGGGACAGGTCTTCGAGCTCCCAACGGTCCACACACACCCGCCCCAGCACCAGTGCGGCTCACAGCCACGGCCTTTTTCTTTTTCTTGGTTAGGGCCTGTGCTTCTTAAAGTTGAATTATTGACTGAATAAAGTTACTTAGTTAACTCATCCATATTGGGCCAGGCCAGCGTAGGTTTTGGATAAACGGATGTGAATTTTCATCGTCTCCCATGACTGATTTGGACTGACGAAGAGACACTGTGATCTTGTGAGTTCCCGGTGGACTGTGCGAGCAGGCGTCACGGGGCTGAAGGCACCCTGCGGTCTGTCAAGCTGACGCTGCCCCAGGACAGGGGTCTTGGGTGTTGACCTGAAAGGTAATATGGGGATGGAGGTGGCATCCATGAAGCGAGCAAAGACTCACTTTTCAGAGGTCTGGGTCCAGTGCCAGGCACACCCAAGCTTTGCTGTGTGGTGCCCACCACTCGGCACCAAGACCACTGTCCCTGCTGTAGACCCGGGTCCACTCAGCCCACTGACCATTGTCCCTGCCACAGACTCGGGGTCACTCAGTCCAGTGACCATTGTCCCTGCTGTAGACCCGGGTCCACTCAACCTAGCGATCATTGTCCCTGCTATAGACCCAGGTCACTCAGTCCACTGACCATTGTCCCTGCCACAGACTCGGGGTCACTCAGCCCAGTGACCATTGTCCCTGCCGTAGACCCGGGTCCACTCAACCTAGCGATCATTGTCCCTGCTATAGACCCAGGTCACTCAGTCCACTGACCATTGTCCCTGCCACAGACTCGGGGTCACTCAGCCCAGTGACCATTGTCCCTGCCGTAGACCCGGGACGCACGTGCAGAATATTGCACCCCCACGTGTATATGAGGATAGACCCCCACTCATTCCAGGCCTGAGGCAGTTGTAGCAAATGGAAACCCTGCCACGGGAAGTGACCTTATAGAAATGGAAGGAGGAACCTGTAGCCGAGGGAAAGAGCCCGGATAGACCCAAAGCTGCAGAGACGCGGGAACTCAGCCTCTGGTCCCCGGACACAAGAGAAGGAGGGCTGAGACGGCGTTTCCATCACAGCAAGGAGGACATTTCTTGGGGAGAAGCAGACCCTCCTGGGGAAGCAGAGGTGACAGTCTCTCACTGTGGACCTTGTAGCTCAGGCCCCGAGGCGAGCGCAGTGTCAACCCCCACACCTCTCACTTCTTCATGTCCCTGTTGTTTGCTGAAGGCTCCGGAGGGACAGTTTCATAAGGCGATTCTTACCCTGATCCTAATAGAGCCTGCGGCTTGGGGAGCTGACTCTGAGAGACCCCAGGGACGGGGCTAGCACCCCATCTCCCAGTGGCTGCCCTCGGCCCACGGCTGGTGCTCTGTGTGCTCAGGGGGGACCCTGCCCCTGGGGACCCCACAAGACTCAGAGAGAGGACCTGGAAAGTGCTTTAGAAATTATAAGGCACTAAAGAAGTCACCCACTAGTCTTAAACTCTCCTTAAAGACCTCTGCTTCTTGAGAGGGAACCAGACACGGACACCTTCCCCCGCGCTGTGCCACAGGGGTCATGTGGTCCCTCGAGAGCACACAGTTTAGAATCGGGAGTTCCCGGCAACGGCTTGGCCAATAGGAGGCCAACGGCGCATTTCCCGACATCCCGTTACTGTCATTCTCTACGTCTGAAGAAGAAAGGCACTTCCATTTACAAAACGAGATTTGCGACCATGTGGACAGTCCCCTCTGGAAGGTAAATGACATGAGGGCAGCTGTCTGTCTGTCTGTCTCCCTGTCACAGGGCAGGGACCGGAACAGGACAGCAGGACTCAGCACGCCTGCCGGCAGATGGGGAGCACCGCAGCAGAGAGACACGGGTGCTCAGGAGGAAAGCGTCAAGCATGTTTGATGGTTATTATTATGAAACCCGAACCCTCAAGGGTGAAAACAAAAGTAAACGGAGCCGGGATTTCTTACTGAAACTCTACGGGGATCCCCAGAAAGCTGCTAACACACAGCACCAGTGATTGGTATTGTGAGTTCCTAATTTTGCATGAACGCCACTGTAAACGTTTAAAGTCTCTGTAAAGAGATGAGGAAGACTATCTTATAAGCAGGGAAATTTAAATCCATGCTTGTAAAAACGGTTTAAATCCTTCAAGTGAATCTTTGGGTGACAGATAATTGGCCGTTTGCCTAATTTTTGTATGGAGTGAACTGGATGCCAATGGACACAGGTGTGCCTGCGTCTCCTCTCACTTCCAAGCCCGGCTTTGGCAAGGAGGCCACATTGTTGCATAACAAGGCTGCTCTTCCCCTTTCAGGTGTAGCCTGAAGTCTTTTCAGTGGTTGCCTGTGAAACCCTTTGTAAGGAGCCGAATGCTTTTCAGAGCCACATTGCTATCAAACTGTGCTTTCGGAGAAACCTAAGGATTGGAACTTGTCTGTGTGTGTGCATGTGTGCATGTGTGTGTGCGTGTGTGTGTGCTGGTTTTCTGTTGAGTGTGTGTATTGGATGTGTGTGTGTTTGCTGGTTCTGTGTTGAATGTATGTGTTTGTTGTGTCTGTGTTGGTTATGTGTTGAGTGTGTGTATTGGTTGTGTATATGTGTTGGTTGTGTGCATTGGTTGTGTTGAGTGTTGGTTGTATATGTATTGGTTATATGTTGTGTGTATTGATTGTGTATGCATGTTGGTTGTGTGTTTAGTGTGTGTGTTGGTTGTGCTGAGAGTGTGTGTTGCTTGTGTGTATTGGTTGTGCTGAGAGTATGTGTTGGTTGTGCTGAGTGTGTGTGTTGGTTGTGCTGAGAGTGTGTGTTGTGTTGGTTGTGTGTGTTGGTTGTGCTGAGTGTGTGTGTTGGTTGTGTGTGTTGGTTGTGTGTATTGGTTGTGCTGAGTGTGTGTGTTGCTTGTATGTGTGTTTGTTGGCTGTGAGTGAGTCACAGGAACATTAGGCTTCCTGTGTACGCAGTCACTCTGCCCCATTTTCTCCCTCATGCCGGAACTCACATGACCAAATGGTCTTGAATGTTCTATTCAGGGTATGATGCTAAGCCCAAAAGGTTCAGCTTGAGAAGCATAATAGTCTATCACCTAATGGACCTTATTTAAATGCTATCACTTAAAAATGCTGAATTATCATTATCATTATTATTATTATTTGTTAGTCCTCACTCAAGGATGATTTTTCCATTGATATATTTTTTTAGAGAGAGTGAAAGGGTGGGAGGGAGTGGGGGAGATTGAAATAGAGAAACATTGATATGAGAGAGACACATTGCACTTGCCCCAGAGCTGGGAATCGAACCCATGACCCTTTAGCGTGCAGGCCGGTGCTCTAACCACTGAAATACCAGCTAGGGCGTTTTTGTTGTTGTTAAATTATTATTTTTAAACATAAACTGCTACCCTCAGTTTTCTCTAGATTCTGTGATTGAGCTTTTGAAGTAGAGGACTTTTTACTGTCAAGTTAGCAGCGTTGGATATTAGGTATTTGTTTAGCCTGCCTAGAGTTTGCAACCCAGTGTATCCATTACCCCCAGCTTTGCCACATGCGCACTCGATGGACACACTTTCCAACAGTTTACTCAGATTGCTGATAAAAGCACAGAGCCCTTAGCGCGACAGCCTCCAGGAGCACATCCATCAGCGTGTGATCAGCCACGTGGCTGACGTATTGTAGGGGATTTCTTCCCAGGACCTCGGCTGAAATTAGGAATTGATAGAACAGATGCTTTGCTGTAAATAGAAACCCAATGGTTTGGGCAGATTGCTTAGTCCATTGTGATGAGCTCTTGGGCTAATCAATGGGACTTGTAATAACTATCCTATGTTTCTGCTCAGGAAGAAGGAGGAAGCTTGTGCTCGTCACTCATTGCCCTAAAGGCAATAGCTTTGATGTCCCCCTCCCCTCCCAGGGTTTGAAGCTCGTAGGAAACCAGAAACCCCTCAACGTGGCCAAGACAGCTTCAGGTGCAGCAGGAGGCTTCTAAGGAGAGATCAGATCTGAGGAGCCAGCTGCTAATGGGCAAAGCAAACCACTGAGGCAGGCTGGGGCACTGTCTAACTATAACTGAGCTGGGCAGGTTGAGATCTTTGTGCAACACGAAGAGACAGACTTACGCTTCTTTGCAGCCTCAGAACTACATTTGGGAATACTCCCGGTCAGGTTAGTGAGGAAGTAAAAAAGCACCCGAGTCCCGTCGGGGGCCCGTGGGGGCCCGTGTTGTTGGGGCTCCGTGTCCCGCATCAGACGCCTCGCATCTCAGACAGCAAGACAGGGGCAGAGTGTTCAGCTGAGCTTTACCTCGCCTGACCCGCTGCTTATGTAACGCAGACAGAATGGCCTCATTTCTTAGCTCATTTTCAGGATGATCTGCATGTGAGGAGCAGAGGGTGGGGAGTGGGGAAAACTCACAAGCTTGGAGAGGCCCTTGGTAGGAAGGAGTCTTTTTTTAAAATTTGATTTTATTGGGGACAATGGTTAATAAAATTATACAGGTTTTAGGTGTACAATTGTACAGCACATCATCTGTATACTGTACTGTGTTCACCACCCCAAATCAAATCTCCTTCCATCACCATGTACCCCCCTTACCTTCTGCGCCCCCTCCCTCTGCAAGTCACTGTACTATGCTGTGTCCACGAATCTTTCTTTTTTCTTTGCTTAATCCCTTCACCTTCTCACCCAGCCCCACTCCTCCTGAGTGAGTCTTGCATTTGCCAAGTGAAGAGGCTCTCCCCCCCCCGAGGGGGGCCGCACAGTGTGTCCAAAGCAGGATGACTCTCCTTCAGGGCTCAGTACTCTTTCCCAGAGGCCCCTGGAGGGTCATCACACACACAGGATGGAAAGGGACTGCCTCCAGGTGGGACCCTTTCCCTCCCCGGATGGATGCAGCATTTATAATCCTTGTTCTGGGTGTGTTTCCTTTCCGTCTCTCCTCCCCGTCTCTCCTCCTGTCAGACCATGAGCCTCTCCTGTCAGGGGTCAGGCCTTGGTCCACACATAACTGTCCACAGCTCCTTGCAGGCTGCCTGACCCATAGCAGGTGCTGAACTTTAAACCAAAGTTGAATTCACATTTTTTTTTTTTGTGGAGATCTGAAATGAAAATTGTTGTTCTGCCACCAACATATTTTTTATTTTTTAAAAAATATATTTTTACTGATTTTTTACAGAGAGGAAGGGAGAAGGATAGAGAGTTAGAAACATTGATCAACTGCCTCTTGCATGCCCCCTACCAGGGATCGAGCCCTTGACCGGAATCGAACCCAGGACCTTTTAGTCTGTGGTACGACGCTCTATTCATTGAGCCAAACCAGTTAGGGCTGCCTCCAACATTACACCAAGAACTCCTTCTCATGCATCATGTGGGTGGCTGGGTAGGGAATCTTTAGGGTCCCCACATTGAACTAAAACCAACAGGAGTGTAGGGCTTGGAGCCTCCCCCCGCCCCCATGGGGCTGACGGCTTCTGGTGTTGGGGAGATCCCAGCAGAGGAAGGGGCAGGTGCTTGAGGAGTCTGCAGTCCAGCTGAGGGGCCTGGATCCACCACACCACAAGCTGTGACAGTGACAGCTATGGGCTCATGTGGACCAGGAAGGTGACGGGCCTTCAGGCAGGAGAAGAGATCACCGTGCTCGAAGCCTTGAGTCCTGGTTTGGAGAAATGGTTGTTTACAATTAGGTCTCGAACAAGCCTGCCCCTGGGTGTGCACCCTGACCTGCGCTTGGTCAGCTCTCTGTGTGCAGGTGGGTGGCAGTGAGGGGTGTTGGCTGGACGTCGAGCGAACTTGGCCGGGAAGGTGAGAACATGTAGGGAGTCCAGTCAGAACCACGAATGGACCAGTGGGTGAGCCCAGTGCAGCGCCTCCCTTGGCGTCTCTCTTTTCAAAGAGAAATAAACAAGAATCACAAGCAGATAGTTTCTTGAACATCAACTCTGTATTTTGGTCCTTTGCCCTGAGAGCCTAGGACAGTGATGGCGAACCTTTTGAGCTCGGCATGTCAGCATTTTGAAAAACCCTAACTTAACTCTGGTGCCCTGTCACATATAGAAATTTTTTGATATTTGCAACCATAGTAAAACAAAGACTTATATTTTTGATATTTATTTTATATATTTAAATGCCATTTAACAAAGAAAAATCAACCAAAAAAATGAGTTTGCGTGTCACCTCTGACACGCGTGTCATAGGTTCGCCATCACTGGCCTAGGACGATATGGCTTCAGGGAAAGGTGGCTGCTCAGGGCTTGGGTGCTCATGTCCACCTCACTGTGCGCATCAACCGGGCTGTGTGGCTGAGGCCCCGGAGCCATCGGGGCCTCCTGGTGCCCATCTTTGCACAGACCTGAGTTTCTCTGCAGTGTCTGTCAGGGGCATCAAGGGAATGTCCTAGCCTTGGGGCGGCAGTGGACAAGCTCTCTCTCTCTCTCTCTCTCTCTCTCTCTCTCTCTCTCACACACACACACACACACATCACACACACACACACACACACACACTACAGGGACCCTCAAACCCTCTTTGTTGCTGTTGGAGGCCTGCTGGGGCATTTATATTGGAGTCATCCAGGGGCTGCGCTGATAGCAGATCTACTGGGTTGCCTAAAATCAGGAAAAACCAGAATTGGTGGTCGCTGGAGTGGCTGCAGAGCAGCAGCTGTGGGAGGTCAGTCACACACAGAAGGACAGTCACGGGCGGGGCGAGCACCTGGGAGAGAGACCTTTAAGGACAGTGTGATCCGGGCATCCAAGGGCAGACTAGTGGGAGGTGCATAACAGAGAATAAGGTGAGAACCCCCTATATTAGGACCAGGGCTCCTGACGGAGACCCGACCTTATGAACAAGGGACATGAGCAGCCGTCACTCAGCACGAGCAGCAGGAGCAGGCCGGCAGGAGCCCCTGGCGGTATGCACTGAGCGGTCCGAGGTCAGGTCATCCCAGCTCCTGGGCCCTAGGTGGCCAGGCAGCTGCAGTCAGGAGGGGGAGGCAGTGCATTCGGGATTGGGAGACAGTTGTCCCTAACATTAGTGATGAACACCAGTTCACAGTGTCAGCAGTTTTAGGCAATTCATAGGGAAATGGCTTCTAACTTGAAGGGTGGATTCAGGGGCCAAGGAGGCCAATTTGGGTGAGGCCCCGTCCCCTCCCCCGGCCCCTGTGGCCTGTCACATGGTCTTATTCTGCCTGGTCACAATGCTGCCTGGACATTGGTGGTACAAATTCCTTTACCACATTGAGACAAAATTACAGTCATGCCCAAGGAGAAATACTCACTCCATCTAGCTTAGGTGAAACAGGCCAGGTTCCTGTGAGCTCCCACGGTGATGGCCCAGGATTCCCTGCAAAGGCAATAACAAGAGCTGGGCAGTGTGACAAGTGCCCTGCTTATTCTGGGGCTGACACAGCCCCTCCTGAAGGGCCTGCCCGAGACTCTTGGTGAGGAGGTGTCACGCTTTGTTATAGATGTGTCCATGGCGGTTGACTTGACTTCTTTTTTTCATCATAGATTTGCTTACAAGCAGTGAGTGCGCCAGGAAAGGCCTCTCCACCAGTGAAAACCTTGTGGTGTTGGGGTCCATGTTTTCAAACTTTTTTTTTTATATTTTACTAGAGGCCCAGTGCACAAAAATTTGTGCACTGGCAGGGGTGGGGGGTGTCCCTCAGCCCCACTTGTGCCCTCTCACAGTCTGGGACCCCTGGGTGGCAGAGGGCAGGCCCAATCCCTAGGTGCAGCCCCTGGTCGGGCTCAGAGCAGGGCCGATTGGGGAGTTGGGGCGCCGCCACCTGTCATGCATAGAGCAGGGCGGATCAGGAGGTTGCGATGCCACCCCCAGTCACGCTCAGGGTAGGGCCGATTGGGGGGTTGGGGCACCGCCCCCTGTCACACTCAAGGCGGGGTCAATGGGGAGGTTGCGACGCCACCCCATGTCAAGCACAGAGTAGGGCCGATAGGGGAGTTGGGGCACCGCCCCATGTCACCCACAGAGCAGGGCCGATCAGGGGGTTGGGGCACTCCCCCCTGTCACACTCAGGGCAGGGCCGATGGGGAGGTTGCGGCTCCACTCCATCACACGCAGAGCAGGGCCCATGGGGGGTTTGGGGCGCCGCACCCTGTCACACACAGAGCAGGGCCGATCAGGGGGTTGGGGAGCTCCCCCCTATCAGGCACAGAGCAGGGCCGATCAGGGGGTTGAGGCGCCTTCCCCTGTCAGGAACAGAGCAGGTCGGATAGGGAGGTTGTGGCCCCACCCCCTGTCACACACAGAGCCGTAGGGCTATCAGGGGGTTTGGGCGCTGCCCCCTGTCAGGCTACTCCAGGGGCCAGGTGGCCTCGCGGCTCCACTGATCCCAGTGCTGGGAGGCCTCGCAGCTCCGCTGAACCCGGTGCTGGAGGCCTCGCGGGTCCGCTTGACACAGGGGCAGTGAGGCCTCGCTGTTCCGCTTATCCTGGTGCTGGGAGGCCTCACTGCTCCACTGATCCCGGTGCTAGGAGACCTTGCTGCTCCACTGATCCTGGTGCTGGGAGGCCTCGTGGTTCTGCTGATCCCGGTGCTGGGAGGCCTCGCAGCTCCGCTTGACACAGGGGCAGTGAGGCCTCGCTGCTCCACTGATCCCAGTGCTGGGAGGCATATTACCCGTATACTATATAGGATAGAGGCCTGGTGCACAGGTGGGGGCGGCTGGTTTGCCCTGAGGGTGTCCTGGATCAGGGTGGGGGTCCCGCTTGGGTGCCTGGCCAGCCTGGGTGAGGGGATGATGGCTGTTTGCAGCTGGTCACACCCCCTTCAGGGTGGGGGTCCCCGCTGGGGTGCCTGGCCAGTCTGGGTGAGGGGCTGAGGGCCGTTTTCAGGCTGACAGGTGACTGAAGCTCCCAACCTCTCCTTTTTTTCTTTTTTATTCTGGGATTTATTTACCTTCTATGGCTGTCACTGGAGCTGAGAGCAGGCTTTAGCTCTGAGGCTCAGCTCCAGCTCTGAGGCCTCTGCTGCTGAAAGCAGATATCTGAGTTTGTTTGGCTTCTATAATTGAAACACTGTTGCAACTTCAACTGGGCCGGCTGGCTGAAAGCATGGGGTTTGTTTAGTTTCTAAAATTGCAACATTGTTTCTTAGACTGAAGCTCAGAGGCCAGCAGCAGCAGGCGGGGAACCTTGGCTTCCTCCTTCACTGGAGCAAGCAAGCCTCCTGTTTGCTTCAGCTGCCTGGCTGCTGGCCACCATCTTGGTTGGCAGTTAATTTGCATATCGCCCTGATTGGCCAATGGGAAGCATGTCGGAGGTATGGTTAATTACCATGTTTGTCTATTATTAGATAGGATTGATTTTTTACAGAGAGGAAGGGAGAGGGATAGAGTTAGAAACATCAATGAGAGCGAAATATCGATTCAGCTGCCTCTTGCACACTCCCTACTGGGTATGTGCCCGCAACTAAGGTACATGCCCTTGACCGGAATCGAACCCAGGACCCCTCAGTTCACAGGCCAATGCTCTATCCACTGTGCCAAACTGTTCAGGGCTCAAAATTTTTAAGGAGCTCATCAAGGTCTGCAAAGTCTCCTGCGGAACTCCCAGTGCATTCCCCTGGGCCCCTCTCCTTTTCTTTCTCCTGCAGTTTCCCTTTCTCTCATCTCTTCTTCAGCTTCACGTGCCTGTTCCAGTTCCAAGAACTTCACATTTGTCCCTTACTAGGACCAACCTCTAGGAGCACCTCAACGTCACCCACATCCACACCTGGTTTAAGTGCTTTGACATCTCAAACATAGTCTCGTGCATGGTTGTCATCTTTGCGCTAGAAGTTACAATGGTTATGACGTTACAATGGCTATGATGTTACCATGGCTATGACATTAGATTGGCTATGCCATCATGATGGCTATGATGTTACAATGGCTATGACGTTACAAATGGCTATGACATCACACTGGTTATGATGTTATAGTGGCTATGATGTCACAATGGCTATGACATTATAGTGGCTATGACGTTAATATGGCTATGATGTCACAATGGTATGAAGTGTGCCATCACGATGGCTATGATGTCACAATGAGCATGAAGCTACAATGGCTATGACGTGACAATGGCTATGACGTTACAGTGGCTATGATGTCACAATGGCTATAATGTCACAATGGCTATGAAATTATAGTGACTAAGACATTAATATGGCTATGAAGTTACAATGTCTATGATTTGACAATGGCTATGCCATCATGATGGCTATGATGTCACAATGGCTATGCTATGACTGCCGGGAGCCGGTCTATCCTTGCTGTTTCAAGGGACCTGGCATATATGGCATACTGTTCTTAATATGTTTGCTCACCTTCTTGGCGCTGTGCTTTAACCAAGGTCACCTCTCCGAGAAAGGTTGAATCCCCAGGTAGGGATTTTCCCCTGAAGTTAGGGAGGGAATAAAACCTCTTAACTAAGTGCCAGGCGGGTAATTAATCATTTTAACTATGAACAATCATGCTTAAGCTACATAATCTTTACTCCCTGGAATGGAGATAAGAAACGCCCTAACCTTTGGAATAGAGATTGATAGGATTGGAATCAACTGGTATAAATACAGATGCAACAAGACAGCAAGAGAGACAGAATTCAGAACACAGAACTCAGAACACAGAATTTAGAACACAGGGCTTGGAAGACAGGACCAAGAGAGACAGAGCCTAGGCACAGAACCTACACAGAACGTTCTCTAGAGACAGAAGAACTTCGCTGGAGAGAGCATGCCGGAGGATCCTGGACAGGGACTGGCCTCGGAGCCTGGAGGCGGAGCCTGGTAAGAGAGCATGGCAGGGGATCCTGGACTGAACCTGACTGCGGAGATTGGCAGGAGAGCCTGACTAGAACCTGGTGACTGAACCTGACTGGAGATCTGAAGCAGAACCTCTCTGGAGATCCAGACCAGAACTTGGCTGGAGATCCGGGCTAGAGATCCTGGCTAGGCTGCTGATCAACTGAACACTGTCTCCTTGTCCTTCCTTCATCGCAGACTCCGTCTACACCTTTGGGGACCCCTGGACCTGCTGGGGTTGGACCCCGGCATCTGGCACCTGAACCTACACTCGGGACGGATCGGACTCCACCGTAGGAATAGGGTGGATAGTCTTCGCCAACTCCGTCCACACCTTTGGGAACCCCTGGAACAGGATTCCCCTAGGTAAGCCACCTCCATTGAGAACCCCCACACTCGGGATGGATAGGACTCCACCAGGGTGCTACAGACCCCCCTATAGAAGATAAGTAGGGTAAGAAGGTGGATAGTACAGAACTTAGATTGAGAAGATGTGCCATACTGAGTCCAAAGAAAGAAGACTCTGTATTGATCTTTAGATTAAGAAGATGTGCCATACTGAGTCTAAAGAAAAAAGACTCCGTATTGATCTTTTAACACATATGCTTGCTAGCAGAGGAGTTAAGGTTACTCCCAGTCAGATGGAACATTTTATACAAGAAATACGTCCATGCTTTTCTGAGGAAGGAAAGGTAAATGTAATGGCATGGGAGAAGGTAGGCCCAAGGAGCCTTATCCTTAACCCCACTGCAGCCTTTCCACCCTGGGAAAGTGCAGGATTGGCAAGCTCTCCCTGGGGTGATAGATCAGGACTCAGGTAATAGCGGAAAGCGCCAATCCTACTCTTAAAATGGATACAAGAGAGCATTTCAGGTTTTTCTTTTTAATGCCTGCTTTTAAAAAATAAAAAAGGGGGAATTTGCCGGGAGCCGGTCCATCCTTGCTGTTTCAAGGGACCTGGCATATATGGCATACTGTTCTTAATATGTTTGCTCACCTTCTTGGCGCTGTGCTTTAACCAAGGTCACCTCTCCGAGAAAGGTTGAATCCCCAGGTAGGGATTTTCCCCTGAAGTTAGGGAGGGAATAAAACCTCTTAACTAAGTGCCAGGCGGGTAATTAATCATTTTAACTACGAAGAATCATGCTTAAGCTACATAATCTTTACTCCCTGGAATGGAGATAAGAAACGCCCTAACCTTTGGAATAGAGATTGATAGGATTGGAATCAACTGGTATAAATACAGATGCAACAAGACAGCAAGAGAGACAGAATTCAGAAGACAGAACCTACATGGAGCCTGGAGACAGAAGAACTTCGCTGGAGAGAACATGGCAATAGATCCTGGACTGAACCAGACTATAGAACATGGCAAGAGAACCTGACTAGAACCTGGTGACTGAACCTGGCTGGAGATCTGAAGCAGAACCTCACTGGAGATCCAGACCAGAACTTGGCTGGAGATCCGGACTAGAGATCCTGGCTAGGCTGCTGATCAACTGAACGCTGTCTCCGTGTCATTCCTTCTTCGCCGACTCCGTCTACGCCTTTGGGGACCCCTGGACCCGCTGGGGCAGGACCCCGGCATATGACATTATAATGGCTTGATGTTATAATGGTTATGACATTACAATGGCTATGACATTACAATGGTTATGATGTCACAATAACTGATGTTATGATGGCTATGCCATGACGATGGCTAGGACCTTACAATGGTTACGATGCCACAATGGCTATGTTATAATGGCTATGACTTTAAAATATCTAGGACATTATAGTGGCTATGACGTTACAAAGGCTGTGACATTATAGTGGCAATGACTTTACAATGGATATGACGTTACAATGGCTTTGCAGTTACAGTGGCTATGATGTTACAATGGCAATGACGTTATAGTGGCTATAACATTATAGAGGCAATGACATCACAATTGCTATGACTTCATAATGGCTATGACGTTATAGTGGCTATGATGTTATAATAGCTATGACATCACAATGGCTATGACGTCATAATGGCTAAGACGTTAGAGTGGCTATGACTTACAATGGATATGAAGTTACAATGGCTATGACATCACAATGTCTATGATGACACAATGGCTATGATGTCACAATGGCTATGAAGTCACAATGGCTATGATGTCACAATGGCTATGACATAGAAATGGCTATGACGTTACTATGGCTATGAAGTTACAATCGCTATGCCATCATGATGGCTATGATCTCACTATGGTTATGACGTCACAATGGATATGATGTCACAATGGCTATGCCATCACAATGGCTAGACATTACAATGGCTATGACTTCATAATGTCTATGACATTATAGTGACTATGACGTCACAAGGGCTATGACATTATAGTGGCTATGACGTTAAAATGACTATGCCATCACAATGACTATGACATTACAATGACTATGACTTTACAATGTCTATGACATTATAGTGGTATGACGTGACAATGGCTATGACGTCAGTGGCTATTACATCACAATGGCTTTGCTGTGACAATGGCTATGATGTCACAATGGCTATGCCATCATGATGGCTATGATCTTACAATGGCCATATGTCACAATGGGTATGATGTCATAATAAGTATGGTTATAATGGCTATGAAGTTACAATGGCAATGATGTTACAATGGCTATGAAGCTCCAAAAGCATTGACGTTATAGTGGCTATGACATTACAATGGCTATGATGTTTCAATAGCTATGATGTCACAGTAGTTATGATGTTATAATGGCTATGCCATCACGATGGCTGGGATGTTACAATGGCTATGATGTCACAATGGCTATGAAGTTAATGGCTATGACATTACAATGCCTATGATTACAAAATGGCTATGACATCACAATGGATATGAAATTATAGTGGTTATGACATTACTATGCCTATGATGTTACAATGGCTATGACATTATAGTGGTTATGACGTAACAAAGACTGTGATATTATAGTGGCTACGACGTTATGATGACAGACATTATAGTTGCTATGACATTACAATGACTGTGACGTTACAATGGCTATGATGTTATAATGGCTACGACAACACAATGGCTGTGACACTATAGTGGCTATGATGTAACCATGGCTATGATGTTACAGTGGCTATGTTACAATGACTATGACATCACCATGGCTATGACATTACAGTGGCTATGACAGTACAATGGCTATGCCGTCAATATGGCTAGGACAGTACAATGGCTATGATGTCACAATTGCTATGACATCACAATGGCTACGACGATGCAATAGCTATGACATCACAATGTCAAAGACATTACAATGGCTATGACTTCACAATGTCTATGACATTATAGTGGCTATGTCATTACAATGGCTGTGACATTATAGTGGCTATGACGTTACAATGGCTATGACGACACAATGGCTATGATGTCCAAAAGGCCATGACATCAAATTGGCTATAAAGTCACAATGGATATGACATCACAGTGATTATGAAGTTTCAATGGCTATGCCATCATGATGGGTGTGATCTCACAATGGATATGATGTCACAGTGGCTATGATGTCACAATGGCTATGACATTAAAATGGCTATGATGTTACAATGGCAATGGTGTTAAAATAGCATTGACGTTATAATGGCTATGACATTACAATGGCTATGACGGTACAATGGCTATGATGTCACAATAGCTATGATGTTACAATGGCTATGCCATCATGGCTAGGATGTTACAATGGCTACGATATCATAATGGCTATGATGTCACAATGGCTTTGACGTTACAAAGGCTATGATGTCACAATGGTTATGATGTCAAATGGGCTATCAAACTAGTGGCTAAGACAGTAAGTCTATGATGTCACAATGAATATGATGTCACAATGGCTATGATATCACAATGGCTAGACATTACAATGGCTTTGACCTCACAATGTCTATATTGTTATAGTGATTATGATGTCACAATGGTTTTGAGGTTACAGTGGTTATGATGTTGCAGTGACTATGATGTTATAGTGGCTATGACATCACAATGGCTATGACATTACAATGGCTCTGACGTTATGATGGCTATGACGCCACAATGGCTATGACGTCGTCACAACGGCTATGATGACACAATGGGTATGACATCATAATTGCTGAGACGTTACAGTGGCTATGATGTTACAATGCTTAGGACGTCACAATGGCCATGACATCAAATTGGCTATGAAGTCACATTTGCTATGACATCACAATGGTTATGAAGTTCCAATGGCTATGCCATCATGACGGGTATGATCTCACACTGGCTATGATGTAAAAATGGCTATGATGTCACAATGGCTATGACGTTATAATGTCTATGACGTTACAATGGCAATGATGTTACAATGGCAATGGTGTTACAATAGCATTGACGTTATAGTGTCTATGACATTACCGTGGCTATGACATTTCAATGGCTATGACATTACAATGGCTATGATGTCACAATAGGTATGATGTTACAATGGTTATGCCGTCACGATGGCTAGGATGTTACAATGGCTATGATGTCACAGTGGCTGTCATATGCTTGCTAGCAGAGGAATTAAGGTTACTCCTAGTCAGACAGAACGTTTTATACAAGAAGTATGTCCATGCTTTTCTGAGGAAGGAAAGGTAAATGTAAAGGCATGGGAGGAGGTAGGCCCAAGGAGCCTTATCCTTAACCCCACTGCAGCCTTTCCACCCCGGGAAAGTGCAGGATTGGCAAGCTCTCCCTGGGGTGATAGATCAGGACTCAGGTAATAGCTGAAAGCGCCAATCCTACTCTAAAAATGGATACAAGAGAGCATTTGGGGTTTTTCTTTTTAATGCTTGCTTTTAAAAAATAAAAAAGGGGGAATTTGCCAGGAGCCGGTCCATCCTTGCTGTTTCAAGGGACCTGGCATATATGGCATACGGTTCTTAATATGTTTGCTCACCTTCTTGGCACTATGTGTTTTAACCAAGGTCACCTCTCTAAGAAAGGTTGTTTCCCCAGGTAGGGATTTTCCCCTGAAGTTAGGGAGGGAATAAAACCCCTTAACTAAGTGCCAGGCGGGTAATTAATCACTTTAACTACGAACAATCATGCTTAAGCTACATAATCTTTACTCCCTGGAATGGAGATAAGAAACGCCCTAACCTTTGGAATAGAGATTGATAGGATTGGAATCAACTGGTATAAATACAGATGTCACAAGACAACAGGACACAGAACCTAGAGACAGAACCTAGCGAGAGAACATGGCAAAAGATCCTGGACTGAACCTGACTACAGAAATTGGCAAGAGAACCTGACTAGAACCTGGTGACTGAACCTGGCTGGAGAACCTGGCTGGAGTGCCTAGCAAGAGAACATGGACACAGAACCTGGCTGGAGAGCCTAGCAAGAGAACATGGACACAGAACCTGGCTAGAGATCCTGGCTAGGCTGCTGATCAACTGAACGCTGTCTCCATGTCATTCCTTCTTCACCAACTCCGTCCACACCTTTGAGGACCCCTGGACCTGCTGGGGTTGGACCCCAGCAAGTGGCTATGACGACACAATGGCTATGTCATTACAAAGGCAATGATGTCACAATGGCTATGATGTCAAATTGGCTATGAAATTATAGTGGCTAAGACAGTATGGCTATGACATTACAATGCTATGATGTTACAATGGCTATGACATCATGATGGTTATGACGTCACAATGGCTATGATGTCACAATTGCTATGTTATAATGGCTTGACGTTATAATGGTTATGATGTTAAAATGGTTATGATGTTACAATAGCATTGATGTTATAGTGGCTAAGAAATTACAATGGCTATGACGTTCAATGGCTATGACATCATGATGGTTATGATCTCACAATGGCTATGAAACAATGGCTATGATGTAACAATGGCTATGATGTCACAATGACTATGATGTTATAATGGCTATGCCATCACGATGGCTAGGATGTTACAATGGCTATGATGTCACAATGGCTATGACAACACAATGGTTGTGATGTCAAATTGGCTATGAAATTATAATGGCTAAGACATTAGTATGGCTATTTTACAATGCTATGATGTTACAATGGCTATGCCATCACGATGGCTATGATGTCACAATGGCTATGATGTCACAATTGCTATGATGTTATAATGGCGTGACATTATAATGGTTATGATGTTACAATGGCTATGATGCCACTATAGCTATGACGTTACAATGGCTGTGCCATGACAATGGCTAGGACCTTACAATGGCTATGACGTCACAATGGCCATGACATTATAATGGCTATGACTTTAAAAAAAATCTATGACATTATAGTGACTATGACATTACAATGGCTGTGACATTATAGTGGCAATGACGTTACAATGGATATGACGTACAATGGCTTCGATATTATAGTGGCTATGACATTATAGTGGCTAAAACATTATAGTGGCTATGACAATACATTTTGCTATGACATCATAATGGCTATGACATTACAGTGGCTATGATGTTACAAAGGCTATGATGTTATAGTGGCTATGATGTTATAATGGCTATGATATAACAATGGCTATGATGATACAATGGCTCTCATATAATGTTGGCTCTGATGTCATGGTGGCTATGACATCAAAATGGCTATGATGGCACAATCGCTATGACAACACAACGGGTATGGCATCATAATTGCTAAGTGGTTACAGTGGCTATGATGTTACAATGGCTAGGATGTCACAATGGCCATGACTTCAAATTGGCTATGATGTTATAATAGCTATGACATCACAAGCGTATTAATTTCCAATGGCTATGCTATCATGATGGGTATGATCTCACAATGGCTAAGATGTCACAATGGCTATAATGTCACAATGGCTATTACGTTATAATGGCTATGACGTTACAACGGCTATGATGTTACAATGGCAATGGTGTTACAATAGCATTAACATTATTGTGGCTATGACATTACAATTGCTATGACATTACAATAGTTATGATGTCACAGTAGCTTTGATGTCACAATGGTTGTGACCTCTCAATGGCTATGAAATTATAGTGGCTAAGACATTAGTATGGCTATGACATTACAATGGCTATTTCACAATGGCTAAGCCATCATGATGGCTATGATGTCACAATGGCTATGATATCACAATGGCTATGACGTTATAAAGGCGTGATGTTATAATGGTTATGATGTTACAATGGCTATGATGTTACAATAGCATTGATGTCACAATAGCTATGATGTTACAATGGCTATGCCATGATGATTGCTAGGACCTTACAATGGCTATGACGTCACAATGGCTATGACTTTATACTGGCTATGACTTTAAAATATAACATTATAGGTGCTATGATGTTATAATGGCTGTGACATTATAGTGGCAATGAGGTTATAATGTCTATGATGTTATAATGGCTTTGAGGCTACAGTGGCTATGATGGTACAATGGCAATGACGTTATAGTGGCTATGATGTTACAATGTCTATGATGTTATAGTTGCTATGACATCACAATGACTACGATATTACAATGGCTCTGACGTAATGGTGGCTATGACATCACGATGGCTATAACGTCATCAGAGCAATATAACGTCTATGATGTTAAGTGGCCATGCCATCATAATGATTATGACGCTACAATGGCTATGATCACACAATGGCTATGATATCACAATGGCTATGATATCACAATGGCTACAAGTCACAATCACTGACGTTGGAATGGCTATGACACTATAGTGGCTATAAGGTTACAATGGCTATCACGTGACAGTGGCTAGACGTCACAATGGCTATGACGTTACAATGGTTATGACTTCACAATGGCTATTACAATGGTGGCTATGATGTACAATGGGTATGGCATCACAATGTTTATGACACTATAGTGGCTATGACCTTACAATAGCTATGACATCACAAAGGCTATGGAGTCACAATGGCTATGATGTCACCATGGCTATGATATCACAATGGCTATGACATCACAATTGGTATGACATCACCTTGGCTATGACTCTGCTATGGCAATTACCATACTATGGCTATGAAGTTACAATCGCTATGCCAACGTGATAACTATGATCTCACTATGACTATGATGTCACAATGGCTATGACATCACAAATGGTATGACGTCACCATGGTTATGACTCTGCAAAGGCTATGACCTCACTATGGTTATGAAGTTACAATCGCTATTCCAACGTGACAGCTATGATCTCACTATGATTATGATGTCAAAATGGATATGATGTCACAATGGCTATGAAATCACAATTGGTATGACGTCACCATGGCTATGACTCTGGTAAGGCTATGACCTTACTATGGTTATGAAGTTACAATCGCGATTCCAACGTGATAGCTAGGATCTCACTATGATTATGATGTAACAATGGATATGATGTCACAATGGATATGATGTCATAATGGCTATGACGTCACAATGGATATGATGTCACAATGGCTACGACAACACAATGGTTAGACGTTACAATGGCTATGACTTCACAATGTATATGACATTATAGTGGCTATGATATCACAAAAGCTATGACAGTATACTGTCTATGATATTAAAGTGGCTATGCCATCATAATGACTATGACGCTACAGTGGCTATCATCATACAATGGCTATATCACCATGGCTATGACATCACAATGGCCAGACGTAACCATGACTATGGGGTCACAATATCTATGATGTTCTAGTAGCAATGACATTAAAAAGCCTATGCCATCATGATGACTGTGATGCAACAATGGCTGTGATGCTACAATGGCTATGACGTTACAATGGCTATGACACTGTAGTGGGTATGACGTTACAATGGCTATTTCGTTACACGGTATATAACGTCACAATGGCTAGGACATCACAACAGCTATGACGTCACAATTGGTATGACATCACTATGGCTGCGATGTTACAATGGCTATGATAATATAGTGGCTATGATGTTTTAATGGCGATGTTACAGGGGCTATGATGTCACAATGGCTATGGAGTCACAATTGGTATGATGTCACAATGGCTATGATGTCACAATGGTTAAAACTCACAATGAATTTGACATTAGAATGGCTATGACACTATATAGACTTTGATATTACAAAGGTTATGATGTCACAGTGGCTTTGACGTCACAATCGCTTTGAAGTAACAATAGCTTTGCCATCACGATGGCTACTATTACACAAGGGCTATGTCGTAACAATTGCTACGAACCACAAAGGCTATGACATCCCAATGGCTATGACTCACAATTGGTATGACTTCACAATGGCTATGAGGTCACGATGGCTATGACATCACAATTGCTACAATGTCACAATGGCTATGACATCACAATGGCTATGATGTCACATTTATTATGATATCACAATTGGTATGCCGTTACAATGGCTATGACTCTCTTATGGCTATTACCTTACTATGGCTATGAAGTTACAATCGCTATGCCAACGTGATAGCTATAATCTCACTATGACTATGATGTCACAATGGCTATGACATCACAAATGGTATGACGTCACCATGGTTATGACTCTGCAAAGGCTATGACCTTACTATGGTTATGAAGTTACAATCGCTATTCCAATGTGACAGCTACGATCTCACTATGATTATCATGTCACAATGGATATGATGTCTCAATGGCTATGACATCACAGTTGGTATGACGTCACCATGGCTATGACTCTGCTAAGGCTATGACCTTACTATGGTTATGAAGTTACAATTGCTATTCCAACGTGACAGCTACGATCTCACTATGATTATGATGTAACAATGGATATGATGTCACAATGGCTATGACAACACAATGGCTAGACGTTACAATGGCTATGACTTCACAATGTATATGACATTATAGTGGCTATGATATCACAAAGGCTATGACAGTATACTGTCTATGACATTAAAGTGGCCATGCCATCATAATGACTATGATGCTACAGTGGCTATCATCATACAATGGCTATGATATCACCATGGCTATGACATCACAATGGCCAGACGTAACAATGACTATGGGGTCACAATATCTATGATGTTATAGTAGCAATGACATTAAAAAGCCTATGCCATCATGATGACTGTGATGTAACAATGGCTGTGATGCTACAATGGCTATGACGTTACAATGGCTATGACACTGTAGTGGGTATGACGTTACAATGGCTATTTCGTTACACGGGGTATAACGTCACAATGGCTAGGATGTCACAACAGCTATGACGTCACAATTGGTATGATGTCACTATGGCTGCGATGTTACAATGGCTATGATAATATAGTGGCTATGATGTTTTAATGGCAATGTTGTTACAGGGGCTATGATGTCACAATGGCTATGAAGTCACAATTGGTATGATGTCACAATGGCTATGATGTCACAATGGTTGAAACTCACAATGAACTTGATGTTAGAATGGCTATGACACTATATAGACTTTGATATTACAAAGGTTATGATGTCACAGTGGCTTTGACGTCACAATCGCTTTGAAGTAACAATAGCTTTGCCATCACGATGGCTACTATTACACAAGGGCTATTTCGTAACAATTGTTACGAACCACAAAGGCTATGACATCCCAATGGCTATGACTCACAATTGGTATGACATCCCAATGGCTATGAGGTCACAATGGCTATGACATCACAATTGCTACAATGTCACAATGGCTATGACATCACAATGGCTATGATGTCACATTTATTATGATATCACAATTGGTATGCCGTTACAATGGCTATGACTCTCCTATGGCTATTACCTTACTATGGCTATGAAGTTACAATCGCTATGCCAACGTGATAGCTATAATCTCACTATGACTATGATGTCACAATGGATATGATGTCACAATGGCTACGACAACACAATGGCTAGACGTTACAATGGCTATGACTTCACAATGTATATATGGATAGGATGTCACAATGGCTATGACATCACAATTTGTATGACGTCACAATGGCTATGATGTCAGAATGGCTACGACATCACAATGCCTAGGCGTTACAATGGCTATGACTCACAATCTCTATGATATTAGAGTGTCTATGACATCACAATGGCTATGACATTATACTGCTTATGACCTTAAAGTGTCTACGCCATCATAATGACTATGACGCTACAATGGCTATGATCATACGATGGCTATGATATCACAATGGCTATGACATCACAATGGCTATGATCTCACAATGGCTATGACAACACAATGGCCAGACCTTACAATGGTTAAAAGGTCACAATATCTATAATGTTTTAGTAGCTATGACGTTGAAATGTCTATGCCATCATGATGCCTGTGTTGAAACAATGGCTGTGATGTTACAATGGCTATGACGTTACAATGGCTATGACACTGTAGTGGGTATGAAATTACAATGGCTATGACGTTACATGGGCTATGACATCACAATGGCTATGACATCACCACAGCTACACGTCACAATTGGTATGATGTCACAATGGCTGCGATGTTACAATGGCTATGATACCATAGTGGGTATGACGTTACAATGGCTATGACACTGTAGTGGGTATGACGTTACAATGGCTATTTCGTTACACGGGGTATAACGTCACAATGGCTAGGATGTCACAACAGCTATGACGTCACAATTGGTATGATGTCACTATGGCTGCGATGTTACAATGGCTATGGTAATATAGTGGCTATGACGTTTTAATGGCGATGTTGTTACAGGGGCTATGATGTCACAATGGCTATGAAGTCACAATTGGTATGATGTCACAATGGCTATGATGTCACAATGGTTTAAACTCACAATGAATTTGACATCAGAATGGCTATGACACTATATAGACATTGATATTACAATGGTTATGATGTCACAGTGGCTTTGACGTCACAATCGCTTTGAAGTAACAATAGCTTTGCCATCACGATGGCTAAGATTTCACAAGGGCTAGTCGTAACAATTGCTATGACCCCCCCAATAGCCATATCACCATGATGGCTATGACATTACAATGGCTATGACGACATAAAAGCTATGAGAAAACAATGGTTATTAGAACAGAATGGCTGTGACATCTCAATGGCTATGAAGTCACAATGGCTACATCACAATGGATAGACTTTATAATAGCTATGACTTCACAATGGTTATGACATTATAGTGTCTATGACATTAAAGTGGCTATAGCATCATAATGACTATGACGCTACAATGGCTATGATCACACTATGGCTATGATATCACAATGGCTATGATATCACAATATTTACAAGTCACAATCGCGTTGACGTTGGAGTGGCTATAACACTATAGTGGCTATGAGGTTACAATGGCTATCACATTACAGTGGCTTTGATGTCACAATGGCTATGGCGTTACAATGGTTATGACATCACAATGGCTATTACAATAGTGGCTATGATGTACACTGCGTATGACATCACAGCGGTTATTACACCATAGTTGCTATGACCTTAATATAGCTATGACGTCACAATGGCTATGAAGGCACAATGGCTATGATGTCACAATTGCTATGACATCACTATTGGTATGACGTCACCATGGTTATGACTCTGCTCAGGCTATGACTTTACTATGGCTATGAAATTACAATCGCTATGCCAATGAGATAGCTATGATCTCACTATGACTATGATGTTACAATCGATATGATGCCACAATGGCTATGACATCACAATGGCCAGACGTTACAATAGATATGAGGTCACAATATCTATGATGTTATAGTAGCTATGACGTTAAAATGTGTATGCCATCATGATGACTGTGATGCAACTATGGCTGTGATGTTACAATGGATATGACGTTACAATGGCTATGACACCATAGTGGGTATGGCGTTACAATGGCTATGTCGTTACACGGGATATGACATCACAAGGGCTATGACGTCACAACAGCTATGACGTCACAATTGGTATGACGTCACAATGGCTGCGATGTTACAATGGCTGTGATACTATAGTGGATATGACGTTACGATGGCTATGTCTTTACAGGGGCTATGATGTCACAATGGCTATGACGTCAACATTTGTCTGACATCACAATGGCTATGATGTGACAATGGCTACAACTCACAATTTCTTTGACCTTAGAATGGCTTTGACACTATGCTTGCTTTGATATTACAATGGCTGTGACTTCACAGTGGCTTTGACTTCACAATGGCTTTGAACTAACGATAGCTGTGTGATCACGATGGCTACTATTTCACAAGGGCTATGTCGTAAAAATTGCTATGAACCTCAAGGGCTATGACGTCACAATAGCTATGACGTCACAATGGCTATGACGTCACAATGGCTATGACATCACAATTGGTATGTCGCCATGGCTATGACTCTGCTATGGCTATGAACTTACTATGGCTATGAAGTTACAATCGCTATGCCAACGTGATATCTATTATCTCACTATGACTATGATATCACCATGGATATGATGTCACAATGGCTATGACATCACAATGGCTATAATGTCACAATGGCTATGACATCACAATGGCCAGACGTTAAAATGGATATGAGGTCACAATATACATGATGTTATAGTAGCTATGAGGTTAAAATATGTATGTCATCATGATGACTCTGATGCAACAATGGCTGTGATGTTACAATGGCTATGATGTTACAATGGCTATGACACTATAGTGGGTATGACGTTACAGTGGCTATGACGACATAATTGCTATGCCGACACATAGGCTATGACAACACAATGGTGGTGACCTCAAAATGGCTATGAAGTCACAATGGCTGTGATTTCACAATGGATATGATGTCACAATTGCTATGACATCACAATGGCTAGACGTTACAATGGCTATGTCTTCACAATGTCTATGACATAATAATGCCTATGACGTCACAATGACATTGTAGTGTCTATCACGTTAAACTGGCTAAGCCATCATAATGACTATGATGCTACAATGGCTATGATCACACAATGGCTCTGATATCAAAATGGCTACAACTCACTATCGCTTTGATGTTGGAATGGCTATAACACTATTGTAGCTATGAGGTTACAGTGGTTATCACGTTCCAGTGGCTATGACGTCACAATGGCTATGGTGTTACAATGGTTATGACATCACAATGGCTATTACAATAGTGGTTATGATGTACAATGGGTATGACGTCACAATTGCTATGACAGTATAGTGGCTATGACCTAAATATAGCTATGATGTTAAAATGGCTATGAAGTCACAATGGCTATGATGTCACAACGGCTATGATGTCACAATGGCTGACATCACTATTGGTATGACATCACCATGGCTATGACTCTGCAATGGCTATGACCTTACTATGGCTATGAAGTTGCAATCGCTATGCCAACATGATAGCTATGATCTCAATATGACTATAATTTCACAATGGTTATGATGTCACAATGTCAATGACATCACAATTGCCAGACGTTACAATGGCTTTGAGGTCACAATATCTATGAAGTTATAGTAGCTATGACATTAAAATGGCTATGCCATCATGATAACTGTGATGCAACAATGGCTGTGATGTTACCATGGCTACGATGTTACAATGGCTATGATATATAGTGGCAATGACGTTACAATGGCTATGTCGTTACAGGGGCTATGATGTCACAATGGCTATGATGTCCAAATGGCTATGACCTCACAATTGGTATGACGTCACAATGGCTATGATGTCACAATGGCTATTATGTCACAACGGCTATGACATCACAATTGGTATGACATCACTGTGGCTATGACTCTGCTATGGCTATGACCTTACTATGGCTATGAAGTTACAATCGCTATGCCAACGTGATAGCTATGATCTCACTATGACTATGATGTCACAAAGGATATGATGTCACAATGGCTATGACGTCACAATTGGTATGATGTCACAATGGCTGCGATGTTACAATGGCTATGATACTATAGTGGATATGACGTCACAATGGTTATTACAAAGTGGCTATGATGTACAATGTGTATGACGTCACAATTGCTATGACAGTATAATGGCTATGACCTTAATATAGCTATGACGTCAAAATGGCTATGAAATCACAATGGCTATGACATCACTATTGGTATGATATCAGCATGGCTATGAGACTACACTGGCTATGACCTTACTATGGCTAGAAGTTGCAATCGCTATGCCAACATGATAGCTGTGATCTCACTATGAATATGATGTCACAATTGCTATGATGTCACAATGACTATGACATCACAATGGCTATGATGTCAAAATGGCTATGACATCACAATGGCCAGACGTTACAATGGATATGAGGTCACAATATCTATGATGTTATAGTAGCTATGACGTTAAAATGTGTATGCCATCATGATGACTGTGATGCAACAATGGCTGTGATGTTACAATGGCTATGACGTTACAATGGCTATGACACTATAGTGGGTATCATGTTACAATGGCTATGACGACATAATTGCTATGCCGACACAAAGGCTATGACAACACAATTGCGGTGACCTCACAATGGCTATGATGTCACAATGGATATGATGTCACAATGGCTACGACATCACAATGCCTAGACGTTACAATGGCTATGACTTCACAATGTCTATGACATTATAGTGGCTATGACGTCATAATTGCTATGACATTATAGTGTCTATGACGTTAAAGTGGCTATGCCATCATAATGACTATGACGCTACAATGGCTATTGTTATGGGTTGACTCTGAGATAGACCACAGACTCAGAATTAAAATTTAGGAACATTTATTAAGCTGGCCAGCTGTCTGCAATCCCAGCACTTTCCCGAATCAAAGGCGGAACTGCAGCAATGACTGCAAGCGTTACAGCCTATTTATTTGCAAAAACTACAAAGTTACAAAGCCTTGTTCATGCAATTTGTTCCCAACACAGTATACCATTATCACCTTCCTATCTATGTTCTCAGGGAACAGAGAGAACAGTATATTGAGCAGGGACCATGAGACCATATCTCAAGGCCTGACCTGATGTCAGTACCTTCCTGTCTGTTCCAGGAACAGACAGTACAGCGTGCCCCGATATGCTGCCCAGTACATTCACTACTGGTCTTATTGGGAATCAAATCTTTGATTCAGTGTCCTTCTCTAAGATTCTGGAGTATTGGGTATATAAAACCATTAAATTTACAGCCTGTATTTGATTTTGTATGAAATTGAGGAGGCATTTGGCAATTCAGGGGCCAAATATGAGCCCTAGGAGGAGCAGAACAACTGGTCCTGCCAAGGAGGAGAGCAGGGTAGTTAGCCAGGGGGACCAGGAAAATAAATTCTCATACCAATTGCCTTCAGCCTTTCTAGCCTCTTCTCTGTCAGCCAGACGTATTCGCAGCTGGCTAAGGCTTTCCCTGATCACCCCCGAGTGGTTGGTGTAAAAACAGCAAGACTCCCCAAGAGCCAGACAGAGGCCTCCCTGCTTCAGGAAAAGCATATCTAGGCCTCGTCTGTTTTGTAATACTACCTCTGCGAGTGAACCAAGGGAGTCCTCCAGCTGGCTAACAGAATTTTCGAGAGAGCTTAAATCTTGATCTATCTGCCTACTTAATTCTTTATAATTCTGGTGGTCGGTTGCTAGGGCGGCTGTTCCAACGGCCGTGGACCCTGCTAGTCCTATTCGCATAAGGAGGGGGACTAGGATGGGGGCCCTTTTAACCCTTCTGGGTTCGAGGTTTAAATGTTCTCTGCCCTCTTCTCCCGAATAGTAATATACCTGTGGGAGGATATGAGTTAGAATGCATAGTCCAGGGTTCATCGGATTCTGGAGGACTGGAGAGAAGATGCAAGGGGTTATACCAGTTGTACATGGCCACCAAGTCCCCTTCAGAGCTACTAAGTAGGTGGGGGTCTCTCCTGTGTAATTCTTTGGAAGTATGATAGATGAATTACATAGATCTGTATAGGTGGAACTGCTAAGGGGGTAGTTCATAGGGTACACACAAGTCCCGGGGTTTAAGATGTCCCCAAGAGTAAGTCCTTGGTGTTTGTGTCCCCACATACACAGTCCGTCTGGCAGACTTTCTGCAGAAAGGTTCCTGATGGCAGAAGCGTCCTTCCCGAGCTGGGCCCCTGCCCCTATCCCAACATAATAAGGGGGTTCAGGGTTGAGGCACAGCCAGCAATCCGCGGTCAGGTTTGGGGAGGTGCGATTTAGGAAAGAAAACATTAAGTCCAAGGTTCCCAGCAGCTTCCGGTTTGGTTTTCCTGCGCCTGTATCCAAAAGCTGTTGTAGGTCCCCAAGGGCTGGCGAGGTCGTGGCTGCAGGTGGAGTAGGGCTGGGGCTCCCAGAGCTTTGTGACCCAGGGGAACCAGGAGGTTTAGCTGGGGCTGGGTACTGTGGCTGGCTCGGCCTCTCTGGCTTGTCTAGGGGACGCAAGGGGCCAATCGGGTTGAACCACCGGGGAAGAGTCCGGCGTTGAATGGTGAAGAGCTGGCCAGGGTCTCGGCCGCTTACATAGAGTCTTAGTCCCCACGTCTTTCCCCCTTCCCATTGGTCAGTCCACCAGGCGAGAGGCAAGAGGAGGACGGGGTTTCAATTTCCGATCATGCAGTTCTTCTTCGGGGCCCCAGGTCGGACCTCTCTGGTCAGACGGAGGAGCTTGTCGGTGGGAGGTTTTTTCCATGGGGCTAGGGTCTCACAACCCCAAGAGGCACAATAGAAGTCACCCTCTCCTCCACAGTTCCTACCCTCTTCCCAGGGGCAGACATAATGTCGAGTGTGCCACAATTCTTGCTCTAGGGCTAGGTCTCCGCACCCGTAACCCCTGGCTTTGGTGACACGGGGATGGCCCCCTGAGCCATACCCAGTCGATGCAGTTTTGCTACGGGAATTTCCCCAGTTTTCTCCAAACAGTTTACAGATACCTGTCGGGATGACAGGCGCCCCTGTTCCAACAACAGAGCCTATAACAGTCCCATCAATAGTATGTGTGACCTACCAAGAGTAATTTCTGGCCGAATGGGGATTTCCCATTCCGGGCTGCAGGCAGATGAGGAGAGTTAGGAAGAACACCGAGTGAGTCTGACCTTCAGTGGGTCTCTGGTCGTCTGGACCCGCCATACCTCGACGCTGTCGTTCGTTTTCTTAACCTGCGTATGATGGATCCAGTGCCTCTTTCCTGCGACTTTGATGGCGGTTGGAGTGCTCTGCACCACCTGGTAGGGTCCATCCCATCTAGGTTACAGGCTGCCAGGGTCGTGATGCTTCACCCAGACGAGATCTCCCAGCGAGAAGGCAGGCTGTGTTGGACTGGATCGCAGCACGTCCTCCTCCCGTAGGGCTCTCACCACCCGTCGTGCCGACGAGGCGCTGCTCTGCAAAGCCTGTAAGGACTTAAGCAAATTTCGGGTAGACAGCCAGGCAAGCTCCTCCTCCCTTAGGCGGGGAAGAAGAGGTGGTGGCCTGCCAAACATGATTTCAAAAGGGGTGAGTCCCTTTATGTATGGAGTGCACCTAGCTCTGAGGAGAGCAAAAGGAAGGAGACTTACCCAGTTTTCGCCAGTCTCTAATTTTAACTTAGTTAATGTTTCCTTGAAGGTCCGATTCATCCTCTCTACCTGTCCAGAACTTTGTGGCCTGTAGACACAATGCAATTTCCAGGTAACCCTCAGGGCCTTAACTATGGATTGTGTAACTTTGGCGATGAACGCTGGGCCATTATCGGACCCCATGTATAGTGGCAGGCCAAACCGGGGGACAGTTTCAGTGAGGAGTTTCCTAACTACTGCCTGTGCTGTCTCTGCCTTGGTTGGGTATGCCTCAGGCCAGCCAGAGAAGGTATCAATGTAAAACAGCAAGTATTTATACCCTCCTTGTCCTCCTGGTATCTCGGTGAAGTCCACTTCCAAGTGTTCTCCAGGGTTCTGTCCTCGGAATCGCTGTCCCGGCGTGGCCACAACAGGGGGCCCTTGGTTTACCCAGGCACACACTTGGCACCTCCTAGCCACATCTTGGGATATTTTCTGGAGGCCTGGGATGTAAAATTCTCTTCCTAGTAGTTCTGATAGCTTCGTTCCCCCCAGGTGGGTGTTCTGGTGGGTCTGGGAAGCGATGGTCCGCCCCAGGGCTTCTGGCACTATAGGCCTTCCATCTGGCAGGATTAGCCATCCAGCCTCTCCTTCCTGGGCCCCTCGTTTCACAGCTAGCCTCTGCTCCCCCGTCACATAGGTAGGCTTCTCTGGGAGCCTTCATGCTGGCAGGGCTACGAGAACTTCTAGGGGCCCTACTGGTCTTTTAGCCACGTCCTTGGCGGTTTGGTCTGCAAGTCGATTTCCCTGTGCTTTGGGACTATCACCCTTCTGGTGCCCTCGGCAATGAATTACTGCCACTTCTTTTGGCCCCCATATGGCTGCCAGGAGGTTAAGTATCTCAGAAGCATTTTTAATATCCTTTCCTCCTGAGGTCAGAAGGCCTCTCTCCTGATATAGGGCCCCATGCACGTGTACAGTGGCGAAAGCATACCGACTGTCTGTGAAAATGTTCACTCTTTTTCCTTTTCCCCACCGGAGGGCCTGAGTGAGTGCTATAAGTTCTGCCTTTTGGGCTGAGGTGCCTCGTCCTAAGGCCTGTGCCCAGAGAACCTCCTTTTGTGTCACCATTGGTGCCCCCGCATGCCGGGTACCTTCCTCTAAGAAGCTGCTCCCGTCCATGTAGAGGGTCTCATCTGGATTCTGCAGGGGCTGGTCCACAAGGTCCTCTCGGAGGGAAGTGAAGGCAGTCAATGTCTCCTCGCAGTCATGCAAAGGGGCCTCTGCCTCCTCGTCAGGGAGAAGTGTGACCGGGTTCAAGGCAGCTGTTTTCAGGAAGCTGACTCGTGGTGGGCCTAGCAGTAACACCTGGTACTGGGTAATGCGGGCATTGGACATCCATCTCTCCAGGGGGCTCCTTAATAAGGTCTCAACTGCATGCGGAGCAACTACTTGGAGTTTTTGGCCAAAGGTTAGCTTTGAGGCTTCCTTTACCAGGAGGGCAGTGGCTTCAATGGCTCTCAAGCAGTTGGGCCATCCCTAGGCCACTGGGTGAAGTCTCTTAGAGAGATAAGCTACGGGGCGCTTCCATGGTCCTAGGGGTTGTGTGAGGACCCCTTTCGTCACTCCTTTGTTTTCAGCTACATATAGCTGAAAGGGTTTGGTTAGGTCTGGCAGGGCGAGTGCTGGGGCGCTTATCAGGGCTTCTTTCAGTCTCTTAAAAGCCTCTTCTTCCTTTTCTGTCCAGACCAGGGCGGCCTCCTTTCCCCCGTAGCAGAGTATAGTGGTCTTGCAATTTCTGCAAAACCTAGTATCCATAGCCTGCAATAACCCACTGCCCTGAGGAACTCCCGGACTTGCCTTTTGGTGGTAGGCCTGGGGATTGACAAGATGGCCTTTATTCTGCTACTGGATAAAGTTCGCCTACCCCCTTCTATGTTGTAACCCAAATACGTTACTCGGGTAGTGCATAGCTGAGCTTTCTTGGTTGAGACCCGATACCCCAAATGATCTAGGGTGGTCAGCAACTCTCGAGTGGCCTGTCTACAGTCCTGTTCCTCCTCCGTGGCCAGTAGGAGGTCGTCTACATATTGGAGCAGAGTCACCCATGGATGGTCTTGACGGAACTCCCGGAGGTCTTGGTTTAGGGCCTCATCGAACAGAGTGGGTGAGTTCTTGAACCCTTGTGGCAACCTAGTCCAAGTTAACTGTCCAGACTCTCCCTCTGTCAGGTCCACCCACTCGAAGGCGAAAATAGATTGACTCTGCTTTGCCAAAGGAAGGGAGAAAAAGGCATCCTTAGGTCTAAAACAGTATATAACCGGTGTTCTGGCTTGAGGAGGCTGAGAAGAGTGTAAGGGTTCGGAACCGTGGGATGGATAGTCTCAACCCTCTTGTTTACTTCCCTTAAGTCCTGCACCGGTGTGAAATCCTCAGTCCCTGGTTTCTGTACTGGCAACAGGGGAGTGTTCCAAGCAGATTGGCAAGGAATCAAGATTCCAGCCTCTTTCAGCCTCTTAATGTGCTTGGCAATTCCCACTCTCGCCTTCTGGCTCATTGGATATTGCTGGACTCTGACTGGGGTGGCACTGCTGGTCAGCTGGACTATAATTGGAGGCCCGTGTTTAGCTAACCCTGATGGATTGTCCTCCGCCCAGACTCCAGGGATAGCCTGTCTTAATTGTTGGAGATAGGCATCTGCTGAGACTTCCCCAGGCTCCTCCTCATGTAGTAAATATTCCTCCTGTAAGGGCAATGTCAGGAGATAGATCCCCGCAGTTCCTGGGTCTTGCAACTTGACCTCTGGCCCTGGCCCTTCAAAAGAGATTGTGGCCCGTAGTTTACTCAGCAAGTCCCGGCCTAACAGAGGGTAAGGGCACTCTGGCATTACTAGGAATGAGTGAGTCACTGAGCCATTTCCTAGGTCGCTGATCCAACCTTTAGTCCATGGGTAGGATTTCACATTTCCAGTTGCCCCTTTGATGGGGATTTTGGTCTTAGAGACCGGACCCACTGGCTGTTGCACGACAGAGAAGGTGGCTCCCTTGTCCACAAGGAAGTCCACCTTTTGGCCCCCTACTGTCAGAGTTATCCTGGGCTCTTGGGGGCCAGCTGAGCCCTGACAACCCTAATCCACCTCCTCCACCAGCACAGGAGTCGGTTCCCCTGCACGTTCAGGGCACTCCCTTTTCCAGTGTCCTTCCTTTTTGCAAAGTGCACACTGATTTCTTCCAAGCCTGGGTTGGACTCCTTTTTGCCGGGGTCCAACCCCAGCAGGTCCAGGGGTCCCCAAAGGTGTGGACGGAGTCGGCGAAGAAGGAATGACACGGTGACAGTGTTCAGGTGATCAGCAGCCTAGCCAGGATCTCTAGCCAGGATCTCCAGCCAAGTTCTGTTCAGGATCTCCAGCGAAGTTCTGATTAGGATCTCCAGCCAGGTTCTGTCCAGGTTCTCCAGTTAGGTTCAGTCACCAGGTTCTAGTCAGGTTCTCTTGCCATGTTCTATAGTCAGGTTCAGTCCAGGATCTTTTGCCATGTTCTCTCCAGCAAAGTTCTTCTGTGTCTAGGTTCTGTGTAGGTTCTGTGCCAAGGTTCTGTGCCAAGGTTCTGTGTTCTAAGTTCTGTCTCGCTGTATTGTTGCATCTGTATTTATACCAGTTGATTCCAATCCTATCAATCTCTATTCCAAAGGTTAGGGCGTTTCTTATCTCCATTCCAGGGAGTAAAGATTATGTAGCTTAAGCATGATTGTTCATAGTTAAAATGATTAATTACCCGCCTGGCACTTAGTTAAGAGGTTTTATTCCCTCCCTAACTTCAGGGGAAAATCCCTACCTGGGGATTCAACCTTTCTCGGAGAGGTGACCTTGGTTAAAACACATAGTGCAAAGAAGGTGAGCAAACATATTAAGAACAGTATGCCATATATGCCAGGTCCCTTGAAACAGCAAGGATTGACCGGCTCCCGGCACTTTTCTCCCACGAGGCTTTCCTTTATTCTTATTGTCACTCTGGCCCCTTGGGCCTTTTTCCTCGTTCAGGGCCAGGAGGACCTTGGCCATCCGGGTGTTTAAACCTGCCGCCGGGTCCTCCCGATTGTTAAAAACCTTCTGGGCTATCTCAACCAACTCAGAGATTGATTTCCCCTCAAAGCCTTCTAACTTCTGCAATTTTTTTCTAATATCTGGGGCCGACTGGGAAACAAATGCAACAATGATAGCCCTTCGATTTTCTGGGGAATCAGGGTCAATGGGGGTATACACCCAATAGGCCTCGCACAGCCTCTCCAGGAAAGCTGCCGGACTCTCATTAGGCCCCTGGGCTGTCTCTGTCACCTTATAGAGGCTTGTGGGTCTCTGAGCAGCAGCTCGGATGCCCCCCAATAGAGTCTGGCGATACCAATCGAGAGCCTCCTTTCCCCTCTCACTATTGGGATTCCAGTCAGGTCGCCTGGAGGGAAACACAGCCTCTAACCTATCTTGGTCAGAGGTAGGCTGACCATCCGGGCCCAGTACAAATCTCCTCCCTTCCGCCTTGACTCTCTCTCTCCTCCGAAGTGAAAAGAGTTTGCATCAATTGTTGGCAATCATTCCAGGTAGGTTGATGGGTAAAAAACACAGACTCTAAAAGAGAGATTAACCCCTGTGGGTTCTGGGAGAAAGAAGGATTCTGGTTCTTCCAATTGTACAGGTCACTGGTAGAAAAGGGGACATAGACCATGAAAGGTTGCCCGTCTGGACCCAAATCTAAAGGGCCTGCCTGCCGTAGTGGCAGCATAGGAACTGCAGGACTGGCAGATGCTGCTGGGTCCTGCAGGTTCTCTCTCTCTCTCTCTCTCTCTCTCTCTCTCTCTCTCTCTCTCTCTCTCCATATGCTGTCCCTTGCCCAGTGTGAGGAGGGGAGAACGAAGCCGGGTCCTGGACTGGTGTTTTCAGAGGAAAGGAAACTGGCTGTGGAGGAGGCAGAGGTTCCGGGTCAGGGTCTTTAGCCACTGCCGGGCCGGCCGGTGGGGGAGCATACGGGGGAGGCCTGACCTTGGGGAGTGCCTCCTCACTTGAATCCTGGAGAACAGGGGGAGTCTTGTCCTTCTGGGCCGAAGCCAAGAGGACTGTCTGTCTCTGTTCCAATTTCCTTTTCTTATTCTGACAACTCTTTAACCACCTTGGTTTTTCAGCCAAAATATCGACCCACACTTGAATATAGGGAATTTGGTTGGGGTGACCCGGCCGGCCATAGACAACATGGTGAACCCGAAAAGCCGTGGTTAAATCCCTACGTCCGGCCATCCCACATGGAAAGTGGGCCACTCCCGTTCACAGAATTTCTCCAAATCAAAAGCATTAACATCATTTCCGTAGTCTCCGGCTCTCTTCTTGAAGTCCTGAAAATTCTTAAGAAAACATTGCAGCGGGGTACACACAGAAGCAGACGACCACCCCTGACCCATTTTGACAACAAACACCAAACAACAAATATCAGACAGACAAACACTAGACAGACAAACCCGGTTCAGCTTAGAGCCGCACAAACCAGGACTCCGGCCACCGTCGTGGCCGCGGGTCAGGACCAGGAGTACCGCTGCATCAAGCCCTCCGTATAGGTCCTTCCGTGGGACGTCCCAATTCCTGTTTAACGACTGGTCCTTACCTCTCTCAAGAGTCCAGGTGGCTCAGTTCCGAATTGAAAGTTTTGGGTGGAGTGGAGGCCTCCTTGGTAGTCGTTCTCCACAGGTGTGGGGTATCTCGCTGAGTGCCCGGCGACAAGTGGGGGAGAGCCTCCTGCATTGAAAAGGGGGTCCCTCTCCTCCCTGCCGGGAAAGAGCCTCCAGCCCTAAACAAGGGGTCCCTCCCCTCCCTGTGGGGTATCTCGCTGGGGCCTCCAACTGTTATGGGTTGAATCAGCGAGATAGACCACAGACTCAGAATTTAAGTTTAGGAACATTTATTAAGCTGGCCAGCTGTCTGCAGTCCCAGCACTCCGCCGAAGCAAAGGCGGAACTGCAGCAATGACTGCAAGCGTTACAGCCTATTTATTTGCAAAAACTACAAAGTTACAAAGCCTTGTTCATGCAATTTGTTCCCAACACAGTATACCATTATCACCTTCCTATCTATGTTCTCAGGGAACAGAGAGCACAGTATATAGAGGAGGGACCATGAGACCATAACTCAAGGCCTGACCTGATGTCAGTACCTTCCTATCTGTCTGTTCCAGGAATAGACAGTACAGCGTGCCCCGATATGCAACCCAGTACATTATGACCACACAATGGCTAAGATATCACAATGGCTATGACATCACAATTGGTATGATGTCACCATGACTATGACTGATATTGCTATGACCTTACTATGGCTATGAAGTTACAATCGCTATGCCAACGTGATAGCTCTGATCTCACTATGACTATGATGTCACAATGGATATGATGTCACAATGGCTATGTCGTCACAATGGGTATGATGTCACAATGGGTATGATGTCAAAATGGCTATAACATCACAATGGCTATGACATCACAATGGCAATGATGTCACAATGGCTATGACGTCACAATGGCTATGAAGTCACAATGGCTATGACATTATAGTGTCTATGAAGTTAAAGTGGCTATACCATCATAATGACTATGATGCTACAATGGCTATGATCACACAATGGTTATGATTTCACAATGCCTTTGATATCACAATGGCTACAAGTCACAATCACTTTGACATTGGAATGGCAATAACACTATAGAGGCTATGAGGTTACAATGGTTATCACATTACAGTGGCTATGACATCACAATGGCTATGACGTTACAATTGTTATGACGTCACAATGGCTATTACAATAGTGGCTATGATGTACAATGGGTATGATGTCACAATTGTTATGACACTATAGTGGCTACGACCTTAATATAGATACAACATCACAATGGCTATGAAGGCACAATGGTTATGACGTCACAATGGCTATGATGTCACAATGGCTATGACATCACAATTGGTATGAGGTCACCATGGCTATGACTGCTATGGCTGTGACCTTACTATGGCTATGAAGTTACAATCGCTATGCAACGTGATAGCTCTGATCTCACTATGACTATGATGTCACAATGGATATGTTGTCACAATGGCTAAGACGTCAGAATTGGTATGACGTCACAATGGCTATGATATCACAATGGCCAGGCGTGACAATGGCTTTGAGGTCACAATATCTATGATGTTATAGTAGCTATGAGGTTAAAATGTGTATGCCATCATGATAACTGTGATGCCGCAATGGCTGTGATGTTACAATGGCTACGATGTTACAATGGCTATGATACTATAGTGGCTATGTCGTTGCAGGGGCTATGATGTCACAACGGCTATGATGTCCCAATTGGTATGTCGTCACAATGGCTATGACGTTACAATGGCTATGACATCACAATTGGTATGACGTCACAATGGCTATGATGTCACAATGGCTACAACTCACAATGAATTTGATGTTAGAATGGCTATGACACTATATAGACTTTGACATTACAATGGCTATGATGTCACAGTGACTTTGACATCACAATGGCTATGATGTCACAGTTGGTATGACATTACAATGGCTATGTTGTCACATGGCTATGACATCACAATGGCTATGATGTCACAATGGTTATGACATCACAATGTCTACGTTGTCACAGTGGCTATGACATCACAATTGGTATGACGTCACCATGGCTATGACTGCAATGGCTATGACCTTACTATGGCTATGAAGGTAGAATCGCTATGCCAACATGATAGCTATGATGTCACTATGACTATGATGTTACAATGGCTATGACGTCATAATGGCTATGACGTCACAATTGGTATGCCGTCACAATGGCTATGATGTAACAATTGGTATGACATCACAATGGCTATGACATCACACTGGCTATGATGTCACAATGGCTATGACGTCACAATGTCTATATTGTCACAGTGGCTATGACATCACAATTTGTATGGCGTCACCATGGCTATGACTCTGCAATGGCCATGACCTTACTATGACAATGAAGGTACAATCGCTATGCCAACATGATAGCTATGATCTCACTATGACTATGATGTCACAATGGATATGATGTCACAATGCCTAAGACATCACAATGGCTAGACATTACAGTGGCTATGACTTCACAATGTCTATGGCATTATAGTGGCTATGACGTCACAATGGCTAAGACATTATAGTGTTGATGAAGTTAAAGTGGCTATACCATCATAATGACTATGATGTCACAATAGCTATGATGTCACAATTGCTATGACATCATAGTTGGTATGATGTCACCATGGCTATGACTGCTATGGCTATGACCTTACTATAGCTATGAAGTTACAATCGCTATGCCAACTTGATAGCTCTGATCTCACTATGACTATGATGTCACAATGGATATGATGTCACAATGGCTATGACGTCACAATTGGTATGACATCACAATGTTTATGATGTCAAAATGGCTATGACATCACAATGGCTATGATGTCACAATGACTTTGACATCACAATTGTTATGACGTCACAAAGGTTATGATGTCACAATGAATATGATGTCTCAATGGCTAAGACATCACAATGGCTAGATGTTACAATGGCTATGCCTTCACAATATCTATGACATTATAGTGCCTATGACATGACAATGGCTATGACATTATACTGTCTATGACGTTAAAGTGGCTATGCCATCATAAGGACTACGTCGATACAATGGCTATGATGTCACAATGGCTATGACGTCACAATTGGTATGACGTCACAATGGCTGCGATGTTACAATGGCTATGATACTATAGTGGTTATGACATTACAATAGCTATGTTGTTACAGGGGCTATGATGACACAATGGCTATGATGTCACATTGGCTGCAAATCACAATGAATTTGACGTTAGAATGCCTATGACACTATATAGACTTTGACATTACAATGGCTATGACGTCACAATGGCTATGATGTTAAAATGGCTATGACGTCACAATATCTATGTTGTCAAAATGGCTATGACATCACAATTGGAATGACGTCACCATGGCAATGACTCTGCAATGGCTATGAACTTACTATGGCTATGAAGGTACAATCGCTATGCCAACATGATAGCTATGATCTCACTATGACTATGATGTCACAATGGCTACAACTCACAATGAATTTGATGTTAGAATGGGTATAACACTATATAGACTTCGACATTACAATGGCCAATGGCTATGACGTTACAGTGGCATTGAGGACACAATGGCTTTGAACTAACAATAGCTATGGCATCACGACGGCTACTATTTCACAATGGCTATGTCATAACAATTGCTATTACCGCCCAATGGCTATGTCATAGTGATGGCTATGAGGTTACAATGGCTATGATGACATAAATGCTATGACGACACAATGGCTATGAGAACTGAATGGCTGTGACATCACAACGGCTATGAAGTCACAATGGCTACAACATCACAATATCTAGATGTTAAAATAGCTATGACGTCACAATGGCTATGCCATTATAGTGTCTATGAAGTTAAAGTGGCTATACCATCATAATGACTATTACGCTACATTGGCTATGATCATACAATGGTTATGATATCACAATGCCTTTGATATCACAATGGCTAGAAGTCACAATCGCTTTGACGTAGGAATTGCTCTAACACTATAGTGGCTATTACGTTACAATGGTTATGACGTCACAATGGCTATTACAATAGTGGCTATGATGTACAATGGGTATGATGTCACAATGGTTATGACACAATAGTGGCTATGACAATATAGCTACAACGTCACAATGGCTATGAAGGCAGAATGGCTATAACATCACAATTTGTATGACGTCACAATGACTATAACTGCTATGGCTATGACATTACTATGGCTATGAAGGTGCAATCACTATGCCAACATGATAGCTATGATCTCACTATGACTATGATCTCACAATGGATATGACGTCACAATGGCTATGATGTCACAATGACTATGACATCACAATTGTTATGATGTCACAAGGGTTATGATGTCACAATGAATATGATGTCACAATGCCTAAGACATCACAATGGCTAGACATTACAATGACTATGACTTCACAATGTCTATGACTTTATAGTGCTTATGACATGACAATGGCTATGACATTATACTGTCTATGATGTTAAAGTGGCTATGCCATCATAAGGACTATGAGGCTACAATGGCTATGATGTCACAATGGCTATGACATCTCAATTGGTATGACGTCACCATGGCTATGACTGCTATGGCTATGACCTTACTATGGCTATGAAGTTACAATCGCTATGGCAACTTGATAGCTCCGATCTCACTATGACTATGATGTCACAATGGACATGATGTCACAATGGCTATGACGTCACAATGGCTATTACAATTGTGGCTATGATGTACAATGGGTATGATGTCACAATGGTTATGACACTATAGTGGCTATGACCTTAATATAGCTATGACATCACAATGGCTATGATGTCACAATGGCTATGATGTCAATGGCTATGACATCAAAATTGTTATGACGTCACAATGCCTATGATGTCACAATGGCTATGACATCACAATGGCTATGACATCACAGTGGTTTTGACGTCACAACGTCTTTGAACTTACAATAACTATGCCATCACGATGGCTACAATTTCCCAAGGGCTATATTATAACAATTGTTCCAACCCAAAATACCTATGAAGTCACAATAGCTAAACGTCAGAATGGCTATGATGTCACAATGGCTATGACCTCACAATGTCTATTTTTTCACAATGGCTATGACATCACCATTGGTATGACGTCACAATGGCTGCGATGTTACAATCGCTATGATACTATAGTGGCTATGACATTACAATAGCTATGTTGTTACAAGGGCTATGATGTCACAATGGCAATGATGTCACAATGGCTCCAACTCACAATGAATTTGAGGTTAGAATGGCTATGACAGTATATAGACTTTGATTTTACAATGGCTATGATGTCTCAGTGGCTTTGCTGTCACAATGGCTTTGAACTAACAATAGCTATGCCATCACGATGGCTACTATTTCACAAGGTCTATATCGTAACAATTTCTCCAACCCACAATGGCTATGACGTCACAACTGGCATGACGTCACAATGGCTATGATGTCACAACTGGCATGACGTCACAATGGCTATGATGTCACAATGTCTGTGTTGTCACAGTGGCTATGACATCATAATTGTTATGACGTCACCATGGCTATGAATCTGCAATGGCTATGACCTTACTATGGCTATGAAGGTACAATCGCTATGCCAACATGATAGCTATGATCTAACTATGACTATGATCTCACAAGGGATATGATGTCACAATGACTATGATGTCACAGTGGCTATGATGTCACAATGACTATGATATCACAATGGCCAGACGTTACAATGGCTTTGAGGTCACAATATCTATGATGTTATAGTAGCTGTGATGTTAAAATGGCTATGCCATCATGATAACTGTGATGCCGCAATGGCTGTGATTTTACAATTGCTACGATGTCACAATGGCTATGACATCATAGTTGGCATGACGTCACCATGGCTATGACTGCTTTTGCTATGACCTTACTATAGCTATGAAGTTACAATCGCTATGCCAACTTGATAGCTCTGATCTCACTATGACTATGATCTCACAATGGATATGATGTCACAATGGCTATGTCGTCACAATTGGTATGTCCTCACAATGGTTATGACGTCACAATGGCTATTACAATAGTGGCGATGATGTACAATGGGTATGATGTCACAATGGTTATGACACTATAGTGGCTATGACCTTACAATAGCTATGACATCACAAAGGCTATGGAGTCACAATGGCTATGACGTCACCATGGCTATGATATCACAATGGCTATGACATCACAGTGGCTTTGCCGTCACAATGGCTTTGAACTAACATTTGCTATGCCATCACGATGGCTACTATTTCACAAGGGCTATATCATAACAATTGCTCCAACCCACAATGGCTATAACGTCACAATGGCTATGATGTCACAATGGCTATGATATCACAATGGCCAGAAGTTACAATGGCTTTGAGGTCACAATATCTATGAGGTTATAGTTGCTATGACGTTAAAATGGATATGCCATCATGATAACTGTGATGCAACAATGGCTGTGATGTTAAAATAGCTATGATGTTACAATGGCTATGATACTATAGTGTCTATGTTGTTACAAGAGCTATGATGTCAAAACGGCTATGACGTCACAATTGGTATGTCGTCACAATGGTTATGACGTCATAATGGCTATTACAATAGTGGCGATGATGTACAATGGGTATGATATCACAATGGTTTTGACACTATAGTGGCAAGGACCTTAATATAGCTACGACGTCACAATGGCTATGATGTCACAATGGCTATGACATCTCAATTGGTATGACGTCACCATGGCTATGACTGCTATGGCTATGACCTTACTATGGCTATGAAGTTACAATCACTATGGCAACTTGATAGCTCCGATCTCACTATGACTATGATGTCACAATGGACATGATGTCACAATGGCTATGACGTCACAATGGCTATTACAATAGTGGCTATGATGTAAAATGGGTATGATGTCACAATGGTTATGACACTATAGTGGCTATGACCTTATTAAAGCTATGACATCACAATGGCTATGAAGGCATAATGGCTATGACGACACAATGGCTATGATGTCACAATGGCTATGACGTCACAATGGCTATGATGTCACAATGGCTATGGCGTCATAATGTCTATGTTGTCACAGTGGCTATGACATCACAATTGTTATGACGTCACCATGGTTATGAATCTGCAATGGCTATGACCTTACTATGGCTATGAAGGTACAATCGCTATGCCAACATGATAGCTATGATCTCACTATGACTATGATCTCACAATGGATATGATGTTACAATGGCTATGATGTCACAATGGCTATGATGTCACAATGACTATGATATCACAATGGCCAGACGTTACAATGGCTTTGAGGTGACAATATCTATGATGTTATAGTAACTGTGACGTTAAAATGCCTATGCCATCATGATAACTGTGATGCCGCAATGGCTGTGATTTTACAATTGCTACGATGTTACAATGGCTATGATACTATAGTGGCTATGTCGTTGCAGGGGCTATGATGTCACAACGGCAATGATGTCCCAATTGATATGACGCCACAATGGCTATGACATCACAATGGCTATGACGTCACAATTGGTATGACGTCACAATGGCTATGATGTCACAATGGCTACAACTCACAATGAATTTGATGTTAGAATGGCTATGACACTATATAGACATTGACATTACAATGGCTATGACGTCACAGTGGCTTTGATACCACAATGGCTTTTAACAAACAAGAGCTATGCCATCACGATGGCTACGATTTCACAAGGGCTATATCGTAACAATTGCTCCAACCCACAATGGCTATGACGTCACAATGGCTATGATGTCACAATAGCTATGATATCACAATGGCCAGAAGTGACAATGGCTTTGAAGTCACAATATCTATGAGGTTATAGTAGCTATGACGTTAAAATGGCTAAGCCATCATAATAAATGTGATGCAACAATGGCTGTGATGTTAAAATTGCTACGATGTTACAATGGCTATGATACTATAGTGTCTATGTTGTTACAAGGGCTATGATGTCACAACGGCTATGACGTCACAATTGGTATGTCGTCACAATGGTTATGACGTCACAATGGCTATTACAATAGAGGTGATGATGTACAATGGGTATGATGTCACAATGGTTATGACACTATAGTGGCAAGGACCTTAATATAGCTACGACGTCACAATGGCTATGACTGCTATGGCTATGACCTTACTATGGCTATGTAGTTACAATCGCTATGGCAACTTGATAGCTCCGATCTCACTATGACTATGATGTCACAATGGACATGATGTCACAATGGCTATGACGTCACAATGGCTATTATAATAGTGGCTATGATGTACAATGGGTATTATGTCACAATGGTTATGACACTATAGTGGCTATGACCTTAATATAGCTATGACGTCACAGTGGCTTTGCCGTCACAATGGCTTTGAACTAACATTAGCTATGCCATCACGATGGCTACTATTTCACAAGGGCTATATCGTAACAATTGCTCCAACCCACAATGGCTGTGACGTCACAATGGCTATGACGTCACAGTTACTATGACATCAAATGGCTATGATGTCACAATGGCTATGACATCACAATTGGTATGACGTCACCATGGCTATGACTCTGCAATGGCTATGACCTTACTATGACTATGAAGGTACAATCGCTATGCCAACGTGATAGCTATGATCTCACTATGACTATGATGTCACAATGGATAAGATGTCACAATGGCAATGAAGTCACAATTGGTATGACGTCACTATGGCTATGATGTCACAATGGATATGATGTTACAATGGTTATGATATCACAATGGCTATTACAATAGTGGCTAAGATGTACAATGGGTATGATGTCACAATGGTTATGACACTATAGTGTCTATTATCTTAACATAGCTATGATGTCACAATGGCTACGAAGGCACAATTGCCATGACATCGCAATTGGTATGACGTCACCATGGCTATGACTGCTATGGCTATGACATAACTATGGCTATGAAGGTGAAATAGCTATGTCAACATGATAGCTATTATCTCACCAAGACTATGATGTCACAATGGCTATGACGTCACAATGGTTATGACGTCACAATGGCTATGACATCACAATGGATATGATGTCAATATGGCTATGACATCACAATGGCTATGTTGTCACAGTGGCTATGACATCACAATTGGTATGACGTCACCATGGCTATGACTCTGCAATGGCTCTGACCTTACTATGGCTATGGAGGTGGAATTGCTATGCCAACATGATAGCTATGACCTCACTATGACTATTATGTCACAATGGATATGATGTAACAATGGCTATGACATCACAATGGCTATGATGTCTCAATGGCTATGACATCACAATGGCCAGATGTTACAATGGCTTTGAGGGCACAATATCTATGATGTTATAGTAGCTATGACGTTAAAATGGCTATGCCATCATGATAACTGTGATGCAACAATGGCTGTTATTTTACAATGGCTACGATGTTACAATGACTATGATACTATAGTGGCTATGTTGTTACAGGGGCTATTTTGTCACAATGGCTATGACGTCACAATTGGCATGACGTCACAATGGTATGATGTCACAATGGCTACAACTCAAAATGGCTGTGACATTAGAATGGCTATGTTACTATATTGACATTACAATGGCTATGATGTCACAGTGGCTTTGAGGTCACAATGGCTTTGAACTAACCATAGCTATGCCATCACCATGGCTACTATTTCACAATGGCTATGTTGTAACAATTGCTCTTACCGCCCAGTGGCTATGTCATCATGATGGCTATGACATTACAATGGCTATGACGACATAAATGCTATGACGACACAATGGCTATGAGTACAGAATGGCTATGACATCACAATGGCTATGAAGTCACAATGGCTACGACATGACAATGGCTAGACGTTACAATGACTATAACTTCACAATGGCTATGACATTATAGTGTCTATGAAGTTAAAGTGGCTATACCATCATAATGTCTATGACGCTACAATGGCTATGATCACACAATGGTTATGATTTCACAATGCCTTTGATATCACAATGGCTACAAGTCACAATTGCTTTGACGTTGGAGTGGCTATAACACTATAGTGGCTATGAGATTACAATGGCTATCACGTTACAGTTGCTATGACATCACAATGGCTATTACAATAGTGTCTACGATGTACAATGGGTATGATGTCACAATGGTTATGACACTATAGTGGCTATGACCTTAATATAGCTACGACGTCACAATGGCTATGAAGGCACAATGGCTATGACATCACAATTGGTATGATGTCGCCATGGCTATGACTGCTATGGCTATGACCTTTCTATGGCTATGAAGTTACAATTGCTATGCCAACGTGATAGCTCTGATCTCACTATGACTATGATGTCACAATGGCTATGATGTCACAATGGCTATGACGTCAAAATGGCTATGACATCACAATGGCTATGACATCACAATGGCTATGATGTCACAATGGCTATGACATCACAATTGTGATGACGTCACAATGGCTATGATGTCACAATGAATATTATGTCACAATGTCTAAGACATCACAATGGCTAGACATTACAATGGCTATGACTTCACAATGTCTATGACATTATAGTGCCTATGACATGACAATGGCTATGACATTATACTGTCTATGACATTAAAGTGGCTATGCCATCATAATGACTGTGACGCTACAATGGCTATGATCACACAATGGCTATGATATCACAATTGCAACAACTCACATTCACTTTGATGTTGGAATGTCTATGACACGACAGTGGCTATGAGGTTACAATGGCTATCACTTTACAGTGGCTATAACATCAAAATGGCTATGACGTCACAATGGCTATGACCTTGCAATGGCTATGACCTTACCATGGCTATGAAGCTTCAAATGTATGCCAACATGATGGCTATGATCTCCCTATGACTATGATGTCAAAAGGGCTAAGAAATCACAATGGCTAGACGTAACAATGGCTATGACGTCAGAATGGCTATGACATCCCAATTGGTATGACGTCACAATGGCTATGATGTCACAATGGCTACAACTCACAATGGATATGACATTATAGTGGCCATGACATTGAAATGGCTCTGCCATAATGACTGTGATGCAACAATGGCTGAGATGTTACAATGGCTATGACGTTACAATGGCTATGACACTATAGTGGCTATGATGTTTCAATGGCTATGTCATTACAGTGGCTATGTTGTCACAATGGCTATGACATCACAATTGGTATGTAGTCACTATGGCTATGACGTCACAATGGCTTTGACAACACAATGGCTGTGACGTCACAAATGCTATGAAGTCACATTGGCAATGATGTCAAAATGGATATGATGTCGCAATGGCAAAACGTTACAATGGCTATGACTTCACAATGTCTATTACATTACTAGTGGCCCTGTGCACGAAATTCGTGCATGGGTAGGGTCCCTAGGCCTGGCTGGCGATCAGGTTCCCCACCTCCTCCTCTCCTCCCTCAGCGCCCCACAGCTTCAGCTGGTCGCCTGTCATGTTCCATGCTGCCCCCTGGTGGTCAGCGCATGTCATAGCAAGCAATTGAACGCCCAGTTGAACTCCCTAGGGGACACTTTGCATATTAGCCTTTTATATATATAGATAGTGGCTATGACGTCACAATGGCTATGACATAATTGTGTCTAGGATGTTAAAGTGGCTATGTCAACACAATGACTGTGACGCTACAAAAGCAATGGCATTACAATGGCTATGATCACAATGGCTATGATATCACAATGGCTAAAACAATCGCTTTGACGTTGGAATGGCTATGACACTATAGTGGCTATGAGGTTAAAATGGCTATCACATTATGGTGGCTATGACATCACAATGGCTATGATGTTACAATGGTTATGACATCACATTGGCTATTACACTAGTGGCTATGATGTACAATGGGTATGACATCACAATTGTTATGACAGTATAGTGGCTATGACATTACAATAGGTATGACATTACAATGGCTATGAAGTTACAATGGCTATGACGTCAAAATGGGAATGACTTCACAATGGCTATGACCTCGCAATGGCTATGACCTTACTATAGCTATGTATGTTACAATGGCTATGTCCTTACTATGGCAATGAAATTACAATCGCTATGTCAAAATGATGGCTATGATTTAACTATGGCTATGATGTCACAATCAATATGATGTCACAATGGCTATGACATCATAATAGCTATGACATTATAGTGGCTATGACATTAAAGTGGCTTTGCCATCACCATGACTATGACGCTACAATGGCTATGAAGTTACAATGGCTATGACTACATACTGCCTATGATGTCACAACGGCTACAACTCACAATCGCTTTGGCGTTGGAATGGCTATGCCATCACGACTGTTATGCAACAATGGATGTGACGTAACAATGGCTATGACACTATAGTGACTATGACGTTACAATGGCTATGATGTTACAATGGCTATGAAGTCACAATGGCTATGACGTTACAATGGGTATGACATCACAATGCCTATGACACTATAGTGGCTATGATGTTACAATGGCTATGACACCACAATGGCTATGATGTTACAATGGCTATGATGTCACTATGGCTATGTTGTGACAATGGCTATGACCTCACAATGGCTATGATATCACAATGGCTAAGATGTTACAATACGTATGACCTTACTATGACTATGGAATTACAATCACTATGCCAACATGATGGCTATGATCCCACTATGACTATGATGTCACAATTGCTATGACGTGAATGACTATGACATTAAAATGGGTATGACATCATAATTGCTATGACACTATAGTGGCTATGATGTTACAAGTGGTATGATGTCACAATGGCTTTGATGTTACAATGTGTATGACATCACAGTGGCTATTACAGTAGTGGCTATGACGTTACAAGTGGTATGACGTAACAATGGCTGTGATGTTAGTGGCTATGACTTTACAATGGATATGATGTTGCAATGGCTATGATGTCACAATGGCTATGAATTCACAATGGCTATGACGTTACAATGGGTATGACATCACAATGGCTATGACACTATAGTGGCTATGATGTTACAATGGCTATGACATCACAATGGCTATGATGTCACTAAGGCTATGAACTAACAATGGCTATGCCATCACGATGCCTATGATTTCACAATGGCTATGTTGTAACAATGGGTATGACCTCACAATGTCTATGACATCACGATCACTATGACGTTACAATGGCTATGACGACACAATGGCTATGACAACACAATGGCTGTGACATCACAATGGCTATGAAGTCACAATGGCTATGATGTCACAATGGTTATGTCATTGCAATGGCTATGACCTTACAATGGCTGTGAAGTTGCAATCGCTATGCCACCATGATGACTATGATCTCAGTATGGCTATGATGTCACAATGCATATGATGTCACAATAGCTATGACATCACAATGGCTAGACATTACAAGGCTATGATGTCCTAATATCTATGATATTATATGAAGTTAAAATGGCTATGCCATCACCATGACTGTGATGCAACAATGGCTGTAATGTTACAATGGCTATGACATTAAAATGGCTCTGACACTATAGTGGCTATGATGTAACAATGGCATGACATCACAATGGCTATGACGTCACAATGGTTAGGATGTCACAATGGTTATTACACTACTGGCTATGACGTGCAATGGGTGTGACGTCACAATGGCTATGACGTCACAATGACTATGAAGTTACAGTGGCTGTGACATTACAATAGATATGACGTTACAATGGCTATGATGTCACAATGGCTATTATGTGACAATGGCAATGTCGTGACAATGGCTATGACCTCACATTGTCTATGATATCACAATGGCTAAGACATTACAATCGCTATGACCTTACTATGGCTATGAAGTTACAATCGCTATGCCAATGTGATAGCTATGATCTCACTATGACTGTGATGACTATGATGTCACAATGGATATGATGTCACAATCGCTATGACATCACAATGGTTAGACATTACAATGGCTATGACATCACAATATCTATGATATTATATTGGGTATGACGTTAAAATGGCTATGCGATCACGATGACTGTGTTGAAACAATGGCTCTGATGTTACAATGGCTATGACATTACAATGGCTATGATGCTATCTCCTGATTTTCAAACTTAATAAGTTCAGTTTTTAGGTTAGGGATGATAGGAGGGGGCCTACCAAACATGATCTCGTAAGGGGTGAGTCCCAGGGTGTAAGGAGAGTTCCTCACCCGGTAAAGGGCATATGGAAGGAGAGCCACCCAATCCCCGCCAGTCTCCATGGTTAATTTGGTAAGGGTCTCTTTTAGAGTTCTATTCATTCTTTCTACCTGCCCTGAACTCTGGGGCCTGTAAGCACAATGCAATTTCCAATCCGCCCCTATGACTTTGGCTACTGCCTGTGTTACCTGCGAAATAAAGGCTGGCCCGTTGTCGGAGCCTATCATAGCAGGAAAACCATACCTGGGTAATATGTCTTCCAGCAGCTTCTTGGCCACCGTCTGGGCCGTCTCATGCTTGGTTGGGTATGCCTCTACCCAGCCGAGAAGGTATCTATGAACACTAAAAGATATTTATAACCATACTTCCCTGGTTTGACTTTAGTGAAATCAACCTCCCAGTGTGCTCCTGGTTTGGTGCCTCTGAGCCTGGTTCCTTGTCCACCTGACCCAGCTCTTGCATTTGTGAGTTGGCAGTTTTTATAGGAGGTTATAATTTGATTAATTTTTGAGTCTTGTTGGTGAATCTTGATTTTGGCATGATGAATTAAGTCCTTTAACTTTTGGGCTCCCAAGTGGGTGGACCGATGCATGCGTTCTAATACTGTGACCCCAAGCCAGTCCGGTACTATGAGTTTCCCATCTGAGGTGTACCACCACCCTTTCACTTCCTTAGCGAGGGGGAGCTTTCTGATCTGCTGCAGCTTGCCGGGAGCCGGTCCATCCTTGCTGTTTCAAGGGACCTGGCATATATAGCATACGGTTCTTAATATGTTTGCTCCCCTTATCGCTGTGTGTTTTAACCAAGGTCACCTCTCCGAGAAAGGTTGTTTCCCCAGGTAGGAATTTTTCCCTGAAGTCAGGGAGGGGATGCCTCTCCTAGAAAGATTGTTTCCCCAGGTAGGAATTTTTCCCTGAAGTCAGGGAGGGGATGAAACTCCTTAACTAAGTGCCAGGTGGGTAGTTAATCACTACAAACAATCATGCTTAAGCTACATAATCTTTACTCCCTGGAATGGAGATAAGAAACGCCCTAACCTTTGTAATAGAGATTGATAGGATTGAATCAACTGGTATAAATACAGATGTAACAAGACAGAAAGAGACAGAACTTAGGCCACAGGGCTTGGAAGACAGGACCAAGAGAGACAGAGCCTAGGCACAGAACCCACACAGAACGTTCTCTAGGGACAGAAGAACTTCGCTGGTGAGAGCATGCCGGAGGATCCTGGACAGGGACTGGCCTCGGAGCCTGGAGGCGGAGCCTGGTGAGAGAGCATGGCAGGGGATCCTGGACTGAACCCGACTGCGGAGATTGGCAGGAGAGCCTGACTAGAACCTGGTGACTGGACCTGCCTGGAGAACCTGGACAGAACCTGGCTGGAGATCCTAAGCAGAACCTCTCTGGAGATCCAGACCAGAACTTGGCTGGAGATCCTGGCTAGAGATCCTGGCTAGGCTGCTGATCAACTGAACGCTGTCTCCGTGTCATTCCTTCTTCGCCGACTCCGTCTACGCCTTTGGGAACCCCTGGACCTGCTGGGGTTGGACCCTGGCAGCAGCTCTTCCTGAGAGTATTTAGGCTGATCTGGTAGAACTGGGTCCCCGGGGTCTGGTAGTTGTATGGTCATTGCAGGGACCGAGGTGAAGGCCGCTGCTTTGGCTGCCTGATCAGCCTTTTGGTTACCTTTTGCTACTGGGTCATCTGCCTTCTGGTGCCCTTGACAGTGGATAATGGCTAGCTTCTTAGGAAGCCATAGGCCCGCAAGCAGGTCGAGAATCTCCTGATTGTTTTTCACTGTTCGTCCTTCTGCTGTCAACAGCCCTCTTTCCTGGTAAATCGCCCCGTGAACATGAACCGTAGCAAATGCATAACGGCTGTCTGTGTAAATGTTGAGCCGCTTCCCCGCCCTCAGTGTCAGTGCCTTGGTGAGAGCAATGAGTTCTGCTCGCTGGGCTGATGTCCCAGGGGGCAGTGCTTCTGCCCACACAGTGTCTGTGTCGGTGACCACCGCTGCACCCGCGTACCTGCATCCATCCCGCACGAAGCTGCTTCCATCCGTGAACCAGGTGGCCTCTGCATCAGGGATGGGCCGGTCGGTCAAGTCTTTCCGAAGTCCATGTACCTGCTCCAGGGTCCCCGCACAGTCGTGCAGCGGGGCATCTAGGTCGGGGTCAGGCAGCAGGGTAGCGGGGTTGAGAGCCGCGCTGGGATGGAACCGCACTCTAGGAGGGTTGAGCAATAAGCTCTGATAGTGGGTCATGCGTGCATTGCTCATCCATCGGTCAGGAGGCTGTTTTAGGACTCCCTCAATGGCATGCGGGGTTGTTATCCAGATTTCCTGTTCCAGGGTCAATTTGTTGGCATCCTTGACTAAGAGCGCGGTTGCTGCAATGATTCTTAGGCACGGTGGCCAGCTGGCGGCTACGGGGTCCAGCTTTTTGGACAAATACGCTATTGGGCGGCTCCAGGGGCCTAAAGCCTGAGTTAAAACCCCTTTTGCTATTCCCTTGCGCTCGTCTACAAAGAGGCGGAAGGGTTTTGTAATGTCTGGCAGGCCCAGGGCTGGAGCAGCCAAAAGAGCTCTCTTTATCTGATTAAAGGCAATTTCCTCTGTCTCAGTCCATTCAAAGGCCTTTCCCTCTTTGGTAGCTTCATATAGGGGCCTGGCGATCTCAGCAAAACTTGGGATCCAGAGGCGGCAATAGCCAGCTGATTCTAGGAATTCCCTTACTTCCCTCCGGGTGGTGGGAATAGGGATTCTCAGGACTGTCTCCTTCCTAGCGTCCGACAACCGCCGCTGTCCGCCCTCCAGTATGTACCCCAGGTAACTCACCCTTTCTTGGCATATCTGAGCTTTCTTCGCAGAGGCCCGGTACCCTAAGGTCCCTAGGGTGGTCAACACGTCTTTGGTCCCCTGCTCACAGTCCTCGGCAGTGTCTGCAGCAACCAGGATGTCATCTACATACTGAAGGAGGGTGAGACTGGGGTGTTCTCTCCTGTACTCACCGAGATCCTCTTGCAGTGCCTCGTCAAAGATGGTGGGCGAATTCTTGAACCCTTGGGGTAACCGTGTCCAGGTTAATTGTCCACTGTAGCCGCCCTCTGGATCGTGCCATTCGAAGGTGAACAGGGGTTGGCTTTGAGGCGCGAGCGGCAGGCTGAAAAAAGCATCCTTCAAATCCAATACAGTGTACCAGACTCTAGTGGGTGTTAAAGAGCTTAGGAGAGTGTACGGGTTAGGAACGGTTGGGTGTATATCCATAACTCTTTTATTTACTTCTCGGAGGTCCTGGACTGGTCGGTAGTCATTCGTGTGGGGCTTTCTGAATGGCAGGAGGGGGGTGTTCCAGGCAGATTGGCATGGAACCAGTATCCCTAGGCTTCGCAGTCTTCGGATATGAGGCTGAATCCCCTCCCGGGCCTCCTGGGGCATTGGATACTGTTTGACTCTTATCGGACTTTCCCCTGGTTTTAACTCTACCAGGGTTGGGGCCCTGTGAGCGGCCAGTCCTACTCCCCCCGTCTCTGCCCAGGCGGTAGGGAATTCTTGTAGCCATCTGTCCATATTGTTCTCTCCTGGGGGCGCCCCCTGGTGGAGGCGATATTCATCCTCCAGTCTCAGAGTCAGAACCTGGATGGGATGGCCTTTGCCATCAGTGACCTGGGGCCCCCCTTGTCTGAAAGTTATTTGGGCTCCGATCTTGGTCAGCAAGTCCCGTCCTAATAAGGGTAGGGGCATTCCGGTATTACCATGAAGGAATGGGATACCCGGCCCGTTCCTAGATCTACTGTTCTTCGGGTAGTCCATGAATACTGGCTTATGCCAGTTGCCCCTTGCACCCAGGACTTCTTGCTGGCTAGCTTCCCTTGAGGTGTGCGTAGGACCGAATGTTGTGCCCCAGTGTCGACAAGGAAGTTAATAGGCGTCCCCTCCACTCTAAGAGTTACCCTGGGCTTGGGGAGGGGGTCCGAACCCCGACTCCCCTAATCACTCAGTCCTCCCAGCTCCAAGACCTCCACCCGATCTGTCTTGTTTCCTTTTTTACCGGCCTTCTTTGGGCATTCCCGGGCCCAGTGTCCTATCTCTTTGCAGTAAGCACACTGGTTCCATTGCAGCTTCTTCTTCCCGCCCCAGGCGGTCCCCTTACCTCCCTCTTGGTCATCGGCAAGCTGGCGAAGGTGGCGGGTCCGCTCCTCAGGGTTCTCCGTGGTGGTGGCCAGCAGAATCTTGGCCAGGTTTCGGGTCTGCTTGTCACTGGCAGCCACCATGGCACAGGCTTGCCTATCCTCAGGAGATTCTTGGTTGTTATACACCTTTTCAGCCATCTCCAACAAGTCCCGAAAACTCTTTTCCCCTAATCTATCTATCCTCTGCAGTTTCTTTCTAATGTCTGTGGCTGACTGGTTTATAAAGCTCATGACCACAGCCGCCTTATTTTCAGGAGCTTCTGGATCCATGGGGGTATAGGTGCGATACGCCTCCATGATCTGTTCTAGAAAGTCAGCTGGAGATTTATCCCTTTCCTGTTGTACGTTCCCTACCTTGGCCAAATTGGTAGGCTTCCTAGCAGCCATACGAAGACCCCCCCATCAGAGCCTGACGGTAGATTTTGAGCCTCTCCTTACCTTCTGCCATGTTGAAGTCCCATTCAAGCCTAGTTAAGGGGAAAGAGACATCTATCTGGGCCTGGTTGGTAGTTGGATTCCCATCTACGCCGGGAACCACCTTCTTCTTTCCTGCGTCCTGCAAGGCAAGTATGGGTGCTGGCTCCGGAGGGTGTGGAGCCAGGAAGGGCCTGAGCCAGGAGGGAGGGTCCTCCACGAGGTCCTGCCAAGTAATAATGTAAGGGAGTTGATTGGGATGACCCCCCTTCGGCCAAGATACGACTTCCCTGACCCAGCGAATGGTGGGGAGGTCGAACGTCCCCTCCGGCGGCCACCTGGCATTGAGAGCCGGCCACTCGCTGGAACAGAAAGTCTGCCATTGACCCTTCTTCACTTCTGCACTGAGGTTGTTAGCCCTTCCCTTAACCTCTTTAACATGATCAACCATAATGCTTAAAGGAGTAGTTTGAGTCTGTCCCATAGCGTCCGTCCAGTGAGTCCACAAAATCAAACAAAAGAACATAGACACCAAACAAAAGAACAAAGACACCAAACAAACAAAGACACCTAAGAACAGCCTTCCGACCCCGCGGAAGAAAAACTGAAAAAAAAACCAGATGGGGGCTTTTACACCCCGCCAGATGGAGGTGCAAGGCGTCCCTTGCCTCCTCCTGCCCGAGACCCGCCAGTGCGTCCACTTAGATCTTTATCAGGCCAGATTGCAGAAGCGAGCTCGCATAAGACAGAACAGATAACACATAGACACTTACCGCAGACAGCAGACTCTCGGAGTGGGGTCCCTCGTGGGTTTTTCTTGGGGATCCCGGACGCGCCCCCAAAATGTTATGCCCAGAGCTCGGGGTCCCCAATAATCCACCACCAGGGAGCCTCCTCCGATGCAAAAGCAATGAGTCTTTATTGATCAATTCTAGAATTGGCTCCCAGCCTCTATCCAGCGCAGCGGTGAGGCGAGAGAGCGTGTCCCAGGAGAACAAAGGTTATATAGGGCTAGCTATTTGGGGTGGGCTTTAGGGGTGACGTGAGTTACAGAGATTGGTCAGGGTTTTACAGCATAAGGGTCAGGAAGTGACCATCACATTCTGAAGGTTGGAGCCGTCCTCCACTGTAGCCTTATTAGGACCGTAGCTACATTTCTGGAGCTTCATTGGTCCACTCAGGTGGGTGGTTCGGAGAGAGGACAATACCAGCATTCTTGTGGTCACTCTCGGGGGGGGGGCAGCTTGGGCTGAGGGCCCAGCCTTGCAAGACAAGATAGAGGAGAGGGAGAAGAGTATGTCCCTGCTTTGTCCTTGAAGAGGGAGGAGGGTGCATTTCTGCTTAGTTCTGCTTAGTTCTTTCAAGTTCCGTTCTGTTACAATGGCGATGTTGTTACAGTGGCTATGAGGTCACAATGGCTATGATATCACAATGGCTATAATGCTGCAATGGCTATGACCTCACTATGGCTATGAAGTTACAATCGCTATGCCAACATGATGGCTATGATCTCATTATGACTATGATGTCACAATGGTTATGGCGTCACAATGGCTGACTATGCAATGGTTATGATGTCACAATGGCTATTACACTAGTGGCTATGACGTAGAATGGGTTTGACGTCACAATGGCTATACCACTATAGTGGCTATGATGTTACAATAGCTATGACATCACAATGGCTATGATGACACAATGGCTATGATGTCACAATGGTTATGATGTCACAATGGCTATGAATTCACCATGGCTATGATGTCACAATAGTTATGACTTTGCAATGGCTATGACCTTACTATGGCTATGTAGTTATAATCGCTATGCCAACATGATTGCTATGATCTCACTTGGCTATGATGTCACAATGGATATGATGTCACTATGGCTATGACATCACAATGGCTAGACGTTACAATGGCTATGACATCACAATGTCTATGACAATATAGTGGCTATGACATCACTATGATTATGACATTATAGTGGCTATTACGTTAAAATGGCTATGCCATCAAGATGACTATGATGCAACAATGGCTGTGATTTCACAATGGCTATGAAGTTACAATGGGTATGACGTCACAATGGCTTTGATGTCACAATGGACACAACTCACAATGGCTTTGACGTTAGAATTGCTATGACACTATAGTGGCTATGACATCACAATGGCTGACATTACAGTGGCTATGATGTCACAATGGCTATTACACAAGTGGCTATGCCATTACAAATGGCTATGATGTCACTATAGCTATGATTTTACAATGACTATACCATCACGATGGCTAAGACGTTACAATGGCTATGACATTACAGTTGTATGATGTTACAATGGGTATGACGTTATAGTGGCTATGAGATCAAAACGGCTTTTAATGCACACTGGCTGTGATGTTACAGTGGCTATGACATCACAATTTCGTGATGCCACAATGGCTATGAACTTACAATAGCTGTGCAATGTTGATGGCTATGATTTCACAATGGGTATGATGTCACAATGACTATGACATTATAGTGCTATGATGTTAAAATGGCTATGCTATCACTATGGCTATTGTTACAGTGGCTATGACGTGACAATGGCTATGTTACAGTGGCTATGATGTAACAATGGATATGATGTTACAATACCTATGATGTCACAATGGGTATGATGTCACAATGGCTATGAACTTACAATGGCTACCCCATCATGATCACTTGATTCTACAATGGCTATGACGTTACAATGGCTATGGCCACACAATGGCTATGATGTCACAATGGCTACAACTCACAATGGCTTTGACGTTAGAATGGCTATGACACTATAGTGGCTATGACGTTACAATGGCTATGACGTTACAGTGGCTATGACCTCATAATGGCTATGAATTCACAATGGCTATATCACAATGGCTATAACACTATAGTGGCTATGACAGCCGTGAGCAAACTACGGCCCGTGGGCCGGATCTGGCCCGTTTGAAATGAATAAAACTAAAAAAAAAAAGGCCGTACCCTTTTATGTAATGATGTTTACTTTGAATTTATATTAGTTCACACAAACATTCCATCCATGCTTTTGTTCCGGCCCTCCAGTCCAGTTTAAGAACCCCTTGTGGCCCTCGAGTCAAAAAGTTTGCCCACCCCTGGGCTATGATGTTAAAATGGGTATGACGTTACTTTTGCTATAATGTCACAATGGCTATGACGATACAATGGGTATGACATCACAATGGCTATGACATTATAGTGGCTATGATGTTATAATGGCTATGTCATCACTATGACTATGACGCTACAATGGCTATGACGTACAATGCTAGGACAACACAAAGGCTATGACGTCACAATTGGTATGACGTCACAGTGGCTATGACACTATAGTGGCTATGACGTTACAAATGGCTATGATGTGACAATAGCTATGATTTTACAATAACTATGCCATCACGATGGCTAAGACATTGCAATGGCTATGACATCACAATTGCTATGACTTCACAATGTCTATGACATTACAGTGGTGTGACGTTACAATGGGTATGACGGTATAATGGCTATGGCATCAAAATGGCTTTTAATGCACAATGGCTGTGATGTTACAGTGGCTATGACGTCCAAATGGCTATGACATTACAATAGTTATGATGTTACAGTGGCTATGACATCACAATATCTATGACGTTACAATGGGTATGACGTCATAATGGCTATTACACTAGTGGGTATGACGTTACAAATGGCTCTGATACAGTGGCTACAACTCACAATGGCTTTGATGTTAGAATGGCTATGACACTATAGGGGCTATGACGTTACAATGGCTATGGCGACATAATTGCTATGATGACACAATGGCTATGTTGTTACAATGGCTATGAATTCAGAATGGCTATGACATTGCAATGGCTATTAGGTCACTATGGCTGAGAATTTACAATCACTATGCCAACATGGTTGCTATGATCTCACTATGGCTATGACGACATAATGGCTAAGGCATTTTAATGGGTATGACTTCATAATGTCTATTACACTAGTGGCTGTTACAATGGGTATGATATAACAATGACTATGACATTATAGTGGCTATAATGTTATAGTGGCTATGATGTGACAATGGCTATGATGTTATAGTGGCTATGATGTCACAATGGCTATGAACTTACAATGGCTATGCCATCACGATGACTATGATGCTATAATGGCTATGACATTACAATGCCCATGACAACACAATGGCTATGAGGTCAAAATTGGTATAACTTGCAATGTCTATGACGTTATAATGGCTATGACACTATAGTGGCTATATTACAATGGCTATGCCATCACGATTACTATGATGCTACAATAGCTATGACATCACAATGTATGACGTTAAAATGGCTATGCCATCAACATGACTATGATGCTACAATTGCTATGACGTTGCAATGGCTATGACATTACTATGGCTATGAAGTTACAATTCCTATGCCAACATGATGGCTATCATCTCATTATGGCTATGATGTCACAATGGATATGATGTCACAATGGCTACATCACAATGGCTACACGTTACAATGGCTATTACTTCACAATGTGTATGACACTGTAGTGGCTATGATGTCAGAATGGTTATGACATTATAGTGGCTATGACTTTAAAGTGGCTATGCCATCATGATTATATGATGCTACAATGGGTATGACATTACAATGGCTATGACCACACAATGGCTATGATTTCACAATGGCTACAACTCACAATGGCTTTGACGTTAGAATGGCTATGACACTATAGTGGCTATGACGTTACAATGGCTGTTGTTACAGTGGCTATGATGTCACAATTGCTGTTACACTAGTGGCTAAGATGTTACAATGGTTATGACGTCACAATGGCTATGCTATAGTGGAAATGACGTTACAGTGGCTATGAAGTCACAATGGCTATGATGTTACAGTGGCTATGATGTTACAATGGATATGATGTTACAATGGCTATGATGTCACAATGTGTATGATGTCACAATGGCTATGAACTAACAATGACTATGCCATCATGATGGCTAAGATTTCACAATGGCTATGTTGTAACAATGCCTATGACCTTACAATGGCTATGACATCCAGATGGCTATGACGTTATAATGGCTATGATGACATAATTGCTATGACGACACAATGTCTATGACGTCACAATGGCTATGAAGTCAGAATGGCTATGATGTCACAATGGCTATGACATTGCAATGGCTATTACGTTACTCTGGCTACGAAGTTACAATCACTATGCCAACCTGATGGCTATGATCTCACTATGGCTATGATGTCATAATGGCTATGTTACAATGGGTATGACGTCACAATGACTATGACATTATTGCGGCTATGATGTTAAAATGGCTATGCTACCACTATGACTATGATGTTATACTGGCTATGATGTTACAATGGTTATGATGTTACAGTGGCTATGATGTTACAATGGCTATGATTTCACAGTGGCTATGATGTCACAATGGCTATGAACTTACAGTGGCTATGCCATCATGATGGCTATGATTTCACAATGGCTATGACCTCACAATGGACATGACATTATAATGGCTATGACATCACCATGGTTATGAAGTTCCAATGGCTATGCCATTGTGATGGGTCTGATCTCACAATGGCTATGATGTCACAAGGGCTATGACGTTATAGTGGCTATGATGTTACAATGTCTATGATGTTATAATGGCAATGATGTTACAATAGCATTGATGTTATATTGGCTATGATATTACAATGGCTATGACATTACAATAGCTATGATATCAATAGCTATGATGTCACAATGGCTATGACGTCACAATGGCTATGATGTTACAAAGGCTATGATGTCACAATGGTTATGATGTCAAATTGGCTTGAAATTATAGTGGCTAAGACATTTGTATGGCTATGACGTTACAATGGCTATAATGTTATAGTGGCTATGACGTTACAATGGCTATGCCACCACTGTGGCCTGATGTCACAATCATTATGATGTCAAAATGTCTATGACGTCACAATTGCTATAACATCACAATGGCTATGATATAACCAATTTATTGGAAGTTTTCAGCTCCCTGTGTCTTACAGGCCCACTGCTGCATGTGCCTCAAGGATGGCTGGAGCAGCTATTATGTGGTGCACGACTGCACCCAAATGATATCAGACTCCTCAGCAGGAACAACAGAGACCAGAGGACAGTGGGATGATATTTTAAAAGTGATGCCATGAAAAAGTCTGTCAACTTAGAATTCTATATCCATGAAACTGGAGGCTGCCAGTTTCACATGGGTTTTGGAGCTCTAGTGTTTAAGAGACCTATACTTTACATGGGAGAACACAATAAATATAAATAGGTTGTAATAAATTATAGATGTACATTGGAATTCCTAGAATAACCCCCAAAATTCAAAGAATATAGCTAAAACACCAATACAAGGATTAAAATAGGATGCCAAAAAAAAAAAAATCTTTGATTAACCTAAAAGAAGATAAGAAAGGATAAACTGAGAAAGCAAAGCAGGCGGGACCAACAGAAAACCCATGGTAAAGTGGTGCACCTGAATGTAACCCATGAATAACTGGAAGACATAGAAATGGACAAGACACCAATGTAAAGGCAGGGACTGTCAGGCTGGATAAACAAGCAAGATCAGTATATGTTGAATTAAGGGATGCACTTTAGCCCTGGCAGGTGTGGCTCAGTTGACTGGGCATTGACCCAGGCACCGAAGGGTTGCTGGTCTGATTCCCAGTCAGGGCACATGCTTGGGTTGCAGGCTGGATCCTTGGGGGTGGGGGGTGGTGTGCAGGAGGCAGCCAATAGATGTTGTGCTCTCACATAGATATTCTCTCTCCTTCCACCTTCCTCTCTCTTCAAAAATTAATAAAAATATTTTATTTTTAAAGAGAGGCGTACTTTAAATTCAATGATATGCATAGGCTGTAACTAATATATATATCCTTTCATTGTGTACATGGTACAGTGTAACTCTAACCTTGACATAGACACACAGGGAACATAGATGACCCCTAAATATGCACATGTGTCTTGCAAACAATAAGCACTACACACTGGAGCACCCACAGCGACACTAGACAGAATAGACTTGGAGGCAAAGCACGTGAGAAAGACATTTCATGATAATGAACGGCTATGCCCACCAGACATAATACTTGAAAATCTGTACAAGTGTGTAACAGAAATTCCAAACGCATCCAACGAAAAATGAGAGCAGAGAGATAAATATGCAGTCATTGTAAAACCCTGTTCTCAAATAATCTATAAAACAACTGGACAAAAAATCAGTAAAGATATAGAATCTAAATGATAAATTATGATTAAAAATCTATATATTTATAAATCTACACATTTAAATGATAAATCTAAGTTATAGGATCTAAATGATTTAATTCACATTTATGGAGACTCCACCCAACACACATGGAATTCATTATTCATTATTCACTCCACATTATTCCCAAGTGTCCATGGAATGCTTATCATGATAATTCACAGTCTGGGCCGTAAAACAACGCTTAATCAATTTCAAAAGATTGAAATATTACGGAGTGTGTCATATGGCCACAATGGAATTGCATTTGAAATCAATAAGAATAAGAGCTCTAGAAAAGCCCCAAATATTTTCATGTTAAATGATGAACTTTAAAAAACCCCATACATCACAGGAGAAATCACAATGGAAGAGAGAAATAATTCAAACAGAATGAAAATGAAAATACTACATATCACATTTTATGGAATGTAGTTAAAGCAGTGCTTACAGGGAAATTTATAACTCCAAAATGCTTATTTTAGAAAGGAAGTGATTTAAATCAGTGATCTAATTTTCCACTTTAAGAAACTAGAAAAAAGCAAGTGCATTAAACCCAAAGTAACTAGAAGGAAGGAAACGATGGAGATAAGGACAGAAATAAATGAAACAGGAACAGACAAAAATGATTGAGAATATAATAATGCCCAAGTAGGTCTTCTGGAAATATTAATAAAATTCATAACTCCCAAGCAAGAATAATCCAGAAAAAAGGTAAGAGAACAGAAATTAATAATATCAGTAATGAAAGAGGAGGTATAATTCACATCCTATAGATGTCAAAGGTATAATAAAGAAATTTTATAAACAACTTTATGCCAATAAATTTGATGAATCTATCGACAACTCGTCAATAAATGACATTGAAATGGACAAATTACTCAGAGAATAAAACATCAAAATGTGACACAAGATGAAAGACAAAATCTGAATAGATTTATATCTATCAAAGACCTTAAAATTTATGTCAAAATAATTTCCTACAAAAGAACCCTAGGTCCAGATGGTTTTGTTGGTAAAGTTTTCCAAACACTTAAGAAGCATTACTAATCCTAAGATACTCTTTTAGAAAATAGAGAAAGAAAATTTTCCAACTCATTTTGTGAGGGGAGCATAACTGCAGCACCAAAACATGACAATGGAGGCATAGGGAAAGAAAGTTATACACCAAGATCTCCTAAGAACGAAGATGCCGGAATCTTTAACAAATGTTCGCACATTGAATCCAGCCATACATCAAAGGGGCATATCATGACCACGTGGGCTTCATCCCATGAATGTGAAGTTGGTTTGATGTTTGAAAAGCAATATAATTCACCATAGCAACTGAATAAAGAAGAAAGGGCTATAGTCATCTCAACAGGTGCAGAAAAAGAATTGGATACAAATTAAAATTTATTCAAGAGAAAAACTTTTCTCAGGAAAATAGTGATAAGTGGGAACTCCTCTGTCTGATAAAAAGGCATCTACAAAAGCCTTAGTGAAACCTAACACTTGGCATTGAAAGACTGGAGGTCGTCCCTCTGACATGGGGACACGTGTGGATGCCGCTCTCATCACTCCCAGCCAAGGGGTCCTGGAAGTGCAACCAGTGTAGGAAGATAAGGAAAAGGCCCTGGCCAGGCTGGTCAATGGTCAGAGCACCATCTTGGCAGACTACATCAGGTTGTGGGTTTGATCCCTGGTCAGGGCACATACAAGAATCAACCAATGAATGCAGAAATAAGTGAAACAACAAATCTCTCTTTCTGTCTCTCTCTCAAATCAATAAATAAGAAAAGATAAGGAAAAGAAATAAATGCATAAAGATTAGAAATGAGTGTGTAAACTGCTCCACTAACACACACCATGATTATTTACACAGAAAATTCTAAGTTATTGACAACAATAGTAACAGCTTATTAGGACAAATATGTGCATTTGATAGTATCTATGGATAAAGGTATACATTAAAAATAAAAATTGAATTTCTATCTACTAGCAGCTAGCAATTGGAAAATGAAATAAAAATTCATGTGTAATAGCATCAGAAAAGCATAAAATACTTAGAAACAAGGTTAACAAAAGACATGTGACATGTATGCACTATACAATTTGCTGAGAGAACAGGAGGAACACCTACTAGTAAGTAAGTGAAGAGACGCAGACCAAGGCCAGGAATGAGCGAGGGCTCAGCCATCTCTATCTTGGTCTATATTTTCAACACAATCCTAATTTTCATCCATAAAAATTCCAGAAACATACTAGTATATTTCTAACACTGATATGAAAATACAAGGAACACAGACTACTATTTTCTTGACTTCGTGACTTGATAGAAAGTACATGGAAATGTGTAAGGACAGCAGAGGAGGCAAGATTCTAGACCCCAGATTATGTGGTCAATTGATTTTAACCAAGGCATCTAAGACGTTCAAAGGGAAAAATTAGTCTTTTCAACAAATATTACTGAGATAACTTAGGGGGAAAAAAGAAACATGGCCTATCTCACAACATAAACAAAAATTAATTTGAGATGGATCATAGACATAAAAGTGAAAAAAACAACCAACCAACACTATAAGGTGTTTAAAATAAAACACTGGGGAACATGCCTACAAATGAGAGCAGGCGGTTTTTGGACACAAAAGCGATATTCACCTGAGAAAAGTTAGATTAGACGTAATAGAAAAACTTTCTGCTCTTTAAAAATACAGTTTAAAAAAGAGAACGAGCAAACCCAGGCTGGGAAAAAACATTCTCAATTCATATGGGTGACAGTGGACTTGTACCACAAATATCCTACCTACACTCAAATACCAAAAAGGCAACCACTTATTTTAAAAAATAGACAAAGGGCCCCAGCCAGGCGGCTCAGTTGGTTGGAGCATTGTCCCGTGGACTGAAGGGTCATGGGTTCGATTCCCAGTCAGGGCACTTACCTAGTTTGCCAGTTTGATCCCCTGTCAGAGAATAAATGAAGGGCAAGTAATCTCTCTCTCTCTTCTCTCTCTCCCTTCCTCTTCTCTAAAATCAACTGTTTTATACCCTTGGGTGAGGATTTTTAAAAAAATAGGCAAATGACTTGAACTGTCACTTAGCCAAGGAAGGCATTCACATGGCTAAAGAAGGAGGAGTGCTCATGTAGGTCATCAGAGAAACGGACACTAACTTGTCCTCCTCCCCCGCATCCCCCAGCTGTTGCACACACATGGGGACTGAGGATAAGAGAGGCTGCGGGAATCCTGGCACATCGCTGGCGGTCATGGGAAGTGGTGCCAACACTTTGGAAAAATGTTTAGCTGTTTCTTATAAAATTAAACACACATTCACCCTTTGATTCAATGACCGTGCTCATGTTTATAAAATAATAAAATATAAAACTAACTAAACAACAACACAAAGGAAGCCTCCATCAGAAGGGCTTGAACCCTAGTGTTCGCAGTCCCTTTACTCACAACTGACACTGGGAATGACTGAGATGACCAAACTCAATGTGGTCTATTCATATGACGGAAGCCACGGCCAGTGGAAAGGGATGAGCTAGTGGCAGAGCCCACAGGGTGGTGACTATTACAGACATTGAGCTGAGAAAAGAGGCCAGGCCACCCCAAACTCACTCCTGCTCCGTTTGCACGATGTTCACATGTGGGCTGAACCACTCAAGGGTGAAATATGTCCAAACAGAGATTGTTTCAGGGAGGGGAATTCCCAGGGAGGAACAGGAGCCACCCTCTGAGGAGGTGAGAAAGAGCAATATCACAATAGGGTGTGGGTTTCACAGGTGTGCCTACTTGTTAAAATTGTTCAACTAAGATTTGTGCATTTCAATATGATTACATTTATCTCTCCCCCAGCCAAAGAATTAAAGCTATAGTAACAACAATAATTGAATGGTTGTCCCAAGCATACGGCCCAAGGACTGGGGATTGAACCTGCAACCCAGCTATGTGCCCTTGACCAGGACTTGAACCCAGGACTCTTCAGTGCACATGGATGCTCTAACCACTGAGCATGCCAGACAGGGCTCATGAGTCATTCTTAGTAGTATGTTGTTTAAACTTCACGTATGTGTGGGTTTCTTTACTTCCTTTTGGCAGTTGATTCCTAGTTTCAAGGCATTGTAGTCAGAGAATATGCATGGTATCATTTCAACCTTCTTGAATTTGTTGATGCTAGTTTCGTGACCCAACATATGGTCTATCCTTAAGAATGTTCCATGTTCACTGGTGAAGGATGTATAATCTGATGTTCTGGAATGAAAGGTTCTGTAAATGACAATTATGTTCATTTGGTCTAGTGTTTCATTTAAGGCCGATATTTCTTTATTGACTTTCTGTTTGGTTGATCTGTCTAGAGCTGTCAATGGAATATTAAGGTCTCCAACTATGATTGTGTTTTGATCTGTTTCTCCCTTTAGCTTTGTGAGTAGTTGTTTTATATATGTTGGTGCTCCCTGGTTGGCTGCATATATATTAAGAAGTGTTATGTTTTCTTGATGTAGTGTTCCCTTTATCATTATAAAGTTCCATCTTTGTCCCTTCTCTTTGTTATCTTGAAATCAATTTTGTCTGATACAAGTGTGGCTACATGTGCTTTTCTGTGGATGTTATTTGCTTGGAGAATCATTTTCCACCCTTTTACTTTGCAAATACCTTTTTCTTTGCAGCTTAGATGTGTCTCTTGTAGGCAGCATATGGTTGGGTTTTGTTTTTTGATCCACTCTGCTACTCTGTGCCTCTTTATTGGTGAATTCAGACCATTTCAATCAGGGTAAATATGGATATATGATGACATCCTATAGCCATTTTATCTTTTGTTTTCTGGTAGTTCTATGCCTCCATTGGTTCTTTTCCTTTGTCTTTCTGTCTTGCGTTTTTGTTTGGTGGTATTCCGTACTTCTTTCCTCTTTTTTTTTAAAGCTATGTCTCCTGGTTTGGGGATTTTTGTGTGTGGTAACCATCAGGTTTATAAAAAACAAAGTTGCTTAGATACCATAGTTGTTTTTCTTTTTAATTTTATAAAGACCAGTGCATCTGGTCTTTATCCTCCTTTGCCAGTTCAGACCTTTCCCCCTCCCCTTTTATGTTTTTGTTGTCACAAATTATCCCTGTTTATGCTGTAAATATTTTTGGTGATCTTACTTTTACTGTTATGACCTTATAATATGTTCTTTGTTTCAGGTAGAATAACTCCCTTGAGTATTTCCAGCAATACAGGTTTTCTGGTGATAAAATCCCTCAGCTTCTGTATGTCTGGGAATGTCTTTATTTTTCCTTCATATTTAAAGGATAATTTTTCTGGATATATTATTTATGGCTGGCCAACTCTGTCTTTCAGACGTTTGAATATTTGGTTCCACTCTCTTCTGGCTTGTAGAGTTTCTGCTGAGAAGGATGAAATTCTGATCAGTTTTCTTTTGTAGGTCACTTCCTTCTCTTTTCTGGCTCCTTAGAGAATTTCTTCTTTGTTATTAATTTTTGACAGCTTTAATACCAAGTGCCTTGGAGAGGAACTCTTTGGATTGCGCTAATTAGGTGTTCTGTTTGCTTCTTGGATTTGAGGATCTAGTTCTTACCATAGGTTTAGGAAGTTCTCATCCGCTATTTGTTTGAATAGACTCTCTATTCCCTGCTCCCTTTCTTCCTCCTCTGGAATCTGTATAATTTTAATGTTGCTTTTTTCTGATGGAGTCAGATAGTTCTCGCAGAGCTCCTTCTTTTTCTTTAGACGCGGGTCCTCTGTTCTTCCCTCTGCATCATTTCTTGATATTTAATATTTGATATCACTAATTTTTTCCTCCATCTGGTTGACTCTGTTTTCTATGCTCAGTAGTTTACTCTTAATGTACTTAATTGTATACTTCATTTCCAAGATTTCTGATTGGTTCTTTTTAAAGGTTTTCATCTCTTTGGTAAAATACTCATTTTGTTCATTGATTTGTTTCTGAGTGCCTTGAATTTCCTGTCTGTATTTTCTCACATCTCATTGAGTATTTTCAGAACTGCAATATTGAAACCGCTGTCATTTATGGAACATATTTCCATCTTTTCCAGCTTGCTTTCTGGGGATTTTTCATTGTCTTTCTGGTCATCCTTGTTACTGTGATTATTCATGGTATTTGCTGCCCTCCTTTGCTTATGTATTTATCTCTGAAGAGGTCTTTCTACTATTTTCCAGTAGATGGTGCTGAATCGGTAGATCTTTTTACCTTTCTGATCTCACAATTTTGAACCTCCACAGTTTCTATAAGACAGTACAACGCTGCTACTTGGGCGCTGGGGTGGGTTTTTTTTTTGCCTTCACCCTAATGGTGACCCCTGACCTCTGTGGGGTTCTGCCCCAAGCACCTCTCCTGGGGATTGGTCACAGAGGGAAACAGTGGTTCTACTGCAACACCTCTTAGCTTACAGATAATATGCTCCTAGACCCGACTCCAGGGGCAATGAGAGTCAAGTTTTGGGAGTCCAAGCGGCAGCAGGGCTCTGTGGTTCAGCTTCTTTGTCTGAAGCACCACCGCCAGCCGACAGTGGAGAGCCCCGCGGCAGAACCCTGTGCTCTGTCAGGCTTCTGCTGACTCACACACTGTCTTCTCCCTCACTGCTCACCCTGCTGGGCTGCTCCCCTGCACCACCCCTGACCGCTTCCCCAGCTCTCCTTCTGGCCGAAAGAAGCACCTGCTGCCGCCAGCTTTCTCCCCTCTCCAGGCCAAGCCTCAAGCTCCCAGCTCCAAGACTGTCTGCCGGCCAGCTGTGCTTTCCTCCCTTCTTGTCTTCCCGTTTATTCCCGGTTGCCCACCTTTAGATGTTTCAGTGTGGGGGTCTCTCAGGCGTGCATTTTTGTTGAGCAGGGATTTCTTTGTTGAATTATAGTTGGTTAACTTGTTGAAATTTCAGGGAGAGAGGGCATTCCTCTCACGCCACCATCCTCTCACAAGAGTCATTTTTGATGAAGCCACCCGTGCCTACGGAGGCACCTGGCTTCTGCCAGGATTGGGATCCACCTTCACTACCAGGCAGCCGGAAAACTCAACGGCCAGTCTGCCTCCCCCAGGGTTACGCTTCATAGGCTTGCAGGAAAATATTCCAATGGGGAGTCAGTTAACCAGCGGGGCAGAGCCTCCCATGCCCCAAGCAGGGTGAAACTTACCAAGTTTCCCCTTTTAAGTCCCAAACCTTCAGAAAAGTAAAATTTGTGAAAAGTGAAATTTGTCTCCTAGAATAAAAATCTTCCCTTTAACAATGTATTTGCAGCTGTGCCCAAATGGTGATAGATTAACCACATAAATCCAGGATTAGTAAACACTGTACCCTGTAAAGGCCTGAGCGAGTCCTGGCCCATCATCTGCAGAATTCCTGGTCCATCGAAGCTGCTCAGCTTCCACCCCACCACAGTGAGGCCCGTGTGTGCGGAGGCGCCACCTGTGGTTTCCCTGTTGAAAGGAAAGATCCTCAGGCTGTCATTCTATGTAACATTTGTTTATGATGCCAATAGAAGGACCCGTTTTGTCTCTCTGCAGCTTTGATGTCATGATAACGGAGCTTTGAGTGCCACTTCCTCCCAGAGGTGCACCGAGCTGTTATCTGCCCTGAAACCTGTGGACCCGATATCAACGTCGAGCCAGCCACGAGGTGCTCTGCTTTGGGGCTTTTTAAGAGGAATATGTCCACTTCTAAATTCACAGGGCAAGGAGAGGCGTGTGTAGATGCACTGTTGTAAGTTTAGATTTGCACCTCCAGCGCCAGGGGAGGGGAGCCTGCCGGCTGGCTGGGAGCACACGTTGCCCGTCTGAGCAGTGAGCCAATTCCTGGGCAGGTAGGTGACACCTGCTGGGTACTCCTCCCAGGTGAGGTCACCCAGCACTTAGAGATGTGCGTTTCCTTCCGTATTGTTGACATGAAGCATAGACTTCTCGTTTAATAAATATTTAATTAAGAAGCCCAGCTTTTCTCTCTCCACCACAGCCTGGGGTTTTACCTCTGGTTGCAATCTCCCTAAATGTCATACGTGTGGATGCCAGGGCCCCATCCACCTACTTTAAATTGAAAAACAGAACAAAACCTCAGGTCTGGTGTCTGAGAGGCTTGGGGGTCACCCTGATCCAGGACCAGGGTTGAGAACCACAGATCCACCGAATAGCATCATGTTTTAATGTTATTTTGCTCATTTAAAAATCGTATTATGCAAATACTTCTGAGCACATTTGCATAAAGAAGCCTGAAGGTTCCACACTGGAAAATAGGAAACAGTAGTTGGCACATTCTTTTTTGTTCATCAGAGAATCAGTGAATAAGTACATTTAAAGTTGCCTAAAAGCTGAATGAATACACTAAAACTTCGTTCTAACTACTTCCGTGCCTGTCGCAATGGCTGGTGATAAATGTGTGACCAAAAGCTGGGCTTCACAAAGAGAAATTGCAAACAATCACAATTCTGAGAGTGAGGGAACTCTGGGAAATTTTCCCCAAACCTTCTCATTCATCTTAAAATCTAGAAATAATGTTCTTTAGAGTTGCCCTTGTCCAGAATTAAAATAGCCAGGGAGCTCGGTCACTGAAGACTCGGGTGCTGACAGTGCTGCAGACACTGGACATATAGGTGGGAGTCAGGAGAAAAGTGTCTCCCTTCAACCTGCCCATTTGGGTGGCTACAGTTTCTCTCCCTGCGGACGCCGGCCCGCACTGCTGGAGCCTGAAGACGAGTCCTTAGCTCTTTTCCGAATGAGGCAGCTCCTCACGTTCGGTATAATTTTGGTGCTAAAGGTCTCTTTTTGCATTCTGGTTTGATAAAGCCCGGTCTGCTTGTGTAATGCTCTTCCTCTCTGGCCAGAGTGCTCATGGACTTGCACAGCCGCCTTCCCCGGCCCCTGCGAGCACTGGTGCAGCTAGTGGAGGCCTCTGGCGCGGGCAGGCTGCTCAGTGATGAGGCCCGACGCTGATTGTAGATGGAGCCTCACAATAGCCCATCAGCCTGACGCGCAGCAGACAAGCTAATTGGGCCACTTGAAGACACGGCTCCCCAGAGAGCTTGTGCTCTCCCGCTCAAGCTCCATTAATCAACAAAGCCTCGTCGAGCCCCCGCTGGGCGCCTGGCTGGGGCTGGAGATGAGGGTGCAGCGGGGAAATCAGGCCGGGTCCACGCTCCATCACCCGCTTGAACAAGACAAGCCATGCGACACTCCCAGAAAAACACTCTATTTATGGAAATGATCCGTTAGTGCTGGGGAAAGACAGCGCCCTGCAGGAGGGCAGACGGAATAAAGGACAGAACAGGACAGCAAGGCCACACCGGCCAACTAGGAGCCACAGGACCCACTTCACCGAGGGTCCCCGGACATCAGGGTCCCAGAAAACGGCTGGTGCCCAGGCCGTTCTGCCTGCCAGAGGGAGCGCCGCCCACTGTGGGCTGGGCTCTGGCTCTGGCTTGGCCAAGCGTCCTGCTTGCCTGTGCATAGCTCCGGGACACAGGACAGTGAGGCTAGGGAAACGAGATTGGGTCCAAGGCCAGGACACCCGCATGAGGAGGTTGGGGGGTGAGGGGTGGCGAAGTGCAGGTCGAAGTCCGAGCTGCTTCCATCCTCGGAGGGGCTGCCTTGGGTGGCAGACCTGAGGCAGGCTCATCCCCCTCAGAGGTTCATTGTCCACTGGCTGGCCCCGGGCTCATGGCAAAGGCATGTCCTTTATCCCGTTTACATGGTTGACATCTGAAGAGAGCCTGTGTCCCCTGAGACTGTGGCAGGCAGTGCTGGGGGTGCGGGGCAGGTTTGGGAGGCCATGGGAGCTGCCCTGTGCTTCCACCACAGCGGCCGGGCTCAGCCCCCAATGGTCATATCTATGGTGACACAGCAGATCCTGGAAGCCTGAGGCCCATCCAGACCCTCAGGCCGGGTGCAGGTGAGGACATGCAGGGCGCAGGTGGACGCCCGCTGAGCAACTCTGCCCTCGAGTTGCTGAGCACACATGTGACATACAAGACCATCACTCTGCAGACAAACCACAGGCGTACTGCTGGTGTGTGTGGTTTCTGCTCTATGCCCTTCAAGGTTCGGGGTGAGCAGGGACTGGCGCCAGCGTGGGAGCGATGGGTTGAACCCCAACCAGTGTCTTGTGTTGTGTCTGACACCCCTTGGCCACAGATGGTGGAAAAGCTGTGAGACTTGAACTATGCACAATGGCAGTTTTTACAAAGATCAGAGTACAGGTCACATGAGGCGACATTGTTTCAAATAACCCGACTGTCCACAGCACTTTCGTTGGGAGGAAGCCATTCAGCCAAAAACCGATGAGCTCATGCCGGGCAGCCTCCCAGTTTAGATTCCCGTCCCGCCTGCGGCGCCTCGTCTTTGGTTTCAGCTCCGCGGTCTCTCCGGCTGGAGCTCACCTCAGGCTTGTGATTTGATTTACAAGTTTGCAATTGGATTTTAGAGGCATTAGGGAGCCTGCCCGGTGCCCGATGCCTGTCACGGGCCTGTGCCAGCCTCTGCAGTGTCACTGCTGCTCCGGGCCATCTTACACGCCTGCTGGGACCTGGAGTGGCCACTGGGAACGTCTCCTCGGGCGTGGCTGCAGCAGGAGAGCTTTGAGCGAGACCGCGCAGTACAGGTGGTCTCTCTATTCTACGTGTCCCTGTCCCCGGGGTGTGCCCAGGTAGGCAGTCCTGGCGCGGGGTGCCTGCTCTCAAAGACAGGGTGGAGCTTCCCCTGTGGGTCTGTCTGTCTGACTTCTGTCCAGGCAAACTCTGTGTCACGGTCGTAGCCAACCCTACTCCTGGGGAAGGGCGTCCACGGCAGTGCCGGATCCAAAGCAAAAGCATGGGGACAGGCACTGCCCGTGAGCGGCCAGGAACAGTGCTTGAAGGCCAGAGAGGCCGCTTCCTCTCATGTGTCGCTGCGGGGAGGGGCTGGCTCCCATGGGCAGAAAGCTTGTCTGTTTGTTAATCTCGATATGATATCTACAGCATCTTCAACAACATTTCTCAGTGCAGCTGACATTCAATGTTAGACTAGTTGCCGGGGCACACATCCAAGTAACTTACAAAGGGGTGCAATCCGCCTAGTGCCAACCGGGCCTGTCCGCAGTGAGGACGTCTCAGCACCTGCACTCCCTGAGCAGGCTCGCTCCTCACCAGCGTCTGCTGACGCACCTTCTGACAGAGAACAGGCCGCGCCCCACCTGGTGCTCTGCGGGCTTCACCCTCGCCATCAGATGAGGGCTGAGGACGTCACCATGGGCCCCGCACTGTCCAGCTGAAGACATCACCGTGGGCCCCGCACTGTCCAGCTGAGGGCGTCACTGTGGGCCCCGCACTGTCCAGCTGAGGGCGTCACCATGGGCCCCGCACTGTCCAGCTGAGGGCGTCACCATGGGCCCCGCACTGTCCAGCTGAAGACATCACCGTGGGCCCCGCGCTGTCCAGCTGAGGGCGTCACTGTGGGCCCCGCACTGTCCAGCTGAGGGCGTCACCGTGGGCCCCGCACTGTCCAGCTGAGGGCGTCACCGTGGGCCCCAGATGTCACTGTGGACCCCACACAGATCTGTGCACGCAGGTGCTTGGGCTGTGAGCTCCGCCCCCCAGACCAACTGAGTCCTGTCCTCGGTTTCCACCTTGGCATCTCCCTTGTGCACCTCTGCCGCTCAGAAATTCTATGTGGGCACGTCCACCCTGTGGGTGCCCCATCACCAGACCCCTGGGCTCCTGCCTCCTGCTCGCTCCCCGTCGCTGAGCCAGTGCAGGCCCCGGGGCGGCTGTGGGCGAGACATGATGTTTGAATCCTCACTGCGGTCACCTATGCTTTCAGGAACAGCCCGAATAGAACTTAATTTTTATCAAAAAGGACACTTCTCCTCACTCCTCCACTATGTTGTAGATTTAGGGCCTGTGTTTGGCTGCAATTTCTATTTTCATCTTCAATTTGTTCATGGTTTCACCAACACAACATTGAAATCACCATCACTTTACAAAGCCTGCCACCAGCAGCGCCGTCTTCTGCCTTGTTCTTCCTCAGACGCCTTAGCTAATCTTTGCTCTTTGAATTTTTATAAAATTTTAGAATTGGCTTCCCAAATTTCTGAAAAAGAAGGTGTCAGGCTGTGCTTAGGATTGTACTTAATATATAGATCAATGTTGGTAAATCGATATCTTTACCATATGCAGTTTTCTAATTCGCAAATACTTCCTCCACTTCATTTCCTAGCTATTTAGTTCATAGTGATGTTTCATGGTTTTCTCAGAGACCTCCTGTGGGACTCGTTTGGACAGTATCTGGTGCTATTGTAAATGGTTTTGTTTATTCTCTCCCAAAGAAGAACCAAGAGAAGGACACAGGAACACAGGAGCAGGGGGTTCACTTAGATGGAGCCCCAAGAGCCCGAGCATCGAGGCCCAACGGGGAGGACAGGGAACAGGTGCCATTGAACCACTGCCACTGTGGACAAGGGGCCGCTCTCACAGAACGGGTCCCTGGACTTCCCGCCGGGAGGGGAGACGCTTGCCAAAGATCCCAGTCCTTCAGCGGCCTCGGGTCTCCCTGTCCCTGCACCCCGCGCGTCTGCTCAGGCTGAGGACGACCATGCGAGAGGAGCACTGAGCAGAAAAGCCACCCCTCGGCATGCCTGGCAAGGACACGCGCCGTGGGCCTGTCTGTTTGCTGGCGGAGAAATATAGCCCACAGCCCAGGAGCCTCCTACAGTCGTTATTAATTCTCACCATTTCTCTATGCATTCTCTTGGATTTTATACTTACAACGTTACATCATCGGTGAGCAATGGCAGTTTTATTTCTTCTATGCCAATTCGTATGCCCTTATCTCTTCTCGTGCCTGCTAGGAGTGCCTAGACCTCTCGGTGGAGTGTGGCGCGGGCATGGTGAGGACAGGCAGATCCCCGCGGCCCGGAGTCCAGGAAACACTCGCGTTCCAGTGCCAGGTGTGACGATGCCCACTGTCAGGTGGAGAGGTTCTCTGCTCCGCGGAGCTCTCTAGATGTTCCCAGTCATCATGGGAGTGAGTGCTGCCATCTTCTCATTCTCTAGAAAGGCCTTCTTCTCTGGCTGGAGGAGCCCCATCTCCCCTTTGGGGTGTAGAGTGTGACCTGAGGAAGGATGGGCGGTGCCCCGGAGGATGCAGCCGGACGGGTTAACAACCCCCTCTCACCCCCGGCCCAGGGAAGGTGCCCTGGCTCTCCTCAATCCATTGCTGGCCCGGTGCATGGTACGTCTAAGTCTGACATAGGGCACGCTCCATTTATAAACTCGCCCTCTGCATACCTGGCCCAATCAGCTCCAATATACAGGTGCTCATTCTCAGGGGTCTGCGCCTCCCGCCCCTCACTCTCCAGGTTGTAAACCAAGCTCCTTCCCGAGCTGCTGCAGGCCAGGTGTCCTGTACTGTGGGGGGGGGGGGGGGTGGAGGGAGGGGCTGCCCCACCCAGCCCCGTGGCCAGGCCTCAGGGCGCAGGCATGCTGTCTTGGGGCAGAAGGGAGGTGTAAACCCTCCCGTAGCTCTTAGAGAATTCTATTCTTTTTTTTGCAGAGACGATAGAGAATAAAATACAGTTTTTGAGATTTTGGGGAGAAAAATTATAAGACTTTTGTTGTGTCTCTATAATGAGGCATGTTGCCCTGACATGGTACGTCCCAGATGCAACCTCATACCATCTCCTCCAGGAGCTGCTACAGATGGCTGCACCCCCCACGGAGGGAAAGGCATTCTGTTCCACGGGGGAGGACTCTGGGCTTGGAACAGGCTCCTGGCACCGGACCTGTCAACCCCAAGCCTGAGTCCCAGCTCTCACCTTTGCAGCTCACCAACCTGCTTGCCAGCTGCGCCCACGTGACGCAGTCTCACCTTTGCCATCTCTCTGCTCAGCCAGAACGAAACCAGAGCCACGAATACTCACGCGCATGTGCAGATGGACACTCGGTTGCATGTTACAAAACCATCTTGATTTTGCAAAGGCCCATTACGTTTTGGCACCTGGTCTACACGGCTCGCTGTCATCACAGCTAACACCTGCCGTCTATGGCTGTGGTGGGAAAGCCACAGGCTCGTCAAAACTATCGGAGGGAAATGTTGAGAGGCAGCTGCTCTTGGTGTGTCCTTGCCACGCACCTTCCTCCCCACCCCCAGGAGCGCAAGGCTGGGCTACGCAGTGGTCAGAGCCTCTGCAGCCACCCAGGAAGGGAGAGTGCTGCCCTGGCAGGGAAAGCTTGGGCAGGGAGCTGAGAGCTGCTCCCGGGGTTGGGGTGGGGGGGGGGGGGCAGGCTGCAGACAGGTCCACGGCAGTGTAGCAGCCTCTATGGGGATGCAGGCTGTTGAAGCTGGGACATTGGTTTTCCTTCTTTCTTTTTTTAAAATTTGTATTGATTGATTGATTGAGAGAGAGAGAGAGAGACAGAGAGGGAGAGGGAGCTATCAATTTGTTGTTTCACTTAGTGATGCATTCACTGGTTAATCCTTGCATGTGCCCTGACCAGGCATGGACCCTGCAACCTTGGTGTGTCAGGACGATGAATTAAACAGCCGAGCTGCCTGGCCAGGGCCTGGTTTCCTTCTACAGCTTTTCATTGTCACTAGACATGTTCTCAAGCACCTGATGCAAACACAGGCCCGCCCTCCAGGGCAAGGCTTGGGGCCAGCGGCCTCCAGGGTTAGATCCTGGGAGGAGGCCAGAGTCTCGGCATTGACCCTCTGCAGGTGGCTCCTCCACGTGGCACCTCCCAGGGACCTTGACATTTGCAGATCACGGGGAAGCTACATCCTAACTCCTGGGACCCCAGGGCGGGGCACAGCGGGATGGGCCCCTCGCACCTTGGCCCAGCGGGGGAGGGCTGTGCTCAGGCAGGGGAGCTAGAAGCTGGGAGCCCGCTGGCAGAGGGACCAGGACATCTCCCGAGAGCTTTCCAGCCTTGCAGGACCCAGAGGGCTAAGAGCCTGAGAGTGGCAGACCTCACGGATCAGGAAGCACCAGTGGCCTCTCATTCTAGGAGGAAGAGCACCACAGGGCAGGGACATGGGGGAGGGGCACATGAGCCCACCATGGGGCAGGGACACGGGGGAGGAGCACATGAGCTCACCATGGCACTGGGACACAGGGGAGGGGCACATGAGCCCACCATAGGGCTGGGACATGGGGGAGGGGCACATGAGCTCACCATGGCACTGGGACATGGGGGAGGGGCACATGAGCTCACCATAGGGCTGGGACATGGGGGAGGGCACATGAGCCCACCATGGGGCAGGGACATGGGGGAGGGGCACATGAGCTAACAGGGATTACCTTAACCCCACAGCCAGGCAGGTCTCTGCCATAGAGCAGAGCGCTGCCTCCAGGTCTCATCACTGGAGGCTTGACTATGATTTCATGGACATGCGCCACCCGGCAGCTCCCTCACCTCTGCTGCCATCAGCCTGCAGGCCACGTGCCAGCGCTCCCTCAACGCCATTCATGTGGGCCCAGCTCCAGGGCCAGAGACCTGGTTGGGTCCCGCTTGCAGTTGTTTGTGCTTCAAGTCAGTGAGGTTGGATGTCCCTGCTCTTGAGTGTCGTGACCTGAAACATGGAGCTGGCTGCCGCCTCTCAGGACGTCAGGGAGGTCGTTCATGGCAAGCTTCGCCCAGCGCCTGCCTCACCCGGCTGTCAGTGATCATGAAGCGAATGCCAGGAAGTGAGCAGGTGAAGCCACAGGACTGGCTAAGGACAGCAAGTGATGGTTTAAAGCTGAGGGCACGCACGCTCCTCCGCGAGCTCACCTGCTTCCTGGCTCTGCAGCTGATCCTGCTGAGCACACCTGCGGGCATCGTGTTGGCACCTTGGCACTGCCAGGAGCACAAGGTGGGCAGAGCCTCTGCTGTGTGTCTCCCCGCGTTCTGGGTGGGCAGCTGCTGGAAGTGGCTCTTGTGAGGCCTGGGGGGACCCAGTCCTGGCCTCCACCCCGGTGGTCACAGAGAGGTGGCCCCGGCCAGGGACTCCCCCGCAGGGTGTGGGTGTAGACCACCACACTTCATCACAGGACAAGTCTTCATGCTGAGCAGGCGGCCTGGCCTGTTGGCCTGGTCGCCACACAGAGAGTAGCTAGCGCCTTCTCCCCAAGACCAGGAACCTCCCCCCTCTTCCTCCTGGAATGTACGGCAAGAGGTGCCCGCCGGACTGCCCGCTCTGCTCTCCGCTCCCGCAGGCACCGTGCAGCTCAGATATTCAGCCAGGGAGGACCTGGGAGGGCCACTCGGGAGATGAAGCTATCGGCTCTCTCTGTTGGACTGAGACGCCAGCGTCAGAAGGTTCCGAGATCCAGGACTCAAGTACAAGAAGGCACCCGGTGGGGCAGGGGTGTCTGCGGATGCTTGTGGGGTCTCAGAGCGAGGGCCTGTATCTGTCTAAGCCCCCAGATGGCTCAGCAGGAGGTGCTTTATGTGGGCCACACCTCAAACCTTTCCCAGGGGGTCTGCCCGCTTCAGGCCTCCCCTGAGGGGGTGGACGCGGGCCTATCTTTTAAGGCCGAGCAAGTTGCATGATCGTCCCTGCGGTGACCTTCCCCCCAGGTCAGCCTTGTTCCTGGAACACAGGACGAGAAGTGCAGGTGCCTTTTCTATGGTTACGAATAAAGGAAATTAGGGGAAATAGGAAAGAGACACCCGGCTCAGACCAGTTGTCCTGAGTGACCAGGCCGTCCTTGAGCTGCGGGTTGAAGGGCTCTCCCTCGGAGGAATGAGGATCGGTGAGGTTTTGAATGCCTGAGAGTTACAGCTCCCTCCTGAACCAGCGGTACCTTACATCTGCAGCCCCAGGAGGCTGGCCCCATAAAGTCAGCACGCCCCCAAGGCAAACACCTCAGTCCCCTTCCAGTGCAAGGTCAAAGGGAAGGAACGCCACCCCGCCCCTCCCCCAGCCACTGGCCCCCCTTCAAACCCTGACCTCCTCCCCGTGCAGGTCAGATGTGGGTCATAGCAGATGCTGCAGTTAACATTCAACTAAAAATTAAATGATTAGGTAACTATTATAGGCTTTTAGTGCCAATTAGCTTAATAGCTGTTTCTCGCCTTTTACAAGGCAGGGAACAGAGCATGGCTCCTGGGGCTGGTCCCCATGGCTTCTCCCCAGGCCAATTCCCATGGCTGGTCCCTATAGCTGGTTCCCAGGTGGCTCCACAGGCAGATCCCCAAGCGAGTTCTTATGGCTGGTCCCCAGGCAGGTTCCCGTGGCTGGTCCCCAGGCAGGTCCCCGTTGCTGGTCCCCAGGTAGGTCCCCGTGGCTGGTCCCCAGGCAGGTCCCCATGGCTGGTCCCCTGGTAAGTCCCTGTGGCTGGTCCCCTGGTAGGTCCCTGTGGCTGGTCCCCTGGTAGGTCCCTATGGCTGGTCCCCTGGTAGGTCTCTGTAACAGGTCCCTAGGCAGGTCCCCATGTGATGTCACATGGGAGCCCATGGACAGGGCTGTTCAAGGCACAGGGAGCGCGAGCTATGTGGTGGGTCCTGCCAGCTCCCACTAGACAACAATGAAGTGTATGTGCCTGACAATGGAAGGATCCGGAGGTCTTTGCAGAGCAAGGCATACAGTTTGGGGGTGCGGCTGTGACACGGTGATTTATTTTCTGTTGAGGCTCCTGCGAACCCTTTAAGACATCACCTCCTGTCGTTGAGCACTGGGACCCTGTGATTTCTGGGACCAACAGGATGAATGCCTGCAGCCTCGAGTACCTTACACCTGGAGCCCAGCTGTGCAGCAGAAAGCAGCGCCCAGGGCAGAAGGCCGGCAGGGCTGTGTGTGGGAGCTGTGGGTGCTGCTTCCCACCGTCGCACCCCTGGCTCAGCAGTGGTGGGAGGACGCGTCTCCCACTTTTATTCCATGGGGGAGGGGCGGAAGCAGTCACTGTGCCATGTGGGGCGTTCTCCTGGGGCAGCTGGTCCCCGTGCGGAGGCTTGTTTCTACGCGGGGCTGCTGAACTCGGGAGTGTGATAAGCAAGGACCTATGCATGGAAGGTGACTCAGCATCTGCATGTATGACAACATGTGTTCTCTCTCACACGTCTGCCTGTTCCCTGTGACCCGAGGGCCCCAGAGCAGGGGCCTGGCCCCTTTTCCTCACACATGGTCCCTGGACATGGTGCAGGGCCCAGGGCCCCAGGACCTCAATCTGGGGATGTCAGATGACCACTCGAGGCCAGAGAGATGAGAGCACTGAGCGGGGGTCACCCAGCCACCCACCCGCAGGGCTGGCCTCGGACTCCGGCTGCTGGATTCAGGGTTCACAACCTTAAAGAATGCGATGAGGTCACATTCCCTAATGCCCCTTCCCCCCCACAAGTGAACAGACCGCAGCCAGGCCGATAACATCAAACCCAACCCAGTGTGGCCCCCACCTCCGCTGGGCACAGGGGCTCGGCTCCCTGAGAGACTTCGTGTGAGGAGTGATGGTGCCAGTGGCATTTTTCTCTGTTATTTTCTCTTTTTGTTGCTGGGCTGCTGAGTAACAATGGGCTCTAGGGAGCATGTCTATGAAATGGGGCCTGCTGTGTCATCAGCTAAAAGAATGGAGCATGGGAAGGTGCTGGTCAGGACTGGGACACGGGACACCCAGGGTCCAGGCCCGGTTGGTGACGGGGTTGTGACGGATCCATGAGGGCCGAGCCTGGTCTGCGTGCGGCTACCCCCTTTCCCGCCCGCCCCCCACCCCCATGTCCTCTTGCGGTCCCGATGCAGGAAGTGGTTTTCGCAGCAAGTCCTCGGTGGTTTTGCCCGGATGGCGCAGCTGGTGGTTTTGATCCCGTCATTCTCAGAGACGTTGTTTCCTTGGAGAAGAAAGTTCACGGTAGAGCCATCTGGTGACAGGAATGGCAGGGGACGCAGGTGTGCCTTTCCTGCCATTAATGATGCAGCAGCCGGGAACCTGGGACCTGCAGGCTCCCGCCTCAGCTTACGCAGCTCTGAGTGGAGGGTGCTGAGAGGCCATAGGAGAAGCTCGGTAGCTATGAGACTCCTGGGTGTTTTCTCTAACCTTACAGTCAGAACTCTTCCTTCCAGCCCTACCTTTCACTCCTGCCACCTCCTGGCCTGTCCCTCCCGTCTGCGCACTCAAAGGGATGCGCACTCTGAGGGGTG